>NC_091433.1:134103706-134703706 GCF_964237555.1 Oryctolagus cuniculus
CACAGGTATGTATGTATATTAAAAAACATGTAAGACTCAATACAGGTAGGCACTGTGGTGCAGTAGTTACGCTGCTGTTTTGGATACCCACATCTCACATTAGTATGCTGGTTTGTGTCCTGGAACCTCTGCTTCCAGTCCAGTTTCCTGCTAATGAATCCTGGGAGGCAACAGATGATAGCTCAAGGGCCTGGGCCCTGCTACTCATGTTGGAGACCCAGATGGAGTCTGAGGTTCCAAGCTCCGATCTGGCCCAGCCCCGGCTGTTAGGGCTATCTGGGAAGTGAAACAGCAAACAAGAGCTCTTTCTCCGTCTCCCTCTCTCTCCGTGTATGTCTGTCTCTCTGTCTTTCAAGCAAATGAAAGTAAATATTTAAAAGGTTCAGGAGTAGCTGTGGTTTCAGGCATTTACTGCTGGAGGTCTTGGGGTATCCCCTATAGATAAGGGTGGAACACTGTATTTATCAAAGAAAACGTATGCATATATTATTCTAACAACTAAACTTTGACTAAATTGTTTAAAGAGTCATAATGAACCTAACTTATTAAATATTTCATATCATTTTTGGAAACTATCAGAAATAGGACTTAATTAAACCATATAGCTTGGTGCAACAAATGACCAAATGCTACAACAGTTATGAATTAATCAACCCACATGAAATAATGAACTAAATATTGCTTACTCAGCTAAGAACTACAAAATATAAATAAAGACATAGCTGCTCAAATGGTAGTTTACCACATTCCAAGTATCACACATGTATATAAAATTCTAAAATTAAATACTCTTATCTATATTTAAAATATTCAATTCTTCAAAATTCTAAATTCTCTACCATAACTATTCCTTCTAGGGACTAGTGCTAATTTCTTTTTACACAGGAAGAAGTCATTTTAATACCTTTAAAATGCACTCCACAAAGGGTATATGAAATAAATAGATTAAGTGGCTCACAACAACCTTTATATCTGACATATTAAGTACTTTTCTAAATCCTATATAGGTACAGATAAATGACAGAAATGCAATAGAAACTAACTGTTAATTCAAATTACTTTATTTTTAACTAGTTCTAACTGTACTTATCTGAGCTGTTACACTAATAATGAATGAATGATAACTAAATTATATGTATATTTGTCATTAAAAATATATCTATCCAATATCTTCATCCAAAGGAACTACTCCTCACTGCTGTATTAAAAATTTATGTGCATAGTTTGCAATTTTTTCATAAGTTTAAACAAATGTATTTACAAACACATACATATAAACAGACACAAATATGAACTACAAATACTCAAGGTATTATATTTATCTATAGGGTAAATTCTGGATCAAACTGTGCTATATATTTAAACACTTAAGAGATACTGGTAATTAAGTTATTCCTCTACCAACAATATTCAAAAAAGATCCACCTCTGTTGGCTCTGGTTATTAGCAATTGCTTAAATTTAGAAGAGTTAAGAACCAAAAAATGGTAAATTGTTACTTTAATTTACATTTTTCTATCTGACAGTGGAGATATTTACTATTCATGTGTCACATACAATGCTCAAAATTTCTATTGAGCTTTATCTTTTTGTCATTAAACAGACGATTTTTAAAAACCTTCTGTCTTTAACAATTACTGCAGATAATATCTCCTGGTATATTGTTTGTTTGTCTGTTATTTTCCTATGACTTTAGTGTCTTTTGCATCCAAATATTTTTTCATTTTTATGTAGATAAATCTGTCAAACTTTCTCTTATGGCTCTAGTCACAATTATCATAAGAAAGCCTACAGAAGTAATAAAAATATTTCCCATATTTTCTTCAAATGCTTTAATAGCTTTAATTTCATGTGAATATTATTAATTCAACAGGATTTTATATTTTACTGTGGTATTAGAAGTAGTGTTCTAATATGAATTTCTTCCAAATAGACAGCTAATTTTCCCCACATCATTTGTGATTGTATCTTCTCTCCCTAAGTTGATAATTTTTATAAATATAAATATAAAATATAAAATAATTATCATTATAAATATATAAATAAATATTGTGTTATAATAATTATTTATAAATATAAAAATAATGATCAATTTCTGGGTATTTCATTTTTCTTATTGGTCTAGATTACCTATTCTTAATCCTATGCCAGAACCATCAACCTCTGAAAGCAGGCACCAGGCACAGATTGTGACATAGGAGAGTTGAGAGAAGAAACATAGTTTTTCTGTTATGTGAACTGTCCCTACACATATGTGGAAAAACGCTCAATTCATTTTATACAAACTGATATAGCTCTAACATTAAAATCTGACATTGATAGCATACATGGAGAAAAATACTGACAAACCATGAGCATAGATACAGATTTGCTAAACCAAATCTAATCTAATGGAGTAAAAAACATAATAACCTATCATGATAAAGCTGAATATATTCCAGGAATACAAGAATGGTACATTAGGAAATGTACTAAGACCATCATGGACATGAAGATATGAAAATACAGAACTATTTCTATACAAAAACTTCAAATAAAAAAAATGACCTCAATGAAAGATCTCCGCGAGTGAGATCCCAGTGGAAAGAACAGGTCATCAAAGAAGGAGGTACCTTTCTCTGAAGGGAGGAGAGAACTTCCTCTTTGACTACAACCTTGTCTAAATATGATCAGAGTCGGTGAACTCAAAAGGCTTCCATAGCCTTGGCAACTCATGACAAGAGCCTAGGGTGATTACTGATGCCATAAACAAGAGTGTCAATTTGTTAAGTCAACAACAGGAGTCACTGTGCACTTACTCCTCATGTAGGATCTCTGTCCTTAATGTGCTGTACGTTGTGATTTAATGCTATAACTAGTACTCAAACAGTATTTTTCACTTTGTGTTTCTATGTGGGTACAAACTGTTGAAATCTTTACTTAATCTATACTAAATCAATCTTCTGTATATAAAGAGAATCAAAAATGAATCTTGATGTGAATGGAAGGGGAGAGGTAGCGGGAAAGGGGAGGGTTGCGGGTGGGAGGGACATTATGGGGGGGAAGCCATTGTAATCCATAAGCTGTACTTTGGATATTTATATTCATTAAATAAAAGTTAAAAAAAATCCTAAATGCGGGCCGGCGCTGTGGCTCACTGGGCTAATCCTCCGCCTTGCGGCACCGGCACGCCGGGTTCTAGTCCCAGTCGGGGCGCTGGATTCTGTCCCGGTTGCCCCTCTTCCAGGCCAGCTCTCTGCTGTGGCCCGGGAGTGCAGTGGAGGATGGCCCAAGTCCTTGGGCCCTGCACCCGCATGGGAGACCAGGAGAAGCACCTGGCTCTTGCCATGGGATCGGCGAGGTGCGCCAGCCACAGCACGCCGGCTGTGGTGGCCACTGGAGGGTGAATCAACGGCAAAGGAAGACCTTTCTCTCTGTCTCTCTCTATCCACTCTGCCTGTCAAAAAATAAATAAATAAATAAATAAAAAATAAAAAAATCCTAAATGCAATATATGAACATTTATCAGAGTTTAATATCAACCATACCAAATGCTAAAATACTGATAGAATTTCTATTATTTTTGGGAACAAGACATAAATGTCAATTTTATCCATTTGTATTTAAAATGTATAAGGTCCTGGCCAGCGCCGCGGCTCACTAGGCTAATCCTCCGCCTAGCGGCGCCGGCACACCCGGTTCTAGTCCCGGTCGGGGCGCCGGATTCTGTCCCGGTTGCCCCTCTTCCAGGCCAGCTCTCTGCTGTGGCCAGGGAGTGCAGTGGAGGATGGCCCAGGTGCTTGGGCCCTGCACCCCATGGGAGACCAGGAAAAGCACCTGGCTCCTGCAAAAAAAAAAAAAAAAAATGCATAAGGTCCTGCTAAGATAAGAAAATGAAACAGTAGATAGATCAGATGAGCCAAAATTATCATAATTCTATAAATAACATGATTATACAGATGGAAAACATAAGAGGTTCAGCAACCTTTATAATGAGATATTTTAGCAAGGTTGATGCAAACAAATAGAGTAACTAGTGCTTTGTATAAATATAATTAATTTTGAACTATAGTTCAATTAAAATAATGTCAATTCAATATAATCTGTATTGAGTTGTCATACTGAAAAGATGCACAGCACAAAATTAAATGTGAACCAAATGGTGTGGGGACTACTTCAATCTTTATCAGCATGTGTGATTTTTTTATGACTCCATGTTGCAAAGTTAGAAGATAGGGAAGGAAAATTCTAGAGAATAGCATGCTAGCAAAAAAAAAAAAATAATAATACAATCTAATGGTATTTAACAACAATGCCATTAACTCAAGGGTTGTGATTAATTCTAAGGACCTGGAAAACTAGAGATCAACAGGTAAATTCTAGAAGTCTTTAGCTAAATATATTCATATCCCAATCACTAGCGGGACATGGAAAATATCTTAGCTAAGGCCTGAGAAATTCACAATAGTATGCAAGGGATGTGGATAAGATGAAATAATACCATATTAGCTGAAAAATAGAAACAAGCATATGATCATAGCAAGAATGTACATAGAAGGATTCAACCAAGAGCTAACTAAGAAAAGATCTGGAAAGTAATGTAATATTATCAAACAAAACAAACAAAATCAGGAATACAGAGAGTACATTTAAGTAGCTGTATATAGAGATATGGTAAAACATGAGCTTTGAAGTCAGATGAAGCTAGGTCTCAATTATACCTCTGGCATTTACGATATGATTTATTTATTTATTTATTTATTTATTGACAGGCAGAGTGGACAGTGAGAGAGAGAGACAGAGAGAAAGGTCTTCCTTTTCCGTTGGTTCACCCTCCAATGGCTGCCGCGTCCGGCGCGCTGCGTCCGGCGCGCTGCGTCCGGTGCACCACGCTGATCCGAAGGCAGGAGCCAGGTGTTTCTCCTGGTCTCCCATGGGGTGCAGGGCCCAAGCACCTGGGCCATCCTCCACTGCACTCCCAGGCCACAGCAGAGAGCTGGCTTGGAAGAGGGGCAACCAGGACAGAATCCGGCGCCCCGACCAGGACTAGAACCCGGTGTGCCCGCAAGGCGGAGGATTAGCCTATTAAGCCGCAGCACCGGCCATGATATGATTTAGATAAGAAATATAACTTCAGTCAACATTATTTGTCCTGTTTCTGATTACTCAAAAGGTCCCAAAATATCAAGTTGGTTTCAAAAAGTCTAAATAATCATCAATAACCACAGAATAGTACTAAAGTTGCCAAAGATATAAGAAAGTTACTCATATCTAAATAAGCCTAAAATGCATCCTGGCAATTAATTTTCAAAAATCTCTATCGCTGGTCTGTTGACTTAGGTCATCTATTACCTAAACAAACAAAAAAATTCTTCAACTGCACGGTAGAAAATATTTCAATTTCGAGTTCGCAGGATTCAAGTACTGAAGTTTCTGTCTCTGAAGGAGAGCACTTGTTCTTAAGCACTTCCTCCAACACTGAAGCTTGCAAGAAGAGTCACCTGAATCCAAAGACTTTTCTACCTTATTTTGAAGCCTTAGCATTTTAAGTGAAATGTGAATTATGCAAGATTCCTTTCCAAAATAATCCTAAATAACTGTAATTTGTATTTTCAGGTAAAGTGCCCAAAAAGATGCTTTATATTATATGCAGGATGTCTATCAAGTAAAAGTTAATGGCTAGATATAATTTGAAACAAAATAATTTTGGACTATTATAAGCAATCTAATAATGATAGCACAGAAGCAGGTACAGTATAAATCAAATTTGAAGGAAATTACAGGAAGCCAATTCACACTGGCCCAATTTTTTGGTCAAGTAAAGTTGTTCTGTTATCAGAGAAACTTCTACTGAGAGAAGGTGCTTGCTACTGTCATTACCTATTTCCATCCTTAAATTGAGGATCACCATACTTCCTGAGAAATGTTATGGTGAGGGGCTGGTGCTGTGGTACAGCAGATTAAAGCCCCTGCCTGCAGCACTGGCAGCCCATATGGGTGCTGGTTTGAGTTCCAGCTGCTCTACTTCTGATGCAATTCCCTGCTAATGCACCTGGGAAAGCAGCAGAGGGTACTTGGGCCACTGCACCCACATAGATGACCCAGAAGTTCCTGACTCCTGGCTTCAAATCAGCTCAGCTCCATTGCAGCCATTTGGGGAGCAAAGCAGCAGATGGAAGACCTCTCTGTCTCTACCTCTCTCTGTAACTCTGTCTTTCAAATAAAGAAGACAAATATTTAAAAAAAAAATGTTACCAAGAAAAATACACTGTACATGAAATGATGAGTGAGGGGACAGAAAACTACCGCACTAGGAAAAAAAAAAAAAAAAAAAAAAAAAAAAAAAAAAAAAAAAAACACTTACTAGGGAACTCATAGGCTTAGATTTGAAAACTCTCCAGATTAAATCACATTTCCCTCAACAGGTAATGTTTAGCCTGCTTCTCCTTGTGAGACTACTCTAATCCTACTAAGATACAAACTAGCACTAAGTAAGACATATTCTGTTCATAACATATTTGATCAAAAACTTAAGATTTCTATCAACAATATACAGAATATGAGAAGCATTAAGAGTGCAACTTCCAACTAAGTTATGTACTCATTTGTTCTGTGGATTTATAAAAAAATAATATTCAGGATAAAATTGAGCTAATCATCCCAAATCAAGCCATTATAAACTGAGGAAAAAATATTAACAACCACAACAAAGGCACTAGAGAGCTCATAAAGACAGAGCTAGAGAAGAGTCTAATCTGAAAAAATTAACTACAACCTATGGAGTTTGTGAATTTATGGCTTTTTTCCTGAGGGCATTCCCCAATTCACAGGTGTCAGCTGCAACCTTCTTGGCTTAAAGGGTTGGAAGCCAGTCTGAGGCTAGCAGGACAGACATTTAGGACATAAAACCCTAGAAGGAAGGGAACTCCAGCAGGGGCAAGAACCAACACCTACAAAAATATGAAACTCCCAAATCCTTGGCTGACTTCTAAACTACACCTAAGTGGAGAAAACCAGAGGAAAAAATGAGGCAGCAGCTAGACACTGAAAGAACTAAGGAGACTGCAGCTGCTGCCCACAGCCGGGGAAGCAGAGGTTAGGCTCTGACTCCAGTCAGGATATTCGCCTATCAGAACAAAAATACTTCCTCAAGAACCTCCAGAACAAATCATTAAAAACACCCAATATCTAATAGAAAATCACTAGATACATGATACACAAAAAAATGTGGCCCATGTTAAAAAAAATAATAATAAGCCATTGACAGGAACTAAACCCTAGAGAACTGAAGAATAACACCACAGACACAGACTTTAATGGAGCTATTACAAATGTGATCAAGAATTTATAGGAAAAATATGGGCCAAGGACTTAAACAGACGTTTTTCTTTTTTTTTTTAATTACTCGAAAGTTTCATGTTTTTATTTAGCTTTCTGACTCTGTGCTGTGCCTTCAACACTTTCACAACAATTTTCTGCTCCTCAATAAGGAAAGCACACTTGATCCTGTCACAGACACATTTAGCACACATGGAACCACCATAGGCCCTGCTGACGTGTTTTTGGTTTTAGACAATCTCATCAGGACTTTAGGTCTCACAGCGCGAACCCCACAAAGTCTGCCTGGGCACACACCACGTGCAGATTTTGGTGCCTTCCCAACCTTCTTAGTATAAAGGTAAACAATTCTGTTACCAGGAGTTCCGGACAGTCTGGTTTTGCTGGAGGCTGTATTGTAGGAGAGCCCCCGGCAGTATGTCAAACGCTGGACCATTGTGGCTGCCTCTAAGCACTGTCCCGGAACTAAACAGACGTTTTTCAAAAGAGGAAAATCCAAATGGCCAACAGACACATGAAATAAATGTTCAGGATCACTAGCTGTCAGGGAAATGCAAATCAAAACCACAATGAGATTTCACCTCTCCCCATACAGAAATCAACAAACAACAAATGCTGGCAAGGATGTGGTGAAAAGGGTACCCTAATCCGCTGTTGGTGGCATGTAAACAGGTGAAACCACTTTGGGTCTCTGGGCAATCACTGGGTGTGGCTCCACACGCTAGGAATTTCTTGGTTGCCTAGGGTGGGTCACTGCAGCAGAAACCGTGCTCACAGTGAGGACTGTGCAGATCATTTCTGCGGTTCTTACGGTGTTCGATGAGTGTTGAACACACTAGGGGCAAACACCCAGCCATTGCTTAGCTTGGAGGAGAGTGAGGAAGTGAGGGAGTAATCATACCATAGGTGACCATCCCCTGCTTCTGTTAACAAGAGATCTACCATGCCCAACTTAAATGCTACCATGGAAACTCACCCCACCCTAGAGCACTGGCCCAAGAACCCTGGCCACACCCACCACACATCTCTTGGTATTCACTGAAAGTACAGACATTCCACTAAGCCACAGAAGCATTACCTGAAGATAAAAGCCATCAGAGTGAAAAAAAAAAAAAACAAAAAAAAAACAAAAAAAAACAAACAAAAAAAAACACAACAATTAACTCTACAAATGCCTAAAAATAAATGAAGAAATTCAAAAAAACAAGAATAAGGAAGACACCATGGCCCTTCAAAAGGACCAAAACAATATTTCAATATTAGAATGTGAAGATGAAGAGATTGATGAAATGCCAGAAACAGAATTCAAAAAATTAATCATAGAACTACTCAAAAGAAATCAGAAGCAGCTAATCTATGAATTAAAGAAAACCATACATAATATGAATGACAATTTTTCCCATGGAGATTTTAAAGAGAAATCAAAATGAAATATTAGAAATGAAGAATTCAATAGATCAAATAAAAAATGCGGTGAAAAGCCTTAAAAGAAGACTTGGCAAGGCAGAAGAAAGACTATCTGAGCTAGAAGATAAATCTTTGGAAATCTTTCAGTCAGACCAAAACAAAAAACAAAAAAAGAAAAAAGAAAGTAAGAACTTAGAAAATTTAAAAACAGAGCCGCGGGACCAAGCTGCGCAAGCCGCAGGCTCTGCGCGCCAGTGCTCGAAGGGGAGTGCGTGCCACACAGACAACAGCGGGGAGACTTGGGACGTCCAGGGCTCCAAGTCCACACATCGGCGCTGGAAGGGGAGCGGACCTGTGTGGAGAGCGTGGGAGCCCACAGTTTGGGACACCAGCGGCAGACTCAACACACCAGCGCTGGAACGCGAGGTGAGCCGAACCTCAATAGTCCGAGACACCGGCAGGCAAGCAGAGAGAGGAGACTAGAGGGAACGACCCCCAGGTTGGGGGGGAACTTCACCAGGCTAACTGGAAGGGAGAGAGAGGAAAAAAAAAAAAAGGTGACTGGTATGGACACGGGTTTCTCTCTCTCCGCTCACCTCTCAAGGGCGAGCAAGACAAAGAGCAGGCGCCATCTTGGACATACGTCATAAGCAGAGCGACCTCAGGTCTGCACCGGCCCTGAGCCTAGCAGAAAAACCTGACTCTGGGCAGGGCAAATTAACAGGAGATTAGGACCTAGTAAATTTGTGGTGCTACTGAACTGAGACTGTGAAAAAAGAGACGGTGGGGGAGAGAACTCACGGAATTCACGTGAGCACTCTCCAGAGACGCTACAATTCCGTAACTTTGGCAACCCAGTGGGAGACTGAAGGAGAATTTGAGCCCACTCTGAGGGCCGAACAGATTCCCTATGTGGTCCTTGGGAAAGAGCTTCTGATCTCTGGCTCCTGTGGGTATATCATTTGCCTGCTAACTACCTCCAACTTCGTTCAGCTGTGCAGAATAACTTCCCTTTTGAATCAAAAAAAAAAAAAAAGAAAGAGAGAGAGAGAGAGAGAGAGGTTTACCACGCCTAAACTGGGAGTGTCACCTTTGGCACACCAAACAGAGCTCTCAGGCCACACCCATCTCAAGCCCTAAGGCTCCATCAAAAACAGATAGTCCACTTAATCTAGAGTCATAGTATAACAAGAAAAAGCACCACAGTGAAGAAACCAAATATCTCCAATATGCCAAATAACAAACGCAAAAACCAAGGTAATAAAAACAAGGAAGTCACCATGAAGCCCTCAAATGAAAAAGACACCCCAATTCAAGATTATGAGGATGATGACATAGAAGAAATGCAAGAAGCAGATCTCAAAAAATTGGTAAGAACATTAAGAAGTTCTCAAAAACAAATTCTTGAACTACAGAAATCCTTAATGGACAAGATAGAAAATCTCTCTCGTGAAAATGAAATATTAAGGAGGAATCAAAATGAAACGAAACAACTAGTACAACAGGAAACTGGGATAGTGACTGAAGTGAAGAATTCAATAGATCAAATGAAAAACACAATAGAGAGCCTTACAAACAGAATGGGTGAAGCAGAAGAGAGAATATCGGACTTAGAAGACAGAGAACAGGAAAGGATACAGTCAGACCAAAGGAAAGAAGAGGAAATTAGGAATCTAAAACATATTGTCGGGAATCTTCAGGATACTATTAAAAAACCCAACATTCGGGTTCTAGGAGTTCCTGAAGGCATGGAGAGGGAGAAAGGATTAGAAGGCCTTTTTTAGTGAGATATTAGCAGAAAATTTCCCAGGTTTGGAGAAGGACAGAGAAATCCTAGTACAGGAAGCCCACAGAACCCCTAATAAACACGACCAAAAGAGATCCTCACCACGACACGTTGTAATTAAACTCTCCACAGTGAAACATAAAGAAAAGATCCTCAAATGTGCAAGAGAGAAACGTCAGATTACTCTCAGAGGATCTCCAATCAGACTCACAGCTGACTTCTCATCAGAAACTCTACAAGCTAGGAGGGAATGGCGAGATATAGCCCAGGTACTAAGAGAGAAAAACTGCCAGCCCAGAATATTATATCCTGCAAAGCTATCATTTGTGAATGAAGGTGAAATAAAGACTTTTCATAACAAACAGAAATTGAAAGAATTTGTTGCCACTCGTCCAGCCCTGCAAAAGATGCTTAAAGATGTGTTACACACAGAAACAAAGAAACACGGTCATCAATATGAAAGAAGGTAAAGGAAGGAAACCAAGGAAGGAAAGCTCACAGCAAAAGATCACAGGGAATTCAAAGCATATATTAGAACTTATCTTTGGCAAATGGCAGGGCAAAGTTACCACTTATCATTAGTCACATTGAACGTGAATGGCCTGAACTGTCCAGTTAAAAGACACCGATTGGCTGATTGGGTTAAGGAACAAAACCCATCTATTTCCTGCTTACAAGAAACACATCTTTCCAACAAAGATCCATACAGACTGAAAGTGAAAGGCTGGAAAAAGATATACCATGCCAACAGAAATGAAAAAGGAGCGGGTGTAGCCATCTTAATTTCAGACAACATAAACTTTACCACAAAAACCGTTAAGAGAGACAAAGAGGGACACTACATAATGATTAAGGGATCAATTCAACAGGAAGATATAACAATTATCAATGTATATGCACCTACTACAGGGCACCGGTTTATCTAAAAGATTTGTTAACGGACTTAAAGGGAGACTTAGACCCCAATACAATAGTACTGGGGGACTTCAATACTCCACTCTCAGAAATAGACAGATCATCCGGACAGAAGATCAACAAGGATACAGTAGATTTAAATGACACTATAGCCCAAATGGATCTAACAGATATATACAGAACTTTCAATCCTACAGCTAAAGATTTTACATTCTTCTCAGCAGTACATGGAACCTTCTCTAGGATTGACCACATACTAGGCCATAAAGCAAGTCTCAGCAAATTCAAAAGAATTAGAATCATACCATGCAGCTTCTCAGACCATAAAGGAATGAAGTTAGAAATTAGCAACTCAGGAATCCCTAGAGCATACGCAAACACATGGAGATTGAACAACATGCTCCTGAATGAACAATGGGTCATAGAAGAAATCAAAAGAGAAATCAAAAACTTTCTGGAAGTAAATGAGGATAACAGCACAACATACCAAAACTTATGGGACGCAGCAAAAGCAGTGTTAAGAGGAAAGTTTATATCAATAGGTGCCTACATCAAGAAATTGGAAAGGCACCAAATAGATGAGCTTTCAATTCACCTCAAGGATCTAGAAAACCTACAGCAAACCAGACCCAAATCTAGTAGGAGAAGAGAAATAATTAAAATCAGAGAAGAAATCAACAGGATTGAATCAAGAAAAACATTCCAAAAAATCAGCCAAACGAGGAGCTGGTTTTTTGAAAAAATAAACAAAATTGACACCCCATTGGCCCAACTAACTAAAAAAAGAAAAGACCCAAATCAATAAAATCAGAGATGAAAAAGGAAACGTAACAACAGACACCACAGAAATAAAAAGAATCATCAGAAATTACTACAAGGACTTGTATGCCAGCAAACAGGGAAACCTATCAGAAATGGATAGATTCCTGGACACATACAACCTACCTAAATTGAACCATGAAGACATAGAAAACCTAAACAGACCCATAACTGAGACAGAAATTGAAACAGTAATAAAGGCCCTCCCAACAAAGAAAAGCCCAGGACCAGATGGATTCACTGCTGAATTCTACCAGACATTTAAAGAAGAACTAACTCCAATTCTTCTCAAACTATTCAGAACAATCGAAGAAGAGGGAATCCTCCCAAATTCTTTCTATGAAGCCAGCATCACCTTAATTCCTAAGCGGAAAAAGATGCAGCACTGAAAGAGAATTACAGACCAATATCCCTGATGAACATAGATGCAAAAATCCTCAATAAAATTCTCGCCAATAGAATGCAACAACACATCAGAAAGATCATCCACCCAGACCAAGTGGGATTTATCCCTGGTATGCAGGGATGGTTTAATGTGCGCAAGACAATCAATGTGATACACCACATTAACAGACTGCAGAAGAAAAACCATATGATTATCTCAATAGATGCCGAGAAAGCATTTGATAAAATACAACACCCGTTCATGATGAAAACTCTAAGCAAACTGGGTTTGGAAGGAACATTCCTCAATGTAATCAAAGCAATCTATGAAAAACCCACAGCCAACATCCTATTGAATGGGGAAAAGTTGGAAGCATTTCCACTGAGATCTGGTACCAGACAGGGATGTCCACTCTCACCACTGCTATTCAATATAGTTATGGAGGTTCTAGCCAGAGCTATTAGGCAAGAAAAAGAAATTAAAGGGATACAAATTGGGAAGGAAGAACTAAACTATCCCTCTTTGCAGATGACATGATTCTTTATTTAGGGGACCCAAAGAACTCTACTAAGAGACTATTGGAACTCATAGAAGATTTTGGCAAAGTAGCAGGGTATAAAATCAATGCACAAAAATCAACAGCCTTTGTATACACAGACAATGCCATGTCCATTCTCCCAAAAGCAATTTATAAATTCAATGCAATACCAATCAAGATACCGAAGACCTTCTTCTCAGATCTGGAAAAATTGGTGCTGAAATTTATATGGAGGCACAAGAGACCTCGAATAGCTAAAGCAATCTTGTACAACAAAAACAAAGCCAGAGGCATCACAATACCAGATTTCAGGACATACTACAGGGCAGTTGTAATCAAAACAGCATGGTACTGGTACAGAAACAGATGGATAGACCAATGGAACAGAATTGAAACACCAGAAATCAACCCAAACATCTACAGCCAACTTATATTTGATCAAGGATCTAAAACCAATTCCTGGAGCAAGGACAGTCTATTCAATAAATGGTGCTGGGAAAACTGGATTTCCACGTGGAGAAGCATGAAGCAAGACCCCTACCTTACGCCTTACACAAAAATCCACTCAACATGGATTAAAGACCTAAATCTACGACCTGACACCATCAAGTTACTAGAGAACATTGGAGAAACCCTTCAAGATATTGGCACAGGCAAAGAGTTTCTGGAAAAGACCCGGGAGGCACAGGCAGTCAAAGCCAAAATTAACTATTGGGATTGCATCAAATTGAGAAGTTTCTGTACTGCAAAAGAAACAGTCAGGAGAGTGAAGAGACAACCGACAGAATGGGAAAAAATATTTGCAAACTATGCAACAGATAAAGGGTTAATAACCAGAATCTACAAAGAGATCAAGAAACTCCACAAAAACAAAACAAACAACCCACTTAAGAGATGGGCCAAGGACCTCAATAGACATTTTTCAAAAGAGGAAATCCAAATGGCCAACAGGCACATGAAAAAATGTTCAAGGTCATTAGCAATCAGGGAAATGCAAATCAAAACCACAATGAGGTTTCACCTCACCCCGGTTAGAATGGCTCACATACAGAAATCTACCAACAACAGATGCTGGCGAGGATGTGGGGAAAAAGGGACACTAACCCACTGTTGGTGGGAATGCAAACTGGTCAAGCCACTATGGAAGTCAGTCTGGAGATTCCTCAGAAACCTGAAGATAACCCTACCGTTCGACCCAGCCATCCCACTCCTTGGAATTTACCCAAAGGAATTTAAATTGGCAAACAAAAAAGCGGTCTGCAGCCTAATGTTTATCGCAGCTCAATTCACAATAGCCAAGACCTGGAACCAACCTACATGCCCATCAACGGTAGACTGGATAAAGAAATTATGGGATATGTACTCTTTAGAATACTATACCGCAGTAAGAAACAACGAAATCCAGTCATTTGCAACAAAATGGAGGAATCTGGAACACATCATGCTGAGTGAAATAAGCCAGTCCCAAAGGGACAAATACCATATGTTCTCCCTGATCGGTGACAACTGACTGAACACCAAAAAGGAAACCTGTTGAAGTGAAATGGACACTATGGGAAATGGTGACTTGATCAGCATAGCCCTGACTGTTAATGAACAACTTAATACATTATCCCTCTTAGTAGTTTTTTTGTCTGTTCTACTTAATATGACTGGTTTAATTCTGTAATTATCACACAGTTATTCTTAAGTGTTGAAAATTAACTGAAATGTGATCCCTGTTAAACATAAGAGTGGGAATAAGAGAGGGAAGAGATGTATAATTTGGGACATGCTCAAGCTGACTTGCCCCAAATGGTAGAGTTAGAAACATACCAGGGGATTCCAATTCAATCCCATCAAGGTGGCATGTACCAATGCCATCTCACTAGTCCAAGTGATCAATTTCAGTTCACAATTGATCATAATGAAAGGACTAAGAGTCAAAGGGAGCACATAAACAAGTCTAATACCTGCTAACACTAACCGATAGAATAAATAAAGGGGAGAGTGATCCAACATGGGAAGCGAGATACACAGCAGACTCATAGAATGGCAGATGTCCTAAACAGCACTCTGGCCTCAGAATCAGCCCTAAAGGCATTCCGATGCGGCTGAAAAGCCCATGAGAGTATTTCAGGCATGGAAAGCCAAGACACTCTGGCAAAAGATCTCTGTGAGTGAGATCCCAGTGGAAAGAACAGGTCTTCAAAGAAGGAGGTACCTTTCTCTGAAGGGAGGAGAGAACCTCCACTTTGACTATGACCTTGTCTAAACAAGATAAGAATCGGAGAACTCAGAGGGCTTCCATAGCCTTGGAAACTCATGACTGGAGCATAGGGAGACTTGATGCCATAGACAGGAGTGTCAATTGGTAAAGTCAACAACAGGAGTCACTGTGCACTTACTCCTCATGTAGAATCTCTGTCCTTAATGTGCTGTGTATTGAGATTTAATGCTATAACGAGTACTCAAACAATATATTTCACTTTGTGTTTCTATGGGGGTGCAAACTGTTGAAATCTTTACTTAATGTATACTAAACTGATCCTCTGTAAAAAAAAAAAAAAAAGAAAAAAAAGAAATTATCAACTCCCAACTTGACTCTCACTGGGATTAAACATGACAATAGGTCTGATCTGACTTCATCATCATTTAAAAAAAAATCATCTATTATTTTTCACTTTATGTTTCTGTGTGAGAGCAAACTGTTGAAATCCTTACTTAATGTATACTAAGCTGATCTTCTGTATATTAAGATAATCGAAAATGAATCTTGATGTGAATGGAAGGGGAGAGGGAGTGGGAAAGGGGAGGGTAGTGGGTGGGAGGGACGGTATGTGGGGGAAGCCATTGTAATGCATAAATTGTACTTTGGAAATTTATATTCATTAAATAAAAGTTAAAAAAAAAGAAAATTTAAAAACAGTATTGGAGATTTATTGGATACTATAAAACAACCTAATATATGGTCTTAGGAGTTCCTGAATATATAGAAAGAGAGAACAGACTAGAAGGCCTATTTAGTGAAATAATTACAGAAAATTTCCCCACTTTGGAGAAAGGAATGTCCAAATTCAGGAAGCATATAGAACTCCTAACAGACATGACCAGAAAAGATCTTCACAACACACTGTAGTCAAGCTTTCCACAGTAAAACATAAAGAAAAGACTCTAAATGTGTATATGCATGAGAAAAACACCAGATTACTTTCTAAGTTCTCCAATTACACTCACTGCTGACTTCTCATCAGAAACCCTACAGGCTAGAAGACAATGGTGAGACATAGTTCAAGTCTTAAGAGAAAAAAATGTCAACCCAGAATACTGAAACCTGCAAAGCTCTCATTTCTGAATGAAGGTGAAGTAAAGACCTATATTACAAACAAAAATTCAAAGAATTTGACACCACTCATCCAGCCTTACAAAAGATGCTTAAGGACATGCTACACACAGAAACACATAGAGATAGCCATCACTATGAAAGAATGTGAAGGCATAAAATCCCCCAGTAAAAGTACAAAAGAAATCCAAAGTGAACAATAGGAATATTTATGGAAAAATGGCAGAACTAAGCTGTTACATATAAATAATCACCTTGAATTTAAATGGCCTCACCTCTACACTTAAAAAATACAGACTGGCTGAATAGATTTTTTTAAATAGATCCATCTATTTGCTGCCTACAAGAAACACATGCACCAACAAATATACACACAGACTTAAAGTGAAAAGATGAAAAAAAAACACATTCATGCTAACAGAAAGCAAAAAATGGCAGGTTTTGCCATCCTAATATCATACAAAATAGACTTAAGCACAAAACCTGTTAAAAGAGACAAAGAAGGGTACTATGCATTGGTTAAGTAATCAATTCAACAGGAAGATGTGACTATAATAAATGTATAGGCACCTAATTACAGAGTGCCTGGCTACTTAAAAGAAATTTTAATGGATCTAAAGGGAGACATAGACCCCAATACAATAGCAATGGGGGACTTCAACACCCTACTTTCAGCAATGGACTGATCAACCAGAAAGAAAATCAACAAAGAAACAACAGATCTAATCAAAACTACAAAACGTTACACCCCACAGTTGCAGAATACATATTGTTTTCATCAGTGCATGGAACCTTCTCTAGGATAGATCACATGTTAGGCCATAAAGAAAATCTCAGCAAATTCAAAAAAAGTCACAATCATATCATGCATCTTCTCTGATCACAATGGAATAAAGCTGGAAATCAACAACTCAAGAATCTCTAGATCATATGCAAACACATGAAGACTGAACAACATGCTCCTGAATGAACAGTGGAGAAATCAAAAGAGAAATCAAAAAATTTCTGGAAACAAATGGAGATGACAATACATCATATCAAAACTTATGGGATACAGCAAAAGCAGTATTAAGGAGGAAGTTTATAGCAATCAGAGCCTACATGAAGATATTGGAAAGGTACCAAATAAGTGAGCTCCCAGTGCATCTCAGGAACCTGAAAAAACAACAATAAACTAAACCCAAAGTTATTAGGAGGAAAGAAATAATCAAAATTAGAGAAGAAATAAACAATATTGAAACTAAAAAAAAAAGAAAAAGAAAAACACTACAAAAGATCAGTGAAATGAAGAGCTGGTTTATTGCAAAAATAAACAAAATTGATATACCTTTAGTTCAATTAACCAAAAAAGAGGGAGAAAAATCAATAAAATCAGAGATGAAAAAGGAAATGTAAAAACATACACCACAGAAATAAAAAAGAATCATCATGAACTACCACAAAGAGCTATATGCCAACAAATTTGGAAACCTAGAAGAAATGGATACATTCCTTAGACACATACATCTAGAACCAACTTATCTTTGATAAAAGAACTAAAACTAATTCCTGGAGCAAAGACTGTCTCTTTAACAAATACTGCTAGGAAAAATGGATCTTTTTATGGAGAAGTATGAAACTGGACCCATAACTTAAACCTTACACAAAAATCCACTCAAAATAGCCAATAGACACTTGAAAAACATGTTCAAAATCACTAGCCATCAGAGAAATGTAAATCAAAAATCACAATGAGGTTTCACCTCACTCCAGTTAGGATGGCTCTTACACAGAAATCAACAGACAACAAATGCTGGTGAGGATGTTGGGGAAATGGTACCCAATCCACTGTTGGTGGAAATGTAAACTGGTGCAGCCACTGTGGAATACAGTATGGCGATATCTCAGAAATCTGAATATAGACCTATCATATGATCCAGCCATCCCACTCCTGGGAATTTACCCAAACCAAAAGAAATAAGCATCTCAAAGATTTATCTGTACCCCATGTTCACTGTAGCATAATTTACAATAGCTATAATCACCTCAGATGTCCATAAGCTATTGACTAGACAAAGAAATTATGATATATATATACTATGGAGTACTGCTCATCTGTAAAAATATGAAATCCTGTCTTTGCAGCAAAATGGAAGCAACTAGAAATAATTATAGTTAGTCCAAAAAGACAGATATCATATGTTTTCCCTGAGCCGAGGTAACTAATAGAGCACCTGAAATGTAATGTATTGGAGTGAAAAGGACATTTTGAGATTCAATGATTGTTTACAGCCCTTGTCTCTTTCATTGGGGAACAGTGTTTTTGTTTTTGTTTTTTTCTTCATACTATCTGTTGAACTCTTTTACTTAGTGTAGGGTTGTCTTTATGATCATTAAGTAAACTGAAAATAGATCTTTGTAAAAATTAAGAGTGGAAATAGGAGAGGGAAGAGGAAGAAGGATTGGAGCATGAGCAGGAAGAAGGGTATGATAGGAAGTATAATTATGTTCCTAAATCTCTATATATAAAATACATGAAATTTGCATAACTTAAATAAAATTTAAAACAAGAAAAAAAAAGTGGATGACAGGGAACTGCCACTGTGGCTCAGGGGGTAAAGCCACTGCTTGTGACGCCAGTATCCAATATGGGTGCCAGTCTGTGTCCTGGCTGCTCCGCTTCCAATTCAGCGCTCCCTCTAATGACCTGGGAAAGAAGTAGAAGTTCCAAGTGCCTTTGCCCTTGCCATCCATGGTTGAGCTCCAGAAGAAGCTCCTGGCTCTTGACTTTGGCCTGGCACAGCCCTGGTCATTGCTGTCATCTAGGGAGTGAACCTGCAGATGGATGATCTGTCTTACCCTCTCTGTAATTCTGACTTTCAAATAAATACATCTAAAAAATCAAATCAAAAAGTGAATGACAGGACCAGAGCTCAATGTTTCTGCCACATGAGACTCAGAAGGCAGCCATCTACAAACCAAGAAAATGGTCCTCAAAAGAATATAACTATGCTGGCAACCTAAACCCAAACTTCCAGCCTCCAAAACAAGGAAAAAATAAATGCTGTTAGCCAACTACTAGATGGTGTACTCTAATAGCAGCCTGAACTAAGGCAAACTTTTAGAAACAGATGAAAGAGTAATACTTTCCAACTCAATTTATCAAACTGGCATAACCCTAATATCAAAATTGGACAAAAACATTTACAAGAAATGAATATTAAAAATCAACACCACCCAGGATATAGATGAAAAATCTTTAGCAAATCAATCTGAGGAATACATAACATCATAGTCAAACAAGTTTATCCAGGAATGTAAGGTTGATTTAATGCTCAAAGTCTACTGACATATCCACCAAATGAACAAAATAGAGAAGTAAAACCAGCTCTCTGCTATGGCCTGGGAAAGCAGTAGAATATGGGCTCAAGTCCTTGGGCCCCTTCACCCACGTGGGATACCCAGAAGAAGCACCTGGCTCCTGGCTTCAGATCAGCGCAGCTCTGGCCATTACAGCCTATTGGAGAGCAAACCAACAGATGGAATACCTCTCTTTCTCTGTCTCTCCTTCTTTCTCTGTGTAACTCTGACTTTCAAATAAATAAATAAATCTTTAAAAATGAGTAAAACACATTGGCAAGGAAGATATAAAACTGTCTATTCACAGAGAATATTGTCTACATAGAAAATCCCAAAGTATCCAAAAAAGAAGCTATCAGAACTTCTATATAAGTCTAACAAAGTGACAATATATAACATCAATTTTAAAAAACCAATGATATTTCTATATACTAGCAAACAATCAAATTGAAATTTTAAAAATATTCCATTTACAAAGAATACCATATAGCAGTGTTATCATTTGCCACAACATGTATGGAACTGGAGAACATGGTAAGTAAAATAACACAGGCACAGGGCAAACACCACATGATCTCACTTGTAAATGGGATCTAAAAAAGCCGGTCCCATAGGAAGAGAGACTACCAAAAATGGATGGAGAAAAGGAAGATACTGACCAAATTCCATTAGGCTACAGGAATAATTCAGTGATCTACTGTACTGCATGGTGATGATAGCTAATAACATATTGTATATTTCAAAATTGCTAATAGAATACATTTTTAATATTCACATGACAAAAAATAAGCTGGTAAGATAATAGATATGTCAATTACCTTGACTGAATATTCTTACAATTTATACATAGATCAAAACAAGATATTGTATGCCATAAATATGCATAATTTAATAAATTAAAAATGAATTAAATAAATGACATATCATATTGCAGAAATGACAAGATTTTAAACTATCTGCATGTACATTCGACTAACACTTGCATTTGTTTAAGTCTGTTAAAGATGCCTAACATTTTCTTCCTGATAACACTCCCTTAGGACACATGGGCCCATCTGAAATTTAAAACTGAGAGTGCTGAGCTGTGACTGCTTAAGGAGAGTTAGCCAATGAAGTTAGGCAAGGCAAAGCCATGTGCAAAGTCATCAGTAAACAGAAACTAAGAGCTTTTGCAGTGAAGAGGAAGAAGCAAAGAAATGAGGTCACATTCCCAGAGAAAGAAAGGGAGCAACTCTATGATCACCAGTCTCCCATCTGATCTGATTACATTTTCCTTACCTGGACTTGCAGAGCCACCCTGACATACCTAACAAATTCCATTAATTAAACTAGCCTCTAATACCTCTCAATAAACAAAATATTGTCTAAATAAGATAATTAGTAGACTTTTTAAAAATCTTGAGAAACAGTGGCAATATCCAGCAAGATGATATAAAACACTGTGATATCTACCAGACAGTGATCTGTGCCAAGACAAATATCACATGCTCTTTGAATCCCCCAGCACAAAATATTGTGTGTCCATTCTTTTTTTTATTTAATTAAATTGGTTTTAAACACTCTTATTGTGTGGCCTTTTATCTTAGACTTCACACCAACAGATTCATTTGAAAATCTGTATTAGTATCCTAAGTTTAGGGCACAAGATAACAGCACTTGTTAAATTCAGGAAAGAAATGAGCCAGATGGTATTTGACAGATGGCAGAAGATAACTTATGTTTTAAATTAGACTTCACTTACACATCAAAAAATGTTTTAGGCTAAGCTAGACACTTACACAACCACTACTCCATGAGGATTTGTTCTGAACAATTTTCAAATTCTGTGTAATGCTTTCTTGCAAGTAGCAATGACAGACACAAAACCTACCTCCACTGATTCCAGGTGATGAAAGGTTTTGATCACTTAAATCTTCTGCTAACATCCAAGCTGGAAGGATTCTTTTCCTCTGTGTAAGGTTTGGCTGTTGATTACTGACATCTCTACAGTCACCTACAAAAGACTAAAAAGGCACCTGTAGGTTACTTCCTAAAAATAATCGTGCATCCTTAGTGACTTGGTGGTATTCATTTTTACAGAAAATTACCATGAAAATATTCATCTGCATCTCAATGCATAGATGAGTTAGTCAAATTTCTTAAACAAGGAAATTAATGATCTCTATTAATTGCAGTGCTATGCCAGTGGGATATTCTCTACAGCTTAAAGAAAACAGCAGTGGCCACCACCTGGAGTGCCACATCCCATTTGGGCACCAGTTCAAGTCCCGGCTGCTCCACTTCCAATCCAGCTCTCTGCAATGGGCGGGGAAAGCAGTAAAAGCTGGCTAAAGTCCTTGGCCCCTGCACCCGCGTGGGAGACCCAGAAGAAGCTCCTGGCTCCTGGCTTCGGATCAGCACAGCTCCGGCTGTTGAGGCCATCTGGGGAGTGAACCAGCAGAGGGAAGACTCTGCCTCTCACTCTGTGTAACTCTGACTTTCAAATAAATAAATAAATCTTTAAAAAAAAAAAAAAAAGGCAGCAAAATGAGATCAATACTAGCACTACTGGCACTACTGTTAGGATATGCCTATTTGTAGTTCTTTTCTCTCCTGGAAATAACTTGAAGGCCATATTACAAATGCAGGAGACCGGCGCTGCAGCTCACTAGGCTAATCCTCTACCTGAGGCGCTGGTTCCCCGGTTCTAGTCCTGGTTGGGGTGCGGGTTCTGTTTCCGGTTGCTCCTCTTCCAGTCCAGCTCTCTGCTGTGGCCCGGGAAGGCAGTGGAGGATGGCCCAAGTGCTTGGGCCCTGCAACTGCATGGGAGACCAGGAGGAAGCTCCTGGCTCCTGGCTTCAGGCCGGCGCAGCACCAGCCATAGCGGCCATTTGGGGAGTGAACCAATGGAAGAAAGACCTTTCTCTCTGTCTCTCTCACTGTCTAACTCTGCCTGTCAAAAAACAAACAAACAAACAAAACAAAAACAAATGGAGGAGATCTTAGATTTCTCACCGCACTTGCTGTGGAAGTGGTCTGGCCCTTGATATTTTCTGCGCTTTTTTCCAGTTGTGAGGTACTAGGTGTCTTATCAGGCAAATTAATCATGGGAGATTTTGGTATTTCATTTGGTGTATTATCTTCTTCAAGCATTTGACTGTTTCTATAAAATAAAAGAGAAATTTATTTTTAATCACTTAAATTTAAACTTCATTATTGTATCATGGTTGGCCACCATTTCACTGCAAATAAAAGCAAAGCTCCCTCCATGCCCAGCTTTTTTTCTGTTCTCTCTTATTCTTTCTCTAAAGGTAAATACCAACTTGAATTAGATGATTTTTAGTCCCAGACACATTGTACGCTTTTATTACATGTATGTATGCATTTATTACCTGATAGAAAAGGTATATGCTTTATATATTTCTAACTTTTTGGTTTCTCAATACACCATGGAGATTTATCAACATTTTAACCTGGAGCTCTCTCTACTTCATTCTCTTGCACACTATTACAGAGCTACACCACATTTATTTAACCATTTTTCAACTGTTTTCACAACTAAAATGAGTGCTAAAGTGAGCACTCTTTTTTTTTTTTTTTTTTTTTTTTTTGACAGGCAGAGTGGACAGTGAGAGAGAGAGACAGAGAGAAAGGTCTTCCTTTGCCGTTGGTTCACCCTCCAATGGCCGCTGCGGCCAGTGCGCTGCGGCCGGCGCACCGTGCTGATCTGAAGTCAGGAGCCAGGTGCTTCTTCCTGGTCTCCCATAGGGTGCAGGGCCTAAGCACTTGGGCCATCCTCCACTGCACTCCCGGGCCATAGCAGAGAGCTGGCCTGGAAGAGGGGCAACCGGGACAGAACCCGGCGCCCTGACTGGGACTAGAACCTGGTGTGCTGGCACCGCAGGTGGAGGATTAGCCTATTGAGCCGCGGCGTCAGCCAAAGTAAGCACTCTTATCCAGCCTGGGATAGTCAGAAAAAGTACCAGCTGTGGAAACAGCTGGCTTGGATTTGGAACCTACTGCCACCATATATTAGCTATATGACCTTGGCCAAATCTCAGACTTTCTGTGTCTTACATTTCTTCATCTTTAACACAGGGATAATAACTGTACTTATTCCATATAGAGATTGTCACGAAGATTAAGATTTCTAGGGGCTGATGTTGGAGTGTAGCAGGAAAAGCCACCACTTGCCAATGTAGTAACCCATATAGGTGCAAGTTGAGTCTCAGCTGCTCCAATTCAGATCCAGCAACCTACTAATGCGCCTGGGAAAGCAGCAGAGGTTGGCCCAGGTACTTGAGCCCCTGTCATCCATCATTCAGGGAGACCAAATGAAGCTCCTGGCTCCCAGCTTTGGCCTGGCCCATCCTGGGCTGTTGTGGCCATTGTGGAGTGAAACAGCAGCTAGAAGATTTCTCTCTCTCTCTCTCTGTAACTCTTTCAAAAATAGGTTTAAAAAAAAGTTTCTACTTTTCAGATGACTAGCCTAGTGGTTAAGATACTGGTTAGGGGGACCAGCGCTGTGGCGCAGTGGATTAAAGCCCCAGCCTGCAGTGCTGACATCTCAGTGGGCAACAATTCAAGTCCCAGTTGCTCCACTTCCAATCCAGCTCCCTGCTAATGTGCTTGGGAAGGCAGAGGAAGATGGCCTAAGTCCTTGGGCCTCTGCACCTACGTGAGAGGCCTGGAAGAAGCTCCTGGCTCCTGGCTTCTGGCTTCAGATAGGCTCAGCTCTAAATGTTGCAGCCAATTGGGAAGTGAACCAAAGGATGGAAGACCTCTCTCTGTCTGTACCTCTCTCTCTAATTCTTTCAAGTAAATAAAATAAATATTATTTTTTAAAAAAAGATGCTGGTTAGGATAGTTCTTTAGTTTTTATAGTGAATTTCTGTGATTGCTTTTTATGTAAAAAAACCAACCTTGGATTTCTTGAACAAGACCCACTTGATAATTGTATATGGTATTACACTTTTTATATAATGCTGGATTTGATTTGCAAGTATTTTGCTATGAAGAATATTTATCTGTAGTATTGGTTTTATGTAAAGTCTTGTCAGATTTTGGTATCATGATTGTGGAAACTTATAAAATAAGTTAGGAAGTGTATCATCTTCTATTTTGGAGGGAAAAAGTATAATATTGGTATTGTTTATTCCTTGAAAGTTTAATAGAGGGGCTGGTGCTGTGGTGTAGCGAGTAAAGCCGCTGCCTACAGTGCCAGCATCCCACATGGGCGCTGGTTCGAGTCCCTGCTGCTCCACTTCTGATCCAGCTCCCTGCTATGGCCTGGGAAAGCAGTAGAAGATGGCCCAAGTCCTTGATCCCCTGACCCATGTGGGAGACCCAGAAGAAGCTCCTGGCTCCTAGCTTTGGACTGGCACAGCTCCAGCCATTGCAGCCATGTGGGGAGTGAACCAGCAGATGGAAGATCTCCCTCCTCTCTCTCTCTCTGCCTCTTCTTCTCTTTCTGTGTAACTCTGACTTTCATGTAAATAAATAAATCTTTAAAAAAAGTTTAATAGAAAATATCTTCTGTATATTAAGATAATCGAAAATGAATCTTGATGTGAATGGAAGGGGAGAGGGAGTGGGAAAGGGGAGGGTTGTTGGTGGGAGGGACGGTATGGGGGGGGAAGCCATTGTAACCCATGAGTCGTACTTTGGAAATTTATATTCATTAAATAAAAGATAAAAAAAAAAAAAAAAGTTTAATAGAATTCACTATTGAAATTCCTTGAAGGGAATTCATAAATTATGAATTCAAAATTTTTAAATATTTATTTATTTCATAGGCAGAGAGGAGAGTGCTCCCATCCATTAGTTTATTCCACAAATGCCCACAACGGCTCCTGCCTGGGGCTGGATCCAGGAACTAAGAACTCAATCCAGGGTTCCTATCTGAGTGCCAGGGAACCAATTACCTGAGCTATTACCCCTGTCTCCCAGAGTATGCATTAGCACGAAGCTGGAATCAGGAGCCCAAGGCAGGTATTGAATCTAGTCACTCCAACATGGGAATGCAGGTATCTCAACTGGTGTCTTAACTCTAGGATAAATGTTCACCCCTCAATTTTTTTAATGGAGATAAGATTCATTATATTTCTACTTCTTTTCTAAGTGTATTTATTTGGAAGGCAGAAAGAGACAGAGGCAGACATAAAGACTTTCTGCCTGCTGCTTCATTTGCCAAATGTCCACAACAGTCAAGACAGGGTCAGTCCAAAACTATAAGCTGGAAACTCAAACCAGGCCTCCAACATGAGTGTCAGGAACCCAGGTATTGATGTCATCAATTCATATAGGATGTTGGAATGAGAAGCACAGTTGGAACTTGAACCCAGGTCTCAAACCCAGACTCTTCAATAAAGAATGCAGGCATCCCAAGCACCATCTTAACTGCTACATAAAACACCCAACTCCAGATTTCTAGTTCTTCCTGCATTTGTTTCAGGAAGTTTGTTTTTAAAGAACTGTACCTATTCCAGAGGTGGGGAACGTCTAGCCTGTGGGCAGTACTAGGCCCACAAAATCATCTGGTCTGGCCCTGCAGGTGGGAACTGAAATTCAATAAATCTAAAGCAGACTAATTGTTAAGCTGATAACTGTGTATGGCCCATGAATAATTTTATAAATTGTCGCTCCCCCACTCGCGGAGGAACGACACCGGACCCTGCACTGTTCTCTTTCCCCAGCCCTTCCCAGGTTAGCTGCCGCCCCCCCACCCCACCTCCGCGGAGGGGCGGCACCCCCGCCACTTCCCCCGCTTCTGCGGAGGAGCAGCACACCACCAGCCGGCTCTCTCAGGGGTTCCTCAGATGTTCCCCCTACATATTGTCTCTCTCTTCCTTTATAATCCTTTTCAACCAATCCCAACTCTGCTGGCATTCTCTCCCCATGCGCTGAGCATGCTGCTCTCCTCCAATCAGGGGCAGGATCAGCTCCTGCAGCTTGTTAGTCGAATTGGTGAGGCAGCCGTGTGGAAGTTGTTTACTCTCTCTCAGCACCATATGATGGGAGATCAGATGCATAGAATTAGTCTTAGCAGTTCCAGTAATTTAGTGTAGTCTCGGTCGCTCCCCACAATAAATTTCCAAATGGCCCTTGGCAGACCAAAGGTTCCTCACCCCTGAAACTGTCAAATTCATTGACATAAAATCTTCAATAATATTTTTCCATTGTTCCTTTAAGGTCTATAGTATTAGCAATGGTATCCTTCCCTTCTATTCCTGACAGTGGCAAATTTTGTGTTTCCTCATAGTTTTTTTTCCCCCAATAAGCTTTACTAAGGTTTTTCCAGTTTTATTGATCTTTTCAAAGAACCCAAACTATGCTTTCTGATGTTCTTTTTTTTTTATTTTCTGTTTCATTGACTTCCAATCTTTTTGTTTGCTTTTCTTCCTTTCTATTTACTTTGGGAATAACTGACATATAGGGTTACTTATAAATATGTTGTTTAATTTCAAAATACTTGAAGATCTTCATAGATATTGTATTGGTACTTATTTCTGATTAATACCATTACCATCAGAGAATTTTGCCCAACTGCTTTTACAGGTCCAGTTTATACTTGCTATCTTTTTAAAGCTAGCACAATGCCAAGTAATCTTCTACTGACTGGCTCAAAAAAGTAATGTATGAATTTTAACTTTGTAATAAATGTTAAAATGCTTATTCTATTTCCTAATTTCCTCAGTTTCTCTATTCTGTATTTCCTGTTATTTCATATAAGAAAGAAAACTTAAAATATAGTCTAAGTCAGAGGTTAATACTTTAATGAAACTTATAAAGCTAAAATATGATGAAAATATAGTCATTTTCAAGTTAGGTACCTTGGTTTCTGTTAGATGGCAAACATATTCTGAATACAATGTAAAAGATATCACATGTGGATGGGCAATCACTACTGAGGCATAATGTTTCCAAAGTCAAATGTCCTCTAGAAACACAGATACACAAAAACACACAAATCACAGAACAACTACATGTCCAATACAATTTAATCTAGGAATGGTTTCTACTGAAGCATTTGTGATGACTGATTACTTACTCTCATTTCATCAGGCAATCTTACCTCAAGGTACATTCCATTTCTGTTTCAGAGCGTGTAGAAAAAACACGGAAAATATATTTGTCAACTAACAGAGAAAAAGTATCTCCAGGATTCAACCAGCGCCACAGATTTGTCTTCATTGGTAAGAGCTGGCTCCTCTTAGAAGACTGATAAAAACATGGATTTGTGTGTATCTAACAAAGAAAAAAGAATACAGTGATGGTATAAATCCATATTATGACAAAATTCAACTAAATATGAATTCATTCAGAACTTTTGTATCAAAATAATTTATGTATAAACTTAAAAGTTTAATAAACCTGGCACCCATAAGTACCATAATTATTATTTATACATAAAAAGTAAAGCCCTAATATACTTTCCATTTCTCCATAAGGCAAAAAAAAAGTTATCACTTAGCTGGTTAAAGATTTCCTGTTTTGGCTGGCGCTGCGGCTCAATAGGCTAATCCTCCGCCTGCGGCGCCGGCACACCAGGTTCTAGTCCCAGTCGGGGCGCCGGGTTCTGTCCCGGTTGCCCCTCTTCCAGGCCAGCTCTCTGCTGTGGCCCAGGAATGCAGTGGAGGATGGCCCAAGTGCTTGGACCCTGTACCCCATGGGAGACCAGGAGAAGCACCTGGCTCCTGGCTTCGGATCAGTGCGGTACGCTGGCGTGGTGTGCTGGTCTTGGCAGCCATTGGAGGGTGAACCAATGGCAAAGGAAGACCTTTCTCTCTGTCTCTCTCTCTCACTGTCCACTCTGCCTGTCAATAATAATAATAATAATAATAATAATCTATCTAGTTTAACTTCATGAAGACCTGGTCATAATTCTTTGCTATGTTTATCTGTTATTACAAACGTTTCTATCATTTAAATCTGTGTTGTAAGAAAGCAGTAAAGGGGCCAGCACTGTGGCATGGTGGGTAAAGCTGCTGCCTGTGGTGCCAGCATCCCAAATGGATGCCGATTCCAGTACTGGCTGCTCCACTTCCGATCCAGCTCCCTACTCATGTGCCTGTGGAAGATGGCACAAGTGCTTGGGCCCCTGCACCCACGCTGGAGACCCAGAAGAAGCTCCTGGCTCCTGGCTTCAGATAGGCCCAGCTCTGGCTGTTGCAGCCATTTGGGGAGTGAACCAGTAGATAGAAAACCTCTCCCTCTCTCTCCCTCCTCTCCTCTCCTCTCCTCTCCTCTCCTTTCTTCTCTCTCTTCTCTCTCTCCTCTCTCTCCTCTCTCTGCCTTTGCCTCTCTGAAACTCTACAAATAAATAAATAATTTTTTTAAAAAAAGGAAAGAAAGCAATAAAATAAAACTTGGAGATAAAGGTCAGAGATAATACAAATTTAATAGGCTTTTAAAAATTGGTTTGAGTCATTTAAAAAAATCATATATAAGACTGCATATGAATGGGGATGCAGTGTAATTTATGCAACAGCATATTCCTAAAGAGTCATGGGTGTTGGATTTTGTGGCAGAGGCCCCTCTCAGAATAGAGGGAAGAGAAAGTAAAAGCTCTAAGGGGGGACTGGCTAAAAGGAAACGTGGTGAGGGGCCTTCTGAGAACATTGTAATAAAAGGACTTTGTGGAGAGCAGGGGTGGATAGCATGGCCTGTAGCAATTCTGTAACCAATCCTGTAACTCTGGAGTATCCAATCAGAATGCATGCAACCATATAAGCAAAGAGGAAGTAAAGTTGTTAAAGGATGTTTAAGACAATGCCCTGCTATGTCCCGGGCTGTCTTTGGATGTGAATCTACTGAACTAAGTGCCCCCAAGATTGAAAGCTGCTTCCTGCTGAAAGCCTCAGTGTCTTGACACTTTGCTGGAGAATCCCACTACATTTCTGGGAGCTAATGTCTGGGATTCAGAGATGGTGTTTCCACCTCCTTTGTCGCTGGGGTACAAGCCTGGGGACACCAGGAGAGGTGACTACACCTGGCCTAGCAGAAAGGTTGATCCATAGGAGGCTAGCCCTCCCAGTATGTCAGGGCAATGACCTGGGGAGCACAAAGAAACCTGGTGTGGTACAGGAAACAGCCAAGGGAGCACTGCCTGTCAGAACTGGTAGGAGCCTGAGGTTCATTAGGTTTGATTGCCTGCCTCCAAAGAGGCAGAAGGGGAGCCTGATCACATCCCAGAATTGCCCAAATAGCTCATAAGACAGAAGGAGTACCAAGGTGAGAAGGTTCTCTCAAGTGAAACCACAATTCTAAGGCAGTGGGTGGTAGGCTGGAGACATTCTCTGAGTGTGAGTGAATGGTGACTGAACGAGACAGGCTACAAAGTGATTTCTCACCCTTTCTCTTTCTCTCTTCATGTGTGATTGTCACCTTTTAGAAGGAAGATATAGATGGCCAACAGAATAAATCTACCCCCCTTGAGTGCATGATCTTGCCTAGAAGACATAGCTCTTCTCATGGGCATTGTCTTATGTCACTGGGAAAAACTGTCAAACATGCCTGTGACTACAGATTTCTAGCTCGGGCCACTGAAGATTAGGAATGGGACTGAATACCCCTTTGGCTGTGGTCTACTTCAACAAAGACCCAGGAAAAGAAGAGCAAGCCAAGAATCAGGAGCAATGTAGGAATGGGTGGCAGGTCAATTAATAACAGCTTTACACATGATCTTCCATCAAGGAGACCCAACAAGGCCAGTCCACCTCCAAATGGCATCATTTTTCGATGTGGAAAGACAAGGTTTGGGGCAAACAACAGTCATGATAGAAGCCAAACTCTAAAGAGTCCTGTCAGCTCTGCCAAGAGCTAGGCCACTGGAAACAGAACTGCCCTGGGAATGAAGGACTCTCAGGTCAGAGCTACAGACCCTGTTGGCCCTCCCTAAGTTGAAAAGGCCTTCACTTTGACCCATCTCCAAGGTAACCACTGCTAGTGAGGGGACTACCTAGGGTCAATAACATCATAGGCAGGACTATAAATTTCCCTTTAGAAATGCCACCTATTCCATCCTAACCTCTATTCAAACCAGCTCTTCTCCCAGACTGGCCAGGTAATAGAAGCCAACAGGGTATCTACTCAAGGATCTTCACAACTTCCTCTATGTCTCTTCCAGTACCCCACATGTAGACAGAGTTCAATGGCAAAACTTCCTCCTGGTTTGGATAGTGCCTTTCCCAGGTCTCTGAATAATGGTTCTGTCCTTTTGCTTTGGACCCTGTGTATTTAATCTGCTTGTTAGATATGTTTCCTCCAGATGTACAACAATGAAATTGTAGATGGCCATGCATATGAAACCTTGAAACAGCTTCTGCAAACTGGCAGTGCAGCCCCCTCAAGAGGCCATCTTCTGCTTGAACCCTGTCTTGACTGCAGGTCCCTACCTTACCCCGCATCAACTTAAAGAAGCCAGACTGGTCATCACCCTAACTGTAAAACACCAGGAGATGCTATGTGGGTAAAAAAAATGTTCAGCCCCTAAAACCTCTTTGAAGAAGTCTGTTCACAGCTGTTTTGACCACCCCTACCGCAGTTAAGGTTGCCAAGGTGGTGCCCTTGATCCAATATAGCAGGGTGAGACTGGCCTCTCAAGACCCAGAGTGCATCCCCAATCCAGTTGCACCATGTAAGCTGACCACCTGGAATAACCAGGCCATCCCTTGAGAGACTCCCAAGGACAATGGCCTTCTGGAAGCTGACCAATCTATGCATGGTTAAAGCTTGAGGAACCAACAGCCCTGCAACCTACAAGATAAGTAGCTTATTCTAGATTGTTGATACCTCTTACTGTAATATATTGTCATTCTCTGCCACTGTCTATAGTTATAATCGTGGCCCCGATCCTTGCCACAAGCTTGAAAGCCATGGTGGTGTCCTGTGTGAGTGTGTATGGGAGTACTGTTTGATGTGTATGTCCTGGTGATGCTGGATTTCTCCCATTTGTGATCTAGTTTTACAGCCAACAGATTGTGCTCAAGTGATGAAGCTTGGGGGAAGTCCTAGAAAAACTAAAATCAGGGAGTCTTTTCTCTTTTTTTTTCTGTCTACTTTCTGTCCTCACGTACACCACAATCAGTGGTTAATGACCTCAATATGACTTTTTTTTTTTAATTTTTTCTCTTTCTTCATCTTTTTTTTTTTTTTTTGACAGGCAGAGTGGACAGTGAGAGAGAGAGACAGAGAGGAAGGTCTTCCTTTGCCGTTGGTTCACCCTCCAATGGCCACTGCGGCCGGCGCACCGTGCTGATCCGATGGCAGGAGCCAGGTACTTATCCTGGTCTCCCATGGGGTGAAGGGCCCAAGGACTTGGACCATCCTCCACTGCGCTCCCTGGCCACAGCAGAGAGATGGACTGGAAGAGGGGCAACCGGGACAGAATCCGGTGCCCCGACCGGGACTAGAACCCGGTGTGCCAGCGCCGCAAGGCAGAGGATTAGCCTAGTGAGTCGCGGCGCCGGCCTATGACTTTTTGATTATTGTGTTTTTCTTTGGGGAAAGTAACTTTTTATTTGCAAATAGCTCTCACCTACAGGAATTAAGGCCTCCATTGTAAGATTTTGCAGCAGTCACATTTGTTCCTGGGCTTTGGTTGTTATTTCTGAATTTTGAGATGCTTTGCTATTTCTTACAAGATCTGATTGCTCCCTGGAACTCTGGGTCTATGTGATGTGGGAGACTCAGAGTTCTTCAGTTCTGGAGGTGTGGAAGGAGCTGCATTCATTCTAAAAGACAACTCCACACAACAGCTGCTGCTAAAAAGGGGATCAGACTTCACCTAGAGATGTAGATGGGCCGATCTGGCTAGGACTGATGAATCAGGAAGAGGTGGCTGACAGTGCTGTTCACATAAAAAAACTTTAATTTCTCCATGAGATTTTTTAAAACAGAGATGGATTTTGCTCCAAATTTAAATTTTGTGTAGTACTCTATATAATGTAATCAGCTTGGTGAGTTTTTTTGGACAACCTTAACTCAGCTTTATCTGACATGTAATGTAAAATAAGAGAAAATAAGATCTTTGTATTCTCAACAAGTTAATGTAGTAAGTAACCCCAATACATGGCAGAGGATTCTGGGCAAAAGATAAAAGGGATTTACAAAGGCCCTTGTGGGTCTAAAGAAAAGGTAAAACTGACTACATTGGATGAAGAAAAAGTAACTGAGAAAATCACAGATCAAAAAAAAAAACCAAAAAGTGGCCCACGTCCAGACATGGAAGAAAATGGCCCAGACCTGGAAAGCCTGGAACCCTGGAGATTTATCTGAGGAGTAGTTTTCAACCTTTGGGGGATTCACGACCCTCCTAAGTGTGTGGTTTTGATACTAGGGGCTTGCCTGATTCTACCTTGCCTGTTGCCCTGGTCATAAGATTCATCTCCAGCCTAATGGAGGACATGGTTGAAAGAAAGCCACTCACGTAATGAAGTTATGGGAATATAAGTCCCTGGGCCAAGATGATGTTCTTTGACCCTGCAGAAGGTCCCTCTTGGGATAGAAGCAAGAGAAAGTAAAAGCTATCAGGATGCACTGGCTTAAAGGAAAATGTGGTGAGGGGCTTCCAGGAACATGGGGTGAGAGAGACCTTCTGAGAAAAAAAAATCAGCATGGCCTAATCAGTATTTGTATGCGCATTCTGTAACCAATCCTACAGCTCTGGAGTTTCCAATCAGGTTGTATGCAACCATGTATATAAAGGGCAAGTAAAAGTGTTTGTTAAAGGGTATATAAGACGATGCCCTGCCATGGTCAGGGCTCAGCCTTTGGAAGTGAATCCACTGAGGCAAGCATCTACAAGAATAAAAGCTGCTTCTGCTGAAAGCCTCAGTGTCTCACCTCTCTGCTAGAGAATCCTGCTACATTTCATAAAAGTCAAGCTATAATTTAAACTTAATATTTAGAAACCTTTCACTGTGTTAACAGCCACTCCTAATTTATCTCTGTGGTCCTCTGACTTATACAGGTGGAGCTTCTAAGTGCAAAAAGTTCATGACATATCAGCAGGTCCTGAGCTTGTGCACATCTCTGGACTTGGGATAGTTCCCTGTTACTCCTCATCTAAGAGTTAGTCCTCATCCCTTCCCTTAGGTATGCCATGGTCATCAAAGCTGGGAATGTTGGGCTGATGGAAGAGATAGAGTCAAAACAAATCAATACATAGTTTCTGCCTGAACTTTGAATATTCATTAAATGAGGTTTGCTTCTGACTTTAGACTAATATAGTACTCTAAACCTTCAGTTGAGTCTCTAAACATTAAGTATTAACAATCCTAAGCTTACAAAGAAACAAAATTCTTAAGAGTGGAAAATGTAAAATCCTTAAGAAAAGGAAATGTTCTTTAGAAAGTCATTGCAAAGATGAAGAAATATTCAGTTTGAGTAATTTCTCCTCAACTGAAAACATTTCATTTTAAATCATAGGTGGTTAAATATTGACAGTAAATCCAGTCACAAAGATAGTAAATCTTTATGTGTGTGGTTCATGAAAATTTTTCCTACAAGTGTTCATACATAAGATCCCAGAACTGAGAACAAAAAAATGACATTCAAAGAAAGTCTAACATTTGATCCTTTAACTTAAACCTAAATACATATTTTTCACTGCTTAAAAAAAAAACTATGTCAAACTAAACTCATACACATTCCAACAAAAATGTCACATGTATGTGAAGTCCAAAAGGTAGTTTATAAAGTTTTAAAGTAGACAAAAATCTGACAACATGAATAAGCAAAGAAGTAGAAGACAAACACACACAAAAATTGAGAATGAAAGAAATGACAATGACATATAAAACAAAACTTGAAAAATAACAAAATATTTTAAATATGTTATGTCGGCACATTTGGTTTTTTAAACTTTTATTTAATAAATATAAATTTCCAAAGTACAACTTTTGGATTATAGCGGTTTTTCCCCCCATAACCATCCTCTCACCTGCAACCATCCCATCTCCCACTCCCTCTCCCATCCAACTCTTCATCAAGATTCATTTTCAATTATCTTTATATACAGAAGATCAATTTAGTATATACTAAGTAAAAATTTGAACAGTTTGCACCCATACAGAAACACAAAGTATAAAGTACTGTTTGAGAGCTAGTTATACAGTTAACTCACATAGTACAACACATCAAGGACAGAGATCCTACATGGGGAGTAAGTGCACAGTGACTCCTATTGTTGATTTAACAATTGACACTCTTATTTATGACGTCAGTAATCACCCGAGGCTCTTGTCATGAACTGCCAAGGCTATGGAAGCCTCTTGAGTTCGCCAACTCCGATCTTATTTAGACAAGGCCATAGTCAAAGTGGAAGTTCTCTCCTCCCTTCAGAGAAAGGTACCTCCTTCTTTGATGGCCCGTTCTTTCCACTGGGATCTCAGTCACAGAGATCTTTCATTTAGTTGTGTGTGTGTGTGTGTTGCCACAGTGTCTTGGCTTTTCATGCCTAAAATACTCTCATGGGCTCTTTAGCCAGATCCGAATGGCAGATGTCCTAGACAGCACTAGGCCTCAGAATCAGCCCTTAAGGCATTCGGATCTGGCTAAAGAGCCCATGAGAGTATTTTAGGCATGAAAAGCCAAGACACTGTGGCAACACACACACACACACAACTAAATGAAAGATCTCTGTGACTGAGATCCCAGTGGAAAGAACGGGCCATCAAAGAAGGAGGTACCTTTCTCTGAAGGGAGGAGAGAACTTCCACTTTGACTATGGCCTTGTCTAAATAAGATCGGAGTTGGCGAACTCATAGTGCTGTCTAGGACATCTGCCATTCTATGAACCTGCTATGTATCCCGCCTCCCATGTTGGATTGTTCTCTCCTTTTTAATTCTATCAGTTAGTATTAGCAGACACTAGTCTTGTTTATGTGATCCCTTTGACTCTTAGACCTATCATTATGGTCTATTGTGACCTGAAATTGATCACTTTAACTAGTGAGATGGCATTGGTACATGTCACCTTGATGGGATTGAATTGGAATCCCCTGGCACATTTCTAACTCTACCATTAGGAGTAAGTCCAATTGAGCATGTGCCGAACTGTACATCTCTTCCCTCTCTTATTTCCACTCTTAAATTTAACAGGGATCACTTTTCAGTTAAATTTAAACACCTAAGAATAATTGGGTGTTAATTAAAGAGTTCAACCAATGGTATTAAGTAAAACAAAAAAAAGGAATAAAAGAATAAGTTGTTCCTTGACATTCAAGACAAGGGCTGATCAAGCCATTGTTTTTCATAGCGTCCCTTTCACTTCAACAGGTTTCCTTTTAGGTGCTCAGTTATTTGTCACAGATCAGGGAGAACATATGATATTTGTCCCTTTGGGACTGGCTTATTTCACACAGCATGGTGTGTTCCAGATTCCTCCATTTTGTTGCAAATGACCTGATTTCTTTGTTTTTCACTGCTGTATAGTATTTTATAGAGTACGTATCCCATAATTTCTTTATCCAGTCTTCTGTTAATGGGTATTTAGGTTGATTCCATGTTTTAGCTATTGTGAATTGAGCTGCAATAAACATTGAGGTCCAGACAACTCTTTTATTTGCCATTTTAATTTCCTTTGGGTAAATTCCAAGGAGTGGGAGGGCTGGGTTTTATGGTAGGTTTATACTCAGGTTTCTAAGGAATCTCCAAACTGACTTCCATAGGGGCTTTACCAGTCTGCATTCCCACCAACAGTGGGTTAGTGTCCCTTTTTCCCCACATCCTCGCCAGCATCTGTTGTTGGTAGATTTCTGAATGTGAACTATTCTAACCAGGGTGAGGTCAAATCTCATTGTGGTTTTGATTTGCATTTCCCTGATGGCTAGTGATCCTGAACATTTTTTCATGTGTCTGTTGGCCATTCAGGTTTCCTCTTTTGAAAAATGTCTGTTGAGGTCTTTGGTCCATCTCTTAAGTGGGTTGTTTATTTTATTGTTGTGGAGTTTCTTGATTTCTTTGTAGATTCTGGTTATTAATCCTGTATCAGTTGCATAGTTTGCAAATATTTTTTCCCATTCTGTCGGTTGTCTCTTCACTCTCCTGACTATTTCTTTTGCAGTACAGAAACTTCTCAATTTGATGCAATCCCAATAGTTAATTTTGGCTTTGACTGCCTGTGCCTCCTGGGTCTTTTCCAAGAAGTCTTTGCCTGTGCCAATATCTTGCAGGGTTTCTCCAATGTTCTCTAATAACTTGATGGTGTCAGGTTGTAGATTTAGGTCTTTAATCCATGTTGAGTGGATTTTTGTGTAAGGTGTAAGGTAGGGGTCTTGCTTCATGTTTCTGCACATGGAAATCCAGTTTTCCCAGCACCATTTGTTGAATAGACTATCCTTGCTCCAGGAATTGGTTTTAGATCCTTGATCAAATATAAGTTGGCTGTAGATGTTTGGGTTGATTTCTGGTGTTTCAATTCTGTTCCATTGGTCTATCCATCTGTTTCTGTACCAGTACCATGCTGTTTTGATTACAACTGCCCTGTAGTATGTCCTGAAATCTGGTATTGTAATGCCTCCGGCTTTGTTTTTGTTGTACAAGATTGCTTTAGCTATTCAAGGTCTCCTGTGCCTCCATATCAATTTCAGCATCATTTTTTCTAAATCTGAGAAGAATGTCTTTGGTATTTTGATTGGTATCACATTTAATCTGTAAATTGCTTTTGGGAGAATGGACATTTTGATGATGTTGATTCTTCCAATCCATGAGCATGGAAGATTTTTTACTTTTTGTATCCTCTTCTATTTCCTTAAGATTTTGTAATTCTCATCATAGAGATCTTTTACATCCTTGGTTAAGTTTATTCCAAGGTATTTGATTGTTTTTGTAGCTATTGTGAATGGGATTGATTTTAGCAGGTCTTTCTCAGCTGAGGAATTTCCTGTGCATACAAAGGCTGTTGATTTTTGTGCATTGATTTTATATCCTGCTACTTTGCCAAACTCTTCTATGAGTTCCAATAGTCTCTTTGTACAGTTCTTTAGATCCCCTAAATAAAGTTCCAATAGTCTCTTAGCAGAGTTCTTTAGATCCCATAAATAAAGAATCATATCATCTGCAAAGAGGGATAGTTTGACTTCTTCCTTCCCAATTTATATCCCTTTAATTTCTTTTTCTTGCCTAATAGCTCTGGCTAGAACCTCCATAACTATATTGAATAGCAGTGGTGAGAGTGGACATCCCTGTCTGGTACCAGATCTCAGTGGAAATGCTTCCAACTTTTCCCCATTCAATAGGATGCTGGCCGTGGGTTTTTCATAAATTGCTTTGATTGTACTGAGAAATGTTCCTTCTATACCTAATTTCTTAGAGTTTTCATCATGAAAGGGTGTTGTATTTTATCAAATGCTTTCTCTGCATCTATTGAGCTAATCATATGGTTTTTCTTCTGCAGTTTGTTAATGTGGTGTATCACATTGATTGATTTGCGAATGTTGAACCATCCCTGCATACCAGGGATAAATCCCACTTGGTCTAGGTGGATGACCTTTCTGATATGTTGTTGCATTCTATAGCCAGAATTTTATTGAGGATTTTTGCGTCTATGTTCATCAGGGAAATTGGTCTGTAATTTTCTTTCAGTGCTGCATCTTTTTCAGGTTTAGGAATTAAGGTGATGCTGGCTTCATAGAAAGAATTTGGGAGGATTCCCTCTTCTTCGATTGTTCTGAATAGTTTGAGAAGAATTGGAGTTAGTTCTTCTTTAAATTTCTGGTAGAATTCAACAGTGAATCCATCTGGTCCTGGGCTCTTCTTTGTTGGGAGGGCCTTTATTACTGTTTCAATTTCTGTTTCAGTTATGGGTCTGTTTAGGTTTTCTATGTCTTCATGGCTCAATTTAGGTAGGTTGTATGTGTCCAGGAATCTATCCATTTCTGATAGATTTCCCTGTTTGCTGGCATACAACTTTTTTTTTTTTTGCCAGGCAGAGTTAGACAGTGAGAGAGACAGAGATATATATAGACAGTGAGAGAGAAGACAGAGAGAGAGGTCTTCCTCCTGTTGGTTCACTCCTATAATGGCCGCCACAGCTGCTGCTGCACCGATCCGAAGCCAGGAGTAGGGTGCTTCCTCCCAGTCTCCCATGTGGGTGCAGAGACCCAAGCACTTGGGTCATCCTCCACTGCCCTCCCAGGCCACAGCAGAGAGCTAGACTGGAAGAAGATCGACTGGGACTGGTACCTGGTGCCCCAACCGGGACTAGAACCCGGGGTGCTGGTGCTGCAGGCAGAGGATTAGCCAAGTGAGCCACAGCGCCAGTCATACTGGCATACAACTCTTTGTAGTAATTTCTGATGACTCTTTTTATTTCTGTGGTGTCTGTTGTTACATTCCCTTTTTCATCTCTGATTTTATTGATTTGGGTCGTTTCTTTTCCTTTTTTAGTTAGTTGGGACAATGGTGTGTCAATTTTGCTTATTTTTTCAAAAAACCAGCACTTCATTTTGTGGATCTTTTGTAATTTTTTCTGAATTCAATTCTGTTGATTTCTTCTCTAATTTTAATTGTTTCTCTTCTCCTTCTAGTTTTTGGTCTGGTTTGCTGCAGTTTTTCTAGATCCTTGAGATGCATTGATAGCTCATTTATTTGGTGCCTTTCCAATTTCTTGATGTAGGCCCTATTGCTATAAACTTTCCTCTTAACACTGCTTTTGCTGTATCCCCTAAGTTTTGATATGTTGTGTTGTTATCCTCATTTACTTCAAGAAAGTTTTTGATTTCTCTTTTGATTTCTTCTATGATGCACTGTTCATTCAGGAGCATGTTCATCAGTCTCCATGTTTGTGTTTTTTTTTTTTTTTTTGACAGAGTGGAAAGTGAGAGAGAGAGGAGACAGAGAGAGAAAGGTCTTCCTTTTTCTGTTGGTTCACCCCACAGTGGCCCCTGCGGCCAGCACGCTGTGGCCGGCGCACCACGCTGATCCAAAGCCAGAAGCCAGGTGCTTCTCCTGGTCTCCCATGCGGGTGCAGGGCCCAAGAACATGGGCCATCCTCCACTGCACTCCCAGGCCACAGCAGAGAGCTGGGCAGGAAGAGGAGCAACTGGGACAGAATCCGGCACTCTGACCAGGACTAGAACCTGGTGTGCCAGCGCCGCAGGTGTAGGATTAGCCTATTGAGCAGCTGCACCAGCCTCCATGTGTTTTCATATGTTCAAGGGATTCCTGAGTTGCTAATTTCCAGCTTCATTCCATGGTGGTGTAAGAAGATGCATGATATGATTTTGATTCTTCTGAATTTGCTGAGACTTGCTTTATGGCCTAGTATGTGGTCAATCCTAGAGTAGGTTCCATGTACTGCTGAGAAGAATCTGTATTCTTTAAGTGTAGGATGAAAAATTCTGTAGATATCTGTTAGATCCATTTGGTCTATAGTGTCGATTAAATCTGCTGTTTCCTTGTTGATCTTCTGTCTGGTTGATCTATTTCTGAAAGTGGAATAGTGGAATATTGAAGTCCCCCAATATTTTGTATTGGAGTCTAAGTCTCCCTTTAAGTTCCTTAATAGATCTTTTAAATAGACCGGTGCCCTGTATTTAGCTGCATATACATTTATAATAGTTACATCTTCCTGTTGAATTGATCCCTTAATCATTATATAGTGCCCCTCTTTGTCTCTCAACAGTTTTTGTGTTAAAGTTTATTTTGAATGATATTAAGATGGCTATGCCAGCTCTTTTTTGGTTTCTGTTGGCATGGAATACCTTTTTCCAACCTTTCACTTTCAGTCTGCATGCTTCTTTGTTGGAAAGATGTGTTTCTTGTAGGCAGCAAATAGATGGGTTTTGTATTTAATCCATTCAGCCAGTCTTTTAACTGGAAAGTTGAGGCCATTTACATTCTTCTTTCTCTCTCTCTCTTTTTTTTTTTTTTTTTGGACAGGCAGAGTTAGACAGTGAGAAGAGAGACAGAGAGAAAGGTCTTCCTTCTGTTGGTTCACCCCCCAATGGCTACTAAGGCTGGCGCACTGCGCCAATCTGAAGCCAGGAGCCAGGTGCTTCCTCCTGGTCTCCCATGGGGTGCAAGGGCCCAAGCACTTGGGTCATCCTCCACTGCCTTCCTGGGCCACAGCAGAAAGCTGGACTGGAAGAGGAGCAACTGGGACTAGAATCCAGCACCCATATGGGATGCTGGCACTGCAGGTGGAGGATTAACCAAGTGAGCCACAGCTCCGGCTCCAAGGCCATTTACATTCAATATGACTATTGATAAGTAGTGACTTTGCCCTGCCATTTTTCCAAAGATATTTCTAATATACGCTTTGAACTTCCTATGATCTTTTACTGGGAGATTTTCTTCCTTTACCTTCTTTCATATTGATGGCCGTGTTTCTGTGTTTCTAAGTGTAGCACATCTTTAAGTATCTTTTGCAGGGCCAGAGGAGTGGTGGCAAAGTCTTTCAATTTCTGTTTGCTATGAAAGGTCTTTATTTCACCTTCATTCACAAATGAGAGCTTAGCAGGATATAATATTCTGGGCTGGCAGTTTTTTTCTCTTAGTACTTGGGCTATATCTCACCATTCCCTCCTAGCTTGTAGGATTTCTGATGAGAAGTTTGCTGTGAGTCTAATTGGAGATCTTCTTAGAGTAATCTGAGGTTTCTCTCTTGCACATTTTAGAATCTTTATGTTTCACTGTGGTGAATTTGATTGCAATGTGTTGTGGTAAGGATCTCTTTTGGTCATGTTTATTGGGGAGTCTATGTGCTTCTTGTACTTGCATGTCTCTTTCCTTCTCCAAACCCGGGAAGTTTTCTGCTAGTATCTCATTAAAAGGCCTTCTAATCCTTTCTCTCTCTCCATGTCTTCAGGAAATCCTAGAATCTGAATGTTTTTTTTTTTAATAGTATTCTGTAGATTTTCAACAATATTTTTTAGATTTCTAATTTCCTCTTCTTTTCTTTGGTTTGACTATATACTTTCCAGTGCTCTGTCTTCTAAGTCTGATATTCTCTCTTCTGCCTCACTGATTCTGTTTTTAAGGCTCTCAAATGTGTTTTTCATTTGTTCTACCGAATTCTTCATTTCATTTTGGTTTCTCTTCAATATCTCAATTTCATGTTCTACTAAATCCCTCATTTCATTTTGATTCCTCCTTAAGGTTTCATTTTCATGAGAGAGCTTCTGTCCTGTCCTGTATGGATTTCTGTAGTTCATGCATTTGTTTTTGATAACTTCTAAATGTTCTTATCATAAATTTTTTGAAATCCGTATCTTGCATTTCTTCTATCTCATCGTCTTCATAATCTTGTATTGGAGTGTCATGTTCATTTGGAAGTGTCATGATGTCTTCCTTGTTCTTGTTTGCTTGGTTTCTGCATTTGTTGTTTGGCATTATGAAGATATTCAGATATTCTTTGGTTTCTTCTTCTTCTTCTTCTTCTTCTTTTTTTTTTTTTTTTTTTTTTTTTTTTTTGCTGTGGTGGCTTTTCTCGTTATACCCTGACTCTAGATTAAGTGGACTATCTGCTTTTGGTGAATCTCTAGAGGCTTGTGGTGGCCAGAGAGCTCTGTTCAGTTATTCAGTGTTAAGGGTGTGCCAAAGGTGACACACCCAGGTTTGGTGTGGTAAATCTTCTCTCTCTCTTTTTTTTTTAATTCAGAAGGGAAGTAATTCCACTCAGCTGAGCTCTTCTCTTTGATGGCAATCAGTGCCTGAGCACTAGCCCCAGTGGGTATAATATTTCTCTGCTCTGTCCCAAGGACCACACAAAGGATCTGTTCAGTCCTCAGTGTAAGCTCAGATTCTCCTGCCATGTCTCTCACTGGGTAGCCAAGGCCACCCGAATTTGTGGCATCTCCCAAGACTACTCACTAACCACACCGTGAGTTCTCCCACACACCCTCAGTTGTTTTTTTTTTCCCCACAGTCCCAGTTCATAAGCTCCACACATTCACTAGGTCTTAGTCTCCTGTTAATTCTCCCCACCAAAGTCAGGTTTTTCTGCTTGGTTGAGGGTGGGCGCAGCCCCAAGCTTGTGCAGCTATTACATATGTCCAAAATGGTGCCTGCTCTATAGTCTCACTTGCCTTTGTAAGGTGAGTGGAGAAAGAACTGTATCCATACTGGTCCCTTTTTTTTTCTCTCCTCTAGTTAACCTGGTGTACTTTCCCCCACGGGGCTTCAAGCCTTGTTCCTTCTAGGCTCTTCCTGCCACTCTCCCACCAGTGTCTCGGGCTACTGTGGTTTCATCTCACCTTGCTTTCCAGCACTGGAGTGGAGACTTTCTCGGCAGCTGGGCTCCTGAGCCGTGGGTGCCAGTGCCCTCCACATAGATCCAACATGTCCCTCTAATTCCGGAAGTCTCATCTTTTTTTTTTATTTTTTTAATTTTTTTATATTTTTTTTTACAGGCAGAATGGACAGTGAGAGAGAGAGACAGAGAGAAAGGTCTTCCTAATGCTGTTGGTTCACCCTCCAAGGGCCACCGCAGCCGGTGTGCTGCAGCCGACGCACCGCGCTGATCCAAAGCCAGGAGCCAGGTGCTTCTCCTGGTCTCCCATGGGGTGCAGGGCCCAAGTACTTGGGCCATCCTCCACTGCACTCCCGGGCCACATCAGAGAGCTGGCCTGGAAGAGGGGCAATGGGGACAGAATCTGGTGCCCCGACCAGGACTAGAACCTCGTGTGCCAGCGCCGCAAGGTGGAGGATTAGCCTATTGAGCTGCGGCGCTGGCCGAGTATCTCATCTTTTATTAAACTATCTCTTCCTGGACTATCAGTGAGCTCCCTCCATATTCTGCCATCTTGGAGCCATATCGGTACATTTGTAAATATGCTCAAGATTAATAATTGCCTTACAAAATACATACCAACTGACCTTTAAAAAAATGTTTGTGTATAGGAATGTATGCATGTCTAAAAGTATTTAATTATGAAAAAGGAGACTGATATTTTGAAAACAATTAAAATCTTTCCAACCCCTCCCAAAACCAGAATCAACTGGATTTAGAGATTTTTCAGAATATTCAAACTCATCTTGAGACCAAAAAGATGGAAGTTTACCTTTAATTCTAAAAGCAGATGAAAGGAGACAAAATACTGAAAAACACAAAACAAAGTGAATAAAAGATAGAAATTGCCTTTATGAGAGACTCTGTGCTGGTATGTGCCTTTTAACATATCAATGGGATGACAAATGCAAACTTAAATAGATCATGCTATAACATAAGATCTGCTACAAAGGATCCCTTAAGAAATGGAACTAAAACACAAACCAGTTTTCTACAGCCTTCTCTTGGATATATCACTAAATATGAAAGAAAGATTGATGTGTACTCCCCAAAATGGCTCCTTTATTTTCAGTGTTTTTTTTTTAATTAGAAAGTACTTTTTTAATCAAAATGATTTGAGAACAGGCTAATATAGATTTTTGCAGATATTTTACAAGTAAGCTTATAATTTCATGGGACAGAAAAACAACACAACTCAGAAGTGTTGTACAAACAGAAAAAAAAAAAACATAATTACCCAAAGACTTATTTTGAGGCTCAATATCAAAACAGTTTATATGTAGTTATAACACTAATGCCTCAATCATCTAAAACTAAAAATGAGTAAGATTTTTTTTAAATGAAAAAAATCTTTGACAACTATGCATTCACCCTAAGGACAGAAGTAACAACTGGTGATATAGTCATTTACAAAGAACATCATCAGTTTGCCTTTATAAAGCATTTTCTCCCTGCTGATATCAGATTGTAGATTAAATTTAAATGACACATAAAAAAGCTAGGAACATCATTTCCTTGTGAGCTAACATCATCTCCTTATATAGTATTTCCAAGAACTGCTGGAAAGCTAGAACATTTTTTAAAGAAGAAAAAGAGAGAATTTCATCCAAAGAACAGTCATTGTCCTACACTCAACTATCATTATCAAAATAAAAACTAGTTTTTTCACTTGATGGTAGGGTTGGATTTACAAATTGAAGAAAAGCAGAAAAACATTTTAATCACTTAAACATATGTCAAGGTATAGAGTACACATAAGAGATCATCATAACAAAACATTTGGGGGAGAGCCAAGATGGCAGAATAGTGAGGGCGCGCACCGATAGTCCGGGAAAATTTAGTTTAATAAAAGTGGAGTTACGGCAGCCTCAGAAAAAGGATCAGGAAAAAATTGCAGAGGAAACTCTTCCGGGTCTGGTGGCTGTGACTCGGAGGACCTACTGGGAGAGCAGGGTCGCCCACCGCATGGAAGCCGAGCTGCGGGAGCCGCAGGGAATGCGCGCCAGTGCGGGAAGGGGAGTGGATGCGACACAGACACCAGCGGGGAGAGGAGGGACGCCCAGGGCTCTGAGTCCACACATCAGCTCTGGAAGGGGAGGTGAGCTCAGTAACCGGAGTCACTGGCAGGGAAACGGGGGACAGAATTTAGAGGGAAGCGGGCTTTGAAGCGGGAAAGTTCACCAGACTGACTACAGGAGAGAAGGAAAAAAAAAAAAAGGTGGGGGGGGGGGGTACTGGTACAGACAAGTTTCTCTCTCCGCCAACCTTGCAAAGGCAAGCAAGAGACAAAGAGCAAGCCCCACTTGGGATATACATAATAAAAGGGGAGAGCTAAGGCTACAATTCAGTAGCCTAGGCAACCCAGTGGGAGTCCCCAGGAGAAACTGAGCCCGCACAGACTCTTTGGGTAGAAGCCAGAGATAGGAAGCTAAATAGCATCAATTCTGCTCAGCTGTGCAGTATTACTTACCTCCTGAATAAAAAATAAAATAAATAAATAAAGAAATTAAAAGAGAGATTTACCACGCATAACCTGAGGGTGTCACCTTTGCACACCCGTAACCTGGAAGAACCAAGCAGAGCTCTCAGGCCACACCCATCTCAAGCCTCCAAGGCTCCTCCAACAGCAGGCAGTCCACTTAACATAGACATAGTATAAAAAAAAAAAAAACTCACAGTGAGGGAAGAAGAATTAACTATGCCAAGCAACAAACACAAAAATCAAGGGAACAAGATCAACAATGACACTATGACGCCTCCAAATAAACAAAACACCCCAAGCCAAGATTATGAAGATGATGAGGTAGAAGAAATGCAAGATATGGATTTCAAAAAATTTATGATAAGAACATTTAGAAGTTTTCAAAAGCAAATCCTTGAACTACAGAAATCCTTATTGGACAGGATTGAAAATCTCTCTCATGAAAATGAAATTTTCAGGAAGAATCAAAATGAAACACAGAAACTAGTAGAACAGGAAAGTGTGAAAGTGAAGAGAAATCAAAATGAAATGAAGAGCTCAATAGATCAAATGACAAACACATTAGAGAGCCTTAAAAACAGAATGAGTGAAGCAGAAGAGAGAATATCAGACTTAGAAGACAGAGAACAGGAAAACATACAGTCAAACCAAAGAAAAGAAGAGGAAATTAGAAATCTAAAAAATATTGTTGGGAATCTACAGGATACTATTAAAAAAAACCAACATTCGAGTTCTAGGAGTTCCTGAAGGCATGGAGAGAGAGAGAGAGGATTAGAAGGCCTTTTTAGTGAGATACTAGCAGAGAACTTTCTGGGTTTGGAGAAGGACAGAGACATCCTAGTACAGGAAGCTCATAGAACCCCCAATAAACATGACCAAAAGAGATCCTCACCACAACACATTGTAATTAAACTCACCACAGTAAAACATAAAGAAAAGATCCTAAAATGTGCAAGAGAGAAACCTCAGATTACTCTCAGAGGATCTCCAATCATACTCACAGCAGACTTCTCATCAGAAACACTACAGGCTAGGAGGGAATGGTGAGATATAGCCCAAGTACTAAGAGAAAAAAAACTGCCACCCCAGAATATTATATCCTGCTAGCTCTCATTTGTGAATGAAGGTGAAATAAAGACCTTTCATAGCAAACAGAAATTGAAAGACTTTGTCACCACTCCTCTGGCCCTGCAAAAGATACTTAAAGATGTGCTACACTTAGAAACACAGAAACACGGCCATCAATATGAAAGAAGGTAAAGGAAGAACACCTACCAGTAAAAGAGCATGGGAAGCTCAAAGCATATACTAGAAAATATCTCCAGGAAATGGCAGGGCAAAGTCACTATGTATCAATAGTCACATTAAACGTTCATGGACTTAACTCTTCAGTTAAAAGAAATCGATTGGCTGATTGGCTCAAGGAACAAAACACAACTATTTGTTGCCTACAAGAAACACATCTCTCTAACAAAGAAGCATGCAGACTGAAAGTGAAAGGTTGGAAAAAGATATTCCATGCCAACAGAAACCAAAAAAAAAGCAGGTGTAGTCATATTAATATCAGACAAAATAAACTTTAATACAAAAACTGTTAAGAGAGACAAAGAGGGGCACTATATAGTGATTAAGGGTTCAATTCAACAGGAAGATGTAACTATTATAAATGTATATGCACCTAATTACAGGGCACCGGTCTATTTAAAAGATATGTTAAGGGACTTAAAGGGAGACTTAGATTCCAATACAATAGTACTGGGGGACTTCAATACTCCACTCTCAGAAATAGACAGATAATCCGGACAGAAGATCAACAAGTACACAGCAGATTTAATTGACACTACTGCCCAAATGGATTTAACAGATATCTACAGAACTTTCAATCCTATATCTAAAGACTTTACATTCTTCTCAGCAGTGCATGGAACCTTCTCTGGGATTGATCACATACTAGGTCATAAAGCAAGTCTCAGCAAATTTAAAAGAATTAGAATCGTATCATGCAGCTTCTCAGACCACAGCAGAAGGAAGCTGGAAATTAGCAACTCAGGAAACCCTAGAAAGTATGCAAACACATGGAGACTGAACAACATGCTCCTGAATGAACACTGTGTCATTCAAGAAATCAAAAGAGAAATCAAAAACTTTTTTGAAGTAAATGAGGATAACAACACAACATATCAAAACTTATGGGATACGGCAAAAGCAGTATTGAGAGGCAAGTTTATAGCAATAGGTGCCTATATCAAGAAATTGGAAAGGTACCAAATAAATGAGCTTTCAGCGCATCTCAAGGACCTAGAAAAACTGCAGCAAACCAGAACCAAATCTAGTAGGAGAAGAGAAATAATTAAAATCAGAGAAGAATTCAACAGGATTGAATCCAAAAAAAAAAACATTATTAAAAATCAGCCAAAAGAAGAGCTGGTTTTTTGAAAAAATAAACAAAATTGACACCCCATTGGCCCAACTAACTAAAAAAAGAAGAGAAAAGACCCAAATCAATAAAATCAGAGATGAAAAAGGAAATGTAAAAACAGACACCACAGAAATGAAAAGAATCATCAGAAATTACTATAAGGACTTGTATGCCAGCAAACAGGAAAATCTGTCAGAAATGGATAGATTCCTGGACACATGCAACCTACCTAAATTGAACCATGAAGACATAGAAAACCTAAATAGACCCATAACTGAAACAGAAATTGAAACAGTAATAAAGGCCCTCCCAACAAAGAAAAGCCCAGGACCAGATGGATTCACTGCTGAATTCTACCAGACATTTAAAGAAGAACTAATTCCATTTCTTCTCAAACTATTCAGAACAATCGAAAAAGAGGGAATCCTCCCAAATTCTTTCTATGAAGCCAGCATCACCTTAATCCCTAAGGCAGAGAAAGATGCAGCACTGAAAGAAAATTAGAGACCAATATCCCTGATGAACATAGATGCAAAAATCCTCAATAAAATTCTCGCCAATAGAATACAACAACACATCAGAAAAATCATCCACCCAGACCAAGTGGGATTTATCCCTGGTATGCAGGGATGGTTCAACGTTCGCAAATCAATCAATGTGATTCACCACATTAACAGACTGCAGAAGAAAAACCATATGATTAGCTCAATAGATGCAGAGAAAGCATTCGATAAAATTCAACACCCTTTCATGATGAAAACTCTAAGCAAATTGGGTATAGAAGGAACATTCCTCAATGTAATCAAAGCAATTTATGAAAAACCCACGGCCAGCATCCTATTGAATGGGGAAAAGTTGGAAGCATTTCCACTGAGATCTGGCACCAGACAGGGATGCCCACTCTCACCACTGCTATTTAACATAGTTCTGGAAGTTCTAGCCAGAGCCATCAGACAAGAAAAAGAAATCAAAGGAATACAAATTGAGAAGGAAGAAGTCAAACTATCCCTCTTTGCAGACGATATGATTCTTTACTTAGAGGATCCAAAGAACTCTACTAAGAGACTATTAGAACTCAGAGGTGTTTGGCAAAGTGGCAGGATATAAAATCAATGCACAAAAATCAACAGCCTTTGTATACACAAGCAATGCCACGGCTGAGAAAGAACTGCTAAAATCAATCCCATTCACAATAGCTACAAAAACAATCAAATACCTTGGAATAAACTTAACCAAGAACGTTAAAGATCTCTACAATGAGAATTACAAAATCTTAAAGAAGGAAATAGAAGAGGATACCAAAAAATGGAGAAATCTTCCATGCTCATGGATTGGAAGAATCAACATCATCAAAATGTCCATTCTCCCAAAAGCAATTTATAGATTCAATGCAATCCCAATCAAGATACCGAAGACCTTCTTCTCAGATTTAGAAAAAATGATGCTGAAATTGATATGGAGGCACAGGAGACCTTGAATAGCTAAAGCAATCTTGTACAACAAAAACAAAGCCAGAGGCATCACAATACCAGATTTCAGGACATACTACAGGGCAGTTGTAATCAAAACAGCATGGTACTGGTACAGAAACAGATGGATAGACCAATGGAACAGAATTGAAACACCAGAAATCAACCCAAACATCTATAGCCAACTTATATTTGATCAAGGATCTAAAACCAATTCCTGGAGCAAGGACAGTCTATTCAATAAATGGTGCTGGGAAAACTGGATTTCCATGTGCAGAAACATGAAGCAAGACCAATACCTTACACCTTACACAAAAATCCACTCAACATGGATTAAAGACCTAAATCTACAACCTGACACCATCAAGTTATTAGAGAACATTGGAGAAACCCTGCAAGATATTGGCACAGGCAAAGAGTTTCTGGAAAAGACCCGGGAGGCACAGGCAGTCAAAGCCAAAATCAACTATTGGGATTGCATTAAATTGAGAAGTTTCTGTACTGCAAAAGAAACAGTCAGGAGAGTGAAGAGACAACCGACAGAATGGGAAAAAATATTTGCAAACTATGCAACAGATAAAGGGTTAATAACAAAGAGATCAAGAAACTCCACAAAAACAAAACAAACAACCCACTTAAGAGATGGGCCAAGGACCTCAATAGACATTTTTCAAAAGAGGAAATCCAAATGGCCAACAGGCACATGAAAAAATGTTCAAGGTCACTAGCAATCAGGGAAATGCAAATCAAAACCATAATGAGGTTTCACCTCACCCCAGTTAGAATGGCTCACATACAGAAATCTACCAACAACAGATGCTGGCAAGGATGTGGGGAGAAAGGGACACTAACCCACTGTTGGTGGGAATGCAAACTGGTCAAGCCACTATGGAAGTCAGTCTGGAGATTCCTCAGAAACCTGAAGATAACCCTACCGTTCAATCCAGTCATCCCACTCCTTGGAATTTACCCAAAGGAATTTAAATTGGCAAACAAAAAAGCGGCCTGCACCCTAATGTTTATTGCAGCACAATTCACAATAGCCAAGACCTGGAACCAACCTAAATGCCCATCAACAGTAGAGTGGATAAAGAAATTATGGGATATGTATTCTTTAGAATACTATACCGCAGTAAGAAACAATGAAATTCAGTCATTTGCAACAAAATGGAGGAATCTGGAATACACCATGCTGAGTGAAATAAGCCAGTCCCAAAGGGACAAATACCATATGTTCTCCCTGATCGGTGACAACTGACTGAACACCAAAAAGGAAACCTCCTGAAGTGAAATGGACACTATGGGAAATGGTGACTTGATCAGCATAGCCCTGACTGTTAATGAACAACTTAATACATTATCCCTCTTAGTATTTTTTTTTGTCTGTTCTACTTAATACAACTGGTTTAATTCTGTAATTAATACACAGTTATTCTTAAGTGTTGAAAATTAACTGAAATGTGATCCCTGTTAAACATAAGAGTGGGAATAAGAGAGGGAAGAGATGTACAATTTGGGACATGCTCAAGCTGACTTGCCCCAAATGGTAGAGTTAGAAACATACCAGGGGATTCCAATTCAATCCCATCAAGGTGGCATGTACCAATGCCATCTCACTAGTCCAAGTGATCAATTTCAGTTCACAATTGATCATAATGAAAGGACTAAGAGTCAAAGGGAGCACACAAACAAGTCTAATACCTGCTAACACTAACCGATAGAATAAATAAAGGGGAGAGTGATCCAACATGGGAAGCGAGATACACAGCAGACTCATAGAATGGCAGATGTCCTAAACAGCACTCTGGCCTCAGAATCAGCCCTAAAGGCATTCGGATCTGGCTGAAAAGCCCATGAGAGTATTTCAGGCATGGAAAGCCAAGACACTCTGGCAAAAAAAAAAAAAAAAAAAAAAAAAACTAACTAACTAACTAACTAACAAACAAACACCTAAATGAAAGATCTCTGTGAGTGAGATCCCAGTGGAAAGAACAGGTCTTCAAAGAAGGAGGTACCTTTCTCTGAAGGGAGGAGAGAACCTCCACTTTGACTATGACCTTATCTAAATAAGATAAGAGTCAGAGAACTCAAAAGGCTTCCGTAGCCTTGGAAACTCATGACTGGAGCAAAGGGAGATTACTGATGCCATAAACAGGAGTGTCAATTGGTAAAGTCAAAAACAGGAGTCACTGTGCACTTACTCCTCATGTAGGATCTCTGTCCTTAATGTGCTGTACATTGAGATTTAATGCTATAACAAGTACTCAAACAGTATATTTCACTTTGTGTTTCTATGGGGGTGCAAACTGTTGAAATCTTTACTTAATGTATACTAAACTGATCTTCTGTATATATAGAAAATTGAAAATGAATCTTGATATGAATGGAAGGGGAGAGAGAGCGGAAAAGGGGAGGGTTGCGGGTGGGAGGGAAGTCATCGGGGGGGTGGGGGATGCCAATGTAGTCCATAAGCTGTACTTTGGAAATCTATATTCATTAAATAAAAGTTAAAAAAAAAATTTGATAGATTCATTCATATAATTTTATAGAGGTTTTTTAAACTAAAATTTTCTTCTCAATGTTTTATTGCAGCTATATAAATGTAAGTTGCTCAAGAATATCAAAGATTTATGGATGACTAGGGAATACAGAATAAATTATACTTACCATGCATTAAAATAAAACAAACTTGGGGTCAGTGCTGTGACATAGCCAGTTAAGCCAACACCTGCGATACCACCATCCCATTTGGGTGCTGGTTTGTATCCTGGATGCCCCTCTTCCAATCCAGCTCCCTGCTAATGTGCCTGGGAAAGCAGCAGAGGATGGCTCAAGGACTTGAACCCAGAACCTACATGGGTGACCTGGAAGAAGTTCCTGGCTCCTGACTTTGGCCTGGCCATAATTACCTGGCTGCTGTGGCCATTTGGGGAGTGAACCAGCAGATGGAAGCTCTCTCTCTGTAACCCTGCCTTCCAATAAATAAATAAATTTTTTAAAATGAACTAGAAGTCACTTGTCCCTCTCATTCTCATTATCTTTAAGATCTTAAAATTTCCATTAAAAATTAAAGTCAATTTTAGACTATATCTATATTTCTCTAAATTATATCTTTTAGCAAGTAGCTGGATAAATTAATCTATTTCAAGAGACAGGGCATTTTATTAAAACTATATTACTTACATGATATTGCTGAAACAATAAATAAAGCATTACATGAAATAAAGGACCTATATATGTATCACCAAGTTCAAGATGCAGCTTTTCTGGCCAGCGCCGTGGCTCACTTGGCTAATCCTCCACCTGCAGCACCAGCACCCTGGGTTCTAGTCCCAGTTTGGGCACCGGGTACTAGTCCCGGTTGCTCCTCTTCCAGTCCAGCTCTCTGCTGTGGCCCTGGAGGGCAACAGAGGATGGCCCAAGTGCTTGGGTCCCTGCACCCGCATGGGAAAGCAGAAGGAAGTACCCGGCTCCTGGCTTCAGATCGGCACAGCGCCAGCCTTAGCGGCCATTAGGGGAGTGAACCAATGGAAGGAAGACCTTTCTCTCTGTCTCTCTCTCGCTCTCGCTCTCGCTCTCGCTCTTTCTCTCTAACTCTGCCTGGCAAAAAAGAAAAAAGTGAAAACATTAATTCTTGGAATAAAATTTAAAACTCAAATAGTTTCCTAAAACAGTAATTAAATTTCAAAACTAGAGTTACACATTTCCTTAAAAATAAGTGCTCTTTTTTATGTCTTCCAATGTTTGGTAATTAGGCATAACAGAGTTAGCTGCATTACACTGTACTATCCTTTATATCTTCTTCACATAAATGCTTCATAATAATTTTCAAAAGATAATATATAGGGGCTGGTGCTGTGGCACAGCGGGTTAATGTCCTAGCCAGAAGTGCCAGCATCCCATTTGGGCATCGATTCAAGACCTGGCTGCTATGGCCTGGGAAAGTGGTGGAAGATGGTCCGAGTCCTTGGGCCCCTGCACCCGCATGAAGACCTGAAAGAAGCTCCTGGCTCCTGGCTTCAGATTGGCGCAACTCCAGCCATTGTGGCCAATTGGGGAGTAAACCATCGGATGGAAGATCTCTCTCTCTTGATCTCTCGATCTCTCTCTCTCTCTCTCTAACTCTGACTTTCATGTAAATAAATAAATCTTTAAAAAAAAAAAAGATAATAGATATAGGTACTATGTGTGGACCCACCACTGCATTCAAGAAAAAGAATGTTATTACCTTTGAGGTCCCCTGTCTTTCCCTATCCTAGTCTGCTCTCAGCTCCATCAGAGGTAATTATTATTTTGATTTTTATCACTTTCTTGCTTCTTTCTATACTTTTAATACTATTCAATATTATGATCCTGATTTGAATTCATGCTTTTTTCATGTTTTTACTGTAATCTATTTATCTTCACTTTTGTAGTATATTTCATTGTATAAACATATCAGAATATATTTATCAATGAAAATTTATTACTACACTATTTGCTACACCAAATATTGCTATGCAGATACCTTTTTAAAAAAAACATTTATTTAATTATTTGAGAGGTAGAGTTACAGAGAGAGGTAGAGACAGAGAGGTCTTCCATCTGCTGATTCACTCCCCAAATGGCCACAATGGCTGGAACTGGGCCAATCCAAAGCCAGGAGCTTCTTCTGGGTCTCCCATGCAGGTGCAAGGACCCACACACTTGGGCCTCTTCTACTGCTTTCCCAGGCTATCAGCAGGGAGCTGGATTGGAAAAGGAGCAGCCAAGACACAAACCATATGGGATGCTGGCACCGCAGGCAAAGGCTTAGGCTACTGCACCACAGCACCGGCCACACATATCTTTTTTCAAACTTATTTATGTAGTTATTTATGTTTTATTTTAAAGGCAGAGTGAAAGAGAGAGAGGAAGAAACAGAAAGGAAATGATCTTCCATCTGCTGGTTTACCTCTAAAATAGACATAATACCAGGGGCTGAGCCAGGCAGAAGTCAGGAGCCAGCAACTCCATCCTGGTCTCCCACATGAGCTGCAGGGGCCCAAAACTTGGGCTACCACCTGCCACCTTCCCAGGCACCTTAGCAGGAAACTTTTGTGAGTTAGTGTAAATCACATAGAAGGGCAGGATTAAGACATGGATCTTTCACTTGAGGAACCAGGTGTATGATTTTTATTTTGAAAAAAAAATTAAAAACAAACTAATATGTTCTATCAGAAAGGCAAGATAGGAATTTAGAAATCCATATATTCTTTCCCTTTTTGCGTTTCAGTACAAAAACAAACTTTTTTATTTTGGGTCATTGCAGTTCATTAGAAGGTACTAGAAACCAGGAACTGGAAAATTAACACACTTTCATAAAAAATCATGATACCACTCGCCCCTAGAAATGCTAAATATGTATCTCACTATAGCATTTATTCATGAATTCAACAAATATTCATTAAGTATCTACTCTGTGCTGGACAGTGTGCTAAGTCCTAGGGATATACAAATGGGTCCAAGTTATGACCTAGAAAGTCTCATAAGAGAGTGAGGGAAGATCACAGATTAATAATTGGCTCAGGCAGCTCCCAGGGAGTGCTGACTACAGGTATTACTTTTTCAAGCAAAGCAGAATGAGAATGAGACACAACACTTTTTTAAATTTATTTATTCAGGGAGTGGGCATTTATTCTAGAAGTTAAGACGCTCAAGTCCCACACTGGTGTGCCTGTGTTTGACTTCTGCCTCTGGTTCCTGAGCTTCAAGATAATACAGTCTCTGGGGGGGCAGCAGTTGATTGCTCAAGTAACTGGGCACATGCCACCCACGTGGAAGACCTGAATAGAGTCCCCAGCTCTTGGCTCCAGACTAGCCCAGCTCCAATCATTGCAAGTATTGGGGGAGTAAAACAGCAATAAAAATAAACAATAAAAATAAAATTTGAAAAATTATTTGTTCAAGGTTGAGATGGGGTGAATTAAGTTTCATTCAAAAATATGAAAGACATACTCTGATATTAATTCCCTGTTTTCATAATGTTAGCAAATAGATATCTCTTATCAATAACTGAAAGGGTGAGAGGTAGAAAGTTAAAAAACATTAGTAACATCTTTACCGGTTTGATGCGAAGCTGACCGCCTACCACCTCAAGAATGGCATGTCTTCGGGAGACTCTCTTGTCTGTTATCTACAGGGGAAAAATTAAATTTCAAACACAGCCACCTCCTTAAAGAAACAAATCAAGCAAACAAATCCCTTAGCAACAATTCTGAAACCAGTAAGCTATATATAATATATATCATTCAATAATTACTATATATTGAAATGATTGTCCTTATTTAACAGATAACAAAACAAGGAGATTAAGGGACCTGCCCAAAGTCATGAAAGAAGAAATGACAGAACCAGCTGAACTGAAAGCTTAGGAGCTAACAGATCCCAAACCTTATGGGACAATTTCCACTCAGGACAGACTTATAATGGGTATTCTTACCAGTAAAATTCACCAAATTGGGGGGGGGGGGGGCATCTAATATGTACATCTTAGGAAATATTTCAAATACAAGAATTATAAAGTATGCTAAAAAAACAGAAGTTTTTAAAAGAGGCAATTTAGTTAATGGAATGAAAGGGCCTGCCTACAGCCTTTGGGGTCAGGGAGAGCCAGATAAGCAGATCTGGGGCCAGCAGCCATGAAGTCTCTTACTTGGGTGCAGAAGCCCAAGCACCTGGGCCATCTTCCACTGATTTCCCAGGCCATTATCAAGGAGCTGGACTGGAAGTGCAGCAGCCAAGATATTAACAGGCATCCAAATGGGATGCTGGCGTTACAGGCAGCAGCTTTACTCACTGCGCCACAACGCTGGCTCCCATGCTTCTTGTTTTGAGCCAACAGTGACACATAAGTCTACTTAGCCTCATAACCATTTCTGCACACCAAAGTTCAAAAACTGCACTTTAAATGCTGAAAATGCCAAGTATTCCTTCCCTGTTACTATAAACACTATATTTAAGATTACCTTTTTAATTTGTGGTTGATATATAATGAAAACATTTTAAGCATCGGCTTCACTTAACACCATAATTATCTGAGCTGTCTCTTGGTTACCTTGTTATCTAGCACTTGTGAGATTATCCACATCAAGACCAAAATTATCTGTAAAAGCAGACTACAGCAATGTTTAAACAAAATCAAACCTATCAGTTCTGCAACAACTTGCCAAAATGTGAAATTGTCAGGAATTGGAACTCATTTTTTCCTCCACACTTGACACTATGACTGTATACAAACAGTAACATCAAGCATCACGAAAGAATGAGTAGTATAAGCTTGAATTTTCCACAAAACTAAAATTAGTTTTTAGTATAGCCTCTAAAATAAATTATCTTAAACACAGCCCATCTAAAATGTATCTGTTAGTAGCAGGGCCTGTGTTGTGGCCTAGTGGATAAAGTCTCTGCCCACAATGTCAGCATCCCATATAGGTGCCATTGCAAGTCCTGGATGTTCCACTTCTGATCCAGCTCCCTGCTAACTGCATGGGGAAAAGCAACGGAAGATGGCCCAGCGCTTGGGCCCCTGCTGCCCAGTTGGGAGACCTGGAAGAAGCTCCTGGCCCAGCCTGGCCCAGCCCTGGTGGCTGCAGTCATTTGCGGAGTGAAATAGCAGATGGAAGTGCACACACTCTCTATGTCTCTCCCTCTCTCTTTCAATTAAATAAATAAATCTTTTTTAAAAATAAATTAAAAATATATATCTATTTTTATCCACAATGGCTATTTCAGAAAAGTAAATATAAACTAATAATCTTTTCTATTAGAAAAAAAGAGCATAGAAATTTAGACTCCTTTGGTTTTCCCAGAATGTACCTCAGTGGGCAAAAATGACACCAGTTATTTGACAACTCACTTTATCATGTGCAAGGAATTTTCAATTAAATATTGAGATTCACCATTATACTATCAAAGCTATGCTTTACATTTTATGTAGTTAGAAACTAAAAACAGGCAGTACTTTCAATCTATGGTTCTGTTACTAAAAATAAATAATATAGGGATACATGAAAAGCTTATGGGAAAATGGAATTAAAAGGTAAGTTAATTTTGGTGCAAAACACTTTCAAATCCATGTGTAGTTTTTCATAATTCACATTTCCACGAACCTTTTGAAGACTCCTCATGGGAGGAAAGCATTCATTTTACACCTATGTGTAATCTTTCAAAAGTAATCTCGGGAAACGCAAATTATTCTGCGGCTAGGAAAAAGAAGTTTCTGTTTCTAATGTGGGTACTAAAATCTCATCACTACTTCAATAACCTAAGCCAATCTTCTAACCATCAGAGCAATAAATATGAAGGCCTATATTATATTCTATGTCTATTATTATATAACATAATGATGCTTCCTGAAACAGTCCTTCTTAACTTGCCTTCTTTCTTTCCCACGTGGGAGTAATGGACTTTCCCTATTGAGCAGGCTTCACTGACACCAGGAAGAAAAGCTATTTTAAATAATACAAAGTATAAAGTGACCTCTAGTGGACATATGATTCCACAACAGTGTTAATTTCATTATAAGCTACACTTCTCTACAGAGTGCAAAATAAGTACTTCAGTCTTCAAAACTGACATCATTTATTAACATCATTTAGTTATAAACCTTCCTTTTAAGCTAAAACTCTAAATAGTAAGCTTTCTCAATAAGAAGCTTAAAGAGCTAATAACTTTAAACATTTTAATTTCAACACAGCAGTATGGGTAGCGACAGGTAACATAGAGACTATCCTGAAGACCTGATACCCTAATTTATTCAAAGCCTATCATTGCTCCTTATATGAACTTATTATCTAACACATTCTTATTAATCAATATATGAACTGTAGTAATTATTTATCAGGACCAAGGCACTGTTCTATACTCATCATGTGAAGAAGATTCTATTGTCTTCATTTTAAGACAAGCAAATGGAAGCACGAAGATGTTAAACAACTACTCACAGTACAGCCAATTAAGCAGCAAGGTCAGGGTTTGGACACAAGAAATTATTAGCTATTAGCACTGTACTCCCTCAATATCGTCCTGTAAAACTTTATTTTTAAAGATAATTTACCTAGCTTATTTGTCTAAAGGACTGGAAATAACACAGGAAGAATTATTTAATAATGAACAGATATTCCAAGAAGATTCAAGTTTCATTCTGTTCTGTTTAATCTCTTAGATAAGTTTAACAAAGTGCTACCCAAATTCCCTATTCTCTATTCACAGCAGATAGTAAAGTAGATAGGGTTTAGTAGGCAGTGCGCTGACAATGGGGAGAAATGCCTGATGTTGGTCTGCAAATTGAAAGGAAAAGCTATTAAAAAGCAAAGAAATCCAAGGACTCAAAAATAGCTAAAGACCATTTAGGGTAGGGACAAATGTTACAACATACTTCAAAACACATTGAAGGCTTACTCATGTTTCCTTACTGAAGACCAAGAGTCACCAAGTTTAAATTAAAAGTTCAGTTAGGGGCTGACGCTGTGGTACAACGGGTTAATGCCCTGGCCTGAAGAGCCGGCATTCCATATGGGTGCCAGTTCGAGACCCAGCTGCTCCACTTCCAATCCAGCTCTCAGCTATGGCCTGGGAAAGCAGTAGAAGATGGCCCAAGTCCTCGGGCCCCTGTGTCCATGTGGGAGACCTGGAAGAAATTCCTGGCTCCTGGCTTTCGGTCAGCGCAGCTCCGGCCGTTGCAGCCAATTGGGGAGTGAAACATCAGATGGAAGACCTCTCTATCTCTCTCTTCCTCTCTCTCTCTCTGTGTAACTCTGACTTGCAAATAAATAAACAAATCTTAGAAAAAAAAAGTTCAGTTAAAAGTCAGACATATATCACATCTTAGCCACAAAAGCAGTTAAAATTGAAGAATTCTAGTTCCTGTAGGTTAAGGTTAATCAAAGAAATCAACAAAGAGAGCAAATCTTTTTTTTCTTTTGACGGGCAGAGTGGACAGTGAGAGAGAGACAGAAAGAAAGGTCTTACTTTTTCCATTGGTTCACCCCCACAGTGGCCGCTGAGGCCAGCGCACCATGCTGATCCCAAGCCAGGAGCCAGGTGCTTCTCCTGGTCTCCCATGGGGTGCAGGGCCCAAGCACTTGGGCCATCCTCCACTGCACTCCCTGGCCACAGCAGAGAGCTGGACTGGAAGAGGAGCAACCGGGACAGAATCCGGCACCCCGACCGGGACTAGAACCCGGGGTGCTGGCGCCGCAAGGCGGAGGATTAGCCTAGTGAGCCGCGGAACCAGCCAAATAGAGCAAATCTTAAAACCATATCCCACAGGTAAAGCACAGCTGGAAACAGAGATGTCTGAAAATGAACTTACACCAAATCTAGATCAAGCTCCATAATGTATACTGAAGCAGAAAAAGTCAGGTGGCAACTGGGAGGAAAGGAAATAAGAGGGTGGAGGACTAGGAGTGCCAGCACAGAAATAGTATCACTCACAGATAAATTTAGTCACACCCCAAGTGGGAAATACTGAAAACAAATCTCAAATCCAGCATTAAGAGGCCCAGCTAGTAGGGAATCCAAAAGAAGGTGCTTAAAAATACCCAGAATCAGGTACAATAAGCTCAGAAAAGGTACCATGTCTGAATGAGGACACATAGAAGACAGAATATAATCAATATAATCAATAACAAAGAACTTGGCTTCTAAGAACCATTTCCCATTTGAAAAAAAAAAAAATCACTGGAAAAATGGCTGCTTCCAGGTCTGGGGCAGAAAAAAAGCATGTTATGGACCTATGACATGTCGTTATACCAGGCAACAAGGAAATGCTCAAAAACTGATGGGGACATGTCCCAAGGATGAAGGTATCAGTGTGAAAAGATGCTCACAGGCCAATTTTGGAATAATGTGGGCATTGAAAAGAATAATGGCGACAGCAGAATGTAGCACAGTGAATACTAAAATAATCCATGAGTTCATACTCAACTCAAGTTCATACTAAACTAAACTGATGGGGCTGGGAAGATAAGCTTTTTCCCTACAGAAACCAGCCAAAATTAAAGAAATGATAGAACTGGGTGCCAGCACTGTGGCACAGCAGGTTAAGTTTCCACTTACAGCACACGTGCATCCCATATCTAGCGCTGGTTTGAGTCCCAGCTGCTCTGTTTCCAATCCAGCTTCCTGCTAATGTGCCTGGGAAGACAAGCAGTCCTGTCCCCATTCAAGAAACAATATACAGAATTCAAGAACAAACGATTTTTCCTACAATTTCTGAAAAAAAAAAACAAAACAAAACAAAAAACACTGCCATAATTGGAGCTGTGGCTAACCAAGAGTAGTGACTTCAGCATCACACTTGGGTCTGTGCATTCTCCAGGGTTTCCTTTATCAATTTCTGCCATATGTTGTGTAATTCTTGTAATATTAAAAGAAAAGCTCTTATACTTCATTGCTCAATTTAGTCAGATTTTCTGCTTTCTAATATTCCTTTTCTGAAGGCTAAGCAAAAATGAATTCATTATTAGATGTCCAATGTCGGTATAACAGCTGTTAGAGTAATATGTAGTAATTGAAGTTGCTTTTGGCCACAAGCAACATAAATGTGACAGTTTATTCACAAAAGAAACTGATTTTTCTTTTGTAGTGTGTGTGTGTGCATACATTTGTTTTCCTTTTCCCTGGAGATATTTCAAAGTACACTGCATGCCTAAATATGTCAATATGTAAAATCCAAGAACAAAGATGTTTCTATATAACTCTATATTGTTCACTTGTGACTATGCAATAAGTTGTAATATAAAAGATACTGCATGGATCACTTATCCTTGATTTTCAGTTTTGAAATGAATCCTTTACCCATTATAATGCTTATGATATATATGAAAGTCCTTTCTCTATTTTAAGACATGAAGATTGTGCCAGAAAATAAAAACAGGAAAGAAATATTTATGATTTGTTTTCTTCCAAACATTTATTTGTGGCATTTAATGAAATCAACAAAATGAAGATTTTCTTCTGCTCCCAGCAGAAATGCTTAGGTATTTTGAATCAAATTCCTGACCTATATGTTTTGACTACTGTTCTCAAAATTCTAAAAATTAAAAAAAAAAAAACTCAGTAGAACAAAAGTAGAAAAGCAACTGGATCCTGAAATACAATAGAATGCTATGTTTCATTTCATTTTTGACTGTATACAACATTTATGGAAAAACCAAAACCAATTAAATTTTCTTAAAATGTTTTCCTAGAGAAATTTCTGAATATTGTAGAATATATCTCATGAATTCCAAGTTCACATTTAGCTTGGCTTCTATAAACCTAAGAACAGAAAATAAGCAACATTTATTTTTCAGTATAAACTGTATTATACACCAAGAGCTGATAAAACAAAAAAATTATCTTATATAATATTTTCTCATCTACAGGTTTTCCCACAAGGTTATCTAGTTTGCTCTATAAACAATAGGCAAAAAACTGACAAATCCAAATTTTCAGGGTGGACAAAAACAAAATCACCTAGTATTATGGGTTCAACAGTTTTCCCAAAACTCATGCAGATGTTTAAACTCTGATGTCTAATGTTAATGGTTGATGGATTGAGGGTGGAGACTTGATCTAATTATGGTCTCAGAGTGGTGGTCTGGCTCTGGACATCTTTAAGTCACCTGGGGCACGCCCTGAGAGGGTGGTTCTTAGAAAGGGCTGATTATTGAACTCAAGTTTGACTTAGCTATTCTCTCTGCTTTCTGGCTCACCATGTGTTAGTTCCTCTGCACCCACCATGACCAGTCTCCACCACACACCATGCTACGGGGATGCCCAATCCTGAACCCCAACCTCCAGACTGAAAGCTGAAATAAACCTTTTATTTCCCAAGAAATTCCTCCTGGGTATTTTAGTTAAAGTAACAAAAAGCAACCTAATATATCTAGTGTGGGATTTGGGCCAATATTTTGGGAGAATGCATATATACTTAATGAAGAATATGATTTATTTGGAGCATAATGTGCATAAGATTCTTTCCTCACACTTTTGTGTGTATTGTGTGTGTGGAAAGTAAATAAACCCAAAATTAAAACCAAAATTGAATCATGACTGGTTATTGCAAAGAAATCTACAAACCATAAAATGCTGTCCTGAGAGCTCTCATTGTCAGGCCCAGCACATACTCCAGAGCTCAGTCACCAACTCTGAGACTGTGCTGGAATGAACATTTGATGAGAAACTGGTCTAACTCCTCTACAGGGCAAGTTGGCTGATGCTTAATCTATTTCAGTTGGAATCTACCAAAATCCAGTTTCTGATGTTAAGACAGAGCAAGTTTGAGGAAACGGACTTGATTTTGGCCAAAAGCTCTCTGTGCAAACTCCAATTAATAAATAAGCTCTCTCTAAAAGGTTAATACTCATAAATGTTCTTTGAAATATACTTCCCCATAAGAATAATGGTGTAAATGGTAATTAGGTTATTAGGTTACCACACAAACACCTATTTAATTCACAGTACTGGTGAAATGTAGATCACTTGGATTTTAAACTTTTATTTATTCTCAGCTACGAGAGAGAGAGAGAGAGAGAGAGAGATTTTCCAGCACTGGTCCATTCCCCAAATGCCTACAATAGCTAGGGCTGGACCAGGCTGGAGCTAGGAGCCCAGAATTCCATCTGGGTCTCCCATGTGGGTAGCAGGGGCCCACGCATTTGAGTCATCAACTGCTGCCTACCAAGATGCACTAGTAGAAACCTGAACTGGAAGCAGAGTGGCCAAGACTTGAACTCAGGTACTCTGAAATGGAGTATGGTGTCCTAATCGGCAGTGTAACCCTCTGCACTACAATGCCCAGCTCCAAATTACTTTTTTAATTTTCATTTATTTCAAAGGCAGAGGGACAGATCATGAAAGAGGGACAGGGAGAAAGGGACACAGAGATGAAAAGAGAGAGGAGGTGAGAGAGAAACAGGGAAAGAAAATCTTCCATCTGCTGGTTCACTCCCCAAACGACTATAACAGCAAGGGCTGAGCCAGACTGAAGCTGGGATCCAGGAAATCCATCCAAGTCTTCCACATGAATGGCAGAGGCCCAAGCACTTGGGCTTCACTGCCTTCCCAGGCACATTAGTAGGAAGCTGGATTGGAATCAGAGCAACCAGGACTCCAACTGGCACTCCAATACAAGATGCCAGCATCAGAAGTGGCAGCTTAACCTGCTGCATCACACGAGTCCCCAACCCCTAAATTTTAAGACGTAAAAGTCAACAATTTCTGAGCTCCTAATTCAATGCACTTGAATCATTAACTTATATAACGGGATTTTGAGGACTTGATGTCACTGAAATTTCTACTCATCCAGGTTTGCAACGCTCCTTGCACAATGAATGCTATAAAAGTCTGAGAACATTATCCTTATTATTAACGTATGATAATGGAGGTAATACAGTGAATAAAAACATGACTAGAGCTTAGGAAGATCAAACTGGATTTAAATTCCCTTTTGGGATTTGGAAAATTAATGTTTCCGAGTAGTTATATTTTTATTCAGTTCAGCTCAGCACACATTCGTTAGAGAACTATTCCTATACCAAGTCTTCTACTTAGTATGTTCACAAGTGGTTCTCAACTCGGGCTTTGCAACAGAATCGTCTTCAGACTTTTACAAATTACAAATATAGTCACTGAGATACACCTACAGAGTCAAATTACCAGAGTACAGAGGTACGTGAGAAGATAGCACATTTAGGCTGAACAGTAGGAAATCAGAGGTAAGAATTTGGAGGCACTGACTTACAGGGGTGCGGTGTGGGAATACATACATCTATACACACACATACACAAAGGGTCTTTGAAAAGTTCATGGAAATGCACATTATCTTTTAATTCCATCTACGTGAATTTGTGAAGTATTTCATATTTTATGAAAATAACTCATTACACAGCTATTAGAATAGCCAAAATCCACGGTGGGCGCTGTAGCACAATGAGTTAAGCCACAGCCTGCAGTGCCAGCATCTCATATAGGTGCCAGTTCAAGTCCCAGCTGCTCCACTTTCCATTCAACTCCTTGCTAATGCACCTGGGAAAGCAGTGGAAGATTGCCCAAGTGCTTGGAAACCTGCATCCACAAGGGAGACCTGGAAGAAACTCCTCACTTCAGCTTGGTCCAGCACCTGTCATGGCACACATCTGGGGAGTGAACTGGCAGACAGTTCTCCCTTTTTGTGTTTGTGTGTGTGTCTCCTTCTCTCTGTAACTTTGCCTTTCAAATAAATAAATCTAAAAAAAAAAAAAAAGCCAAAATGCAAAACAGTGACAACACTATATGCTGGCAAGGATTTGGAACAACAGAAACTCTCACTCATGTTAATGGGAATGTAACTAGTACAGCCACTTGGAATAGTTTGGCAGTTTCTTTTTGTTGTTGTTGTTTTTAAAGTTTTTATTTATTTATTTGACAGGTAGAGTTACATACAGTGAGAGAGAGAGAGACAGAGAGAAAGGTCTTCCTTCTGTTGGTTCATTTCCCAAATGGCCGCAACGGCCAGAACTGCGCTAATCCAAAGCCAGGAGCTTTCTCCGGGTCTCCCACGTTGGTGCAGGGGCCCAAGCACCTGGGCCATCCTCCACTGCTTTCCCAGGCCACAGCAGAGAGCTGGACTGGAAGAGTAGCAACTGGGACTAGAACCGGTGCCCATATGGGATGCCGGTGCCACAGAAGTAGGATTAACCTAGTGCGCCATGGTGCCACCCCTTTTTATTTTTTTTAAGATTTATTTATTTATTTGAGAATTAGAATTACAGTGAGAGGGAGAGGAGACAGAGAGAAAGGTTTTCCTTCGGTTGGTTCATTCCCCAAATGGCCACAACAGCTGGAGCTGTGCCAATCCAAAGCCAGGAGCCAGGAGCTTCTTCCAGGTCTCCCATGAGGGTGCAGGGGCCCAACCACTTGGGCCATCTTCTACTGCTTTTGCAGGCCATAGCAGGCAGCTGGACAAGAGGAGCAGCCGGGACCAGAACAAGCACCACAGGGAATGCCGGCACTGCAGGTGGAGGATTAACCTACTGTGCCATGGTGCCAGCCCCTGGCAGTTTTTTATGAAACTCACCATACTCTTACCATATGATACAGCAACTATGTTCCTATCTACCCAAATGACCCAAAATTCACATCCACACAAAAACCTACAGATGGATATTTATAGCAGCACTATCTATAATTACAAAACTTGTAGCAACCAAGATGTCCTTCAGCAGGCAACTGAATAAACTATGGTACATTGACAATGAAATATTATTTGGTGGTAAAAAGAAACAAGCTGTCAGGGTAAGAGTTTGGGGTAATAGTTAACACACCACTTGGCTGCCTGCATCCTATACCAGAATGCCTGGATTGCAATGCTCTGCTCCCAAACACAGTTTCCTGCTAACGTGCATCCTGGGAGGTAGCAGGTGATAGTTCAATACTTGGGAACCTGCTGCTCACATTGAGAGATGGATTGAGTTCCTGGCTCCTAGCTTTGGTGTGGTCCAGGCCTGGCTGATGTAGGTATCAGATGACTGAACCAGTGGACAGAACTATGTCTCTGCCTTACAAATAAAAGAAATCAATAAAATAAATGAGCTATCAAGCAATTAAAAAACATGATGGAATGAATCTCATATGTACAAAGCTAAGTGAAATCTGAAAAGGCTACATATTGTATGATTCCAATTATAGAACATCCTGGAAAAGGAAAAACTATGGCAAATTCTCCGTACTTTCCACTCAGTTTTGCCATAAACCTAAAACTTTCTAATAAATGCAAGCCTATTTTTAAAAATTAATATTAAAATATAATATTTTATTATATATTTTATATATAATTATTTTATTATGCTTATTATATAATATATTAAAATATAATATTTTATTTTTAAAGAGTTTTTATTTTATTTGAAAAGCAGAGTTACAAAGAGAGAGAGACAGAGACAGAGAGATCATCTATCTGCTGGTTCACTTCCCAAATGGCCACAATGGCCAGGGCTGAGCCAGGCTGAAGTCAGGAGCCTGCAGCTTCTTCCAGGTCTCCCATGAGAGTGCAGGAGCCCAAGCCTTCAGGTCATTTTGCACTGCCTTCCCAGGTGCATCTTAGCAGGGAGCTGGATCAAAAGTGAAGCAGCCGGGACACAAATTGGCCACCCATATGGATGCCAGTGCTGCAAGTGATGACTTAACCCGCTACTTCATAATGCTGGCTCCAAAATTAACATATTTTAAAAAGCAATGTTTGTAAACTTAAATGAGATCATTTATATAATGTGATTACCCCACAAGTCTAGTCAGCACTTACGCAATCATCCAATATGCCATACAGGTTCAAATCTTATGGCTGTAAATCATCATTCATTTAGCCTAAATAGTCCTTCCCTCCAAACAACTCACTGACCACCTACCAAAATCCCAACTCAGAATTCTAACACTTCAAAGTCCAGCTCAGTGTTACCAAGTTCCCTCATCTTAAGTGTGGGTTCCTTCTTCTACTTCTCTGCATTATGTGCTATCATTGTGCTTGGCTTACGATACTGAAACAAAACTTTTCATTAAATGTAACCTTTTAAAAATCAGGAATTGTGGTGCAGCAGATAAACTGCCACCTGCAATGCCAGCATCCCATATGGGCTCTGGTTCAAGTCCCAGCTGCTCCACTTTTGACTCAGCTCCCTGCTAACACACCTGGGAGAACAGCGGAGGAGGACCCAAGTACTTAGCCCCTGCACCCACATGGGAGACCTGGAAAAAATTCCTGACTTCAGCCTGGCCCAGGCTTGGCCATTGCAACTATTTGGGGAGTGAACCAGTGGACGAAAGACCTCTTTCTTTCTCTGTAATTCAAATAAATAAAAAGAAATCAGGAATTATATCTAAAAAAAAATAAAAACACAACAGTATGACACATCTGTTACTAGATAGGAATGGGGCAAGCAGCAGGGACTGAATCAGAGCCTCCTTTTTGTGGCCTCTCCAACCCTGAGGTATAGTGGTCATCATTTACTACTGTCCTGTTTCCTGCCTCCCTCCCACTTCACATAAAGCACTATCTAGCTCCAATCCTCATTTCCGATTACAACCTGTTCACTTACATGCGTATACAGTCTCTCATGCCTATTAAAATTAGAGAGCAAGGATTTCTCATTCATCTTCATTTCCCTTTATTTCTTCTCAACCAACTACAGTACATATTCATCAAGTTGGGTTTTTTTTTGTTTGCTTGTTTGTTTTTACTTATTTGAAAGACAGAGACAGATCTTCCACATGCTGGCTTACTCTCCAAATGCCTGCAAAAGCAGGATATGGGCCAGGACGCAGCCACGAGACAGGAACTCCATCCAAGTCTCCCACATAGGTTCAGGGGCCCAGCTACTTTAGAAGCAAGCTGGAATTGGAAGCAGAGCTGGGACTCCAGACCATGCACTCTGATATAGGATGCAGGCATGCCAAGCAGCGTCATAACCACGCACCAAATGCTCACCCCTCGGCCCTTTCTGAATTTAGTAACTTATTAATCAAAACAGGAATAGCATTAACAATTCATTTCGAACATTGCTTCTTAAACTTTGAAGCTGGTAGCACTGCTTCTTTACTGAAAGTCCCTATAAGTGACAGACTTTTCCGCTGTTTTTCTGCCACTGTAAAGACAAAAAGACATTGTCATTGTCAAACTTTTGTTTTAAGATTTATTTATTCATTTGATAGTGTTAGAGAGAAAGGAGAGACAGAGAGAAAGAGAGAATCTTTCTCTACTCATTCACTCCCTAGGTGGCCCCAACAGCCAGAAGCATCTTCTGGATCTCCTATGTGGGTGGCAAGGGCCAAACACGTGGGCCATCTTCCACTGCCATTAGCAGAGACCTGGATTGGAAATGGACCAGCCTAGACATGAACCAGCACACATATGGAATGTCAGCATTGCAGGTGGCAGCTTTACCTACTATGCCACAACATGGACCCCTATCTACTATGAAGAGTTTTATGCCCCAAAATTATAAACCTTTATGCTGTGGGGTAATCAAGGTTTATGAAGCTTTTCTCAGGAAAACATGGACAATTAAGTTGTAGAGTACAAAAGTCATCCTTACTGGAGCAGGCATTTAACCTAACATTTCAGATGCCTGTATCCCACATCCGAGTGCCTCAGGTTCAACCTCCAGCTCCAGCTCCTGTTTCCAGCTTCCTGCCAGTGCAGACCCTGGAAGCCAGCTGGGGATAGCACAAGTAGTTGGGTCGTTATCACCCACATGGGACACCTGGATTGAGTTCGCAGCTCCTGGCTCCAGATGCAGCTGTTACAGGCATCTGGGAAGTGAACTAGTAGATGTGTTTGTGTGTGTGTCTCTGTGTCTATCTGTAAATCTGCCTCTAAAATTAAAAAAAAAAAGAGCCATCCTTATTAATATTAATCATTTTTGATGCACAGAAATTTACAATGAACTTCCTGAGTTTTCCCACTTAGAAGTAAGTCTTCTCTCTCACATACTAGAAAATTCTCACTGGCACTGCTGTCTTTGAAACAGCAACCTTCACCTTGTGTTTCAACACCACAGAAGAGAAACAAGTGCACCTGTCAGCTCCAAACTCTGAAAACCTACAAGGTGATTTGCCTGTTCCTCATTTTTTTCTTTGATGTCATCCATAACCACTTTTAATATCTACCAAATTTAGCAATAGAATCTTATTACTAAATGTTTATTTGACAGGTAGAGTTACAGACAGAGAAAAAGAGAGAGAGAGAGAGAGAGAGAGAGAGAGAAAGGTCTTCCTTCCATTGGTTCACCCCCCAAATGGCTGCCATGGCCGGTGCTGCACCAATCCGAAGCCAGGAGCCAGGTGCTTCTTCCTGGTCTCCCATGCTGGTGCAGGGCCCAAGCACTTGGGCCATCCTCCACTGCCCTGCCGGGCCACAGCAGAGAGCTGGACTGGAAGAGGAGCAACCGGGACTAGAACCTGGGGCCCATATGGGATGCCGGCGCCACAGGCGGAGGATTAGCCAAGTGAGCCACGGAGCCGGCTAAATGTTTATTTTAAAAGGAAAAGCAAACCCCTGATAACTGACCAACTTTTACAACTTTACATCTTTTTTAACAATTTATTTATTTGAAAGTCAGAATTACAGAGACAGGAAGGGACAGAGAGAGAGAGAGAGAGAGAGAGATCTTCCATCCGCTGGTTCACTCCCCAAATGGCCACAATGGCCAGGGCTGGATCAGGCCGAAGTCAGAAGCCAGGAGCTTCATCCAGGTCTCCCATGAGGTTGCTGGAGCCCAAGCACTTGGACTATCTTCCGCCACTTTCTCGGGTGCATTAGCAGGGAACTGGATCAGAAGTAGAGCGGCTGGGACTTGAACCGGTGCCCATATAGGATGCCAGCACTGCAGAAGGCAGCTTAACCCGCTGTGCCACAATGCCAGCCCCCAACTTAACATTTTCAAAAACAGAAAACTGGTTCATCTCACATTAGCAAGCTCTTAATATAAAGAACAAGGTACGAATAGTGCAAGGATCTGCACCGAGTCGCCTGCACAGGCCTAAAATCCAATAACCTTTTAACCAGACCCACAGGACTCTGCTTTGGTGACAGGACTTCAAGTTAAAACTCGTTAGTTCCTAGACATATGACTGTCAGGTGAAGCATATACTCCATGAAGCTTTCTAACCAGGGGATTTAAAAGAAAAGAAAAAATCTCCCAGGCAGTTCTTTCATATGTTATTATGGTTAATAAACTATGGAAAATAATAGGATGTTACACATTTAAATAGCTAAAACTAAACACCATGTGAACTTCAACCTTCAGACACACTCACCACTAAAGGTCCAACTTCCACAAGACAACCTTAAACTACCACTCCTTTTCCTGCTCCCAGAAGGGCCCTCCCAGAAACCCGTGGGCCCCCCAGGCACTGGCAGTTAACCAGGGTTAACAGCCCACACTTCTTGCTCCCTGGTATTGGCGGACACAGAATGACCAGTTCAAGAGAAGATGCCCAGAGAAGGGGTCCACATCTCATTCACCATCTGCTAAAGGTTTTCCATAAAGTGGGTGCCAACAGAAAAGACTGGGTGTCAAACAGATTAACAGTGTGAGAACTACAGCCTTCCAGTAGGCAATACAAATGTTCTGACTCCTTTACCTCCCAAAGACAGTACAAAGCATATATAACTTGGTGCTACTATGAGTCCTAAAGTTTCTATATGACCTTTACATGATCTGTGGATCACTTTTCCCATCTGAACAATAAAGATAAAAGAGTGCAAAGAGTCTTGAAAGAAAGTTTTGAAAGAATTAAAGAAGTTGGCCTACGTAGTCTATTTAACCGTGAAACACTATACACACTATTTTAGAGTTAGCCATGGATATTACCGGAAAACACTATTGTAATAAAAGGCCCCTGCAGTTCTGCGAAAGAGGCCAGAGCCTAATTCAGCCTGGAAGAGGCAAGTTCACGGGTTCGTCAATTTCTTCTGTAAAGCGCCAGATACTACAGTAAATACTTCGGGTTTCGCAGGCCAAGACACAATATTCTCCACCTTTGGTGCAGCCATTCTTCCCGAAAAGCAAATAGGCTTTTTGTTTGTTTACATTTTACGTTTCAAACTTTAAGAACCATTCTGAGTCTACTGGCCCACACAGCCACAGGCTTGGTTTGCGCCCCCACCCTCCATCCCCCTCCCCACAGTTTGCCAACCTCTGGATAAGATGACAATACAGCAGGTGCTTTTCAAAGACAACATTAATAACTGTTTGTGGGTGATTACACTGGACTGAAAAACTGCTGCCCCCAAACGTCTAAAGTGCAGACAGGCAGGATCGACGTGGTGGGGAATGTGGCCAGGGCCGGAGGCAGGGCCTAGCCAGGAGGGTCTTCGCAGGGCTCTCCGGGCCAGCCGAGCCCCCTCCCACACTTACTCCCAGCAGTGGCCCGCGGCCGATCACCGTCTCCCCGGGCGCCAGGGCCACCCGGGGGCCGCCGTCCCGCGGCTGCAGCTCGAAGCCCCCGGACATGGCGGATGAGGACTAGGCCCCTTCGCCAGTAGACGGCCCCCGCAGCCGTTTCCGCCTCCCACAGACACGCGCGAGGCATGCCCAGGCCCCCGGAAAGACACGGGGGTGACAGGAGTGAAGACCCGGCTCAGAAATGCTCTGTGCTCTCAGGGCAGAGGCCCCGGGGCTGCTTCCGGAGTCCCGTCCCTCCACCTGGGCCAGTGACGCACTAGGGAATTCCCCCACCACGTCTTCCGCGTTATTGTTTAAAAGCCCCGGCTTATACCCCCCCCATCCCTTCTCACCACCCCGCGGGCCCGGAGGATGCTGGGCATTGTAGTCCCTTCCTTTCTGCCTTTCCTGAGCTGAGACGCCCTAGAAAAACTACAATCCCAGAAAGCAGTGCGCGATCCCCTCTACGCCTGTGCGAATCGAGGTCACAGGGCGGCGCTAGAGTGGGCGGGATGTGGTGGACGATGGGGAGGGATTCGAATTTCGGAGGATTTAAACCGCGGGAGGAAAAGTCACCGCGGCCCAGTAAGTAGGAGGGTCTTCCCTTCCGGGTAGCGAAGGTGCCGGCACGCTCAGGGGCGCGGTCCGGACGCAAGCCCAGCCGTCTTTTAGCGGCGTGGAGTCGTGGTGACAGCACTGACGGTGTATCTTGTCAGTGCCTGGTGTTCTTAGGACTCGGGCAGCTGCTGCAGCCTTGTCGGGCACACAAGGAGGGTGGCTCAGATGGGACGTGGGGTCATTCCCCCCGCCCCGACCTGCAGGGTCCAGGTGGAGTGGGGTCCGCTGAGAGCCAGCCTGAGCCGAGCGGCACCCACCCCTCCGAATGCGCTGCCTCCGACCCACCCCTCCGAGTGACATGGTGAGGGGGACGAGCTCTCTCTTAACTGGAGAGGTAATTCAGCAAAGGTTGATTCATAAAGGGAAAAGGTAGTTTTCCGGGCATCCTAGTGGATTCCGGGGACCTCGCCACGGCAGCCCCTGTTGTGGATTGAGAATTCCCCAGTGAGCTCCTGGGCGAAGTGGCAAACCCCGAAACGCACCGAAACGCTCTCCTAATGCGAGATTCTACCCGAGAACGTGGCGCTTTGGCTTTGGTTTCTGTTGATGATGGGAGGGAGGAAGGTGTGTGGCAAGAACTTGCTCTTGACTCCTGCTCTTGTTTTTACCTGCTTTCTTACTTCCCCCTGTCCCTGGAGAGGAAGTCCTCTGTTGAACGAAGACTCCTCCCTTCCAACCACCGCGGCTAATATGGATCGTAAACAGCCTGCTGAATGAGAGCCGCGATGTGAATGAGAGACACATCCTGAAACATATGCCTGAGTAGCGCATCTGCGTTGTTACTCATTGAGTTAAAAGAAGCATTTAGCCGAATTTCAAACTCCTCCTCCGTGTCACCACCTCCCAGCGTGGAAGGAAATGCCAAATGGAATAAACTGGTTGTGAGTAGAGGAGCTGACTGCCGAGGAGTGTCCCTGGAGGGGTGATGCACCTAGTCTGCTTTCAACTGATTTCAGGAGCCTGCACCCGGAGCCTTGGGTAAATTAGCTGAAATGGGACTTTTACATTCTTTATCGATGCTACTGCTACTGAGCTATAGACATTGTTTATAGATGTTCCTTGCTGTTGCTTGATAGCTTCAGTGACCCATCCGTAGCTCATAATTAACTAACGCCTGTAGCATACCTTCAAGGAGCCATTTCCAAAATACCAGTCTTATAATAACATTGAATAATTGAAATTTGGCATTATTATAACCCAGATCTCATCCTCTTGTCCATTTCAGATAGTATTTGTATCAAATGTGAATACCCAAACATTAGGTATGAATAGGTAATTCTTATATAAATAAAGTCTAGCTGGTTTATGGTTAAGTCAGAATTTGCAGCTGAAGAGCTTAGTGATTAAGTATCACTTCGCACAAACAGCAAGGATTCAGGAATTTAATGCTATTGACTCATAATTTTTCTAAAGTATTTGTGATAAATACGTGAATGTGTTCTCACAGAAGCATTGCCACCACCAAATAAACATGATCAGGCGTGTAGAGAATTCTTTCTTTTTTTTTTAGATACTAATCTTTGGGAACAAAACCAAAAATTTTGAAACATATTCATTTGCCAAAAATGTTTATTAAAAACATGATTAACTTCCTGTGTTGAGTGCCTCCCATGTGAAATTCAAATGTGAGACTGGGTATCTCACATGTCATCACTGTTCATCTTTGCAGGAACACACAGCTTCTGTGTCAAGAAAGTCACAGTTCATTAAATCATAAACAAAAAGTATCTGACTCGGGATAGGAGTTACAGTCTGGGCTGAAGAGATTGAGTGTATTTAACCTTTGCCTTTTAGGTTGCCCATGAGGATAACTAAAACATCAAGCTATGCAGAAAAATTCTAAGAGGAACAGTAATTCAAGAGCTCCTGCCTTAGAATTGAACTCTGTGGATGCTGAGAAGGAAAGAAACAAGAGTCAAAATAACTTTGTTGAACTGCTGCCTCTAGAAGTCACGTTTAAAATTTTCAGTCAGCTAGACATTCGGAGTTTGTGCAGGGCGTCAGTGACGTGCAGGAGCTGGAATTATGCAATAAGAAACTGTGACTCCTTATGGAAACCTCACTGCTTGACTGTAAGAACTGTGTGCCAGAGAGAAATAGATGGCGACCTGGAACGTGGCTATTCCTGGAGGGTAAGTCTAATCTGTGCAGTGTGTAGTGTTTATGACATGCTGTGGGAGCAGATTTCAGCCGGTTCTCACTTCTGTTTGGAGAAGGTAGGATTGTATGTGCCAAATAGTGCACAGAGTGTGTTGACTTGGAAATGGGTTAAAGTTGAGTTACTGTTCTTTTCCTGCCAACCACTTTGTCTCCATCTATCTCCCATCCATCCTTTTACATTTTTTGGATCCTGAATTCGGCATTTTTTTCCCTGTTAACCAGAAGGAGAGTAGCTACTTCTTTTCACTCCACATTATCCAGAACTTCCAGTAAATTCTGGCTCACTCTGTACTCATACACACTCACATAAATTTATTAATATATGTGTCAGTGTGAATCTTCAGTCTTCTTTTCAGCCCCTTCAGTCAGCTTTTCTAGTTTCAAACAAATTCACTAACCAACCACTATTGCGTTCTTTTTTTAATGATGATGGTTTACCTCTTGCAGGTAATACTACTAAGGAATTACCAGAAGAGTAAAGTGAAACATGAATGGCTAAGTGGCAGATACAGCAACATAAGTTCTCCAGTTAGCCTTCCAGAGAAAATCATGTACCCCATGGATGCAGATACATGGGGGGAGATTCTAGAAGCAGAGCTGGAAAGATAACCAGAAAAATCAGAAACAGATCTCCTAACCTGGAGAGTTTAAAACTAAAATGACTCTTAGATTGTTGCAAAAGGTACATCTTAAACTGCCCATTTTCTGTCACCTTTCTAATAGTTAATATTTAAAAGAAAACAAAAAGTATTATCATGGTAAAACTTTATTTTTATTTTTTGCACTTTAGTAAAAAATAGTTTTCTGAGTTTATTTTAATGTGGAAAATCATGAAATGTTATTTTCATAAGAAATATTGATGGAATAATTTCAGAATGTATTGTTTCATGTCTTTGTGTTAGTGTGTCAGTACTTTCAATGATAAAATTTGATTGGTGTTTTCTGCTTAATGATTATTTGAAAACTCAGGAAGCCACCTGAAGAAACTGACTTAAAGATTCATCAAGTAGTAGAAATAATCAGTCTCATGGGAAAACTAGCCAAGTGAAATTAACAGCAGATTTCCGTGAATTTGCATTTCAGTAACTTTAAAATTTCTATTTCCATGGAATTCAGATTGAATTGCCAAATAGTGAAACTGTTCTAAAATATGTCAAACCTATGGTTTAGTTTCAAATTAATCTTATTTTAGGTATGAAGCTTTTCCCATTACTTTACTACAAATCCAGGGTTGCTTGCAGGAGCTGAAAATCTATGGAAAGCTTTCAGAATACTTAATTGCTACCAGCAGGGGCACACTGCTTACTGGTGGTAAAACTTTCTGACAGCCTTATAGCACCATCTAGTGTATTGCTCCTAAATTCCAAGGCAGAGGACTTGGAGCTCTTGTTTTGTTTTTCTTTTTATATTGAAAAGAAAGAAAAATAATATTTTAGAGAACCCTTAACACTTGACTTTTTAAAAAACTTATAAATTTCCAGTAAACTTTATTTTGTTTCTCTTTTTCTTAAAACCAGATGAGATAATACTCACTGTAGCAGGCTGTTCACTCTGAATCTCTGGTCAACACCACAGTAAAAAGTGCAGGGGTTTCTTCTTAAAGTGTGTTCTATAGTAAAAAATAAATATAGAGGAACCCCATATCTAACAAGTAAGCAAATATCAGAAAGATGCCCTACTGTATACAGATTCCCTTGAGATCTGCATAGAGTTGGAAGAAGCCTTGAAAATCAAACAGTCCAGTCTCCGCATCTATTCAGTAATTCCTCTAAGGAACCCCGACAGTCCAGCCAGTCCAAACTCAAATACTTAGTGTAATGGAATCTCCATCACGTTTCAGTCTGCTGTTATTCTAAGATTGCTCCGATCTTTAGAAATTTTTCCTCACTGAACTGAAGACCACCTCTCTCTAGTGTTTGCTTGGTTCCACTCTGTACGTCTAGGCGGATCCAGTCCTCCCTATGATTACCATTCAGGCATTAAAGACTTCTAGCTTGTCTCTTCCTGTGCCATATTCTCAGTTCATCTGCTGATCAGTATAATTTCTAGACCCAGCGGCATTCTCTTCTGTCCATGCCCTGTTGACAAAAGTGTACCTAGAAAGGAGGATATCTTGATGATTTTTTTTTTTTTTGACAGGCAGAATGGACAGTGAGAGAGAGAGAGACAGAGAGAAAGGTCTTCCTTTTGCTGTTGGTTCACCCTCCAATGGCCGCTGCGGCCGGTGCATCACACTGATCCGAAGGCAGGAGCCAGGTGCTTCTCCTGGTCTCCCGTGGGTGCAGGGCCCAAGGACTTGGGCCATCCTCCACTGCACTCCCAGGCCACAGCAGAGGGCTGGCCTGGAAGAGGGGCAACCGGGACAAAATCCAGTGCCCTGACCGGGACTAGAACCCGTGTGCCGGCGCTGCAAGGCGGAGGATTAGCCTATTGAGCCACGGCGCCGGCCCGATGATTTTTTAAAAATAAATGATAAGAAAGCACTGTGAAAAATTTGAAACTATGGGGAAAATTAAAGCTATACAGCATTCTACTGAATAGCATATATATAGCATATATATATATATATATAAATATATATATAAATAGCATATAAATATATGCTACTGGTAGCATAAAATACATGTGGTATTTGTTATCTGTTTTTTGTAATCGATGTGTCGAGTCTTTGTCCAGCCCCCTGACTGAATCACCTTTATGTATTAGTAGCGATCACCCTAACGGAGGGGAATCGCCCTTCTCAGTCTTCCCTATGCTGGTTATACAGTGTCCTGCCTCCCCCACCTTCTGCGTTTGGTGTAGGGACGGGAACATGACCCAAACCGCCCCCTTCCCTGAGCTGGAAGAAAGAAGCCATTTCTTCTTTGGTGATAAAACTGTTCACCACACAGAGAAACAGAACCCATTAAGAGCGTATGTAGCCAACAGGAGAAATAAACGGCTGCAGGGAGAGCCCTACTTGTATTCGAGGTCCTGGTCACAGCCTTTCCTGTTCTGCTCACCTGTACGAGCCCTCCCCGTGTGTCTTTTGCCTATTTTTCAAGTATGCAATATTCATTATTTACATTAGTATCTTACTTCTTAAGGTGTCAAATCTTGCTTTATCCTTAGAGCTGCTAATTATATATCCTCCTAAAAGGAATTCCTTCCTCTTTCTCAATAGTCCTTCATTTCTCAGTCCTCTGTAATCTTGCCTCACTCATGTGATTTAAACTAGTTATCCAAGTCACAAGTGACTTATACTCCCATTGGATGTATTTTAGTTGTTAATGTATTTGGCACATAAACATTCACTTCTTGAAGCCCTCCTCCTAGGTTTGGGATTATAGTCTCTGGGATTTTTCTTTTCCTACTGTAATCAGTTTTCTCAGTTTCTTTCAAAGTCTCGCTTTTCTTCATCTGGTCCCTCAAAGTTCAGGCCATGGTCCTCTCTTCTCTTCATATTCTAAACATGCTGGGTGATCCCATCTACTCTTCAGTGTCAACCACCATTGTTGGTATGGATGCTGTCCTTGTCCGTGTTTCAAGATAAGATCGCTCCAGAAACACATGTGCCACCCTCTGTTGGATCCTTAGCTAAATCACAAACTCCTGAATCAGAACTCATCATCCCACAGAGTCCCTAGTTCTGAATTACCAGTGCTCCAGGACAGTCACCATGCTTTACTTTGCTCCATCATTCTCCCTAACTGATCAAGAGTCAGTTCTTACTGATCTTAGCATCCAACTATCTGGGTAATATAACCCTTCTCCATCTTTATCTCTGCTTCATTACTTAATTCTGGTTCTTATTTGAAGTTGGAATTATGACAATAACTATTAGCCCCTGACTTAAACTCCTCATTGCACTCAGGTAGAAATTGTATCACTAGCAAAGCCTATAAGGCCTTTAATGATACAGTCTGACTTATGTCTCTAGTCTTTCCTCTCACAACTGTCCCTTCCTGTAACTTTCAGTTCTGTTATACCAAACTATTTCCAGCTCCCTGAACATGAAAATTGTCTCAGGGCCTGCACTGTGGCGCAAAAGGTTAATCCTCCACCTGTGGCGCTGGCATCTCATATGGGTGCCGGTTCTAGTCCCAGCTGCCCCTCTTCTGATCTAGCTCTCTGTTATGGAAAAGCAGTAGAAGATGGCCCAAGTGTTTACGCCCCTACACCCACATGGGAGACTGGGAAGAAGCTCCTGGCTTCTGGCTCCTGGCTTCAGATCAGCGCAGCTCCAGTCATTGCAACCATCTGCGAAGTGGACCAACGGAAGGAAGACCTTTCTCTCTGTCTCTCCCTCTCCCTTTCTGTAACCCTACCTCTCAAATAAATAAAATCTTAAAAAGGGGGGGGGGGGATTTTCTCACTTCTCCTCCTTTACACAGACTGCTTGATAATACCTATACTGTTCTTCTCATGCACCATTAATTCCTTTCTTCAAAATCTTTTGTAAAAAATTATATTGGCTAGGGCCAGGTGTTGTGGCATTGTGGTTGGAGCCGCCCCGTGCAGTGCCAGGATCCCACGTAGGTCCCAGCTGCTCCACTTCCAATCCAGCTCTCTGCTGTGGCCTGGGAGGGCAGTGGTGGATGGCCCAGGTCCCTGGGATCCTGCACCCACATGGGAGACCCAGAGGAAGCTCCTGGCTCCTGGCTTTGGATTGGAACAGCTCCGGCCATTGAAGCCATCTGGGGAGTAAACCGCAGATGGAAGACCTCTCTCTCTCTCTCTCTCTCTTTCTCTCTCTGCCTCTGCCTCTGCCTCTCTGTGGCTCTGCCTTTCAAATAGGTAAATAAACCTTAAAAAAAAATTAAAAAAAAAAAAAATTGGTTGGTTGCCACGAAGTGACTCCGGGTTTCCAAAAAAAAAAAAAAAAATATTACGTTGGCCTAGAAACCATCCCTAATAATCTAATAATCTAGATTAAGTGACCCTGGTAAGGTCCCTGTAGTTCTTTATAAATTCTGCTGGCAAAGCCGTCATCCTACATTAAATTGTCTTTTATTTGTCTCTCTGCCCCTTTACACTGTGAACTTCTTAATGGCAGGGACTGTTTTTTATTTATTTTTGTGTTCCCAAAACTTAGTACATAGTAAGTACTCCATAAAGATCTGTTAAATTATTTATGTAATTATTTATTTTATCCCTACCATGAATGTATAATAAAAATAATTTACTGTGTTGTTAGTGGACAAGATTTACTGAAATGCAATGTACAGCCCTTAAAATATATGAGGTGCTTGATATTAATTCTTGAATAATTGTTCTAGTCTTCTCCAAAGCTGTAAAAAGGAAAATTAGGAAAGTAGAAATGTTATGTTTTTTAAATAAACACTTGAAAACAAACAACTTCAAAATATCGTTTATTTTAAATTACTGGATTAGCCTAATTTTAAGTATTACCTGTGCAAATTATATAAATAAACTTTAATATTTTTACTACTAATACATGAAAATAACTCTTTCTAATAAGTTATAATCTATGACCACAGTTTACACTGAAAGGAAAACTTCAGAACTTAATGATGAATTACGTGGTGTGGGCTTAGAGTGACCTGTGCATTTATCAGACCAGGCCATTAGCATCTGAGAACCTGAGTGGGTGGGGCAGAATGGGAGAAGGCGTGCACTTACTCTTAGATAAAAATAACCTGCCAAGTACACCCAGTGTGTAAAGAAGCAAGATTAGTGGGCAAAAGTACTAGAGAACTTATAGTGTATTTTAATTTGTAATCAGCTTAAGTGCTAGCATTTAAAAAAAAAATAAATTTAGAAAGCTTTGTTATTGTCTCTAGTTTATAACCCAGTTTTAAACCACTCCCTAAGGTTATAAACATGAATAAAAATCTATATAAATATAAACTTTAAACCTTAGGATACTTGAATATGTATATGCGCAATTTGTAAAACATGACATACCCCTAACCACTTTAACTTCACCTTTGCTTTGATGTTATACCTTGTCTTCTCTCCAAGACTTCAAATACCCTAACAATGTTAACAAAAAGTAGATGAATAGTAACACCAGGAAATGGATTGGGAAGAAGAGTAAGGGTGGAAGATCGCATTTTTTTATTTACATTTGAAAAATTTTAAAAAAAGGGTGAAATTAGATCAACAATGGACAAAGCTGATTAATTATAAGCCAGCATTCATTGAGTGCCTGTTCTGCACCAAGCATTGTATTCTTATTGCACCTCCATATTATAGTTCAGCAAACAAAAAGAGAATGATCTTACCAATTTAATTCATCACCACATTCCATTACCTCCAAGAGTATGTGCTACAAAAAAGGTATTCAGTAAATGTTTACTCAGTGGATTTTTTTTTTTTTTTTTTTTTGGACAGGCAGAGTGGACAGTGAGAGAGAGAGACAGAGAGAAAGGTCTTCCTTTGTCGTTGGTTCACCCTCCAATGACCGCCGCGGCCGGCGTACCGCACTGATCCAAAGCCAGGAGCCAGGTGCTTCACCTGGTCTCCCATGGGGTGCAGGGCCCAAGGACTTGGGCCATCCTCCACTGCACTCCCTGGCCACAGCAGAGAGCTGGCCTGGAAGAGGGGCAACCGGGACAGAATCTGGCACCCCGACCGGGACTAGAACCCAGTGTGCCGGCGCCACAAGGCGGAGGATTAGCCTAGTGAGCCGCAGCACCGGCCTACTCAATGGATTTTAAAGCTTAGGATGTATTGCTCGGAGGAAGTGCCAAGAATGTTCCCCCAAGTTTTTCTTCTGAAAAACTGCATAGAAAAGTTAAAATCAAACAACTCATTTATACCACCCACCAAGATATCGCAGTTGTTAACATGTTTCTACCTGTGTTTTATTTAGTTTTGCTGAAACATTTGGAAATAAGTTGCATACATGATACTTCACCCCTACATACTTCAGCATGCATTCCCTGACAATAAGTACACTTTCCTATATAAAATGTGTCACCACTTTTTTAAAGACTTATTTTTTTATCAATTTGAAAGGCAGAGTAACAGAGAGAGAGGAACAGATCTTCCATCCAACCCTAAAACGGTTGTAATAGTCAGGTCTAGGTGAGGCTAAAGCCAGGAGCTAGGAGCTCCATCCTGGTCTCCCAAGTGGTGGCAGGGTCCCAAGCACCTGGGCCATCCTCCACTGCGTTCCCAGTCAACAATAACAGAAAGCTGGGTCAGAAGCACAGCAGCCAGGACTCTGGTTGGCACTATGATATGGGAAGCCTGCCTCACTAATAGCGGCCTGACCTGCTGCACCACATCAGCCTCAAATCATCGTGTCTAAATTAAATTAATTCAGTAATATCATCTAATTTAGAGATATTGAAATTCCCAGTGGCTTCCAAAGTATCTTTTATAGATTTTTTAAAATTCAGGATCCAAACAAGGTTTACACTTGCATCTGATTTCTATGTCCCCAAGCTTTTTTAACCAAAAGCATTCTGCTGTCTTTGGTTTTGTTTTTCAAAATATTGGCAATTTTTTTTAAGGATTGGAGTTGGTTATACAATCAAATATTCCATAATTGGTTTGCCTGATTTTTTTTTTTTTTTTTTTTTGACAGGCAGAGTGGACAGTGAGAGAGAGAGACAGAGAGAAAGGTCTTCTTTGCCGTTGGTTCACCCTCCAATGGCCGCTGCAGCCAGCGCACTGCGCTGATCCGAAGGCAGGAGCCAGGTGCTTCTCCTGGTCTCCCATGGGGTGCAGGGTCCAAGCACTTGGGCCATCCTCCACTGCACTCCCTGGCCACAGCAGAGAGCTGGCCTGGAAGAGGGGCAACCAGGACAGAATCTGACGCCCCAACCGGGACTAGAACCCGGTGTGCCGGGGCCGCAAGGCGGAGGATTAGCCTAGTGAGCCGCGGCGCCGGCCCAACCTGATTTTCTTTTCATGATTTAATTCAGGTAAAACATTTAGCAGTTATACTACATGGGTGAAGTAATATTATTACATCACATATACTATCTGATTGTTCTATAGGACATGGGGCAACTGATTGATTGACATGATAATCACTAAATCTCTCCACTAAAAGGGACATTTTTCCACAGAGCCAAGGTTTCTTTCTTCAGCAGTCCATTTCTGTGGCTAACTCTATGCTAAGTGCTTTATAGACATTGTCTGACACATGGCTGGTTTTCTCAAGATGTTTGCCAAATTCTGAAACTACAGAATTGGAGGCTGTGAAGCTGAGCAGAGAGATGAAAAGAGGATTTTTTTTTTTTTTTTTTTGTACAGTCTTGTCCATCCAAGGACACAAAGATTGGAGTTGAGGACCCAGTAGAAAGGACCTGGTGAACCCAGGTTCTCAGTTGAAATTCCTGGCAGGCTCCAAATAAAGGACTCTGCCTCAAATCCCTGATTTGATTAAGATGAACAAAGCCTCTGCTTTGCCGAGAACAGGATGAATCCTCCCTGGAGAAAGATAACATCACCTAGAGCTCTACAGCTTCTCATAGCCGATGTCTGTATTCAATAAAAGACATTAGGCACACTAAAAGAGCTAAGTGACTGAAAGTTATGAGAACAACAGACAACAGAACCAAAGTCATAGGGATTTAGTTAGTGAAATTTACAGACAAGGATTTTAAAATAACTATGATTCATATCTCCAGCAAATGGAGGAAAAGATGAAGCAAATAAAAATGAGGACTTTTACGAGCAAACTAGAGAATAAAGAACTAAATGGAAATTCAAGAATTAAAAAATACAATAACAATTTAAGACAATGCATATATTTAATAGCAGAGTAGAACACTTCAAAAATAAAAGCGTATGTGAACTAGGAAATAGAACAACAAAAAATGCTTAGGATGAAACACATAGAAAGGAAAAGGATTAAAAAGGATTTACAGATTATGAGACTATGCCTTCAAGATCCACATTGGATTTCCAGAAGAGCTGGAGAGAAAAAGATAGCCTTCAGGTTTAGTAGAACACTGAGAGGTCTGGGAAAGTTCCCATGTACCGTGGAAGGGCTGTAGAAGCAGCTGAGAAGTAAGGCAAAGGAATCCCAAGGCAGAAGCCAAACCAAAACTGCTGCAGAGACATCAGAACAATGTCAGTGATGGTGAGATTTGACTGAAGAAGGCCACAGCCAGCAGCAGGAGGACCCCAGGCCCCAAGCCCCAATCGTGCTTTGAACAGACTGCAAATTACAATGAGAAAAGGTACAGGAAGAGGAGAAGCTGCTGCCCAAAATGGAAAGAGGCCTCTGGAGAAGAAACCACCAGGGATGGGACATGCGCGCTCACCCCTGCTGACATGCTGTGACTGCAAAGGGAGGAAGGGGAGAAAGGAAGGAGAACTCCAAGTAGGGTTGCCAGACTAGACAAATAAAATGCAGGAATTTCAAATAAATAATTGTTTGTATGATGAGGTCCCAAATGTTGCACAAGACATACTAAAAAAAAAAATCACTCCTTTTTTATCTGAAATTCAAATTTAACTAGCAGTCCTGTATTTTACCCTAACCCGGAAAGACCTAGTCATATGCTGAGCCTGAGCAAGCAGCAGATGTGGTAAGTACTTTAAATGGACAAGACTAAATCTTACAGTGTGCCCCAGCCCAATCCCTATGCCATGCACCTCAGGGGACAGAAAATGGAAGCTGATGAGAGGCAACAGTGTGTGGAAACCCAAGCTCTTCTGAGGCCCACTGTACCAAGGCATCAGCCAGCATGCCTCATCTCTGTTCCACTGTGGCTGACGCAGGCTGTCTCAGGACTTTCTTCTCCCGGGTTCCAGGGAGAATGCAGAATGGAAGTCTGTTCTACCGTGAAATCCTCAAACATGTCTGGGGTTTCAACACTAGAGGCAGATAGGGAAGGACCCACAGAGGTGCCTCATGTAACCCCCTTTTTCTCCTCTCTGATTCTCTCTCTTAAACATTTTTAACACTTGATTTCAGAAGAGGTTTAAATGTGCAAAAAAAAAAAAAAAATTGTGGAATGGTAATACAAAGAGTTTCCATCTTTCCACCACCTGGCAAACATTCCAGTCTGTTTTTGACTGGGGATGGTGTACTTTAGTCATATCCTATCTTTTTCCTCCTTCTTATTTTAATTTTTTTGGTTCATTTAATAATCACTGTCCTAAATTATTTAAAAGGAATCATTTGGAATTAAGAATACCTTTAATTGTGCAAAGACTAGATCTTTGAACTGAAAGCCTACCAAGACTTCTATTTTTTGTATGCTTTTAAGTCTTCTGAAATTCAAAGCTGAACTCTGATTCTTTTAGAGAGAGATCTTCCATCCACTGGTTCACTCCCCAAATGGCCCAGCAGAAGCCAGGAGCTTCTTCCACTTCTCCCACATGGGTGCAGGGGCCCAAGAAATCAGGCCATCCTCCACTGCTTTCCCAGGTGCATTGTCTCTCCCTCTTTGTTCGGCCTTTCAAATAAGTAATATAAGTCTTTAAATAAAATAAAGGAATGCTGGAAATGAAAGAAAGAGTAAGAACTACAAAGAAAAAAATCAGAGACTGGGTGAGGCTAAAGAAGGTAATAAAGCAAGGCTTGCATCTTAATATTCATTCCACTGTCACTAAAACCCACTGTTTTAGTACATCCATTTTGCATTTTCCAGTGCCTCCTACTCCCTGCCCAGTAAGGGGCAGGGTGGATGATACAATAAGGTAAAGCTGGAGTTTGACAAACCGCACCAATTAACTGTGTTATCCTAAACATTAACTTGTCAGAAAAATGTTTTATTTGTATTTATTTATCTCGGAGGGGTTAAGAGAGAGAGAGAGACCAGTCAGTGCCCTCCCACCCCATCCCAGATGCCTGCAGTGTTGGGGCTGGACTGAAGCAAGGAGCAGGGAACTCAATCCAGGTTTGCCATGTGGGTAGCAGGAACTCAGTTACATGAGCCATCACCTACTACCTCCCAGGGTCTGCATTATCAGGAAGCTAAAGTCAGGAGTACAGCTAGGTGATGAACCCTGGCATTCCAAAATGGGAAGCGAGCATCTTAGCTGGTGTCTTAAACTCTAGGCTGAAATCCCACCCCAAGAAAAAATTTTAATAACCATTTTCTGTGGCATATTTTTCAGCTATGAGTCTTTGGAGCCCTGCTGAGAATAAACTATCTTTTCTGGGTTTCCCAGTTTTTTCACTTTGATTTAGTTTTAATATGACAAAATTATACAATGTGATCATCACCCAGTGGAAGCCTGATAGGAAATAGATGAACTCATAATAAAAGAAGCTTTCAAAAATCACATTTGAAAATCTCAACTTCGTGCTGTGGCTGTTTTCTGCTGCTTAATAAGTAGACTGGGTACAATTTCTGTCTTTAATCTTCTCATTTGTTCGTTAAAAACAGGGAGAGGTGTGGGCATTTAGTATAATGGTCTCCCACGTGGGAGTACCTGGGTTCAGTACTTGACTCCAGCTCCCGCCAGTGCAAACTTTAGGAGACAACAATGATGACTGAAGTAATCAGGTTTCTGTCACCCCCAGGGCCAATCTGGGTGCGTTCCCTGCTTCCTGCTTCAGCTTGGCCTAGCCCTGGCTACTGCACTCATTTGGGAAGTAAATCAGCAGATGGGAGTTCTCTCTCTCTATCTCTCTCTCTCTCCTTCTTACTCCATTTTCTCTCTGTATATATCTCTATGTCTCAAATAACATTTTTAAATGGAGGGGGTCTGATTTTTCCATTGTTTAGTATTGTTTTGCCATGTGTGGTCTTTTGTTGTGTCAGTTCAACTGTTTTATTAGACTCCAGATAGATAGATAGATAGATGCTTTTTCCCTAAATTTACAAAAAAAAAAAAAAAATTGGAAGAATAACATATGGCATAGGTTAACCAGCCATTAATTCTCGCCACATTTGCTTTCTCTCTCATCAATCCACTTGGTATACCCTTCCAATATCAATGTTTGGGGCTGGGTGATTCTTTGTTTGGAGAACCGCCCCTTGAAGAACATCAGCAGCAGTCATGTCTCTCTCCATTCCATACCAGAAGCATTCCCTCTCAAGTTGTGACAACAAAAATATCTGCAGACTGTCAAATGTCCCCTAGGGGGAAATCACTCTTTAATAATCACCAGTCTGAACTACATTTTAAAAAACATACATACATTGCATTGAGCCAAAGTATTAAGTTTGCAGACCTCATGATGTTTCACCCCTAAATATCATAGCATGGATTTCTTAATTACATACATACACACACTCACACACACACACACACACACACACACACCCCTATGTAACAACACCATAATCACACCCAAGAAATTCAGCTTTCATTCAATAATGATATTTAACATTCAGCTCAGATTCAAATTTCCCTCAGTGATCACAGAAAAGTGTATTGTCAAGCTTCTGCATGTGTGCCAATCTAATAGTAAGTCACGTCTTTCTAATGACTTAGGAACTTTTTCAAACACACAATAAAGTCAAAAGAACTTTTTCCTTGTAAATTTAACTTGCATTTCTCTTGTCATACATAAAGTTTTATGGTTAAGGACACATGTGTTTTTCTGCACATACAGATCATTTTTTTCAGTTTTGGAGTGACTTGTAAATTAGGGAGGTTACGTAGATTGTAATCACACTTCTCTCAGTTCGTCATTTGTCAGGGGGACTCTGCTTGTGGTGCCTTTTCCTGGAGTTTCTTTCTATTCATGTCAAAGTTACTGATCTTTTCTGTCATTGCTTCTGGCTGATGAGCATAGTTTAAAAGATTTTCCTCACAGCAAGATTATAAACAAATTCACGTATCTCTTCTACTACTACTTGTAATGACTCATTTTTCGCATTGGGGTTTTTCCTGCTTTATGATGTGTGCCAGGGATCCAAAGTCACCTTGCTCTAATGGCTCTTCAGTTGTCCTGATGTCACTTACTAATAAGTCTGTCTGTCTTTCCCCAGCGATTTGCAGTGCACCTTATTCATACCATATGTTTTCTTTTGCTTTGGTTCTCTTTCTGAACTTTAAATTATGTATCAATTCCACCCATCTATTCATGCCACAATGTTTTAATCATAGAGGATTTATTTGCATTGGTATTTAATGGGGTTAATCCTCTTCCTTGATAATTTTCTCCCTTAGATTTTCCTTTATATTAAGATATATTTATTTCTCCATGTGAACATTGGAATCACTGTCTAGTCCAAGGAAAGACATACTAGCAATGTTATCTGAGTAATGTTAAATTAAAGGTAATTTATATTTTTATGATGTCAAGTTATCTTTCCAAGACCAAGAAATACTTCCATTTACCTTTCTTTTTTTTAAGATTTATTTTATTTATTTGAAAGACAGAGTTACAGAGAGAGGTGGAGACAGAGAGAGAGGTCTCCCATCCGCTGGTTCACTCCCCAGATGGCCGCAATGGCCAGAACTGTACTGATTCAAAGCCAGGATCCAGGAGCTTCTTCCGGGTCTCCCATGCAGGTTCAGGGGCCCAAGGACTTGGGCCATCCTGTACTGCTTTCCCAGGCTATAGCAGAGAGCTGGATCGGGAAGTGCAACACCCGGGGCTAGAACCAGTGCCCATATGAGATGCCAGCACTTCAGGCCAGGACTTTAACCTGCTGCGCCACAGCGCCAGCCCCTCCATTTACCTTTCAAAAATATTTTAAATTTTCTCATACGGATTTTTGCACATTTCTCTTGAAGTGTTCTTTCAAGTATTTAATCTTTTGTGTTGTTGTTATTGCAAGAGGAATTTTCTCTTTATTTTCCCAATAGCTATCACATATACACACACATTTATATCCACGCACAAGTTATTTTGTGCATTAATTTTGTAGCCTGCTAACTTATGGAATTCTTTTGTTCATATTACTTTTACCATTGATTCTATTGGATTTTCCAGATATATTGTCATATCACCTGCATATGGAGAGAATTTTACTTGTTTTCCAATTCTTAGGCCTTCAGTTTTGTTCCTTGAATGAGTATTCCCTCTAAGACCTCTAGTGTGACATTAAATAGTAATGGAGATGGTAGATATTTTTGCCTTGTTACTTAACTTTGTGGGAATGATTCTGGTATTTCTCCATTGTAATATTCTGTCTCTCTGTCTCTTTGTGTGTATATGTGTGTGTGTGTCTCTCTCCCCTTTTCTTTCATTCATATACATATATTTGCATATGTATATATGTATGTATGTATATGTACTCATGAAATATGAAATCATGTTAAGGTACTATCCATTAGCTTCCATTTTGTCTGATACTTTATAATTTTTAGGATTGAATACTGAATTTTAATAAGGGGACTTTTTGAAATGTTATTTAAGTTACACAGTTTATAAGTGAGAATTTTTACCTATAAATATTGCATTATTACTCTCATTATAACAATAGCTCCTTCAGTTGGTGAAATACGTGTATGTCTTCTAAGATCCAGAGAACCAACAGTATTGAATATGGTATTTTTCTGGCTGGAAAAACTTAATTAACAGACTTTCTTCCTCAAAGCATAGACAATAATATCTTTCATTGATTAACCATGTTCTATGTGGCCATTTACTCACCAGCCTTGAAGAGTGGTTTTTAACATTAATATTGTAAAGATACAAAAATGGAGGTTTCTAGAAGTAACATAAGCAAGGCCAAACAGCTTGAGTACGAGGAGAGAGACCCTGAGCCCAAGACTGGCTCCTAAAGGCTTCGGGCCACATCCTCCTGGAGATCCAAATGCCAATCTGCTGCCAGCAGAGGGAGCCACATTTCTGTTGAAACCCAGAAATGGCACTTGCTTCAGAGTGGCAGTTCCTCCTTCCAGCCATGTTTGCTGTTTGGAAAATCTCAGATGTCAGAATTTTGAAGATTACAAAAGCGTCTACCTCATAGAACTGTTAAGAGAATCAGTAGTCACACCCATCTCCACATCCCCCACTCTGCTGCTGCCTCAACCACTACTGCTCTACTTCCTGTCTCTGTAGGTTTGCCTTTTCTGGACACTTCATTTTGAGTTAATTTTTCACATGGTGTGAGAAAGAGAACTTTTTCTTTTTCTTTTCTTTTCTTTCTTTTTTTTTTTTTTTTTCGCATGTGGCTCTCCAGTTGTCCCAACAGCTCTTGTTGAAAAACTATTCTTTCCTCCATTGCATAGTTTTAGTATTTTTATTGAAAATCAATTGGCGTGGGGCCAGCATTTGGTGTATCAGTTAAGGCAACTGTATCCCTTATAGGAGTTACCTAGTTTGAATCCTGGCTACTCCACTTCAATTCTGTTTCCCGCTAATGTGCACCCTGGGAAGTAACAGAAGATGACCCAAGCACTGTGTCCCTGCCGCTGACAAGGGAGACCTTGGTTGAGTTCTGGGCTCCTGGCTTTGGCCTGGTCCAACCCTGGCTGTTGTGGGCATTTAGTGAATTAACCCAATGGATGGCAGATCTCTGTCATTCTGTGTGTGTGTGTGTGTGTTTCTCTTTCATATAAAGTGAAAATAAATAAAAACTTTCTTAAAAAGTATCAATTAGTAGGCATATGGGTGCATTTCTGGACTCTCGGTTCTGTTCCATTGATCTGTGTGTCTCTCCTTACCCCAGTACCCACTGTCTTCATTAGGGATTAAAATAAGGAAGTGGGAGTCTTCCAGCATTGTTCTTTTTTAGGGTTGTCCTGAGTATTCTAAGTTCCAGGCTGATAGTTTTTTTCATCTTGCCTTGGCTGGGAGGGCATATTTCATGAGGCGAGAGAAAGCTATCCCAGGCTTCCCAGAGATGGCTTCTGAGGGACTGGGCCATCTTCCCTGCCAGCCTCAGCAGGTAGTGTATCTCTTTTGTCCTCAAAGTTGCAGAAGGCATTGGCGATACATTCACAATCAAGAAGCAGTGCACCTCTCGTGTTTTCTGTACTGTGCAGATTTGTGCAGTAGCAAATGGGAAAGGCGACAGGGCCACAGAAAGGTTGCTGATTCTGCTTAGCGGGGAAGCTCCAGGCTGATGACTTGCAGACCCACAGGCCTGCCACTGACGTTGAAGAGGCAAGCACTTCCCCTGAGAGAGGGCAACCCTAACACAGGCCCCCTCTGCCCTCTGGAAGGTGGACCGCAGCCGTGAGTCCACGAGAGTTGCATCTGCACAGAGGTCTCTGAGTGGCTGGGGCCTGTCAGCTTTGTTTGGGACCTTATTTTTCCAGACCCTCAATCTATAGATGCTTGGGGTTTAGTGTTAATATTTAACAAGTTTTTAACATTTTGACTTTGTATGCATCCTCCTTTTGTCTTTTCTCATGTCTCCATTTTTGTTCTCCATGTTTTCATTTAGCTTATTTTAGTTCTGTCCTGATTTTACCCTTCTACATTTGGAGGTCTAGAGTTTTTACTTACCACTCTGTCTATTCCTGACTTCACAGTGTATATTTTATCCTTTTTAATCTTCTTTTTAAATTTAGCCCTGGTTTTTAACCTTAATATGTGTTTCATTAACTTTTTTTAATATTTTAAAAATTTATTTATTTGACAGGTAGAGTTAGAGACAGTGTGAGAGAGAGAGACAGAGAGAAAGGTCTTCCTCCCCAAATGGCCGCTACAGCCGGTGCTGTGCTGATCCAAAGCCAGGAGCCAGGTGCTTCCTCCTGGTCTCCCATGTGGGGGCAGGGCCCAAGCTCTTGGTCCATCCTCCACTGCCCTCCCAGGCCACAGCAGAGAGCTGGACTGGAAGAGGAGCAACCGGGACTAGAACCCAGCACCCATATGGGGTGCCGGTGCCGCAGGCAGAGGATTAACCAAGTGAGCCATGGCACCGGCCCTCATTAACTTTTTATCTTTTTCTCTTTTAATCTTTTTGTTTTCAACTTTTAATCACATTTATTTAATTTCTTAATTATCCTTATCATTTTGTTTAGTTTCTTTTCTATGTTTTTTAACTTAAATTTCTATTCATTTTTTAACATGTTTTGTTTTGTTATAGTACTGTTGAAAATCTTTCATTTGTCTTTTATTTTTTTTTAACCCCCAAGCAAGAGGGTGGGCAGAATTCATGAGTCAAAAACTAGCACATCTGTGGCAAGGTCCACACCACAAACAGGGATCATTGAATACTTTTTTCTTTCCTTCAGTGTTTTTCTCTAAAAATAAATGCTAACTGGTGTTGAAGTTGATTTCTTCTGATAGGATTCGTTCCTGAGAGGAGGAGCGTGGTGGGGGTAAGAGGTGCAGAGTCACCACACAGACCCTGGGAGTCGGGTGAAAGCAGTCCTGAGATGAACAGCCTGAAGACTCATTTATTTCAGTTGCTATAGCTGCTTATATAGCCAAGGCAGCCAATCTGGTCAAGGGGCGGTCTATGCCCTAACCAATCACAGCCTGTTGCCAGGCAGTTTCCAAAGCCATCCAATCACAGCCTGTTGCCAGTCAGGCTTTTGTTGCCAGGCAGTTTCTGAAACCATCCAATCACAGCCTGCTGTCATTCAGGCTCTGTTGTCATGTGGTTTCCGAAGCCATCCAATCATGGCCTGTTGCCAGGCAGTTTCTGTTGTCAGCAGCCATCTTGGCATGACCTTCTCACCTTCTCGTTCCACCACAAACTGGGTTATGCCAAAAACTCAGGAATGGCAACTCTCCCTCCACCCACCCACCCCCCATCCTCAGCTTCCTACTTCTGCAGGCAGCATATTTGAAATACTGGAATGAGTGCTGCTTTGTAAAGAGTCACATGTTCTAAACCGTGTGGTCTCTGAATATACAGCTAGTTTCTAGAAGGGGTGGAAATTGGGCAGAAAGTGCCTCTTCTTCCTCCACTTTCCCCCATTGCAATAAATCAGGTGTCCTGCTGCTCAAACCAGAAACCCACGACACATATGTACAAGCCTGTCCCATTCCATATCCAAAATTTGTCCCATATTTTTCCTCTCCTCCTCGCTTTCACTGCTCACCTGGGCTGTAACCGTATCACCCTAACTTTGCTCCAACCTTCCCCACTTCTTTCCATGTTTACATATAGCAGCCAACATGATCATTTAAAATACTACATTATGTCGTTTGTTACATAAAACATAGCTTTCTATCAGATCTCAGATCAGAACGCTTTGCCAGTGTTTCTGTTGTGTGACCTGGTCCTTACCTGTCTCTTCCTCCTCTCTTTATTCCTTGTGGCTCCTCACCTGACGCTCATCCTGCAGCCCCTTGGCTGTGCAATGCTCTCCCACCTCCATGCCTTTGAGCACACCTCTTTCTGGGGTACTTGCTCCCATACCCTTCGCAATGCTGACCCTTTCTCATCTTTCAAGTGGGGTGCCCAACCATTCCCACTTGCCTGAGAGCTGGAAGATCCCAAGGATGCTGGATTTTGAAATTCCAGAAATTCCTGAGCAAACTGGGTCAAATTGATTAATACTTTCAAATCTCAGCTTAAGTTTTATTTCCTTAGTAAGACTTTCCTTTCTTGCTTTATCCAAAGCAGATTCCCCATCTGACCCCCATCATTCCTAATTTCAGCATCCTGTTCCCTTCACAGGAAAGACTTGAAAGTATTTTACTTTATGCATGTCTTACCTTGTTTTCTCTTTTTCTCCTTCTGTCATGTCTAAGTATCATGGAAGTGATGATGCCTGTCTTATTTGTTATAACGCCAGTGCTGGACACTGGGCCTGGAACCCAGATTTTTAGAAGGAAGGAAGGAAGGACAGATGGAATGAGGGAAGCAGACTATAAACCATTGAAAAAACATACCAAATGACTTACTTTTATTGAAGTATGGCATGGGAATGTAATCTCATACACATTTGTATAACATAAGAAATTTTATTTTAAAAAATAAAATATGGGAGGGGCCCACGCTATGGCTCAGTGGGTTAATCCTCCACCTGTGGTGCCAGCATCCCATATGGGCATCAGTTCTAGTCCCGGCTGCTCCTCTTCCAATCCAGCTCTTTGCTGTGACCTGGGAAAGCAGTGGAAGATGGCCCAGGTCCTTGGGCCCCTGCACCTGCATGGGAGATGAGGAAAAAGCACCTGGCTCCTGGCTTTGGCAAAGTGTTGTGCCTCTGTGTGGCTCATATAAATGACCAGACCCTCATCTCCAGGTTTTGGCAGGGGCAAATGATATTTAGCATGTTATTGCCTTTGAACCTTAGATCAATCCTATAACATGTAGTATTATTAAATGCCAGACATTTGAGGAAAACTCTTAGCATTTTGTATTTTTGCTGCCTTCTACCCTCCTCCCATTCAAAGTGGTACCCAGAAGCAGAGGGACTCATGGGATTTTTGTTCCAGAAGTCATGTGATAACTCTTCTTCAGTCTGCAATGCCAAACAGCCAAGTGTGTGGTCTTAAATCTACCAAGGTGAAGTTGGCTGATACTGTCCCTGGGCTTTGTGCTGGCACCCACGGCCGACGTACACCTGGCACATGTGTGGCTTCTCTAGGATATAGTTAAAGGGGTGAAGGGGGCTCTCGTGCTGATTGGTGTCCACTCATAGCTACTGCTTGGCCATTGACCCAAATATCTTCTAAGTCCATGCTGATCCATAACCAATCGGTCTCCCTTCAGTAACTACTATGAGGCAGTTTGCTTGGACCAGTGGCAGGCATGATGGCAAACTACCAGCTTTCGATATGAAGAGGAACGTGGAATCTAAATTAGAGCTACTGTCTTCCTGGTCATGGTCATCTCTCTTCCTGGCTGTGCCAGCTCACTCCATGTGCGTAGGGAGCTTCTGCACAGGAGTCACCTCTAGAATCTCAGACTGTGAGCAGGGGAAGCCACTCTCCCTTCTGTTTAGCTAACCCCTCCCACTCTCCAGGCCAAGCTGAGATGCACAATCACAACACAACATACTTCTCTCCCTCTGATTCCTTCGCCCTGGGTGTCCCAGAACCTCACAACCCAGTGGACAGATTTCGGTCATCACCGCCCCCTTCTGGGTCGAGCCTCATCACCCAACCACCCCAACAGAAGGGGCCACTTCTTTACATTGGCTCAGTACTCTGAGTTTCCAGTAAACCCTTTCTCATCAATGACTGGACTTGAAAGCTATTGTCTTGTGTCATTATCCAAAAGTGTCAAAAATGGGTTATTACCTCTGGCTCACTCTCACATTGCTTCTGAAACAGATGAGATCCTCCCCAAGGTGGTGGGAAATGGTCCTGTATTTGGCAACACACAATAGTACTTTTCTGTTATATTACATTTTCCTTGTTTGATTTGTTTGTCTTCAGTCTGGAACTAAATTCTCACACATTTTCTTACTCATTAACATGTCATTGTCCAGTCTTGTGTTTCTTGTTACAGCGTGCAGCAGAATTTAGCTTCAAACCCTTAAAGTTGAGGAGATACTGTTTTTACTCATAATGAAAACACTGGTCACAAATATAGACACTTCCAAATATGATTACAGTCTTTGCATGACGATTTGTGTGTCTAGGCTAACCTGGCACCTAGTGGTGTCTCCACAAATTTTTTGGAATGAATACTGATATTCATAAAAAGCTGATATTCATAAAAAGCTGCTCTCCCAAAATCACTTTCTTATGATCTTGTTCAGCAACTGCAGTTTAGTAACTCCAACTGTAGCAGTTTTTCCACACTGTCAACGTGAAGTTAGATGGTAAAAAGCATAATCTTAGTTCCTTGTCATGAATCTTGAAATCATAGAACTTTTAAAAACTCAGTCTTTAGCCTCCCAATTATAATTCAGACTGTGATTTCTATTTTTGGAAACTGACATCACTGTAGCGAAGTAGGTCAGATTATTGTTTGCCAGTTGTGTTTCCTCAAGACACGATTTCACTAGGAGTTAGCTGATGATATAACATGCTTATGTAACCACCTATGAATGCCCATGCAGAGTATTAGGAGTTAAATTTCAATCAAATGACCAAGTCTCTGATCCACTCTTGCAAACTATGTAAGGCAGGGCTTTTTAAAAATAGCACAAAATAAGTTAAGCTTTTTAAAAAAAATAAACATTTAAAAAAAATCTCTTCAACACTTTGCAGAACTAATTCAATTACTGCTACCACATTGTGTAGCAAATTTATTAGGCAAAGCCTAGAATTGTCCAAGAATTATTAACAATAAGACCATATGGAATTAATAGCACTACATCATGGTGTTTTCCTTAAAAAAAAAAAAAAAAAAAAAGGAAAGAAAGAAAAGAGCATTCTTGTATGTATTACATCCTTGTAAAAAGTGAGGTAAAGGGAAAAATTAGGAAATAAAATGAAATTCTTTTTTTTTTTAAAGATTTATTTATTTATTTGAAAGTCAGAGTTACACAGAGGAGAGGCAGAGAGAGAGGCCTTCCATCCAATGATTCACTCCCCAATTGGCCGCAACAGCTGGAGCTGTGCCAATCAGAAGCCAGGAGCTTCTTCCATGTCTCCCATGTGGGTGCAGGGGCCCAAGGACTTGGGCCATCCTCCACTGCTTTCCCAGGCCATAGCAGAGAGCTGGATCAGAAGTGGAGCAGCCAGGACTAGAACCGGCTCCCATATAAGATGCCGGCGCTTCAGGCCAGGGCGCTAACCCACTGAGCCACAGCGCCAGCTCCATAAGTGAAATTCTTAAGGAGAAAGGAGGAACCATTGATGTCCAGTGCTGCTGATAGGTTGAAAAATAGGATGATTGCAGCCATTGGCTCAGATGGCACACTGCTCCACCACCCTACTACTGCTTTCACCTTACCTTCAGGCCTCCTTTTTGTCTCCATCTCCCACTCTGCTTTTGCTATTCTGGCCTTTGTGAGGTTCCTCAAGCACACTCCCACCTCAAGGCTTTTGTACTTATTGTTCTATGTCTGGAATGTTCTCCTCACCTCCAGATGTCAGCATGGCTCCTTCTCTTTAGGTGTCTTTTCCAATGTCATCTTCTCTGAGAGGACATCCCTTACTCTCACTAAAACAGTGCCCATCAATGGCCATTGACCTTGATTTCTTTTTTATTTATTTATTTGAAAGTCAGAGTTACATAGAGAGAGGAAGAGACAGAGAGAGAGATCTTCCATCTACTAATTCACTCCCCAGATAGCCACAATGGCCTGGGCTGGACCAGGCCAAAACTAAGAGCCAGGAGCTTCTTCCAGGTCTCTCACATGAGTGGCAGGGGCCCAAGCATTTGGGTCATCTTCCACCGCTTTTCCCAGGCCATTAGCAGGAGCTGGATTGGAAGTGGAGCATGGGATTCGAATTGGCACCCTATGGGATGCTGACATTACAGGTAGCAGCTTTACCCCATATGCCACAACGTCGGTCCCAACCCTTGATTCTTTAGTCCTGTTGTCTAACTTGTACCACGTTATAGTTTATCCAGTTAACAAGAGTATAAACTGTCAGAACTGGCTAAAATAATGCCTAGCACCTAGTGGTTTCTCCACAAATTTTTTGGAATGAATAATAATTAAGTGAATGAAAAATAACTGACCAGAATATTTTAATATAGCTAGATACAACATGATTATTAACCTGCCTAGAAGGGTGAAAACTTAAACTTTGATTAAAATACATATTTCTAGGGGCTGGCACTGTGAGATAGAAGGTTAAGCCTCTGCCTGCAGTGCCAGATCCCATTTGGGTGCCAATTCAAGTTCCAGGGCTGCTCCACTTCCAATCCAGCTCCCTGCTAATGAGCCTGAGAAAGCAGCAGAATATGGTCCAAGTCCTTGGGCCCCTTCACCCAGGTGGGAGACCTGGAAGGAGCTCCTGGCTCCTTGCTTCAGCCTGGCACAGCCCTAGCCAGCTATTGCAGCCATTTGAGGAATGAACCAACAGATGGTTCTCTCTCTCTCTCTCTCTCTCTCTCTCTCTCCCTGTATGTCTGCCTTTCAAATAATAAATAAATCTTTTAAAAATACATATTTCTAGAATGTATAAGACAAATGTCTTGCAAACACCCTCCCCCTTTTATCTAACAAGGGGTAAATGGCTTCCAAGAGCATTCTCATCAGAGCTCGGTTATAGTTACTTTCCTATTTTTTCCTTTTCTCTGAGTACCCTCCAGTAAGAGCTGATCCTGAAGTTTCTGACTTCATTTGAATGAATTAAAAAATGTATGCTATATAAGCTTGTATTCACACACTAATTAATAGAAGAATCACCCAATAATGATGCCTAAGTAGTATGTCAAATGTTCTTCCATTTAAAATATTATTGTCTGTGTTAACTTTTTAATAAAATATATTTTATTCTGAAACTTACTTATGAACTAATTCTTTTATTGATTTTAGTACTTTAAGCTTTACAAAACCTTCAGGCTTTGAAAGAGAAAGTACACAAAGCACTCAGCCAATTAACATTTGTAGCCAGCATCTGAGTGTCCAAATTGAGTGGAAGAGATAAACACGCCCTCAAATGTGCACTCCATATGGACAGAGTTACAGACTTTACTGCAGTAGGAGGTTGAAATACATGAACCAAGTCAAATGAGGAGACATTGCAACTTTGCTGGCTCACTGGACAAAGACAGGAAATTTGGAGGCAAATGCAAATGAAGAAGAGAAATACAGAAAATGTGAGGAAAAGCATCAGTGAAGGTGCCTTCCAATTTCTGTCAAGCCAGTGGGCCCCATGAGAGCATTTCAGGCATGGAAAGCCAAGACACTGTGTAAAAAAATGACCTACATGAAGGATCTCTGTGAGTGAGATCCCAGTGGAAAGAATTGGCCATCAAAGAAGGAGGTACCTTTCTCTGAAGGGAGGAGAGAACTTCCACTTTGACTATGGCCCTGTCTAAATACTGTTGGAGTTTGTGGGCTCAAAAGGCTTCCATAGCCTTAGCAGCTCATGGCAAGAGCCTCGGGTGATCACTGACATCATAAATAAGAGTATCAATAGTTAAATCAACAACAGGAGTCACTGTGCACTTACTTCCCATGTAGGACCTCTGTCGCTAATGTGTTGTACTATGAGAATTAATGGTAAAACTTGTCTTCAAACAATAGTTTATACTTTGTGTGTCTGTATGGGTGCAAACTGTTGAAATCTTTACTTAGAATAGAGTTGGTCTTCTGTATATAAAGATAACTAAAAATGGATTTTTTTTTGATAGATGGAGTTAGACAGTGAAAGACAGAGGGAAAGATCTTCCTTCCATTGGTTCACCCCCTAAATGGCCACTATGGCCGTAGCTACGCCGATCCGAAGCCAGGAGTCAGGTGCTTCCTCCTGGTCTCCCACACAGGTACAGGAGCGCAAGCACTTGGGCCATCCTCCACTGCCTTCCCAGGCCACAGCAGAGAGCTGGACTGGAAGAGGAGCAACCAGGACTAGAATCCGGTGCCCATATGGGATGCTGGCACCACAGGCGGAGGATTAACCAAGTGAGCCACAGCACCGGCCCAAAAATGGATCATAAGAATGGTCTTGGAGAGGGAGTAGGAGGTGGGAAAAGAGGGGGTGTGGGAGGACGGGGTGGGTACTGTGGCCAAACAGGTTAAGGCCTCACTTAAGATGCCCACATCCTGTATCAGAGTGACAATGTAAGTCCTGGCTACTCCAGACTTCTGATCCAGCCTCCTGCTAATGCACCTGGGAAAGCAGTAGATGATGGCTCATGTACTTGAGTTTCTGTTACCCACATGGGAAACCTAGGTGGAGTTTTTGGCTCCTGGCTTGTGCCTGGCTCAGCCTTGGTTGTTGTGGGCATTTGGGAGTGAACCAGCAGAACAGGAACCAGCAGATGAAGTGCTCTTGCTCTCTCTACCTTTCAAATAGATAAATAAATCTTTAAAAGAGAGAGAGAGAGAGAGAGAAAAGAAAACATCTGGATAGGGACAAAATTAGAACAGGTGCATTAATGTACAATGATAGTCACATGAATTTGTGTGAAATATAGCAGATAACAAGAGAGTATTAATAATTTGAATTCCTTGTCTCTCATCTTCTAATTTTTTTTCTTACCTGCCTCAGAACAAATAGATGGGTGATCATTAGTCGATCGATCGATTGATAGATTGATAGATATATTTGAAAAGAAGGACACACAGAATGCACTAAAAAGTGTATACTATCTACCTAACACATGCAACATGGCATACTAAGTGTTTAAATAAACTTACTCATCATGATGGTAAACACTTAACATAGTGTTTCATCAGCATTCATCTGAATTTGTGGACATGCCACAACCAGAAAGAGGATGACGTCCAAATTGCTTAATCCCTACTCTAGAGTGGTTAGGAGAAGCTTATGCACAGATTTCCTGTTTATAGTTTCTGTTTGCAGCTGTGTTACTGCATCGGCAATTTCATTGGTGCTGTGGGCTTATATGATCAAGAGAAAAGGTACAACATCAAGTGAAAAGTGTAAGAGGCCCCACGAGAGCCTTGTATTCCATCCCACGACTGAGACTTTGGCTCTGCTGCTTCTAATCACCCTCATCCAAGTCTCCACATGTTGCTCCCCTTAGCGTGGACTTTGACTTCCATTCCCTGACCAGCAGCTCAGATTAGGGATTTGCCTTGTCCCCTCAGTCCTTTAGGGTTGCCCTCAGAACTGTGAAGTCTGGTGAGCACGCTCCAGAGAGCAGTCAATTCCTGAAGCCACCCAAAGACCTCTAAGCAGTTGTAGCTGTTACATTGCCTTGAAAGTTTGCATTGCTTAGTGACTTCTCACCCTGATAACAGTCCTAGTCTATAATGGCAGCTTTTTTTAAACATTCATTATAGATGGTCCAAGTGCTTGGGCTCCTGCACCTGTGTGGGAGACCCAGGAAGCTCCTGGCTCCTGGCCTCCGATTGGCACAGTTCCAGCCGTTGCAGCCATTTGGGGAGTAGGCCAGTTGATGGAGGATCTCTCTCTCTCTTTCTGCCTCTGCCTCTCTGTAACTCTGCCTTTCAAATAGTAAATAAATCTTTAAATACAATAAGATAAACATTCATTATGTGCCAGGAAATGTTGTAAGATATTTACATAGCTCTTTAAACCAATCCTTATGTTAACCCTACATACTATTACTCACATGGCTATTTTGCTGATAAAAAAACAGACTGGAGCCAGTGCTGTGGCACAGTATGTTAATCCACCACTTGTGATGCCATTATCCCATCCTGGAGTGCCTGTTCCAGTCCCAGCTGTGTGCTTTCAGTCCATCTGCCTACTAATGTGTCTGGATAGGTGGCCCGAGTCCTTGGGCCCCTGCCACCCACAAGAGATACCCAGGAGTTCTTGGCTCTTGTCTTTAGCCTGGCCCAGACTTGGACAATGAACCACAATGGAAGATCTCTTTATCTCTCTCTCTCTCTCTCTCTCTCTCTCTCTCTCTCTCGCTGAGTGTATGTGTGTGTATCTGTCTCACTCTCTCCCACCCAAGTAATTAATAAATATATAAAAAATAAATTTTTAAAAAAGCAAAGGAAACCACAGGCTAGGTTGAGTAATTGACTCACCAGAAAGGAGTGAGTCAGCTGCTAAACTGCCTCTCAGGAACTGCTCCCTGGGAAAGTCCAAACTTCTGAAAGGCCCTCCGAGTCATGATTCTGTTCCTTCTACTATTGTAACAGAACATAAGAATTTGGCACAGCAGTTAAGACACTTCTTCGGATGCCTGCATCCCATATCAGAGTGCCTGGGTTCGAGTCCCAGCTCCGCTCCCAATTCTAACTTGCTGCTGATGCGCACCCTGGGAGGCAGAAGGCGATGGCTCAAATAGTTGGGTCCCTGCCACCCTCATGAGAGACCTGAATTGAGTTCCCAGGTTCTGCTTCAGTCTAGCCTAACTGCAGCTGTTGCAGCCATTTGGGGAGTGCACTAGTGGATGGGAGATTCTCTCTCTCTGAAATAAATTTTTTAAAAAGAATATTTATTAAAACATGGCTGAACACAGTTCTCTTCACACATGTCGTTATTTTCCACTTCAAAAGCAAGTATATATTCTTTTCTAATATCAGAGAAACATAAATAGATATATATATTTAAAGATTTATTTATTCATTTGAAAGGCAGAGTTACAAAGAGAAAGGAAGAGAGGGGGAGAAAGAGTGATTTTCCATACACTGGTTCACTATTCAAATGGCTGCAACAGCCAGGGCTGGGCTAGGCCAAAGCCAGGAGCCTGGAACTCCATCTGAGCCTCCCACGTGGGTAACAGGGGCCCAAGGACCTGAGCCATCCTCTGTTGCTTTCCCAAATGCACTAGCAGGGAGCTGGATTGGAAGTGGAGCAGCCAGGGCTCAAACTGGTGCTCCAGTGGGATGTCAGATTAGCAGGCAGCAGCTTAATGCACTGTAATACAAGGCTGGCCCCAATAAAATATTAAAAAGCAAAATATTTCAAAATAATATTTAAGAAACATGCTCTGAACTTCAGCAGAAATAACAGTTCAGCAGAAATAACTCCATGGAAATTTTTAAAACGTCCTTCTCTAGAGCAGCACATCTTAGGCCCTCCTTGCACGTGATGTCAGCTAAGGATCTCATTACATTGTTGGAACCCCAGCTTCTGCCTTACTAACAGAGTCCTGGGGCTGCTGCTGCTGAGGGCCTGTGGGTGACACTTTTAGCAGTGCTTTTCACACCTCTGTGCTGTAGCAAACACACCCAGCATCTTGCCTACAACAGGAAGCTAACTCCTCAACTCCACCCAGTGCACTAAGGTCCTCCTGACCCATCCAGGCTTCCTGCCTGGATCCCACACAGCCCTTAACTAAACTTCCAATACACCCTTAAACTACTACTGGCAACTCCACACCAACCTGGGTGCTCAGCTCATTCCCCAGAGTTCTTCCTGCTTGAGTTTGGACCACTGAAGACTTCTGAATAAGGCAAAGGGCCTTTTTCACTCTTTGCACTACATGCTGTGCTCTACTCTCAACAGCATTTCTACAATGTCTGTCCCAAATCAGCTCTGTCCTCAAGCTCCCAAAGAATTCTCTCACCCAAATCTCCCCCATCTCTTACTTTAAAGAGATGTTAGAAGGCACCTTCCATCCTCTTTCTTCCACTCAACCTCTAAAGGACTCTTTCTAACCTGTTTTTATTCCCTTTTTCACATCAGCATGCCCTCCAGCTTTTCATGGTCCACCCTCCATCTGAGCCATTGAGTCAGTCCTGCTACACCTCCTCCCAAACCCTATTTCCTCATCTTCCTCTTCTCTCCAGCACATTCCTGCCCTCAATCTACAAACAATGAACATTTGCTAACATATTTTGTTCTCATCACTCCTCTGAACTCCACCTTTACTTAGATAACTCAAAACACATCACAGATAAGTAAACGAGACTCCTGACTCCTAGGCCTATCATAGCCCCAGGACTGTACCTTCCCCAATCTTCCCACCTCAGCAAATGGCTCCACTGTTTATCCAGTCACTCAGGATGAAAACCTAGGAGTCATCTTTCTCTTGTCATTCCCGTTATATACCCCCACATCATTTATCATGACCAATTGATGATTCTGCAACCAAAATATATCCCAAATCTGACCCTTTCCATTTGCAGTGCCACCTTTATTCCTAGAATGATTTATTTAGCAGCTTCAATTCTTGCCCTCTACAGTCCATTCTTCACAGAGCAACCAAAGGGAATCTGAAAGTTATAAATCTGATCATGTCACTCACTTCTTTGCTTAAAATCCAACATGATAGGGGCCTACGTTGTGGTGTGGCAAGTTAGGCCTCTACTTGTGATGATGGCATCCCATATGGGTGCTGGTTCAAGGCCCCCCCTGATGCACTTCTGATCCAGCTCCCTGCTAGTGTGCCTGGTAAGGCAATGGAGGATGGCCCAAATGTTTGGGCCTTTGAGCCCACGTGGGAGACCCAGAAGAAGTTCCAGGCTCCTGGCTTCTGCCTTGCACAGCCCCTGCTGTTGAGGCCATTTCTGGAGTGAACCAACAAATGGAGAATATCCTTCTCTCTTCCTCCTCCTCTTCCTCCTCTTCTTCTTCCTCTTCCTTCTCTTTCTGTGACTCTGCCTTTCAAAAAAAAAACTCCAACATTATGTCCCATAGCATTTAGAATAAAAGCCAACTCTTTTCCTTGTCCTATATCTCCTACTCCTTCCTCACCCCTACACGAATTTATCAAGAACCAAAGACACTGGCTGCCTTTGGTTCCTTGGACATGTGTTTAATGATGCCTCAGGATCTATGCATTTTCTATAAATAAATAGAGATACACTTATTGTGTCTTGTTTCATTTTCATTATAGCATTTTCAATATCTGAAATTGCCTTTTGTTGTTTATAGACTTTCTCTCCCACACTAGGATGCAAGCTCAAAAATAATGGTCTCTTATCTGCTTTACTCACCTAGCCGTGAGCAAGCACCTTCTGGGCTCTAATGAATATGGGCCTATTGAACAAACCAATGAATGGGTTACCCTATTGTGCCTGGAAGTTACAAGTCAATTCCCTATAATTCACTGTTAGAAACTTCTGGAGTTAACAGTCTACCACCATTCTTTCCCTTTTTCAGCACCCTTCCATATTTCCCCTCCCAGCCCAAATTCTAAAACTGTTGCCCTGAACATCACCATGGTGTTTTAAAGGCCAAGCACAACCCCTTCTTTTGAGGCCTTGGTCTCCTTAATCTTCATGTACTTGACTGTTGACCACTTCCCTTTTCTGGCAGAATCTCTCTTCTTCTTTGGCTTCTGAGGCGCATCTTTTGCAAACTGTATCTCCACCAACCCTTTTGCTCACTCCCCTTCCGTACCTGATCTCCACCCATGGTTCTTTCCACTTGTCCTCACGTAAATCTGTGTGCTTTTTTTTATTTTAATTTTTTTTTTGACAGGCAGAGTGGACAGTGAGAGAGAGAGACAGAGAGAAAGGTCTTCCTTTGCCGTTGGTTCACCCTCCAATGGCTGCCGTGGCTGGTGCGCCGCGGCCGGCGCACCACACTGATCTGAAGCCAGGAGCCAGGTGCTTCTCCTGGTCTCCCATGCGGGTGCAGGGCCCAAGCACTTGGGCCATCCTCCACTGCACTCCCGGGCCACAGCAGAGAGCTGTCCTGGAAGAGGGGCAACCGGGACAGAATCCGGCGCCCCAACCAGGACTAGAACCTGGTGTGCCAGCACCGAAGGTGGAGGATTAGCCTATTGAGCAGCGGCCACTGGCCACTGTGTGCTTTTTTTAAGTAAGCATTTTCTCTGTCAGCAAACATTTATCCTGGGACTTCAGCCCATGAATCTAAGCACATCTTTGTATCCCTATCCTCTCCTTAAATTCAAGCCCATGGATCACATAAACAAGACTAGTGTCTGCTAATACTAACCAATAGAATAAAAAAGGGAGAGAACGATCCAACATGGGAAGCGAGATACACAGCAGACTCATAGAATGGCTGAAGTCCTAAACAGCACTCTGGCCTCAGAATCAGCCCTAAAGGCATTTGGATCCGGCTGAAAAGCCCATGAGAGTATTTCAGGCATGGAAAGCCAAGACCCTCTGGAAAAAAAAAAAAAAAAAACACCTAAATGAAAGATCTCCGCGAGTGAGATCCCAGTGGAAACAACAGGTCTTTAAAGAAGGAGGTACCTTTCTCTGAAGGGAGGAGAGAACTTCCATTCTGACTATGACCTTGCCTAAATATGATCAGAGTCGGTGAACTCAAAAGGCTTCCATAGCCTTGACAACTCATGACAAGAGCCTAGGGTGATTACTGATGCCATAAACAAGAGTGTCAATTTGTTAAGTCAACAACAGGAGTCACTGTGCACTTACTCCTCATGTAGGATCTCTGTCCTTAATGTGCTGTACATTGAGATTTAATGCTATAACGAGTACTCAAACAGTATTTTTCACTTTGTGTTTCTATGTCGGTGCAAACTGTTGAAATCTTTACTTAATGTATACTAAACTGATCTTCTGTATATAAAGAGAATTGAAAATGAATCTTGATATGAATGGAAGGGGAGAGAGAGCAGAAAAGGGGAGGGTTGCGGGTGGGAGGGAAGTCATGGGGGGGGGAAGCCATTGTAATCTATAAGCTGTACTTTGGAAATTTATATTCATTAAATAAAAGTTAAAAAAATTTCAAACCCATGTCCAAACCCACCTTTCCATCCACTGGTTCACTTCCAAATGTGCCAATAGCCAGGGCTAAAGCTGGGAGCTGGGACTCAATCCAAGTCTCCCATTTGGGTGGCAGGACACAGGTAATTGAATCATTACCTGTTGCCACTCATGGTGCTTATTAGCAGGAAGCTGGAATAGAGAGGACTCAAACCTATGCACTCTTATATGAGTTGCAAGCATCCCAAGTGGTGTCCAAACCAATGTGTCAAACACCTGCCCTTGCATTAATTTAATACCTTTTTTTTAACCCAGTACATTCAAATCAGTATATTTTCAACAACACATACCATACAAAATTTATTGATAAACTATTTTACATATTTTACACACTTTAATTTAGACTAACCTCTTTCAAGTGGCTACACATGTGGCTACACAGTGGGTGCACAGGGGTAAATGTGGACATTGACAGGGAAAAGAAAGCACCAGAGAATCTTCCACCAGCAAGGAAATACTCATCTCAGAACTGACCACATGACAGCACCCAGCCCTGAGGGCTGGGGAGTGTAGTTCTACTATGTGCCCAGAAGACATAGCCTGGAATTTGCAAAACAACTTTCAGGACCACCACATTTTCCTTCATGAGTTGTATTTCCCTGTACTAACAAGAGCTACTGTAACTATTATGTGGACCAAGGCAGACAACTAGGAGGCAACTAGAAAAAGACTTTAATTTTTTCCCTATCATAAACATATTCAAACCAGTTATTAGCAACTAAACCTCACTCCACCTGAGCATGGACTCTTAGGTAGGCTCCATCATACTTTTCAGTCTCTCTTAGGAAATAAACTCTTCTAGACACTTCAAGTCACAAAACCGTCTCAACTCAGTGATTAAAACACAGCATCACATACAATTCTCGGAAGCTTATTTAGGTTGGGAAGTCTGTCTTTTGGGAATCAGGACCTGGAGGCTTCAGAAACCAGTTGTGGGCAGAGCCACTAAGGTCTTCGGTGTTTCCCTGCCCTATGCCTCTGTCTTTACTCTCCTCAGTGCATCCAGAATGAACTAGGGTGGGAGCAGAAGGGAGGCAAGGGGCAGGAAGAGTCCTGCCTTCTTGGTACCCACCTGAACTATAGCATTGATCTCCTTTCAGCTAACATCTAACATCAGTGGATGTTCAAAGCTGCCTCTTCCTCTTCCAACCCAACAACATTAAGACACATTTCCCATGAAGACACATTTCCCATGTGTCCCTAAGCTCACTGCTGCATTTTCTCCTTCAGCCTCTGAGAATCCCGTGGCTATTACCTTTGTTGATCTCATACACCTGTTGTTCATGTAATCCTCTTTGGTAGATTCTTTTAAATGTTTGTTTGTCTGTTTGTTTGAAAGGCAGAGTCACACACACACACACACACACACACAGAGAGGGGGTGGGGGGAGAGAGTTCTTCTATCCTCTGGTTTGTTCTCAGAATGTCCACAACAGTCAGGGCTGAGCCGGATCGAAGCCAGGACCCAGGAACTGTATCTAAGTCTCCCACATGTGTGTCAGGGACACAAGGACTTGGGCCTTCTTCTGCTACTTTCCCAGGCACATCAACAGGGAGCAGGATTGGAAGTGGAGTAGCCGGGAAAACCAGCACTCCAGTATGGAACATGAACATCATAAGTGGTGACTTAACCCACTATGCCACAACACCCACCCCTTTGGTAGGATTTGTAAAGTCCCTCCTGGGTCTCTCTCCATTGTGGCCAGCCCTGAAAATCACTCACTTCTGCAGGAGTTGCTCTGATGGTCCAGGAGCACAGGCTGATTCCGGTACAGCCACCTCTCCTTGCCACTGCATCCAGAGCCTCTGCCAGCAACGGACTCTGGACTTTAGGCTGTTTCCAGGCATAATCTGCAACCACCCTCTGAGCTACACAGATCCTGGCAGACCCATGTCAAGGCGAGAGTCTTTGAGAAGCCCTCCTGATCTGTTATGGCTGAAGGGATCTATCCTCACACCACTCCAATGGAGGGGAAGATAAATGTCTTCCCCAAAGAAACAGTATCCCTAATTTCCAACTTCTTCAACCTTTTTAGATCTTCCAAAAGAGTACAGAACTGGCTTTTGGCCACCACTGTGCAAGTCCTACACTGCTTTGATGTGGGAGTACTTGTCACCTACTACAGTTTGGTTTTGGTCCTTTTGAGACCTTCAGCTAAATTAGAAACAAAAAGGATCTCATTTTAGCATCCTGTTAAACTACAGTATGTTGAACCTTAATGTTAATGTCAGTAATTTTGCTTACATTGTATTATTTGATCAATGGGTAGATGTCAATATTTATTTACTGATACCAATGCATCTATCATGGATGTATTCACAAGTCTCAGAGAGCCTAGTTAGGAACTGATGAGGCAGACCTGATATTCCAGCTGTATACTGATGATGAAACATTAACTCCTTTTAGGAATCAGGGTAGAACAATCTACAAATCATTTAGAATTTTTTGAGTTGGAGGAAGCATAAGCACCCTTCTTGAAAGAGGAAGCAACTGGTGCTTTCATCTGAATGTGATTTCTCTGGCTAACTCACCATCTGTGTCACTCTGGCCTTGCTTGAGAAGCTTGTTCAGCTCTCTGAACTTGCACACATCAAAGAATCTGTTTCCTCTGGGTTGTCATGCAAGGTAACATCTCTAATTATAAGAAACCTTTGACTAAAGAAAAACCAATTGGTCATAACTCTAAAATAACAGGAACTTTTTTCTACATCCCAGTTTTTTTTTTTTTTTGCAAAGATTTACTATTTATATGAAAAGCTGGAGAGAGAGAGACGAGAGAGAAGGAGAGAAGAAAGAGAAACCATCTAGGCCATCTTCTGCCTTCTTTCCCAGGTGCATTAGCAGGGAGCTGGGTTGGAAACAGAGCAGCTGGGAGTCAAACCAGCACTCCAATATGGGATGCTGGCATTGCAAGAAGCAGCTTAACCCACTGTGCCACAATGCCAATCCTGTTTATGTTCCAGTGTTTAAAATAAAGAGGCATGTGGGCATGTGGCACAGTGGTTATGATGCCATTTACGACATCTGCATCCTATATCGGAGTACTTCAGTTCAAGTCCCAGCTCTGCTTCTAACTCCAGATTCCTGCTAATACAGTCCCTGGGAGGCAGCAAGTGATGTCCAAGTAGTTGAGTTCTTGCCACCCATGTGGGAGATCTGGATGGAGTGCCTGTCTTCTGGTTTCAGCCTGGCCTAGTCTTGGCTGTTGTGGGCTTTTGGGGAGTAAGCCAGGGGATAAGATCTCTCTCTCTCTCTCTCTCCCTCTCTCTATATCTGTCTTTCAAATAATAATAATAAAGAAGGAGATCACAACAAAGCAGGTAGTTTGAGAGATGCTGGAGGAAGATGTTGAAGAAAACCATCTCCCAGTGATGTCCTGACTTTGCACAGGTGCAGCCACTCCCTTCCACGTTCTCATGTTTGCTCCTTCCCTGTATAATACGAGGGACTGGCTTGAAGGGCACTGCTATAAAGCACATCAGGAGAGAGTCTGAGGAAGCCTCGCTGCAGTTCTTACAAAGTCAGGAGACTGCCTCTACAATCGTAGAGTGTCAAGCAGGAGACAAACTAGGAGGGTGCTATAGTTTGAATATGTTTGTGTCTCTCAAAGGGTCATATGTGAGAAAGTTGGTCCCCAGGGTGGTGGCACTGGGAGGGAGAGTGGACCTTTAAGAGATGAGGCCTACTGGGAGGTCCTTGAGTCAAGGGGACCTACCCCTCAAAGGATTGTGAGACCCAGTCTGTCTCTCTGCCTCTGGTCTGAGATGTGACTGCATGGTTCAGCATGTACTCTTACCATTGCAACATCTGCCAGAACTGAGCCAAGACAGGTGCCAGGTCCTTGAACCTGAAAAACCATGATCTAAATAAACCTCTCTTCATAAGTAGCCTGTGTCAAAGCTAATCCAGAGGTGTCTGCTTAACACTCAAGCACGAGAAATCTCAGCCTGACGTCATATTCCCAAAGCATTCTAGTGTGACCTAGTTTTGCTCTCCGTTTCTGCTCACTTCACCAGAAAGGAGGAATGATACTTTCGAAGCTGCTGACTCCTCCTGGACCTGCCTTCAAGAATACTGGGAGCAGGGGACACAGCAAATAAAGTCATGAGCTGTGGTTTAGCAGGTAAAGCCACCGCCTGCAGCACCAGCATCCCATATGTGCTCCAGTTCATGTCCTGGCTGCTCCTCTTCTGATCCAGCTCTCGGCTTATGGCCTGGGAAAGAAGTGGAAGATGGCCCACGTGCTTGGACCCTGTACCCACGTGGGAGACCAGGAAGAAGCTCCTGGCTCCTAGCTTTGGTTCAACTCAGCTGTGGCTGTTGTGGCCATCTAGGGAGTGAACCAGCAGATGGAAAACCTTTCTATATCTCTCTCTGTCTGTAACTCTACCTCTCAAATAAATAAATAAATAATATTTTTTAAAAAGGAAAGAAAAGAAAGTCATGAGCAGCTCACACTACAAGGCCCTTGTGTCTGCCAGACCCTAAATGCAAAGCTTCTTATTGGCAAAGAACAGCTTTATTGAGATATCACTGATGCACAGTAAGTGGCATGTATTTAAAATGTACAATTTGGCAAGATTTGCTGTACACATCTACATATGAAATCATTACTATCATCAATAAAAGTGGACAAATCCATCTTTCTCCATACTTCTTTCATTCACTCTCTCTGCCCTCCTCCCCATTCCCAGGCAATCATCAGTCTGACTTATATCACTATAGATTAAATTGTATTTTTATCTGTTTGTTATGTCACTGTAGATTAGATGGCTTTTATTTTACTCAGCATACTTATTTTGAGATCCATTCATGTTGCACATGCAAATAATTCACTTTTTTATTGTCAAGTAGTATACCTTCTTATGAATATATACAATTTGTTTCTGTTAACCTTTTGTTGCATATTTGGGTTCTCTCCTGTTTTTGACCATTACAAATAAAGGCACAGTGAACATTCATGCACAAATTATATTTGAATATAAACTTTCATTTATCTTGGCTATATGAAGTATCCTCAAAAGTTCATAAAAATACATATTGTGAAAAATACATGGGTTTCATATTTGTTTACACCAAAATAACCTTTTTTTTACTTGAAAAGCAGAGAAACAGAGAGGGGGACAGAGACAGACAGGCAGTGAGAGCTCTTATCTGCTGGTTCATTCTCCCAAATTGCCTGTATTGGCCAGAACTGGGCCAGGCCAAAGCCAGGAGCCAGGAACTCAATCCTGGTCTCCCTGAGAGGCAGGGACATAACTACTTGAGCCACCACCTGCTGCCTCCCAGGGTGCACATTAGCAAGAAGCTATAATCAGGAGCTGGAGTCAGAAATCAAATGCAGACTCTCCAAGACGGGGCATGGGCCTCTTCACTGGCGTTTCAGGTGCTAGGTTAAATGCCTGTCCTTTTTCTTACCTTTTGATTTCATTTTCCATGGATTTTTAAAAAACCTTTGTATACCTAGGAGTGGATGCATGGTATATGTTTAACTCTGTTCTCCAGTGTGGTTGTACCATTTTGCTTTCTCACCAGCGGTATATGAGAGTTTCAGTTGTCCGGTACCCTTGCCAACACATGGACTAGTCCATCTTTGTAGCTAATTCTAGTAAGTGTGCATTAGGTCCCACTGTAGTTTTAATTTGCATTTCCCTAGTGGCTAGTGATACTGAGCATATTTTCATGTGTTTGTTTGCTACAAGTGTTCTCCCTCCTTGCTTTTATGAAGTGCCTTTGTGTGTGTGTGTGTGTGTGTGTTGATGAAATAGGGCTTGTGGTCACCTAGCAGGTTTTCTTTCCCTCTGTGCATTTACCCAGGGCTTATCATCAGTGGGATTTTGTTTAAAAAGGTGTCAGTAGTAAACAAGTGCACAAGTGTGCCTACAAGTAGACATGTACATGTAATTGGCTCAGGAAAACGTTTTGTGACATAATGTTGGAGTGTGCATGCCTCAGAAGCCTCAAAACCAGTATCTGCAGGGCAGAGTGCCTTGCATGGCTATACTGATCGCAGAGGTTTCCCTTTAAACCAGGAAAAGCCTAGGAGCCAGTGTCATAGCTGGATGCGTCCTGCCAGGAAATGTGGCTGCAGCCGATAGGACACCATTGGTGGGCAAAGTAAGACAGCCAAAACGTGCTTACAGTCAGGTGTGTCCACGACGGCACCAAGTACATGGATTCAGAGGCCAGGTGGCTACGAATCTCCTCCTACTACTACCTTGAGGCTCTTGGGAAAATTAATTAACCTCATTTTTTTTTTTCATTTGCAGCCTCACAGGATTGTTGTACACTTGAGAGATTGGTATAGTGCATAGCAGAGCTCCTGGCATTCAGAGTCAGCACTGACTACACTCCAGCTATTTCTATGAAGGGGAAATTTAATGTGATGGTCAAGAGCGTGAACCAGACTTGGCTAGAACACTGACTGACTATTTCTACCTGTGTGGCCTTGGAAGTCACTTCACCTTTCTTTCTTTTTTTTCTTTTTTCGACAGGCAGAATTAGACAGTGAGAGAGAGAGAGAGACAGGGAGAGAAAGGTCTTCCCTTTCCATTGGTTCACCCCCGAAATGGCTTCTACGGCCGGCGCATCACACTGATCCGAAGGCAGGAGCCAGGTGCTTCTGCTGGTCTCCCATGAGATGCAGCGCCCAAGCACTTGGGCCATCCTCCACTGCACTCCCAGGCCACAGCAGAGAGCTAGACTGGAAGAGGAGCAACCGGGACAGAATCCGGCGCCCCAACCGGGACTAGAACCCAGGGTGCCAGCACCGAAGGTGGAGGATTAGCCTAGTGAGCCGCGGCGCCGACCTCGTCACTTCACCTTTCAGTGCCACAGTTTCCTCTTCTGGAAAATGATGTGGTACAGATCTCCAAGGCTTGCTAGGAACATGAGCTGAGTTCTTACCTGCAAAGCACTTAGAATGGGGGAGGCATGTTAGGGTCTAAGGAGCCTCCTTGCTGTTTCTAGCAATTACTTCATTCCAGTGTCTGTTATAGAGCATCTACAATGCACATGAAGTAGATGTTAGGAAGGATTTTAAAATTGTAAAGCACAGTCACTTTTTAAAAATTTACTTGAGAGGCAGAGAGAGACAGAGACAGAGAGAGAATAAGCTCTTATCTGCTGGTTCACTTCCCAAATGCCTGCAGTATCCAGAGTTAGGCCAGATTGAAGCTGGGAGCCAGAAATTCAGTCTAGGTCTCTCATGTGAGTGGAGGAACCCAATTACTTGAGCCATCACTGCTGTCCTCCAGTATCTGCATGAGGAAGTCAGGAGCTAGAACCAGGTATGAACCCAGGTAGTCTGATGTAGGGTATAGGTTAGCTGGCATTTTAACTGCTAGGCTAAAGAACACAAATCCTAAAAGAGAAAACACAGTTGGCAATGTCAGCCAACATGGTGTGTGACTAAATTCCACTGCAAGTACATGGGTAGGGAAATTCAGAGGCAGAGGGTTTGCCATGGGATTGGGGAGAGTACACAGTCTGAGCAGGCAGCTAAGGCATTAAGGCAGATCTTGAAGGAGGAGTAAGAATGACAAGGCCGGGGCTGGCGTCATGACACAGTAAGTGAATCCTCCACCTGCGGCACCGGCATCCCACATGGGCACTGGTTCTAGTCCCGGCTGCTCCTCTTCCCATCCAGCTCTCTGTTATGGCCTGGGAAAGCGGTAGAAGATGGCCCAAGTCCTTGGGCCCCTGCACCCGCGTGGAAGACCGGGAGGAGGCCCATTGCGGCCATTTGGGGAGTGGACCAACGGAGGGAGGACCTTTCTCTCTGTCTCTCCCTTTCATTGTCTGTAACTCTACCTCTCAAATGAATAAATAAAATCTTTAAAAAAAAAAAAAGGTCATACTACTGTACTACTGTAGTTTAAAAAAGAAAAGAGTGAGAGGGCCAGAGTTAGGGAGCAAAGAGGTTCTAGGTCCTGGGGCTGCGTAGGCAAGACAAGGCTGCAGAAACATGATGGTCCTCCCAGGGTCTAGTGAGAGGCCAGTGTGAACGGCATGGAAGGATGATTTTGGAGAGGTGGATTGGGGCCAGTTTGTGAAGGACCTTTAAGTGCTAGGCTATTGCATGAACATCTAAACTGTAAGCAGTGTGGAACCAGGCAGTGTATTGGCAATTTAGGACTTCAATGTTTATTTAAAAAATACTCATTAGAAAAAAAGTAGCAGTGTAAATACAGTCATGAACAGCTTAATTACGAGGATATATTCTGAAAAATTAGGCCATTTCGTCATTGTGTGAACCTTGTAGAATGCATTTACCGAAACCTAGACAGTGTAGGCCAATCACTGGACGTGACCTCTGGAAGCAGACAAGAGACAATGTAAGCATGAGATTCCTGTGGCTGCTGCCAGCATGACCTGGCATACTGTTCCTACAGTAAGCTTTTTTTCTATAAATAGAAGAACAATCTAAAACAGTGATCAAAGTGTGGTATAGTAAATACACACACCAGTACATAGCCATTCATTACTATCATCAAGTATCACCTGTGCACAGTTGTGCTGACAACACAGTTGGTTTGTTGACACCAGCACCACCACAAAGCAGTGAGGAATGCTCTGTGCTTTGATGTCACCATGGTTACCACATCACCACGCAATAGGGACTTTTCAGCTCCATTATGATCTTATGGAACCACCATCATATATGCAGTCTGCTGTTGACCAAAATGTCACTATGTGGTGCTCGGTTATTTAGGCTCCACTGCATATGAAGAAAATAAGAATCATGCAAGTTGGGGTTGGGGCGTAAGTTCAATGAACAAGTTGCACAGGCAGTCTGACAGACCACAAGCCGCCACCTTTGCTATAGAGCCAGATTACCCCGAGTGCCTGCTGTGGCTCAGGGGTTAGAAGGAAGGAAACTCGGACCTGTTGAGTGCCCACCCATGCCAGTGACTTACACAGAGATTACGTATTATTTTATTTAGTCCTCACAACAACCTATGAGAGCAATATTATCATTCTCATTTTAGAGGCAAAGAAACTGAATCCCAGAGAAGTCACAAGTGCAGTCAGTCACAGATCGGGGATTTGGACCCAGGTACCAGGCCCCAGAACCTCAGCATTTCCCACTTGACACCAGGTGCCTTTTCCCCCTAAAACTTACTGCAGCTCAAATTAAGTGAAGTAGCAAATGTGGTAACATAAAAACTTTCCTCCCGCCGGCGCCGTGGCTCAATAGGCTAATCCTCCACCTTGCGGCGCCGGCACACCGGCGGGTTCTAGTCCCGGTCGGGGCGCCGGATTCTGTCCCGGTTGCCCCTCTTCCAGGCCAGCTCTCTGCTGTGGCCCGGGAGTGCAGTGGAGGATGGCCCAGGTGCTTGGGCCCTGCACCCCATGGGAGACCAGGAGAAGCACCTGGCTCCTGGCTCCTGCCATCGGATCAGCGCGGTGCGCCGGCTGCAGCGGCGGCCATTGGAGGGTGAACCAACAGCAAAGGAAGACCTTTCTCTCTCTGTCTCTCTCTCTCACTGTCCACTCTGCCTGTCAAAAATAAAAAAAAATAAAAAAAAAAAACTTTCCTCCCGTCCTCTTTTCTCTCCTCAAGGGATGTCTAAATTTTACCCTCCCTTTGCCTTGAAACCACACCCAAATCACAGAGAGCTATAATTTCACAGTTTATTTTTTTTTAAGCTAACAACTTTTCCTTTCCTCCGCCTTTCCCTCTGCAACTTCTAACACACCCTACATGGCTTGATACTGTTCAGAGCTGAACACACATCTAATGGGAAATATTAAATAATGACTTTTGTGATTTCCTTTTTACCCCAAGGCTGATGAGAGCCATCTGTCTCAGGCTTCACAGAAAACCCAAAGGAAATGATGGCCATACTCTGTTTCACTTTGTTTACTGTCTACCAACAAGCACAGAGAAGCTGCTTGTTATTTTAATCTAAACAAGTTCCTCATTCTGCTTTTGAAAGTCATCCTCTGCAGGTAGAGTGTATGTGTGTGTGTGTGTGTGTGTGTGACTGCAAGAGAAACTTAGCATCCCTCCCTAATCAGTGCTGGATTCTGCAAGATTCTCACTTAACATGCTTCCTTCTATTTTTCTCCCAGAAGGTGCTAGATTTCTCAAATTGAATGCTGTATTCTCTGACTTATTGTCACTCCCATAATGCAAGAAGTCATATCCCTCCTTTATATATACTTTCTTGATTCCTCCAGCACTGATTATATTATAATTTGATTTTTTTTTTTTTTTTTTTTTGCCCACTCTAAAGTGGAATCCTGAGTCAGGTTGCACAGTCTTTCTTTCCAGCCTCAGATGTTCCTTGCCTGGAACTGATATGTTGTACTGCCTGTCTCCCGCATCACTCAGGGTGGTGTCTGTCACTCTGGGGTTCAGACTCATGTGGACTCACTGAGGAGGACCTGAGCTTAATTTCTAGCCCTGGGCTTAATTTCTAGGCCAAAGAGATTCATGTACAGCCTCCACAGCTGTCTTCTAAACATTCACTTTGGCAAGTGTTACCTTCATTCCATCAGGATTGTCCACTTTGAGGGGTCATCAGGCCAGTGTGTACAACTGTGCAATTCCAGCCCCAGTGCACAGCTGTCACCTAGACTACCACGTGAGTAGTGCTCCTGGAACTGAGCAGGGCACATCTGCCCAACCATGCATAACAGCCTTTCAGCAGGAAACTTACTTTCCCCTAATAGAAATGATTTTCTTCATCCTTAATGTGTTTTTTTGTTTGCCTGAACATTATAATCAAGGTCTTGTAAGTAAAAAAAAAAACAAAACAAAACAAAAAAAAAAACAAAAAAAACAGTGATACAAGCTATCTGGATGCTCTGTATGTCCATATTCCTTAAACCTTATCTTTATTTTCCTTATATTTTTATTATTTTTCAGAATAACTGACCTTGTTTTAAAAGAATTTTAAAGTCAATGAGCAATGAAAGTCTTGAGCGATGAAAGACTGCATTGTGTGTTGTCCCCAGTAAATGAGAGTGAATTTAGAAAAGAGGAGTTTTTAACAGGAGGCAAAACAGTCATCACACCAACGGCTCTAAACCCAGTCACATTTATTTCAAAACATAAGGTTCAGTGCATATTAATAAATATCATTAACACTGCTGTGCCTGTTCCGTGAAGACACTCTGCTAAGAACCGGAGAAAAAGAGTGTTCTTTACAGTTGGGTCCCCGAAACAGCCTAGGCTGGGAATAGCCTCATGACTGTTGAGGGAAATTGGGGGAGGGCATGAGAGGAGTTGACAAAATCAGGAAGGATTTTCTACTCTTCTTTCCTTACTGGGACCTTAAAATTAAATATCTGGAGGTACAGAATATACCTTTACACACACACACACACACATACACACACACACAATCCTCAATTTTGGAGAAGAATCACTAGTGAGTATCAGGGTGAGAAACTGTCAACAAATCCCCAATTTGAATCAAAATCATATTACTCTGGTTGCTGCTGTGGTCAAGGCATTGTTCAGAGCCCAAGCAGCAGCTGATGCTGGGCTTAAAAGCCAGGCCCAACAACCATATCACAGACAGGAGCATTGAAGGTACTGCACAGTGCTGATGGCCACCTCAGGGAGCTCTCTGTAGATCTGCACCCCTTCAGCACTGGCTTTGTAGACGCCCGTCATCCTATGAATCCCACCCTCTGCGGCTGGGGGGCACACGCTAGCCAGGCAGCTGCCCAGGCCCCTCACCATGGAGGAAGCCCCAGCTGATGACTTCTTTTTCTGTAAACTCTAAATGAAGCAGAATCACACAGAGTTGGGTTCCTTCCTCCTAATGATAATAAATTGTTCCCAAGAGGCACAAAGGGAGCCCCCACACACACCTCCCCCACCCCCCCACCCCCCGCCCCCGCGCTGAGATCAGCCTCCGTGGCAGCAGGATGCGCCTGCTCTGGGAGCTTCGGGACATGGAGAGGCCCCTCGGCTACCCATGACTTCCTCAGATCCCCTTCCCAAAGACTCCACTTCCCAGACCGTGAAAAGGAATAGGAAGCTTCACCCTAAAAGCCACCATTGCTTGCAGTGGGTGAGGAAGGACAGAGAGAGCTCCTTCGTTTTGTTACATGATTTCATAGCCAAGAGCAAGCTGAAGGCCGCTACAGAGGTGCATACCTAGCACTGAGAGTTCAGTTTGCAAAAATTTCAAAGGGAAGGGTTGTCTCAGGTCTGGCACATCCGAAAGCAGCTGAAGGCCAAGACTAGCCGAGGAGCAACACCAGCAGGATGACCGGAGGCAGCCTCGTGTCCATGGGTACTAGAATCTCAGGGCTTCCTCTCAAGCAGGGCAGGGGCTCAGCAAGGTCCTTGGTCAGCTCCTCCATTTCCCAGCAGCGGCCCGGAGGTCTGGAGAGGTGGACTGGCCTCGCCATGCCACACAGCTGTACTATCTGCTCTGGGGACGTGGAGAGGTACTGAGGGGCTGCAGTGAGCGGGGAGGTGCAGTGAACATTGTGCAGCACATGGTGAGACAGCACTCAGAACCCCGTGCACCTGGAAGCTTCCCACCCCTGGGCCCTCTCCTGGTCGTCTGTCACGGGAACAGGCAGGTCCTGGAGGAGCTTCCCTCGGGCGGGATGCGCAGCTGCAGCTGCGCTCACTTCCCAGTGCGGGAGGCCGCCTGGATGGCTTTGATCCACTCTGTGCGCTCCTCGGGGGCGGCGGCTTGCAGGAAATAATGCACTTCATCAGCAGTGATGATCTCGAAGAGGTTCTCTGTATCACTCTTCTTGCCTGGTGAAACAGGAAGCAAATCACGCACAGGCACAAGCAAGGCCACCTGGCCCACACTCCGTCTGCAAGTCACAGATCCCTTTGGTTTTTATTGTTCTCGAAATTAAATATGCTGTTTTCAAACATACAAATACTGCATGATTGTATATACATATCATTCACATAGGTAGGAACATGGAGTATGATTATGTGTGTATATATTTTAAGAAATAAATTAACATTCAATGAGAGAAATATTTTCTTTCATAGTTTATAAGCAAACTAAATTTCTCATGTTTTTCTACCAATAGTGTTTAATGAGTAACTCCTAATAGGATCTAAAGAGTACCTTTTCTCTGTTCATAATATAAACCAAGGGCTGACAATAATAAAATAAAAGATATGTGATATATAATAATATAACATAATAATTATAATAATATACATCAGTGCCACAAGTAGAGCCTGAAGTGATTTTATCAGAAGTAGCACTTCTGTTGTAAGAGCAAAAAGCAATATACCAGTCAATACTGTGACAAGACTTAAAAAATCTATCTCAAATAAAAAAGCAGTATGCTCCCTGTTCTAAAACTAAAGCAGAATTCTAGGGGGCGTAGGAGTAGGCAGATCCAGGGGTAGCAAAACTCCATGCTTTGGCATCTGTGGTGTTTTTCTGACAGCCTCTGTAACACCATAACCAAGGTTAGGGCTGTCAAAGCCACATCTTGCCAGCGACACCATTTGTGTCCAACACCCACATGGTTGTTCCATGCTCCAGATCACAGACTTGTGAAGCAGGGGGGACCGAGAGGTCACCTGGGGCAAGCCCTGAAGTGTTAGAGCAGGAACTGATGCAGGGCAGGTGGTGATTCACCCAAGGACAGCCGTGTGACTGACCAGCAGCGACAAGTCACACCCCGGCTGCTCTGTCTGCTTCCACACTCCCTCTCTGCACGAATGCTCCTGTTGCTGTGGGCACTTCCTGGTCTGGAGAAGTAAAAGTTCTCCTTTAAGGACAGTCGTGACTGAATTACAGGCATCAGGAGCGAACAAGTTCTCTCTCCAGCTGAGCCAGTTCTGGGGTCGTAGATTTTACTCAGCACTGCTCGAGGACCACTGGGGACATCCGCAAGGCTACTTCAACCCCTGAGGTCTAAAGAGTGAAGCGACAGTTGGGAGCAAATAGCTTTTGGTCTCTCCAAGATTTTCAGACCGTTAATTCATTCACACTTATGCCAACTGACTGATCGATCACGGTTGACTCAGTATGTCCAGGTGTAGGGAGGGAGACTGAGCAGAAATCCCCTCCCACAGAAATTCATTCTTACCATGTGGGCAGAAATCCCCTCCCACAGAAATTCATTCTTACCATGTGGGCTGCTCTCCACTGAAGTCACCACACAGCCTCTCAAGTGAATCGCCCCCAGGGGGTCTTCTCCCTGCAGCAGAGAGGGGGTAGCCCATTATGTTTCCAATTATACTATACCCTTCTGGAGCAAAAGCCACATAGACTCACGTTGGTACAGATCAGGGCTTTCCAGACAAGTAAGAGCAGGAGGAGATTAAAGGAAACTGCTTCCTGATCTACAGTCCATCCAGATCCACTTCAGGAGGCACTGGGGAGGCTGGGTGAGAAAATATAAGTGAATCCGGACTTTAGAGCTAGAGGCAAGTGGAGGGGAGGTGGAGAGGCTGAGGCCACTGTGGCCCCCTGAAGAGAAGCTGTAGGTTTCCAGAGCTCTTTGGTCCCATGCCCCTGAGGCGAGAATGCTCTTGTAACTCACAGGATAGAAATCAAAGAACCCTGCGTTCAAGCAGAGACTGGAGACCGAATACAAATTTGCTTTATGTTTTGGAGGTGGCTCATTTTATCCAGGAAACGATTCTCTTCAACAATCGATTGCACAAATTGCTGTACTTAAGCAATGCTCTCACGGGGCTGCTGTTGTGGCATAGCAGTTAAGCCGCTGCCTGCAGCGCTGGCATCTCATATGGACACCAGTTTGAGTCCTTGCTGCTCCAGTTCCAATCCAGCTCCCTGCCAATGCACATGGGAAAGCAGCAGAAGATAGCCCAAGTGCTTAGGCCCCTGCACCCACATAGGAGACCTGGAAGAAGCTCCTGGCTGCTGGCTTCAACCTGGCCCAGGCCTGGTTGTTGTGGCCATTTGGGGAGTGAACCAGTGGGTGGAAGGTCTCTCTGTCTCTTCCTCTCTCTGTAATTCTACCCTGCAAATAAGCAAGTAAATCTTTAAAAAATTAAATAAAATACTACTGTCTTCCAAGTTGGCCTGGAAAAGGAATTACATTGTTTGTTTTGCATATTAAACCATGAGTACAGTGTTGGGCTGATTGAGTTCCCCTGAGAATATCAAATTAGGGCAAGCAAAACAAAATATGTTGAGTTAACTAAATAAGTTATAATATAGTGATTTTTTTCTTCTATCTCTGATATTATCCTTGCCTCAAAGGCCTAAGATCTTAGATCTTTGCATTGAGGAAGGATGGGAAAAGATAGAGGAGGACAGAAGAAAAAGAATTAGGAGGGAGATGAGGAGAAAAAAGGAGTGTGTGGAGAGTAGGAAGGGGGTTGGGGAGGCCAGCTCACAAACACAGTGGAAGCTTCTAGTTGATTGGATTTGAAAACCATAGAATCTCACCCCAGCAGGGTCGTAGTAGTGCAGGTAGGCAGGGTCTTCTCTCAGAACAAACTTCCTCACTTTCCAGTTTTTCCTCCTATGCCCCTGTATCCAGGATCAACATAAGGAATGGTGAGTTCATAGCATCACTCTACACACAGTACCTACATAATAAGTATTTGCTGAGTGGAAACAATAAAGAAAAGATGAAACGTGAAATCCAAGAGAACCAAGCTTTGACCCAGGGCTTTGTCAGGGATATAGCACAAAAGTCAGTTAATAATTTGGTTGCTTTTAAGCAGATGGATTAAATTATTCCTTATATTGATGTTCAAACTTAGTATTATATAATATGGTCCCATGTACATGTATTGTCTTAGGTTATGTAGGGGACCTTAGGGAAACTAAGATGTGGCCCTGCTCTTCAAGGAGATCATGACCTATTTGGAAATATAAAAGAGCAAATGCCTAAGTCAAGTAATTGATATAGATAATGGGTTTCAAAAGAATTAGATGAGGGATATACAACTGTGGGTTTAGGATGTCAACAAAAGCTTCCTGAAGACCTAAATTTATGAATATGGGGAAACTCAGGATTCAGATGAGTGGGAAACAGATGGATGGGAAAACTGACAACACCAAAGCGTGGCATATGTAGACACTGATGAATAAGACCAGTGTGGCTAGGACACAAGGTTTATGAGGAGTAGCAAAGGCAAGGTTGGAAAGGTGGACTTAGTAAAAATCAAACATGAGGATGTTGCCAACAGTTTTTGAGTAGGAAGTGAAAGACAATCACAGTTTAGAAAGATGAATAGGGTAACAATGCACAGAGTGGACCAACTGGGGGCGAGATGAAAGGGAAACCAGGATAAAGTCAATAAAGTAAAAGAAGTCCTTAGGGAATGACTGCGGTAATTGAGGCCTAAAATTATTAGGGAGTCACCTAAGGTAACAGAGATAGAAAAGCAAGCTACGTGGCTGTAACAGATATGACAAGCAATAGAATTAAACACTCATATCATCCAGACTGTGAGTTTTAAGGGCAGGATTCACCTCTTGCTTATCTTTGTTCCCCTGTGCCTGACATAGTATCTGCTTGTGAAAATTGCCTTATATCTGTAATCTCCACAAACTGCACAGTGATTTCAGTTAGCCTACAGTAAGTCATGAAGGGGCTAGAATTGTGACACAGCAAGTTAATCCATTATTTATGATGCTGGCAGTGCATATCAGAATCCTTGTTCAAGGTCATGGTTTGCTCTGTTTCCTATAGACTTTCCTGTAGACATGCCTGGGAGGTAGCAGATTATAAATATCACGGAAATCTGATTCTGTGATTTTCTACAGAAAATTCAAATTACTTAAATGACTCCAGAAGCCAAAAATAAACTACCATTAGATAAGAAGATATATAGTTCCTATATATCAATCAATACAAAGAATATTATGATTTCTAAAGCATCACATATCCACAGGCACAAATGCAAATTTTCCAATAGTTTTCATTGTGCTTACATAGTTTTACCAAACAGTACATCATTCATAAAGCCAGATCAGAGGACTATAAAGGGAGCTTTTAAGAATGGGCCTACATTTGTTTCGGCTGAGCAAATGGTTAAGGACCTCATTTCCAAAGAACTTTTAACTTGACTGAAGGATGGATACAGGAGCCCTGTGAGTGCAGAAAATATGTCTGTTTACTGTATTGTATCCAGGATGGCTTTTGCAGTGTATGAACTTCTGAAAGTATGAATTCCTACTCTTTGCTTTGGCTCATGTTGAACATAAAATGAGGACACCAAAGCTGCTACCCCACACCACTTCCTCCTCTTCTGCAGACGCAGTGTCATACAAGCTCTTGCACTTGCTGAGTGACCAAGTTATCCTGAGTCAATGGAAGAGGAAGGCTACAGGAGGAAGTGAAATCAGCCAACCCTGGCCAACCACCATATTCCCTTGAAGTCCTCATTGACATCACAAAGTGGTACACTGGAAGAGTTTGATATTAGTCAGTGGATGTGTGGTCATATGTCACTTCATGTGTGTTTCCTGAAGAATTTTAAGGAAAGCATGTGTGCCTGGGCTTTCCAACAATTGTTGAGGAACTGTCAAAATCATCTACTTAGATTCAATTTAGTTCACTGCACAGATGTTTATTGCCTATTATAGATCAAGAAGGAGACTGAACTCTGCAGCAGAAACAAGAAAAGCATGTACAGCGACTTGACCGTCCTTCCATCTCCATATGATTGAGAATTAAACAACTGGGTGTTTAATTCATTGTTATAATAGAAGATACTGAATAATCCAGGATCCTTCATTCTCTAACTCTCTCCATCTTCTAAGCAGAATTATTTGCCCTGGGAGAGAGAAATGGGAAGAACAAAGGTGGAAGAGAACGATCTTCCAGGGGAACGCAGTGGCTTCCCACATGTGGGATATATGGAGCATGGTGTCCTTTCTCATGAGAAGTGTTCTGTGCAGATTAACTCTGGCCAGCTCTCAGCAGAGGACACACAATGGTTCATGTTTTTGTGGAAATTAAAAAAAAAAATGTTTAATCCCCTCAGGAGATTCTGCTGTGAAACAGAGTTCCTAACTGCTGAGTTCAAAGATTAGAAACAATAAAGGGAAATATCAATTCAAAGAAAACAGAATTTTCCTTCCTCCCTATCCCTCAGCCAAAAAAAAAATTTTTTTGGAGAAAAGTATATAAGAGAACAGAGGTCCTGGATGCACATAGATTTCTGTTTTCTTTGAGCAAAAAGGAAGATGGTAAGGATGACTATGTAAATAGTTACATTTTGGTAACAGGACAAATTAGAAGAAAAAGGCCAGTGGTTTTCAGCCTTGGTTGCATAGCAAAAGTGCTTGGGAGTTGTAAAAATCCAGAGATTCTGATTTAGTTAGCCTGGAATACAATTTTAACAGCTCCACGTGGGAGTCAAAAGTGCACCAGTAGACTAAGTCTAAATTGTACCTCATAAAGGCCAAGTAAGGGAAGGCAAACCCAAAAACCTGAATCACCTTACCTCTAGTTCCCAGTATCTCCCCCACTGGCACCGTTCCCTCAGCTGACTTTTGATCATCCATGGCCTCTGACTGGGGTGCTTCATCCAAACGTGGCTCCAGGCCAGCCCAGGCTTTACCTATCACTAGCCTTCACACTTTGCTTTCTAAGAGTCTTGTTCTAGATTAGGGCTTGTCTAAGTGACTAACTCAAAAAACAACTGGTAACATAGAATTACAGGAGGAATCAATCAAATAAGGAAGTAATGAACTTCTCTCCCAAGTCACTCTTGTCTCAGTCGTCACCTTCTGGCACCTGTAGCCAAAGAGCAGGAACACAGAAATGTTTGGCAGAACTAATGGGGGAGCCAGCCGTGGGCAAGCGCTGGCCATGGGCAGCTGCCAGAGCCTTTCCTGCGATTACTCAGATGGTTACTTTGTCATAAAAAGATATTAGAATAGTTCTTGCATTCTTTTTTAAATCTTTGCTGTGCATTTCTTATGATCCTAAAATCCAAATTATATCTAATTTCACCCGGCCCAAAGTCCCCCTTTTGAAGTATAAATATATACTCTGCTTTGATTCCCTCCTTGCTCATCCATTCATCACTAAGTGGAAGTTAAGGTAGTGAACTCCTTCAATCCCATGGGGCACATAGACTGCAGGGAACAGGTCCTCTCCATATGTCCTAAGCAGTGCTTCTCAGCTCACAGAACAGGCAGAAGGCGAGGCGCTGGCCCTCTGAAGCAGCACTGGCTCCTGCGACTGCACATGCCAGTCTCCATTCGTTTCACCCTGAATGCTTGCACATCTTCCTGCTGCTTCTCCCTGTGGCAGGTGCTGGCCCTGGCTTCCTCACTCATTCCCCACCCTGTGTTTCTCTTACCTCTTAGCATCATGTGCCTTAGCATCTGGTAACTGGCTATAGCTTGTCAGCTCACAGCAGCTCTGTCTTCCAGAATGATGGAGGACTGTACCTGGGGGCACTTGACTTGCCCCAAGACTGCGCCATCAGACTGGATTTGACCTTTGCCTGCTGCTCCCGTGGAGTTGGCCTCAGGCGTGTCCTGCTTTGGCGCCTGCCGTGTCCTATCCACAATCTGGAATGCACGCTCTTGCTCTCAGTAGCCAGTAGCATGAGGTGTTCCTTTTCTACACGTGGCCTGTTCAGATTTCCCTCTTTGTTTAAAGGAAAGAGAGAAAAGTACCCAAGTACTTTTACCATGAAACATCTGTCTTTTGGACGGCATCTTCTAGACAATTTGTTTCCTCCAACCAACAAAAAGGGAAATATTTTTCTTAAAGTATTTTTATTCCTATGACATTGATGAAAGAGACATTTCCTGTTCCTCAGGGCGTCTTCTGCCCTCCCTGGCTTAGCCCTCCTGACCTGCTGCCTTGATCATACTTAGGTATCTTATGTCTTTCACTCCATGGGTTTTATTTTCTGAATGATTATTGCCAAGTAAACTAAATGCTGTTTGGTCATTTCAAAGAAAAGGATTTGATAAGGTGGACAGGTTGGAAGGCAACAGAGGTGGCCACTCACCTGCTTCAGTAAACATCCCTGCTTGATGATGACCCCTCTGAATTCCTCTTTCAGAATCACATCATCGTCACTGGAATTCTCTTCACAGAAGAACCCACTGTCTGGCTATTGGGAAACCAGGCAGCAAGATGACTTTACCAGTCTTCAGCATATATACCACCCCCACATCTCCCTCCCCTCCAGCCACCACAGCAGCTCCTAATTTTCCTTCTGCCGACTGAACATGCCCAAACTGAACTTGAAAGGTTGTCCTTGGTTAGCTCACTTTCCCCTCCTCAATTTTCTTCTCCTGGTTGTTGCTGTTTTCTTGTCTGCACTCAGACACAATCTTGTCAATACCCTTTCCTTGTCCAGGCGTCCTCAAACTACATCCTAAGATGAGCTCAGCCTTCCTCACTGTGCACATTTCTGCCTTCAAAGCCTTCTTTCTCTTGGGACCTCACGGCCACATGCTTGAAAGCAGAGTGCTAGTATAGAAGACTCTACATACACAGCATTATATCCATTGAATCCTTTGCCACCCAGCCCTGTTCCTACTTTGAGAAGACCAAATGCGGTTGTCCAGCCTCATCCCTTGGGCTCAGGAGAGAATTGTGACTTGCTCAGATATGAGTGATGAGTCATACTGTGAGAGGCCACTATGATGGGTATTTTTAGAGTCCTGCATTTATAAAAGGCTAGAAACACCCATCTCAAAGGCCTAAAAAAATTACTGACAGTGGAACTTTCCCCAAAGCGAAATGAAACTCTCTCTGGGATGTTCCTTTTGTAAGAAGGATGCTTCTGTGGAGTAGATTCCTCACTTCTGCACTCTGATCCAAAATAGAAACAAAATGGCCAAAAGTCCCCCTAGAAATCCACTGTTGCTGTAAGTCTCACGTGGCCCAAGAGTAGGTCCGTGTTATGTAATACAGTGTTTCCCAACCTGCAGTCAGCATACAGGAGGAACACAAGATGACAGTAGGCAGTGACGTACATAAACATATTTTGTACTTGCACTAAGAGGTACATATTTTAATGTGTATTTGAAAAAATATACCTAGCACATCAAACCTAAGCTCCATGGGGGCCAGAATTTTTGCCTGTTTTTCCCCCTACTCTTCCATCTCCTTTGTCTAGGAGAGTGCTTGTCATGTACAAAGATAATTCACTTTCGTGTGAATTGCTGCTTAGAATAAGAAAAGAGTAATGTTTAAAAAGTCAAATGTATAGGACACTGTTCAAGCAAACAATCATTTTCTTTATAAACCGAGTCACCTGGCCAGGGCTGGGGCAGCAGAGGTTCAGAATGGGCCTTCGAGCTTCAAGGCTTCGAGCATTTCTCTTGGTTCCGGCCGACCTCTTCCTCCCCTTACACTCCAGTCATTTCCCTCCTAGCAGTTCTCCTGTAGGATTGGGCCCTTCCTTTTGCATATGCGACTATGCACTAAAATCAGACCAGAATCTGCCCAGGGCAGCCTCCACCGTAAGAGGAATAGGTGGATAGCTTTTCTCACTTACAAAGTAGTAGAAGGCATCGGGATTGTCCAGAAAGGGGTTTTCAGCAGTTCCATCCGCGGCATTCTTGGACAGGTCTCCCGCAGGCTGCAGGTAGCCTTCACTGAGCATTGAGGAGGCAATCATGAGGCCTTCCTGGCGATTCCGAACAGACTGGTTGGATACCAGCCAGTCGATGACACAGCTACCTGGACGGGACGGGCAGAGGGCAGGTTAACTCTCCTTCCCAAAGAACAAGACACTGGCCCTCAACCCTGAGCTGGCTGCAGAGCGCCAGTGTGTCTGACTTGTCTCGTCTGCCCTGTTAGTCCAAGAAGGAGAATGCAAGGTCAGAGGGATGGCTACCTGGAAACAAAGGAGCCCTGTAAAGATTTTCAAAAACATTTACCTACTGCTTAAAAAGACAAGGCATACACATATCAGAGAAATCAGTTTTTAACTAACCCATTCATGTATTCCACTAACATTTACTGAGCATCTACTGATGAGTTTTTGGGAGATTCACTAAAAATCTAAAGATAGAGATGGCTGATGAATAAGTATTTTAACGAGCACTCTGTTATAAGTCAGCATGATGAACTGTTTGGTCTGATCTGAGAGTGCGGTAGGGAGGAAGGGGAGGGGGAGGGAGTGGAGTTGCATGTCAAGAAAACATTCATAGAGGAAGTGACACTGGGCCTAGACCTACAAAGCGAGTCGCTGTTAGCCAAGCATCTAAGGCAAGGGCTAAGAGGAACTGGCACAAGCTGAGATCTACCCCATCAGTTGGATTATGAGCAGACTACGACAAAGCTTCATATTAATAACAGAGCACCTTTGATAAAGGTAGCCAATGAGAGAGCCAACACAGCTGCCCCTCCAGGGCACCCCAAGCACCAGCAGGAGTGGATGCCTTCTGTAGGATCCATAGGCAAGACAGCAAGGAGAGCATTTGGTCAGTGAGCTGTCCATGAATTTCGTATATGAACAACTCTTCTCCACTTTTCTTTATCTACAAGGATAAGCGAATGATAGTGTATTTCTACTTCTAATCCCTGTAACAATGCTGTACTAGAGGCAGAGCACTCATTATAGACCTCATTTAAGAATAACAAGTTTAAGGCTCAGAAAGTTTAAGTGATCTGAGGCCTAAGCTATGCTTCTGTTGAGGCTTCACTTTTTCAGGCTTCTAACTCTTGAGTCCACACATGTTTAGTGAGGCACATTGAAGCTTCAAGAGCCAAGTTCAGTCAGGTTACCCACTCACCTAACATTCAAGGTCTTCCATCACAACCTGCCACTGCCTGATCCTAATATCTTCATCTCCCAGGCCATCTGACTCCCAGATGAAAGCTCCACCTGTGGAAATTTCTAGAACCTACCCTTACCTTCAGTGGGAAGAACCTATAATGTGCTATTCCAATACTCCGAAGCTTAGTTCACACATTACACAGGAAATGAGTCCAAACTACACTGGAACCCCTTTGCCTGGGGCTCTGTCATAGTGCGCTTGGTTCTGCCACGTAGGGCTGTCTTGCTGGTGTCATTTTCCCTTGCCACTTCCGTGGCTGCTTGGCATCTTGGTCCCAAATCTTGGCCCTGACTTGTTTTATGCTGATGGACTGCTGCCTTAACTCTCTAAGCCTACCACAGGTCATGTATTTTTTCCTTTCCCTTCCAGAACCTGACCTGAGCCATTTTTATGGATTATCTGTTGACTGAACATCCTCTCAGATTCTACCTCTGTTGTACCTCCTCATAACTTTCTTCCTTTGACCTCTCTTGTCACAATAAGGAAGCCACACCTGTCATCTGACAAACCTTTTCCCAAACTCTAGGTCCCCTTTTGCTCCTTCTAATAATCCATCAGCCCTACCAGGCTGGTCCATTTCTCTTCCTAGACACATTATCTGCACATTTCTATCCCATAACTTTGTCCTCACCATCTTGTGCCCAGCCTCCTCATCTGAAATCCTCCCCACAAAGATTTAATGAAATTCTACCCATCTTTCAGGGTCAAATTTAGATACAATCTCCTATCACCCCCAACAACCCTCTGAGCTCTTTCTTTTTTCTGAGCTCACAGAATTAATTCTGCAGACGTATGAGCTTTTTAATCATAAGAACCAAGTTGAGAAATCATAGCATTTAGCACATAGTGTGTGCCAGGTGCTGTTTCATGCACATGGTAGCCAGCTCGCGAAGTATGAGCACTATGATCAGTCCCCTTTATAGCCAGGGAAATTGCAGCACAGTGTGACTAAGTTATTGGCTTTATGGCTAGAGAGTTGCAGAGCCAGGATTCGAGGCAAGGCAGTCTGGTTCCAAAGAATATGTTTTTAACCACTTACATATGCTGCCTAAACTTGTAACACTATATGCCTTACCCTGTGCGGTCTCTGACACCCTTGATATTGTCATTTAGATCTCACATAGTATGTCTTGGCACCTGCTTTCATAATAAGGGTTGCAGCTTATCCAACTTGGTATCTATTTCTATTAATTTTCAGTATAATTCTGTCTTTGAGAGGCAAAGGGCCTTTGATTGATATATTGGAACTTCTAAAATGTCTTGAACAACAGTTTCTTTCTACTTTCTCCTCAGTTTCCATACTGGGGAAGCTCAACTTGCATGCTCACCAGTGTGCAATGTGTCACTCCCTCTGCTTACCATGCCCATGCATGCACCTCTCATGTAAGAACAAGGGAGAACTCCTTGTTATCTTCCCCAGTTGCCCCATTTCAGTGTTGCAAGTGCTTTTACCTGTGAAGCAGTGATTAAAAATCTTCTTATCTTTCTCTAGATTCAGTTCTTTCACTCCTTTCTCCACGTCTTTCATGGACAAATACAGGGCACTGCACAGAGATAAACAGATGAATGAGTGGGGAGCACGGAGAATGATGAGCTCTGTCTGGGGGTGGCCACCTTGGAGATGCTGTTCCTGAGTAGGTCTGGGTAGGTCTGAGCCTTTCTCCCCACCAGGTAATCCAGGGGCAGCCTCATTTTTGCATAACTCTGAGGCCTACACAGCATTTAGCAAAATGCACTAGAATGGTCCTTAAAAATCTCCTAAATTCATTAGCCTCTTTGTTGACTTCCTGGTGTCTGAGAAGGACAGTTGCCCCAAGTTAGGTACCAAAGATTAAATGTTTTCAGGGCCAGTTTTTTAAAAAAAATTCTGGGGCCCATGTTGTGGAACAGTGGGTTAAAGCCACCATCTGCAATGCCAGTGTCCCAAATGAGCAGCTATTCAAGTCCTGGCTGCGCCACTTCCCATCTGGCTTCCTGCTAATCCACCTCAGAAAGCAGGGGATGACCCAAATCCTTGAGCCTCTGCAGCCCACATGAGAGACCCGGATGGAGTTCCATGCTTTGGCCTGACCCAGCCCAGGCCTCTGCAGCCATTTGGGGAGTGAATCAGTAGGTGGAAAATCTCTCTGTCTCTCCCTCTCTCTCTCTGTAACTTTGCCTTTCAGATAAATAAATAAATCTTTAAAAAAAAATTTCAGCTGTTTAAAGTCCCTCAAATCTCCATGTTCCAATTCTTTAAGGGTCAAGGGTCTTTAAGAGACCATCTGTTTTAGATGTTTGCCTCCCAGAAAGCTAATATTTCTATTCAGCTTATCTCTTATTCTAAAAATGGTAATAGAGAAGACAAAATGGAAGTTTTCATTTCTGTCCTTGAGGTGATAAATCAAAGATATTCTTGTCAGATAAATTCTAAGCAGTAAAACAGAAGGCCACGTTCGTGTTTCCTTTGGCTCCACATAAACTGAGCATCATTCGCCCACCTCTGGCTGTGGCAGCCCTAGCCAGGAATCCAGTCACTCGGTGGCCCAAACCAGCAGCTGCAGGTGGGGTCCTTAGTGGTGAGGGAAGCTGCCCAGCCTCACCACACTCCCTGCACAAACTTCATCAAACTCCTGTGACACAGCAAGCCCAGGGCTAGCCATGCAGAGCAGAGCAGTGTCATTAGTCCCTGTCAGGGGCTCTTCCCCACCCCACACCCCCTTGAAAATGGAGTGCTTGGAGACATAAATGAACTAGCAGGGATTCTTTCCAACAGGGCTTCTGTTTCAGGGCGTGCTCAACATAATAGAACTACCAGGACAAAAGAAATCCCTAGAGAAAGAGATACATGTGTCCAGAGAAGATGGGAATCATGCAAAAAGGAAAGGAACCCATTCCCAACCTCAGTCAGGGGCAAGATTCACTTGTTGGCCTCCTATCCCTTTTAAGCTACAACCATCACCTGAGCCAGCCTACACAAGGGCACCAGTAGTCTCCATCCAGGATGGGTGTTTGCCTTGGCTGCCCTTTCCTGTGTGAATTCATGAACTTGAACTTGAAATCTTGCCTGCTTGGATACCTAGAGCCCATGCTAAGCCTTAGGGAGGCCATGATCACTCTTTGAGACTCAGGTAAACATATCAGTGCATTGGGTGCTAATGTCAACCCAGGAGGATGGACATAGACTTGGGAAGTGGCCCAAGCAAGCCACAGAGCAGGATCTCCTACATCCCTCCCTGTCAGAGGCAAGAGGGGAACAAAGGAAGGGATAGAGAGAAGCAAACACAGAAAATCACCCCAAGTCAATGGTTTCTGGCAGCCGAATAGACCTCCTGGTGGATTTCCTTGCAAACTTCTGGCCTCCTTCAATACATTTAATGGCTTTCTTGATATCTCGAACCCAGGCATCTCTCTCCTCCAGGAAAGCTGCCTGGAAGTAGACGTGATGATTCTTGCTGGTAGTGATCCTGAATACAAACTGGAAATTGGAAAACATCCCATTAGGTATGGCTCCTTTCAAGGGGCAGAGGCCCCTCACGAGGCAGAGCAGTTGACCCAAACTTTTTCTGTCCAAGAGAGACCCAACACCATGGTCAAGTGTGCATGGTGGGAAGAGAGATGGCCCAGGGAGCACCTCTCACTGCAGGCTGGGCTTGGCCTAAGAGGCCAGCACCTGGTGAGGGGTCCGCTGTGGCTCTTGCTGCCAACTCACCATCCTTTTGCCAAAGTCGTGACAAGGGCTGGTCACATGGCTTCCTTGCAAGGGAATCATTCCTGAAGGCATGGCCTCGTGTTTCCACTTGTAGAATTCAATCCCATCTTCTAGTAATACAACCCACATGGGTTTCCAGGTATTGAATATACTCCCCTGTAATCATAACAAAAACAGCTCAGGAGACCCGGGCTCTTTGTAAACTGTCCTGTATTTTCTTAGCATAAACTTTACAAATGTTTTGTGACATCATCTCCATTGCTTCCACATAAACTCACTCAAATCAGTGAGTTCTCAGGATATCCTTCTAATTTCTACCCCTGGCCCTTGGCTCAAGCTAACCCTACTCTCTGGAATGTCCCTAACTCCGTCCTCCTCTTCCCGCCTGTGACTAACCTCTCTGCATCCTGCAAACCTTGGCTTGGCCACCTCATTGATGCTGGTTTCCCAAATGGCACTGACCCTCCTGCTCCCAAGGTCACCTCCTGCTTTTCCCACAGATTGTCTGACACATTCTGGAACTTGTTACATGCAGCCTTAATTTTTCTTTCACTGCTTTCTGTGTGGTTATCTTTGCTTCTCCATGGCAATGACATTATCAGGTACTTTCATTGGCTCATGGTACTAAGCCCAGGGGTGTTCATTAAAATAAAACAGAGACCATTCCCCACATCCTATAATTACCCCTGCACCTCCCTTTTTGTAGTTGATTCACACCACCAAGAACCACAAAGGAACCACTTCATTTTTCTCACCACTGCAGTTTGTAAGAACTGCAACACATTTCTCTAACCACTTTTACCCACGACCTTATAGCTTATTTTTTACTTTTTCTTTTAAAAATTTTAAGTGCCTATTTTGAAGAGAAAAAAAAGAACAAAGGTAATCCCCCAAATGGCTGCAATAGCCAGAGCTGGGCCAGTTCAAAGCCAACAGCCAAGAGCTTCTTCCTGGTATCCTACACATGTGCAGGGACCCAAGGACTTGGGCCATCCTTTGCTGTTTTCCTAGGCACATTGTCAGAGAGCTAGATTGGAAGTGGAGCAGGTGGATCTCAAACCAGTGCTCATGTGGGATGCCAGCACTACTTTACCCCCTACACCACAGCACTGGCTCCCAAGAATCAAATATTCTAGAATCAAAACATAGGAAGCTCTTTTGCTAGGACTTTTTAAAATATGATCTACAGGGTTGGGTGTTGTGATGTAGATGTTAAGCCACCACCTGGGACACCTTCATCCCATGTAGAAATGACTGGGTTTGAGTCCCAGTTTCACTTCCAGTCCCTGCTAATGTATTCCCTGCTAATGTATTCCCTGGGAGGTAGCAGGCAATGGCATAAGTAATTGGGTTCCTGCCACCTATATAGGAGACATGGACTGAGGGGTTGCAGGCATTTGGGGAGTGACCCAGTGAATAAGCTCTCTCTCTCTCTCTCTCTCTCTCTCTCTCAGTATATCTCCCTGTAACTCAAATAAATAAATTATTTTTAAAAAAAAACTCTCATAACTCTCTTTGGCTTCTTTTTCTGGTGGGATGAGATTCAGGGCTCAGATGAGATCTGGCCTGCCCTTAGTCCTACACCCTTACCCCATCATTGCATTTCTGAGGCACAGTGTTTTGCTTTTCTAACAGGGAAATAATAATTCTATCATTGAGCCTGTAACAAATGTCAATTAGGTTAATTAAATAATATAAAAACATGCATATATAAGTGTGTGATATATACATATATTTTATAATACTAAGACATATGTATATATCAATAATGAGTTGTATACATATCTTATACATAAAATGTATAAAGTATAAATACAGTTCATCAACTATGTCAACTATTTTGGAAGGACAGGAACCTACCACACCGTGATAATGCCAAGTGCTCAATAAGCAATTTGTATAATGAGTGGTTGTAGTTAAAATCACAACATGTGTTGATAACTAGGTAAAACTAAATAAAGAGGATATTTCAAAATTATTAACATAATAGAAACAATAATATATTTTCTAAAACCATTCCATAGACATTTGCAGATTTAAAAAGTGCCTTTGGCCAGTGTGAGGCAGGTGACATATTTGTATGACCTGGCCCAGTCCTGGCTGTTACATGCATTTGGGGAGTGAACAAGTAGATGAGAGCTCTAAGTGTCTGTCTGTCTTTCTGACCCTCAAATAAATTAATTAAATAATTTTCTTAAAGTTTTTAGTTTGAGTTGGTGCCAACTCCCCCTTTAGCTGTAAACCATTCTGAGCAGACCAAGGAAGTCTGCCCTTTGAAAAGACTTTGGGCACTCTGCTCCAAGAAGGAAAAGCAGGAGGTCTTTGCCTCTGTTCTTTGACCCATGATGTCACCCTGTCATGACTACGACAACACAGAATTATTATCCAGTTCCCAGCAGATCCTGTTGCTTATCTCAAACACAAAGAGCCTCTATATAAAGGTCCAGTTGCCCAAAAGGAAGCCCATTAAGGCAAAAACGATAAACACTTGAGGGATTATCATTTTCTTGTCCAAACATTTCCTTTCTGTCAACTACCGAAAGACTTTTTAAAATTAAAGTACACTATCTCTTTTCTGCACAGGCAGACTGACTGCTCCAGAGTAACATCGCTTATTTCCCTTTTTAAAAACTGGGCAGGATCAGACACTATGCCAACACACAAATCATCTCAAATATGCTTCTGTTTTACATCTGAGAGCTTCATCCTGAATATAAAGAACTCCTGTAAATCAACAGAAAAGTACAACCTAATTTGTAAAGAGCAGAAAGTGCAAACATGCACTTCACTAAAGAAAATATCCAAAAAGTTTATGGGAAAGTGTTTGGCATCATTATGTATTAGGGAAATGGAGGTTCAAACTTCACTGAGATACCACCACGTTCCCACTATACTATCCGACATTTAAAAAGACTGAGAAGAGCAAGACTTAGTATGGAGGCAGAATAACTGGAATATTCCTGGCTGGCAGAAGTACAAATGTTACATCCCATTTGGAAAAGTATTGGCAGTTTGTGCTAAAGTTAAGCATATACATGCTCTTTTCACCAGCAGTTCCATCCCTGGGCACAGATCTGTGAGAACAGAGCTCATACAAACATGTCCATGGCACCTTTATTTACACAAAACAGCCAAAAACACAGGATAACTCAAATGCCCATCAACAGGAGAATGGACAAGTAAATTGCTCAATGCAATATATAAACCCATTATTAATGCATTAAATTCATACAATAAGGAGCAAGCGTTTGGCACAGCAGTTAAGGTGCACTTGAGATGCGAGCATCACATAGCAAAGTGCCTGGCTGGAGTCCCAGCTACTCTGCTTCTGATCCAGCTGCTTCCTGCTAATGCACACCCTTGGCGGCAGCAGATGATGGCTCACAAACTGAGGTCCCTGCCACCCATGGGGGAGACCCTGACTGAGTATGGGCTCCTGGCTTCAGCTTGACCCAGCCTTGGCTGTTGTGGGCATTTGAGGAGTGAATCAGTGGATAAATGATTTCTCTCTCTCTCTGTTGCTCTGCATTTCAAGTAAAAATGAAAATAAATGCATTGATACAATGGGATACAGATTAATGATTTTTTAAATGAACTACTGGTACAGGCATGTACTGATACCTATTGTATCTGAGATAAATCTCATAGATATTATATTGAGTGAAAAAAACAAAAATATATTCATAATGTGATTCAATTTATATGAAATTTAAGAACAGGCACAACTGATAAGAAAAGAAGTTATGATAATGGTTACCTGGGATTGAAGAATATAGAAGAAAGAGGAAACTAAAATCTTACAGGATACTGGAAATATCTTCATCTTTATCTGTGTGCTGTTTACATTATGTATACAAATGCTAAAAATTCTGGCACACTTTATGTATTTTATTGCATTTATGTTATCCCTTAAGTTCAAAACAATGTTGTTCTGCTTAGTTGTAACAGAGATCCTGGTAATTAACTCCATGGAGGGAGGTACACAGTGATTATCGTAACAACACCCTTTGGATTGGTTCTGTACAATAGAACATTAAGTTCTTACTTACTTTTCTAATTTACTCACAGAAAACATAGCATGTCCATGCAAATCATGGTCCTTGATTTAATCATGAATTTGGAGAACCGGCAATGTAAGATATTATTGAGTCATTTGGGGTCATTTGAACATAGAAAGATATAGTCAAAAACAGAATTGGAGTGGTATTAAATTTCTTGGGTGTAACGATGGTGTTGTGGATATATAAAATGTCCTTGTTCTTAGAAGATATACACTCAGCAATTTAGATAGCATGATGTCTGTAACTTATTCTCAAATATCTTAGCAGGCAATTCTATTTATGTATATTTATATAAAAGTTTAGAGATAGGAAGATAGAAAGCCAAAGCCCCCATTCATTGTTAGTAGATGAATCTAGGTAAAGAGCATATGAGGAGTCCTACTACTTTCCCCTTTTTTCTGTGGGCTTGAAATTTTTATAAATACTAGGGGAAAATGGTAAATAAATGAAAACTTACTTGGGGGATATATTTTTAAAAAAATATGTAGACAAATTTATTCAATAAAAATTTTAATTAATTGGAGATTTAAAAAGATTCACATAGCTAGAAATAAAAAGTTGCACTAGGTGACTGCTAAAATCTCTTTCGATTCTAAAAGTTAGTATTCACACCAGGGGTATCCATGATGTAAGGCTGCCTCCGTCACTTGGGGCACTTGGCCTTGGAATGGGATCAGTTTGTAGAAGTCAGCCAGCAGCGCATTCTTCCAGTCAACAGCGAGAGATGAAAGCTGCAGGAGCCAACCGTCCAGGAGTTCGTACTGTGTCCCCGTGGGGGCTGTGTCAGCTAACTCGGAGGAGGATGTGTCATTTGGGAGGCATGTTCTTTATGCACAGTGGGGAGTCTGATGCTTTGTAAAATGACAGATATCTAGCCAAAGGCTGGTAAAGCTGAACTTTCTCACAGGCCTAAGTGTCAGGTAACAGTGAAGGAATTTGGGGTGATTCCTCCCTCCTCCCAGCCATCACTGCCGTTTTCCCCTAGGGTGGCCAGACAGCACTTCCCCTGGACCATCCCTCCTTGTTCCCCTTTTGGCTCTCACCCTCTTGATTCGTGCCTGAGAGTAAATCTGGAAGTGTGAGTATAGAATGTCTGAGACAGAGAGGAATTTAGGATCATTACACACATTTGAAAAAATAAAACAGAGGCCCAGTTTAGTGGCTTGACCTGGTACTCCTGAGTGAGCACTGAGGGCCTAGTATACCTGGGTGAGTACTGGGATTAGAATCTATTAATTCTCCAGTTATAGGCTTTTTCCCCTTCCCTTGGACATCACTTTCATGTTGGTTTCTTGCATAACTGAGAAAGTCTAGAACCTGGATCTGTTTCTTTAGACCCCTAGCTAACTATTTTATTCTAATTATGTATATGAAGAGTCTTCAAAAACTTCACAGAAATGCATGTTGAAAAAGAGCTGTGATGGGGGCCGGCGCCGTGGCACAGTGGGTTAATCCTCCGCCTGCGGTGCCGGCATCCCATATGGGCGCAGTTCTAGTCTCAGCTGCTCCTCCTCCCATCCAGCTCTCTGCTGTGGCCTGGGAAAGCAGTAGAGGATAGCCCAAGTCCTTGGGCCCCTGGGCCCATGTGGGAGACCCGGAAGAAGCTCCTGGCTCCTGGCTCCTGGCTTTGGATCGGCCCAGCTCCAGCCGTTGCAGCCATTTGGGGAGTGAACCAACAACGAAAGGAAGACCTCTCTCTCTGTCTCTCTCTCTCTCACTGTCTGTAACTCTACCTCTCAAATAAATAAATAAAATCTTAAAAAAGAAAAATAGCTGTGATGGATTTCAAAAATTTTCTACACCAAAATAAATGTGTCTTTTATTTTCACTTTTTAACAAACATTTTGAAGTTCCCTCGAATATGCTTCCATATGCTATATGATTCTGTGTACATAAATACATAAATTAAACATATACATATCACATATATTCATTTCTTCCATCATACACCATAACGTGTAAAAGTATGTTTCCAAAATTGGCGGATGTAGATGCTGAGTCAGACTGAAAGCTGTCAGTTGGTCACTGTTCATCATCATGGGGATAATTATATATATGTACCCACATCATATTATATACCCATCATCATGGGGATAATTTAGTACACCAGAGTCTGACATTGTTAGGTAGGAAGTCAGATATGAGCTTATGTGTGTATAGCAATGGCCAGCATATACATCTGCATCTCAAAGCCATCCTGATAATGTTTCATGGGCAGCCCGGTATTCGTGTCCTACCCTGTCCCCTTCTACCTGATAACCTGATAACCAGAGAGGAGCCTCTTAACATTTGCATCCATAAAGTCCTTTGTTTCAGGAGGAAATGTACCAGATAGAAGTTTTTCTATTTACATCCAAAAAGCCCTTTGTTCCAAGAGGAGCAGAGGTAGGGAAGCAAGACCCATCTCCTTAACACACACACACACACACACACACACACACACGCACACGCACACACCCTGGCCGTGCTCAGCCCTCTGCCTCTTTGCTGAGCCGCCTGCCTGGTCTGACCAGGTGTAACCTCTTTACTCAACCATGTAACCTTGCTCCTTCCCCCCACCCCCAAGTCCAAGCGACTGGGCACTCTTTCCCAGATCCTGTCTGGAGAGATGCCCATCCGTTCTTACGGATGTCCCTTCTCTAATAAACCTTGCTATTTTGCTTTCCACTACTCTCTGTCTCATGCCTGAATTCTTTCTTGCACGAAGACAAGAACCCTGCATTTCTCCGGTAACAACATCACATGATACCAAATGAAGCAATCATAAAGGATGAGATATTTAACCACATAAAAACTAATTTCTGTATATACAAGAAAGTACAGGGGCAGGCATTTAGCTGAGAGCTAAGATACTGGTTAGGATACTGTTTCCCATATGGGAGTGTCCAGGCTTGCTACCTGCCTCCTGCTCCTGACTCCATCAGCACTGATGGCTCAAGTGATTTGATTCCTGCCACCCACATGGGAGACCTTGGTTGGACTTCTGACTCCTGCCTTTAGCCTGGCTCCAACCCAACAGCCCAACAGCTGCAGATATTTGAGGAATGAGCAATGAATGGAACTTACTCTCTCTCTCTCTCTTTCCCTGTCTCTCTCTCTCTCTCAAATAAATAAATAAATAAATAATTTAGTAGAAAGACTGCACCAGCTGAAAAGCCATTGCATTTGTGTGGATATGTATAATCCATCACAAGGTGACTAAAGGCTAATATCATTAATATATTTTTAAACTCCTCACAATCAACAACAAATTACAAACTCCCAGTTTTTAATGGCTAAATAACATAAACAGGCAGTTCTCAAAAGAAGAAATAATGAAGTCCAACAAGCTTAAAAATGTACTGGCTCAACAGCAATAAAAGAAATTAAAGTTAAATCAGATATAGTCTTTTTCTTTAATTAGATGGCTTAAGAATTATCAATGCATTTGTTAAATTTGGAGAAATGGGTATGTGAACCATAAAGAATTACTGCAAGTCAGCATTTTGATGTGTGTTGTCAAAAAATGCTAACCTCATACATGCTGTATCATTAGAAGCATAGGATCTAGAGTTAGGGAGGTGGGGTTCTGCCTTTAAAGGGAGCATAGCCAGTGGGTGAGCACGAGCTCTGCTGCTGGGCAACTGAGATTCATACCCCAGCTCTGCTACTTTTTTTTTTTTTTAGCAAAGTAACCTTGGGAAAAAATTTCTAAATCTCATTTTCTACATCTGGCAAGTGGGGAGAATGATATCCATGTAAGGCTGTTGGGATACTAACTAAAACAATCCATGCACATTGCTTGCATCAGTGTCTGGCACATAGTAAGCACTCATTAATACTCCCTGTCCTCCGTAATTGTATGCTTCTCAGGTGTCCTTGGAGAGCTACATTGAGTTCCACTGCAGATAAACTGGAGCTTCTTCAAAAGAGAGTCAGGACAGCATCCTCTGTCCTGGGGAATTGTTGAGGGAACTCACTAGGTTTTAATCCAAAATGCAACAGGCAGAACAATGAAAATTGTCTTCAGAGAAGTAAAATGCCTACATTGTTTGGAGGATCCTATAGGTGGAAGTTTCAGAAAATTTGTGTAACTGAAGGGAGAAACTTAAATCAGCGAGTTCCCTGACAAGAGAGCAAACTTGTTAACAGACTAATAAAAGAAATGCAAGCCACAGACAAGAAGTTCAGCTAAACCCTTCACATCCCTTTCTTCCCTGAGACTCTACACGCTCATTCCAAAGAACCTGCGGGTCCTCTAACCTACGTCCAGCTCTGCTACCAACCTTTGGGCCTCCCCTGCAAGCCAACAATAGTAATAAATCTTACATATATATTTTACATGTTACATATCTTATTTAAAAATCAACAATATGGGGCCAGCATTGAGGTGTAGCAGGTTAAGCAACGCTGGCATCCTATATGGGCTCTGTATCAAGACTAGCTTCTCCATTTCTCATCCAGCTCTCTGCTAATACACCTGGGAAAGCAGTGGAGCATGGCCCAAGTTCTTGGGCCCCTGCACCCACGTGTGAGACCCAGAAGAAGCTCCTGTCTCCTGATTGTGGCCATTTAGGGAGTGAGCCAGCAGAAGGAATATCTGTCTCTCTCTCTCTGTCTCTGTCTCTGTCTATCTCTATCTCTGTGTCTCTGTCTCTATCTCTATCTCTGCAGTTCAAATAAATAAGAGTTTTTCTAAAAAGTGACTATAGTATGAAACCCTGACTCCTTGCTCTTTAAGGGTCTATTTCAGGCAAGTTTCTTTCTTTGCCACAAGTTCACATAACAACACAGCTGCATGCCGCAGACACTGGCCTGTGTGTAGAGAGCATAAAAATGAACAAGACCCAGTCTCCGAGTCTCCAACAGTTCAAGGTCCGACAGCAGAGAAAGTAACCTCCTGTTCCACGCAGTGGGCGGGCTCAGTGGGAAACGCCTGCTCTAAGTATCCAGCCTCATTGAAAGAAGCCACGAGCGATGGCTGAGGATTGGGGCAACAGGATTTTTTTATCTAGAACCCCTCCCAGGCACTTCCTGCAAAGTGAAGACACCTCTTGAACTTCCCCTTTCCTTCAAACATTTCTAAATATGTACTGACCTATGAAAGTAGAACTGTGGGTTACTATTACCTGTTTACCCACACCCCCAGGACTTGGTATTTTAAGTGGGTGTTGCATTAACTTAAGCTCTTATTTCTACTATAGCACAAATTTTATTACCTAGTTTGCCAACTTAACCCATCAAATCACCTGTATAACATCCCAGGTGGTTGCTTTGTGTTCCCGTAAACTCTAAAGGCAGGAGAACCAGTCTATTCTGGCGAATGTTTTTTACATAAATAACCTTTTCTAGAGGCAGGTGTTACGGTCTGCGTGTTGAGACGCCTGCACCCCATATTGGAGCGCCTGATACACCTCCCAGATCTGGCTCTTGACTCCTGCTTTCTATTAATGTGGAGCCTGGGAGGCAGTGGTGGAGGTGGTTCAGGTCATTGGGTTTCTGCCACCGATGGGTGTGATCAGGATAGCATTCTCCAGCTCCCAGCTTCAGCCTGGTCCAGCCCCAGTTAATTGTGGGCCTTTGGGGAATGAACCAATTTCTCAATAAAAGCACATTAAATAAACAATATGCAGATGACACAGAGTGCTTAACAGCATGATTTCTGGAGTCTTTGATTTGGGTTCATTCTCAACTTGTCCTCTTCCAGGCTCTGTGACCTTTGGCAAGTTATTCGGTTTCTCCAAACATTAGTTTCCTCCCCTGGAAAATGTAGATAACAAAGTACCTACTTCCCATTGGTATAAAGGTTAAATGAGATAATACACTTGCAGGGCTTCACACAGTGGCCACCTTAAACAGGTACTCAACAACTGGTAACCATATACAGGGAAGAGTTCTGTAGGCAATGCCATGGGGCCATTTTAGCAGAAGGTTCTTCAGTAACAGTGCTTTGGAAAAAAGGCACTGCCATACGAGCCCTTGAGGACCTCGTGGAAGTGGGCTGGGTCCGGCTCTGTAAACCAGCTCTGCCACTTGTTGTCACTGTAATCTCCTCATCTGTGAAGTCAGGTCAGTAACTGCACGCATTTTGTAGGGTGTGTTATACAAGTACGCTAGTGCAGGAGAGGCCTGGAACTGCCCCTGCTGCAGGGGAAGTGCCCATGTGTCAGCTGTGACCACGCTGATAGTCAATGGGAGCAAACTGCTGCGGAAGACAAGGCAGCTGTCGGGAAGGACTCCCGGGCACTACCCCCCAGGCTTTTCCCTTCCGCCACAACTTCTGCCGCCCTCTTCCTTCCTGCCCAGTCCCTTGACTTCTCCTTCCCACCACCCTGATTCCCAGGCTTTCTCCCAGCCTCACAGGACATCCAGATCCCTGAGCCGCTCTTTGAGTCCTCCTGTGCCAAGTGCTTGCCAGGCTGGTTGTCATGGAAACAATTTTCCCCATAAACTTCTAGGAATGAGGTTGGTTTGGGACGTAACTTAGAGGGGTCTAGGTTATTCAATGCATGTAATTTAATCTTTTCTTTTTTAAGGTTATGATTATGAATATACACAATTCAGTAGTACATGTTCAAGAACCTCCAAAATATGTGTGTTGCCCAGAAAGGAACGTTGGGGTTACTGAAACCAGTCTTGCCCACAGTACAATTTGTCCAGGCCCCACTTGAGCTTTGGAGTTAACCTGACCTCCTTTTTGCTGGCTTAGGTGAGCCTCCTTTCAGAAGGCTGCAGGAGATGGCGAAATGGTGGGTTTTGCTGTTAGGGAGACCTGGGTGTGAATCCCAGGTTACCCTCTTGCCTGCCATCTGACAGTGAGCATCTCTTGTTGGCTCTCAGCCTGAGTTTTGTCATCCGTAAGATGGGAAGGGCACAGTGTGCCAGGATAGAACGTGGCATGCCTGTTCAGAGCCAGCTGCTACATGGCTCACTCCGAATGCTCTTTAAAAGACATAAAGAAAAGCAAGACTTGGGCCGGCACCGCGGCTCACTAGGCTAATCCTCTGCCTGCGGCGCCGGCACCCCGGGTTCTAGTCCCGGTTGGGGTGCCGGTCCTGCCCCAGCTGCCCCTCTTCCAGTCCAGCTCTCTGCTGTGGCCCAGGAGTGCAGTGGAGGATGGCTCAAGTGCTCGGGCCCTGCACCTGCATGGAAGTCCAGGAGAAGCACCTGGCTCCTGGCTTCAGATCAGCGTGGTGCGCCGGCCGCGGCGGCCATTGGAGGGTGAACCAACGGTAAAGGAAGATCTTTCTCTCTGTCTCTCTCTGTCACTGTCCACTCTGACTGTCAAAAAAAAAAAAAAAAAAAAAAAGAAAGAAAGAAAAACTCAGAGGCAAGGAGATCTGATTTGAGGATGTTCAAATTGGAAAATGAAAGAATTCTTGTATTTCCCCTCCCCCTCTTAACTGTGGTCTTTATTTAGAGATCTTAGTCAAGAGGTAAAAGAGAAGAAACGTGATTTGTTAATGTGGACAGTTATCACACACAGAAGAAAAGCAGAAGAATTTCCTAGTTAACACAACTGACTGTTCATCCCAGGATTTCTGAGTTGACAAAATCCCTGTGCCAGTGTTTTCTAATTTTATATTTTTTCCACTCGCAACATCACATCTTTAAGAAAATTATTTCATAAAACAAGACAGTAGGTGAAATGTGTTCTTTCTAACTACCCAGGAATCTGAAACCATGTGAAAGAAAAAGGTGAGTGGAGGGTGACTCCGCCGGCATTGGCCACTGTGCTTTAGCATCGTAACCCCAGACGAGGCTCCAAGCAGTCTTGACAAACAGAGCTGCCCCCATGCTTTCCTCATGACTACCGTGGTAACCCTCCCAGGAGCCAGACAGCCCCATCAGCACCGAGGAGGGGACCCACCATCTGCTGATCTGTTTATCTAATAGTACAAATAATCACTGTCACTTGCACAGTACTTGCTATGTTATATTCCTGACACCTATAGTTTTAGTCCACACATGGCATAATTGAAAGAAACTCAATATCCTAAGAAGTCAAGAACTTTAATATCTTATTGAGAAATTCTGGCTTCCAATTCAGGTCTGCAGCCAAAAAAGAAAATGTTGATTTTTATTTATTTATTTTCATGTTATTTGAAAGGCAGAAAGACAGAGGGAGATCTTCCATCTGCTGGTTCATTCCCCAAATGCTTGGAACGGCCAGGGCTAGACCAGGCTGAAGCCAGGAGAGCCAAGGCAATATTTCTAACCAAACATTTCTTTAAAGTGCCAAGTTGGAGAGCCTTAATACATTACAACAATGAGTGTTCAGAAGCTCCCAGAGGAAAATGCAAAAGTTACAGATGATTTAAATTATAAACTTGAAAGTTATGGAAGACAAAAATTGTGGAAAAATGAATATGCTATTTCACTATATTTTATTCCAGATACATTTTCTAGAGTGGCTCTTACAGGCCATAATCTGGGAGAATTATTCTCACTCATCAATAACTATTCATTAATTTGAGCCCAAATTCTTGATAACACTGATAATCCACCGTTGTCTAGTCAGACAACATCACTTATTTCAGATTTTGTCTTCTAGATTTTTGTAATTTAGGGAGTTTAAAATATGGGCACACAAACCTTATAACAGTAGTTTTCATGGAAAGATGTTTTTAATTATTTTAAACATGAAAACAAACCAACAAAATATGTTTTTATTTACTTGCTGTTCTCAGGATATTAGCCTCAGTGATCCCGGAAAAAATAAATCAAAATTACTTATTACTGGTTCTCAAGGAGTATTGGTGGCTATTGCAAGGACTCTACATAGAGGCCTGCATATCTGTGTGTGTTTTCTGAAGGTTGTTTAAGGGTCTAACTAGCTGGGAGAGTGTCAGCTGAGAGCCACTTCTTCTCCAGCACTGACTCATAACTCTCACCACCTACACACATCACTGCCCTAATTGAGATTAAATTTGCTTTAAGAAAATCCGAGGGGATACAGAACAGAGCTCAGTGCCGTGAGTGAGAAACCTAGCAACCAGAGAGGGATTCTGGTCCCAGCTCTGTCACAGGCGTGTGGCCCCGGACAGTCACTGGCCTCCTGGAGGGAATGAGGCCAGATCATCCAAGGCCCCTTCCAATCTGAAATCAAAGCAGAATCTGCAGCACCGTGTGCTCCTTTGGAAGTAGAACAAGTCAGAGTTGCGTTAGGTGTTCATTCAGTTAAAAAGCGAGGCATCTGAAGGAATTCTCAATTCAGTTCACTTGTCATGCCCTGAGCTCGCTTCTGTTAGCACACGTGTGTGTACAGGTGCTGCCTGCAGGATGGAGTGAGAATTCACCATTCTGGGGCCAAATGACTCAGCATCCACCTCACATCCAGAGGAAGACCAACAGCACTAACAAAACTCCCTCTCCCTGATGCCACACCAGTGAGACCAGGCATATTTGAGTAGACTTGGGTCTCCAGTTCCTAATTTTTAAAATGGTGCATCTACCACCTTGATGGTCTGTGATACAAATCCACCAAGAATAGTGAGTGAAGAAATGTAGCCCAATACAAGGATGAGGTTTTTTATGCACCAGTTCTAAGAAGATGGACCAAGAAATAGGCTACAGTTACTATAAGGTGAAAACTCTTCTCTAGTCGCTTTTTTCTCTCTTACTAAAAGAAGGAAGGAAGGAAGAACTTAACTAAGAAATGCGTAGTAACCTCCATAGCTGAAGAGTCTGTTTGGACAGAATGCCTGAGAACAGCTCTTGGAAAGGATTTTGGACACCAAGAAGAAGCTAGCTTGGCCTCCTGTCTTCCAGACCCTGCAGTCTAACATCCTCAGACCCACAAGAACCCTCTATGCCGAAGCTGAGCTGGATTCGTTCACCTTTAAGAAACAAGGCAGTAGAACATGCACGGGCTCCCCATCTCTGCCCTAGACATTCTGCATGCTGCAGCTCTCCTGTTTCAACCCAGTAGATTCAGCATGACTCCTGAAACCAATGGATAGAGTACTAGGCTGCACACTAATCACTGGCCCCGCAACACCCCAAGGCCATGTCCAAGTGCAAGTGGCATTCTACTTACCCTCTTCACAAGGTAGCCCTTCCTGATCTGCTTCGGTTCCATGTTGAAGGGACGGGCTGCTGGAAGGGGCTCCGAGCAGCTCCTGCAGAAGCGCAGCCTCCTCTGAGAATGAGGCTGTTGTGGGCTGCCTTTTCTACAGTGAGCGCTCTTTCACAATTTCCCTTCTGTCAGCGATCGCATGATCACATCCTCTTCCCCTCACTGGGGTGGAAGATGAGAATGAGGAACTGGAGCCCTAAAGCACCCATTTTTTGCTAATGTTGGAAACTTACTAAAAGAGCAACTGGCTGGAATATTTACCCAAGGTAAATTTTTATTGTCATAAAGAAAATCATTCTCTTAAAAAGAAAAAAAAATGAAGAGGAGAAAGACAAAGAAGAAAAACTTATTGATGGAAATTGTCCTCCTTTGGAATGATTCTTGAGATCCTGGAAACACTTAATAAAAATGTGAAGAAATTCAGAACCGTCCACTTAGCATAGCAAAGGCACCGACTGTTGTGTGAACACTTGCTTGGATGCCAGGCACTGCAGCAGGTGTTTTTCAGCCGATCTCATTTCGTGTTGTCCTCCCAAGAATTCCAAAGGGGAAAGCATATTATTGTTTCTGTAGTAGAAACTGAGGCTCAGAGAGGAAAAGCAGTGTTTTTTGTTTGTTTTTCATTTCTTTCCAGTTTCATTCATAGTTGTACTATTTAAAAAAAAAAAAAAGATTGATTGATTGATTTGAAGGCAGAGTTACAGAGAGGCAGAGGCAGAGGCAGGGAGGGAGAGTGTCTTCTCTCTGGTTCACTCCCCATATGGCCACAGTAGCCAGAGCTGGGCCGATCAGGAGCCAGGAGCTTCCTCCAGATCTCCCACGTGGGTCCAGGGGCCCAAGGACTTGGGCTATCTTCTGCTGCTTTCCCGGGCCATAGCAGAGAGCTGGATCGAAAGTGGAGCAGCCGGGACTCGAACCAGCGCCCATATGGGATGCTGGCACTGCAGGCGGCGGCTTTCCTCGCTAAGCTACAGAAAGCAGTTTTTTTCTGGCTAACACAGCAGATAAGATGGGGAAGGGCCTCCTGCTGCCTCCTGCTGGGCGTGAACAACATCCCACACCCGATGCTAGTCCCACAGGAGGTCTGGAAGAGGAAGTCCCTAATCAAACCTCTGGGAGACGTCATAAATTATAGCCCCAGCTGGGACTCGCCTTGCAGTTTGACAGCTAACATCCTCCCCTCTCAAGTACCGCATACAACAAAGAATCCTATAATGATATTTCTCAAACTTACCTGACCACAGATTTCTTTCTTGAGCAATTTCTATTATCATTTTTTGTTATGAATTGACATGTCTCTCAAAAGAGAAGGCCTAGCCCCAGTACCTCAGAATATGACCTTATTTGGAAATAGGGTCATTGTAGATGTGATTCGCTATGATGAGGTCATATTGGAGCAGGTGCACTGTAATCTAACATGGTATTCTCCCTAAAAGAAAAGGAGAGAGCCACATGGTAGGAAACAATAAGGTGGCGGCAGCGCTGGGGATGAAATGATCCATTTACAAGCACAGGAACACCAAGACTTGCCACCAACCACGAGAAGCCAGAAGAAGCAAGAAAGGATTCTCCCTTAAAACCATCACAGAGAGGTCTGTGTTGAGATATAGAGGGTAAGGTTACCGCCTGCAACACCGGCATTCCTATCCAGCTCCCTGCTAGGGGCCAAGGGAAAGCAGTGAAAGATGGCCCAAGTACTTAGGGCTCTGCTGCCCACAGGAGAGACCTGGATGAAGCTCCTGGCTCCTGGCTTCGCCTGGCCCAGCCCTGGCAGATGAAGCCATCAGGGGAGGAAGCCAGCAGAAGAAAGACCTCTCTCTCTCTCTCTCTCTCTCTCTCTCTCTCTCTCCCCCTCTATAGTTCTGACTTTCAAATATGTCAATACATCTTAAAGAGGAAAAAAAAAAACACATCATGGAGAGCATGGCCCTGCTGACACCTTGGTTTTGGGCTTGCATCAGCCTCCAAAACTGAGACAATACATTTCTGCTGTTTTAAGTCACTTAGCTTGGGGTACTTTGTAACAGCATCTCAAAAAAACTAATGCAATTCTGAAAAACTAATTCTTAACAAACATTGAGAAACGTTAATCTGGCCATTTGAAAATGGGCAAATTATTTGATCATTGTGTCCCTCAATTTTCTCATCTGTAAAATGGATCCAATGGGGTTATTCTGAAAATTAACTGAGACAATACATTCACTATGTATTGTGAATGGCCTTAAATGTTGGTTATTCCCTGTCTTCAAGGCAGGTTTCCATGATCACTGGGCTGATGCTTCCAATGGTAAATTCAACAGAGATTGTAGACGTAATCATAGGACTGGATTTCTGACTAGTTCCCTATCTTTGTTATACTGCTCAAAGAAACCAACTTTACTAATATGGCAACTAAGAATTTGCTGGAAGAGAATGGGGTAGCTCCAAGCTTGAAGGAAATGGGGAAAGATGGGGCTCTGAAAAGACAGGAACAAGAGCAACTGGGGGTGCCAAGACGCAAGAACCAAAGGGCCATCTCTCTGCGACGTGAAGAGGAAGGCATCCCCATGGTTTTCAGAGACTAGGCCCCTGATTGGCTTAGTGCTTCTTAGTGGCAGAAGTAGTAAAAAGAGTGAAAGGTCTTAGGCAGTAAACCCAACAGATGTCCACGAAGGCTTCCGAGGAGCCAGGAGACTGAGGAGGAAGCAGCAGCTCTGATCTTGGGGTTTTCTGACAGTTTCCTGGTTCATCTCCTCCTTCCTTCCAGCCAGGATTCGAGCCAGCAGTCATTGACTCTCTATTTTTACTTTTCATTTTATGCTAATACAGGTTGCATGAAATGATAGATGATTTGCCATCAGTTTCTCATTGCACAGAAATTAATTAGAATTATTAGAAAGTATTTAGGGAGTAGGAGTGGGAAAAAACATTTGATGGCCCCTGAGCAAAACAGAAACAGATAAAGGGATGATTTGCTGTATCTGCATTCCAACAGGTGTTTTGCTGTCTGTCTGACAGGCAATGGAAACAACTTACAGATTACCATGTCCGATTTCCTGGCTGCATTTGTCTCCCTTTGTTGCCTTGACCAAGATACTTCTCATCTGGAATGCTTTTTCCCTTTGTCCTAGCATGCTCAGAGGGTTTAAAGAACCCTTATGTATTTTGGATGTCTACCATGTAAAAGCACCCCCTGCATTCTGAATAATTCATTTCAAGAAACACGGTGTTGAGTGCTTACTAAGGCCAGTCCCTGGAATAGGTGCAGAGGTAAAAATGTTTTGCCATGAAGGAGCTTCCCAAATTTTTCAATCAGCTGAACATGGCCATTAATAGATCAGATGTTGCCACTCCTGCCCCTCACTCCCCTACCATAGATCATCACACATGCTTAGCAACACCTAGTGGTCAGGAAAGGAACTGTGAATCTACGTCAATATCAGGACTTCCTCTCAGCAAAGTGTTCCTGTGCTGTGTCAAATCTCATTCCCAGGGCAAATCATGAGCACTTCTCCCTGTATCTTTCTTCAGTGTGTGACCAAGTCTACTTTTTAAAAATTCTTTCTGGCCTCCTTTTAATTTGCGTTTGATCAATAACCGTGGAAACAGTCTGGGAGTACATTATTTTATTGGTGTTAAGGAAAAGTGAAGACTTTGAAATAAGCAAAAAGGATGACTGTGTGTTTCAGTGGAAAACTAGGCAACTTTACTGCACACCTGTTTTTATGAAGTTTGTGCCTATTTTGCAACAGGGCAAATTAGGGATAATCGACAGTAATGCAAGTAATTCTTGTCTACAGACATGCAGATAAGCTCTGTGTGATGGAGGTTCAGCAGACTCCGCCTCTGCCCACTCCCCCAGCCCGCACACTCCCGAGGGAGAGGGCAGTTGTGTGTTCCTTTGTATATGGGCTTTGACATTCTTCCCCTCCACACAACTTTGTTTTTGAGCTCTCCTTTCAACTGGAGTGACATGTGGCTGAGTCCCTTCTTAAACATGAGTTAAATGAGATTTTGATATACTTTTTTTGATGAAAAAAAAAAAGTATACACCACACTTTACTTAACACAGAATTATTCTTAGCTGTTTAAATACAATTGAAAATGGATCCCTGTTTAAAATAAGAGTGGGAATAGGAGAGGGAGGAGATGTACAATTCGGCACACGTTCCCTCAGACTTACCCCTAAGGGTAAAGCTAAAAACTTGCCATGGGATTCCATATCCCATTACATTGGCAAGTACCAGTGCCCATCTTACATGTTAAAGTGATCAGTTTAAGTTCATAACTGATCATAAACATAGGAATAAGTGTCAAAAGGATCACATAAATAAGGCCAAGTGTCTGCTAATAACAACATATAGAATTAAAAAGGAGAGACGATCCAACATGGGAAGCAGGCCACACAGCAGACTCATAGAATGACAAACGTCCTAAACAGCACTCTGGCCTCAGAATCAGTCCTCAAGGTATTGAGATCTAGCTAAAAATCCCATGAGAGCATCTCAGGAATGGAAAGCCAAGGCACTGTGGCAAAAAATGACCTACATGAAAGATCTCTGTGTGTGAGATCTTGGTGGAAAGAAGGGGCCATCAAAGAAGGGAGGTGTGGGGAGCAATTGGGAGCAACTCGGACTAGACTAAGTTACTGGAATTAAGACTTATTCTATGCATCTGCTCTCCCACAATATGGCGCTGGGAGAGGAGGAAACAGCTTCTACACAGCTGCCTCCAGTTCAACCAATAAGCTGCAGGAGCTGCTCCTGATTGGAGGAGAGCAGCGTACTCGGCGTGTGGGTAGCAGAGTTGGGATTGGTGGAAGAGGACTATAAAGGAGGAGAGAGACAACATGCACCAGGAACATCTATCTGAAGGAACACCTGTGCAGCCCCTGAGAGAGCCGGCCGGCGGTGTGCCGCTCCCCCGCGGAAGTGGGGAAAGTGGCAGGGGGAACCACCCTTCCACGGAGGTGGAAGGGATAGTAGCCAACCCGGGAAGAACCAGCAGCAAACCCGGGGAGGGCCGAGCAGACAAAAGAACAGCGCAGGGTCCTGTGTCGTTCCTCCATGAAGAGGGGGAGCGACAGGGAGGTACTTTTCTCTGAATGGAGGACAGAACTTCCACTTTGATTATGGCCCTGTCTAAATAATGTAGGAATTTGGGGCCGGCGCTGTGGCACAGTAGGTTGATTGTCCACCTGTGGCACCAGCATCCCATATGGGTACCAGTTCTAGTCTCGGCTGCTCCTCTTCTAATCCTGCTCTCTGCTATGGCCTGGGAGAGCAGTGGAGGAGGGCCCAAGTGCTTGGGCCCCTGAACCTGCATGGGAAGAAGCACCTGGCTCCTGACTTCAGATCGGCGCAGCTCTGGCCATTGTGGCCATCTGGGGAGTGGGCGAACAGAGGGAGGACCTTTCTCTCTGTCTCTCCCTCTCACTGTCTGTGGCTCTATCTCTCAAATAAATAAATAAAATCTTTAAAAAAATAATGTAGGAGTTTGTGGACTCAAGAGGCTTCCATAGCCTTGGCAGCTCATGAAAAAGAACCTCAGGTGATCACTGATGTCATATATAAAAGTGTCAATTGTTAAATCAACAACAGGACTCACTGTACACTTGCTCCCCATGTAGGACCTCTGTCCTTAATGAGTTGTACTATGAGAATTAATGGTAAAACTAGTCTTCAAACAGTACTTTATACTTTGTGTGTTTGTGTGGGTACAAACCATTGAAGTCTTTACTTAGAAGAGAGTTGATCTTCTGTATATAAAGATAATTAAAAATGAATCTTAATGAAGAATGGGATGGGAGAAGGAGTAGGAGGTGGGACAGCTTGGGGGTGGGAGGGCAAATATGGAGGGAAGAACTGCTATAATCCAACATTTGTACCTATGAAATTTTTATTTATTAAATAAAAGCTTTATATAAAAAAGGAAAGTATAAACCTACATACCTTTGAAAAAAGGAGAGGTTTGCTTGATGAAGTAGATGAGCTAACCAAAAAGTTCATCAAATAACCCTAATTATTGGCTAGAAGGAATACCAGTGAGCAGCCTGAAGCTGCTGAGGCTCATATTGTGGGCTGTGACAAACATATTTGAAAACCTGCTTGTGAAAGAGTTGCCTCCCCACTCTCTCCCAGCTGGCACAGCCCAGTGATAGCCCCACTGTTGCTGAAGTAGATCAAAGGCTTACTTTGTAGAGAAAGACTTCCCAATCATTTATGATCTTAGGGCCCCTTTATATTCTTAAAAATTATTGAAGGGGCAGACACATAGCTTCCTGGTTAAGGTGCCTGTGCACCACACCAGAGAACCTGTGTTTGATTCCCAGTTCCAGCTCCCAACTCCAGCTTTCTACCAGTGCAGACCCTGGGAGGCAGTGGTAATTGGGTTCCTGCCACTCATTTGTGAGACCTGGATTGAGTTGCCAGCTTCAGCCCAGACCAGACCCTGGCCACATGGTATTTGGGAAGTGAACCAGCATGTGGGAACTCAGTCTCTGTCTACCTGTCTCTCTTCTGTGTTTCTCTAATAAATAAATAAGTAAATAAATAAATAATTTTAAAAGATTCGTTTGTTTATTTATTTGAAAGGCAGAGTTATAGACAGAGACTGGTGTTCTATCTGCTGGTTCACTCCTCAGATACACGCACCAGTCAGAATTGGGCCAGGCAGAAGCCAGGAGCCAGGAGCTTCATCCAGGTCTCTCACACAGTGGCAGGGGCCCAAACACATGGGCCATCCTCTGCTGCTTTTCCCAGGCCATTAGCAGGTAGCTGGATCAGAAGTGGAGCAGCCAGGACACGAACCAATGCTCATATATGGGATGCTGGTGTCGCAGACACAGCTGCCTCCAATACATTTTTTAAAGAGGAAAAATGTTGGTTTACCAAGTTATATGGATCTCCCTTTTGTTGACAGTTATTCTAAAATGTTGAAAAAATTGTATTTTTCTAAACTATCATCACCAATCTTATTAAAACAGTCAAAGCATTGAGAAATGACAAGATAACGATAACAGATACAAGTTCTCTAAAATCCTAATTTTCATTTGAAAGTTTGATTTACCTAACTTGCAACTAATACCATTTTCCCTGAAGTGACAGGCTCATTTTATTCATTTTTGAGAAAAATGTCTGCCAAACACCTGAGTCTAAGCAACCAGCTTGTCAGTCGTTCTTCCAACTGAAAAGTGTGTTTTCACAAAAGAAAAGTGGCTAACTGAGCTCAGAGCTCCAAGACTCACACAGGTACTCTTCTTTGAGATAATAATCATGCAGAATATTAAATAGGTAATCAAAGTTAAGTATTTCATAAAAGTAATGATTTCTACTACTCCATCAAGGATGTCCCTAAGTATGCTGACTTGTTTTTACACCACTATCAAGGTGGAAAATGTACGATGTACGCTTGGTGCCACTGGCTTGATCCCTGGGAAGGTATTAGTCATTGTATCCAGTGCTGGTTTTGTACTACTGCTGCAAATATTGACATAGTAAGAACAGACAATATCTTAGTGTTATTACAAAAACAGTTTTCACCTTATAGACCACTGAAAGAGTCTTCGACCCACTTCCTGGATCTGAGGAAGGCACTTTGAGAACTGCTCATTTGAGAGATATTGAACAAGGAAGGATTCTGAGACAACCGTCACCGCGGCGGGTGGGGATGAGGCAGGCAGTGGACACCAGGGTCCATTTAGGCACATGGCGCTGAGAGATGGCAGCGCACACCCTCTGCTTGGCTCCCACATGCATGATGAGGAGACTGTCACCAAACGGTCAGGTCTCTGCCCAAGCAGTTGCTGGGAGCAAGATAAGATAACCAGTCCCACCCAGCACAAACAGACTCTGGATTTCTGAAGACTGGGGGCATCAAAAGATAACCAGACACAGGAAGAAAAGTGTTAAGATGAAACCAGAAACGAAGGCCAACAAGCAAACCAAAAAAAAAAAAAAAAAAAAAAAAAAAAAAAGTGTGAAAAGAACTGCTAGGAGCCAAAGGAAAAAGTGTATCTATAATAATAATTTCAGAGAGGGAAGAGAATTATTCCACAGGAGCTGGAAACATAATATTATATACTAGGGTGCTTCAAAAAATTTGTAGAGCAATGGAAGTAAACAATGTGTTTATTTTGGTGCAAAAATATTGTGAAATCCAAGCATGTTTGTTCATAATACATATTTTCCATGAACTTTTTGAAGTGTCCTCGTAAGTATCAATTTCAAAATTTTTTGCATCAAAATAAACTTATATTTTAACTTCATTTTCTATAAACTTTAAATTTTTTATTGTTTATTTGAAAGATAGAGACAAACAGAGATCTATCCTCTGGTTCATTCCCCCAGATGCCTGCAACAACTAGGGCTGGGCCAGGCCAAAGCCTCAATTTGGGTCTCCCATGGGAGTGGCAGGGACCTAGGGCCTTGAGCCATCACCCACTGCCTCTCGGGGTGCCCATTAACAGGAAGAGAAGTCTGAAGTGGAGCTGGACTCAAACCCAGCTATTCCAATACAGGAAATGGGCATCCCAGATGGCGTTTTAACTGCTGTGCCTGACACCTGGGTCTCTATGATCTTTTTAAAGCATCCATATACGTTTTTCTGTCACTTGCTATTGTTACTCAGTATTGTACTCCCAAAGCTCACCCTTGTTAATGCGTATAGCTGGATATGTGTTTGTTAATGTGCACCTCTGTATAGCGTTCTATGTGTACACTACTGAATTTGTTTTTAGTTCTGCTAGTAGACCTGTGTGTGCATTTTTGCAATGATTCGATGAACATGGGGTGCTTGTCTTCTCGGAGGGGTGTGCACCCCTTTACCTTAAGGACTGAAACTGATGGATCACATTTTACAAGACAACACCAAAGGGCTCTACAGAGTGTACAAGTTTATTCTCTCATCAGCAGAATTCTAGCTGGTTATTTGAAAGACAGGGGAGGGGAGGAGAGGGGGAGCACAAAGAGAGATCTTCCATCCTCTGGCTCACTCCCCAAAGGCTTGCAACAGCTGGAGCTAAGCCAGGACAAAACCAGGAGCCCAGAATTCAATCCAGAGACCCAAGTACTTGCGCCGTCGCTTACGGCTCCCCAGGACACACGTCTGCAGGAAGCTGACTTGGAAGTGAAGGAGGGATCCAAGCTCAGGCTCTGTAATATGGAATGTGGGCACCCAGGTGGCATCTTAACCACTGCACCAAATGCCCACCCCAAATAAATGCTCTGTAAAACAATGAGGATGTGCCATTTCTTCCTCATCAGACTTGAAAATGTTTCATGATGTTCCAGGCTCTTGGCTTTGGCCTGGCCCAGCGCTAGCAGTTGGGGAAATTTGGGGAGTGAACCAACAGATGGAAGATCTCTCTCTCACTCCCTCTCTCTTTGCTCTTTCTGTCTCTCCTTATTTCTTTGTCACTTTGCATTTTAAATAAATCAAACTGAAAATTAATAAACAGATTTGTCTGCTTAACAGCAATATTTAACCTACTTTTTTTTTTGACAGGCAGAGTTAGACAGTAAGAGAGAGAGAGAGAGACAGAGAGAAAGGTCTTCCTTCCATTGGTTCATCCCCCAAATGCCCGCTACGGCCGGTGTGCTGCACCGATCCGAAGCCAGGAGCCAGGTGCTTCCTCCTGGTCTCCCGTGCAGGTGCAGAACCCAAGCACTTGGGCCATCCTCCACTGCCTTCCCCGGCCACAGCAGAGAGCTAGACTGGAAGAGGAGTGACCAGGACAGAATCCAGCGCCCCAACCAGGACTAGAACCCCGGGGTGCCAGCGCCACAGGCAGAGGATTAGCCTAGTGAGCCGTGGCGCTGGCCAAACCTACTTTTCATTTTAAAATGTCAACACAGGATGGTTTAATAGTTCTGTGAAAGCCAAGATTTATTTTATGTATTTGAAAGAGCAACAGAGAGAGAAGGAGGGACAGAGAGAAAAAGATCTTCAATCCACTGATTCACTCCCCAGATGGCCTCAACAGCCAGAACCCAGAACTTCATCTGGGTCTCCTATGTGACTGGCAGGGGCCCAGGTACTTGAGCCATCTGCTGCTGCTTTCCCAGAGCTGCATCAGAAGCAGAGGGTAGCAGCCAGAACTCACCAGAGCTTGGATGTAGGATGGCAGCAGCTTAACCCACTGTGCCTTGATGCTAGCCCCATATTCGTGTTTTCAGAGCCGGAAGGTCTCCACTCAACTCCACCATTGTAACACACACACACACACACACACACACACACAACCAGCAGACAATTCATAAATGAATGAGTATGGCTATGTCTCAATAAAACTTCACTGGCACTGAAATTGAGTTCCTCATAATTTCCATGTGTCCCAGAATACTCTCTTTTTTTAACTATTAAAGTTTAAAGGGTATTCTGAGTTTGCAGAGCCCAAGCGTCAGTCTCAATGCAGTCCTTGGGCTGTGGTTTGTCAACCCCTCCTCTAACGCATGGGCTCCTGCTTTATCCAGATTAGAAGAGGCTGAGGCGGATCCTTTGTTCTCTACTCTAGAAGGCAACAGAAAAATCCTCAGCTAAATTTTAGACAGTTTTCCATATTCTATAATATGCATAGCATACAATAAATATAAGTAATATTATTTTTATCATTTGAGGAAACAGCTGGCATTCTTGAAAAGTTAACTAAATTCTAACATAATCTGTGGGTTTTTTTAATTATCAAAATAACACAGACTTGTAAGCCTTTCCAGTAGTACAGTAATGAATGAAGTAAATATGAAAATGAAGAGGGTAAGTTAATGTCTTCTGTGAACAAGGGGGACTTTATAGTTCTGCGGGGTTATTCTTACTATACCAGGAGGGGTGGTTGGTAGAGTTTCACACCTTCTTCTGCTGTGGCACAGAATACTTCAGAAGGATGCACACAAACTATGAGCATAATAAACCCCAAAAGGTTCAGAATGTGGGAGGGGGCAGGAGCTGTAGGGCTGTCACCTGTCGCTTTAATCAGTCCTGTATTGTTTGCACTTATTACATGTATGCATCCACGGTAGGCGTTTTTTAAAAATCTAATAAATGTTTATTTTTTAAAGATTTATTTGAAAGTCAGAGTTACACAGAAGAGGAGAGGCAGAAAAAGAGAGAGAGAGAGAGAGAGAGGTCTTCCATCCGCTGGTTACTCCCCAATTGGCTGCCACGGCTGGAGCTGGGCCGATCCGAAGCCAGGAGCCAGGAGCTTCTTCCGGATCTTCCATGTGGGTGCAGGGGTCCAAGCACTCGGGCCATCTTCTACTGCTTTCCTAGGCCATAGCAGAGAGCTGGATCAGCAGTGAAGCAGATGGGACTCGAACCAGTGCCCGTAAGGGATGCCAGCTCTGCAGGCAGCGGCTTTACCCACTACGTCACAGTGCCAGCCCCATAAATGTTTATTTTAATGATTCACCAAGATTTGTGATAAGTAGGATAAGGATGCAAATTAGCTCCACCATTTCAGAGAGCAACCAGAATGTGTGCATCAAAAGTCTTAGAAAATTGGGGTCAGCGCTCTGGCATAGTAGGCTAAGCTTCTGCCTGCAGTGCTAGAATCCCTTATGGGCTCTAGTTTGTGTCCCAGCTGCTCCACTTCCAATCCAGCTCTCTGCTTATGGCCTGGGAAATCTGTGGAAGATGGCCCAAGTGCCAAGGAGACCCGAAAGAAGTTCCTGGTTCCTGGCTCCGGGATTTGGATCAGCTCAGCTCCAGCCAACCATGCAGCGATTTGGGAAGTGAACCAGTGGATGGAAGACCATTCTCTCTGTCCATCTCTCTGTCTGTAACTCTACCTCTTAAATAAATAAATAAAGCATTTAAAAAGTCTAAGAAAACTTCAAGCCTTTGACTGAACAGTTTTTCTCCTAAGTGAACAATTATAATAGTGAAATAAATAGCTATAAGATTGTTCACAACATAGTGAATAATAAAAAGATTTCAGAAAAAAATCTAAATGTGCAAGAATAAAAGGTTGGAAGAATGAATTATGAGGCAGGTACAGAATAAAATCAAAGGCATGCAGTAGAAATAAGTGCCAAAAAAGACATAAGCTAGTTGAAGACCCTCAGCGCTAATTTGTTTTTAAATATTTATTTATTTATTTATTTGAAAAGCAGAGTTACAGAGAGAGGGGAAAAGATAGAGAGAGGAGAAAGAGACAGAGGAAGAGAAATACTTCCATCCCCTAATTCATTCCCCAAATGCATCCAATGTCCTGGTCTGGGTCAGGCTGAAACCAGGAGTCTGAAACCCCATGCTGGTCTCCTACATGGTAGCAGGAGCCTAAGTCCTTGGGCCATCTTCTGCTGCTTTTCCAGGCATGCAGTCAGGGAGCTAGCTTGGAAGTGGAGCAGCAGAGACTTGAACAGTGCTCATATGGGATGCTGGCGTCGCAGGAGGCAGCTTAACTCCCTGCACCACGCACGGTGCTGGCCCCGTGTCCTAACTTCTACACAGTAAACTCCTAACTTATGGGGCTGAAAATGTATCTAGTCATGTGATGACCTAAGTACTGTAGAATACACTGTAAATTTTTATGAAGAGCATGTTTAATCGTGGTCCATAAAATCTTTATGAGCAGCAGATATACAGCACTGGTGATGTTACGGTGTAGTTTGGTCCAGTTAACAGACTACTCCACTACCACCGAAGTGCTGCCTGCTTTAATGTGGCCTCAGCACACTGAAGGCTGCAGAGGACCAAGTGCAGCACCGCAGGGACTCGACCTATCATCCATTCTGCTGGCGGCCGCAGCCCCTGGACTCCACAGAGGGCAGACAAAAGCGCAATCGCCAGGGCATCAGGCATCTGCTCCCTGGAGACAGCAGCCCTGCAGTTCAGTGCACTGCAGGGAACATAAAGGCTGCAGGAAAGAATCTAGGGAGGGCTAATAGAGAAAACCCATGATGATGGACAGGAGTGTGCTCATGAGTCCTTCTGAGTCACCTTCTGCAGAATCTCCATAAGACACAAGGCCTGGAAAGAGGCCAGAGGAGCTGTCACAGAAGGTCTGTGAAGAGATCCAAAACCGGGGCCGGCGCCGTGGCTCACTTGACTAATCCTCCACCTGTAGCATCAGCATCCCATATGGGCACCGGGTTCTAGTCCCGGTTGCCCCTCTTCCAGTCCAACTCTCTGCTGTGGCCCAGGAGGGCAGTGGAGGATGGCCCAAGTGCTTGGGCCCCTGTACCCACATGGGAGACCAGGAGGAAGCACCTGGCTCCTGGCTTCGGATCAGCGCAGCGCCGGCCATGGCTGCCATTTTGGGGTGAACCAACGGAAGGAAGACTTTTCTCTCTCTCTCTCTCTCTCTCTCTCTCTCTCTCTCTCTCACTGTCTAGCTCTATCTGTCCAAAGAGAGAGAGAGAGAGAGAGAGAGAGAGAGAAAGATCCAAAACCACCACTTGCCACTCTTGTGACACTGGCTTTTCCCCGGGCTTGTAGCACTTGGGGACCAGCAGGTGCTACATCTGCATCTTGGTCCCTACATGCTCAGTGTCTCCAGTCTCTCAGACCCATCCTTTCCTGAAATGGGCTTCTGAGGCCAGGGCTGCTTGAGTTCCAGTTGTCACCCATCCTTCTTACATTTCCTGCCCATGTCAAGATGAGCTGGGTGGCATTAAGTGCAACTGAGGTCACCGAAAAGATTTTAAATCAGCTATTTTAAAAGTTGCTGACATCATCAACTCAGACTTGTCATTCCTGGGTCAGCACACTTGTCCCTGCAGCAGTGGCCCTTTGTGCTGACTCCTGCCCAGCTGCAGGAGGCTCAGCCACGCATTTAAAACACCCATGTCACGCATAGGGTGCCTGGGATTGATTCCTGGCCTCAGCTCCTGACTCCAGCTTCCTGTTGGGAGGCAACAGTTATGACCCAAGTCATCAGGCTCCTTCCAGACATATGGGAAACATGGATTGAGTTCCCATCTCCCAGCTGAAGCCCCAGCTGGTCCTGACCAGCCATTGTGGGCATTTGGGGAGTGAACCAATGGATGGGAGCACTCTCTTGCTCTCTCTCTCTCTCTCAAATAGATAAGAAATAAAATAAAAATGTTTGTTTTGATGCAAAGTTTTCTCATTAGACACATTTGCCCTGAACCTCTTGAAGGTCCCTTAAATTATATATCCTGTGTTGGTCATCTGTCTGTTTTACCGGAGGAGTAATGAATTGGCATTCAAGCTTAGGGCTCCATAGCCAAAATCGTGTGAAAAGCCAGGAACTAGGAACCAGTGGAGAACTAGGAGAGGACGTTTTCTGTTTCAGAATGAGTCACACATACCTTGACCTAGCTCATGCAAACTGACACTCCCAGCAAGCAGTTGCTGGGTCACCCAGGAGACCAAAGATGTTTGCCTACTATTTTTCCTGACATGTTTCTATACGTAGAGCGGACTTAATGCCACACTCAGTTCCATTGTGTCTCGCTGATTGGATTTCTATTCTAAAACCTGGAACTCCAACAGGTAATGGGATGACACATCATAAAGCAGGATGAATCCCCAGCATCTGCAACAACCTGGTGCAGATTACAAACATTCAAATGATAAATGAATAAAAAAAAACATATTGTTAAGTGAAAAAGAACCAGGTACAGAATGAGAATATGTGTTACCATCTCTTTCTGCCCCACCCCTGTCATTCCCACCCCATGCAATTCCCTCCTCTGCCCTATAAATCCCAGCTAGATACAAACAATTCTTACAAATCAATAAGAGGTTGGCGCCACGGCTCACTAGGCTAATCCTTCACCTGTGGCACCCGCACCCCGGGTTCTAGTCCCGGTCGGGGCACCGGATTCTGTCCCGGTTGCTCCTCTTCCAGGCCAGCTCTCTGCTGTGGCCCGGGAGTGCAGTGGAGGATGGCCCAAGTGCTTGGGCCCTGTACCCCATGGGAGACCAGGAGAAGCACCTGGCTCCTGGCTTCAGATCAGCGCAGTGCGCCGGCCGCAGCGGCCATTAGAGGGTGAACCAACGGCAAAGGAAGACCTTTCTCTCTGTCTCTCTCTCTCTCACTGTCCACTCTGCCTGTCCAAAAAAAAAAAAAATCAATAAGAAATTGGGCATTTTTTTTATTTTTGCAAAAGACACAAACAGGTACTTCACAAAATAAGATATTGTAAAAGTCCATTAAACTATTAAGAAAATACTCAATCTCATTAGCCACTGTGGAAATGCAATTTAAAACCTCAACGTAAAGGCAAGGTTTAGCCTGCTGGTTGAGATACCAGTTAAGACACTCATGCCCCATAAGGGAGTACCTGGCTTCAACACCCAGATCTGGTTCTGGCTCCTGACTCCAGCTTCCTGTTAAGGAAGGCTCTAGGGGGCATCAGTGAAAGCTCAAGTTACTGGGTTCCTGCTACCTACTTGGGAGACTTGGATTGAGCTCCATGCTCCTGACTTTGGCCCAGCCCAGTCCTGGCCATTGAGGACATTTTGGGAATGAATCAATGGATCAGATCTCAATCAATCTCTCTCTCTCAAATTGTCTGAATCAAAACTAAAATAAATTTATTTATCTGAAATAAAACCACAATGACATATAATTACTCACCCACCATAATGGCTAAAATTTAGAAGATTAGCCATTACAAATGCTGGCAAGAATGTGGAGAAAATGGAACTCAGATACTGAGGAAGGGAATGTAAATTAGCAAAACTATTTTGGAAGCTTTTTGGCAATTTTTTTTTTTTGACAGGCAGAGTGGACAGTGAGAGAGAGAGACAGAGAGAAAGGTCTTCCTTTGCCGTTGGTTCACCCTCCATTGGCCGCCGCGGCCAGCGCGCTGCGGCCGGCGCACTGCGCTGATCCGATGGCAGGAGCCAGGAGCCAGGTGCTTTTCCTGGTCTCCCATGGAGTGCAGGGCCCAAGCACTTGGGCCATCCTCCACTGCACTCCCAGGCCACAGCAAAGAGCTGGCCTGGAAGAGGGGCAACCAGGACAGAATCCGGCACCCCGAGCGGGACTAGAACCCGGTGTGCCGGCGCCGCAAGGCGGAGGATTAGCCTACTGAGGCACGGCGCGGGCCGGCAATATTTACTAAAGTCTGCCATTTGCAAGTTCACCCTTGTGTTCACTGAATGAGAGGTATAAAGGGCTCATAACTGTAATCTTTACATTAACCAAAAAGTAGAAGCAGCCCAATTTTCATCAACAGTAAAAAGAATCAATATTGATACATTTGCTGGTGCCACGGCTTACTTGGCTAATCCTCCTCCTGTGGCGCCGGCACCCCGGGTTCTAGTCCTGGTCGGGGCGCCGGATTCTGTCCCGGTTGCCCCTCTTCCAGGCCAGCTCTCTGCTGTGGCCCGGGAGTGCAGTGGAGGATGGCCCAAGTCCTTGGACCCTGCACCCGCATGGGAGACCAGGAGGAAGCACCTGGCTCCTGGCTTCGGATAGGCACAGCCTGCCGGCCATCGCGGCCATTGGAGGGTAAACCAATGGCAAAGGAAGACCTTTATCTCTGTCTCTCTCTCTCACTAACACTGCCTGTCAAAAAAATTTTAAAAAATTGATACATTTATTTAGCAGACAGTATATAACATAAGCATGAATAGATGATGGCTAAACACAGCCAGAGGGATGACTCTCAAAAAAATATGCTAAAAAAAAAGAAATCAGACAAAGGAATTCACACATTTATACAAAATTCAAAAGCAGTGTAAACTTATGCATACACTAGACATTAGCATGGTGGTTATATTTGGGAAGGAAGAAGTGGGTAATGACTAGATGTGATTTCAGGGATCCTATTTTACTATTGATGTTAATGATATTTACATAGATTATCCATCAGTGTGCACACTTAGACTCTTTGCACTGTTCAGATGGACTTCATATTTTAATACAAGAGCTAAAAATAGGGGCCAGCACTGTTGCATAGCATGTAAAGACACCATCCACAGTGACAGCATCCCATGTGGGTGCTGGATCAAGTCCCAGCTGCTCCACTTCCAATCCAGCTCCCTGCTAATGCACTTGGGAAAGCAGCAGAAGATGGTCCAAGTCCTTGGGTCCCTGCACCCACATGGAAGACCCAAAGTCCCAAACACTTGGGCCATCTTCTGCTGCTTTCCCAGGCACAGTAACAGGGAGCTGGATTGGAGGTGGAATAGCCCATATGGGATGTCAGCATCACAGGTGGCTGCTTTACCTACTACACCACAAAGCCGCCCTCTGTTGGAGTATATTTTATTTTCACCCCTGCCTTCTGATGGTGTTTCTGGAAATGGATCACTAGTATGTGATGAACCTCACAGGAAGCTTAAACATGTGCGGAGTGATCAGCCCAGATTTCTTGTGCAACTGAACGATCTAGAGAAACGGCAGAATCATCTGCTCCATGAGCTTGGTACCGACAGCCTTGGTTGGCATCATGGATCATGAAGAAACAAGATGAAAACATACAGGAGGAAAATCCTGGGATTCTTTTTCTAGGGAAATAATACATACATGCAAATAAAATGCCTCAGTGGACAAAATGAAATAATATGCATTTGGATGTATTTTGAACAAAGCAATGTATTAAAGTAAAGAGCTGGACTCTAGCCATGTAAGGTTGATATCTGGAAAATGAAATGTATATTGACCTTACTGCTTGGTCTCTTGCAGCAATATCTTCACTATGTTAAGATTTAATGTTATAGTCTCTTCGTTTTTATAGCATACTAATATTAAAAATCCATTTGAAGAACATTCTGTCTTGTGAAACCACATTCAAGATAATATCAATTCACTCAATGTACCTTCTACGAGAACCCACACACACAATATTTCTCTTAAATTCAGTGCCAGGAAAACCTTGTCCCTGCAGAAAAAAATGTTTGCTTCTTTTTGCCAGACTAAATAACCCATATGTTTCCTGTCTCCACTTTTTTTGTTAACTCCCAGAAAAGCCAGAGCTAAGCTTATGGCTCAGTTGCAGTAACCAACAAATCCCAGGTGCTTGATTTCATCTCTGTCTCTGGTTTTGCCTTAATAAAAATAGCTTTATGATCCTTTCATTCCATATTATAAAAGTGGTATATATTCACTGTTCATTATAGAAAATGTAGACAAGAAAAATGAGGGGGGGCGACTGTTACCTTTTCAATCTTGTGTGCGTTCTCTGATTATACTGCATCCCAACCTCAAATCTGTATTTGTTATTTGATTGCTAGAGAGGAAAATTGACTCTGACTTACTTAAACCATAAAAAGAATTTATAAGGAGACTGGAGAGCTGGAATCATTCACGTAGAATTTCCAGGCCTCAGACTGCACAGGAACCTTGGCAGCCCCCAGCCCCCAGCTCCCAGCAATGGAAATCACAGAAAATCTCCTTAGGACCCTGCCACTGACTGACTCATCTCCAAACTACTCTTTCCTGAGTGACGGCCAGATGGACACTGTGTTCAGCAACTCCACTTAAGCTGCATGGAATAGGGCCAGGCCAGACAGTTAGGAGGATGGCTGGGTTGCCATAAAAATAGGGTGAATAAAAGGGGGTGTTGTAAGCCACTGAGCTGGAAACCAGTTGGGCTTGGCATGGGCCTATATGTTTCTACCTCCTCCTCTGTGGTTATGGCCAAGTGTTCATGAATTTATGTTGCTCCACACCTACAGCCATTGCTGCGAGAAAGAAACTCAGACTGGGAAGCACGGAGGCTCATGCTCCCCATGGCTTTCCTGAGTGGTCCTCAGTTGCTGGAGGCTGTGGCTGTCGCTTGCCTCCACTGTTCTCCCTGCCCCTTGTCCCACCAACAATGGCTGGGTCATCACAGAAAACAGAGTCCACCTTGGGCAAGAGGCCATAACCCCACTGAGTGTATCACACAAAAGGAGAGCATGGTAAAGGCTGATTCTGTTTATGTTCAAATGCATAGTAGGTTTGATTCTGTCGTGAACATTAACAGGCAAACCCTGTTATGAATCTAATGCAACAGTTCCCAGTACCTCTGGGAACACTGGTTCAAGGAGCATTGCTGTCCTCAGTGATTCATTAGTATTAGTTTTGAGGAAAGGGTTTTGGCAGCTAAGAAACATTTGGAAAACAGGACATATCATATTATATTTTTGGAAATGCAAAAGTCACTGTATCAAACCATAGGCTCAGCCATTGCAGATATGTATGTATGTGGACATACATATGTTAATATTTTCAAATTCTGAATTCCTCATAGTTATTTGGTACAGATCCCTTTTCATGGAATACTTAATAATTCTTAGGGAATTGGTATTCTGTGTAAAGAGTTTATGACAAATTGGTTTAATATGGTAGAGATACTTAATATTAGAAAATCCAACTTCATTAACAAGGTTATCCACCTACCTGATATATGTATTTTAACTAAAGATTTGACACAGAATTAATAAGAAACATTAAACGATAGGTGACTTCCATCTTTCTCTTTGGTTATTGTTCAGCACGTGCTCAGAAAGGTTGTGTGTATCAGCTATAAAATAATGCAAACCTAAGCTATATAACTGATGCTAGTATTATTTAATGCTCAGAACGCAATTTTTCTCCTACCATTTGAGTCATTTTCTCAACGTCTTCATTAATGGAGAGTCCAGATTAATCTTCTCTCATGCTATAATGGACAGAGAGCACTGTTTGTTGTGTGGGCATTTGGTGCAGCAAGTTGCCACTTGGGACACTTGCACCCAGTATTTGGTTCAAGTCCTGGTTACTCTGTTCCCGATTCCCACGTTCCACTTCCTGTTAATGTGTACCCTGGGAGGCAGCAAGTGATGGCACCTGTACTTGGGTCCTTGCCACCTGAGCTATCAGGGTGTATTTTTTAAAGATTTATTTATTTATTTGAAAGTCAGAGTTACAAAGAGAGGGGGAGAGACAGAGAGAGATCCTCCATCTGCTGGCTCACTTCCCAGATGGCTGCAACAGCTGGGGCTGAGTCAGGCTGAAACCAGGAGCCAAAAGCTTCCTCTGGGTCTCCCACATGGGTAGCAGAGGCCCAAACACTTGGGCCATCTTCTGCTGCTTTTCCCAAGCCATCAGCAGACAGCTAAAATGGAAGTGGAGCAGCCAGGACATGAATCAATGCCCATATAGGATGACAGCATTGCAGGAAGTGGCATTACCCACTATGCCACAATGCTGGCCTCCAGAACAGGATTGAGTAACCAGGTTCCTGACTTCAGCCTGGCCCAGCCCTGGATGTTCTAGGCATTTGAAGAGTGAACCAGGGACCGGCACTGTGGCATAGCGGGTAAAGCCACCACCTGCAGTGCCAGAATCCCATATGGGCTCCAATTCGAGTCCCAGCTGCTCCACTTCTGATCCAGCTCTCTGCTATGGCCTGGGAATGCAGTGGAACATGACCCAAGAACTTGGGCCCCTGCACGAGCATGGGAGACCCAGAGGAAGCTCCTGGCTCCTGGCTCCAGATTGGCACGGTCCCTGGCTTCAGATTGGCGCAGCTCCAACTGTTGCGGTCATTTGGGGAGTGAACCAGCAAATGGAAGACCTCTTTGTCTTTCTCTGCCTCTGCCTCTCTGTAACTCTTTCAAATTAATAAGTAATTCTCTTTAAAAAAAAATGAACCAGTAGATGGAAGATTTCTCTCTCTCTGCCCCTCTGCCTTTCAAATAAAATGAAAAATAAAGATATTTTAAAAGAAAAGAGTACAAAGTTCTAAATTCTGCTTTTTTATTTATTTTTGATAGGCAGAGTGGACAGTGAGAGAGAGACACAGAGGTCTTCCTTTTCCGTTGGTTCACCCCCCAGTGGCCGCTGTGGCTGGCGCGTTTCAGCCCGCGCACCGGGCTGATCTGAAGCCAGGAGCCAGGTGCTTCTCCTGATCTCCCATGCGGGTGTAGGGCCCAAGGACCTGGGCCATCCTCCACTGCACTCCCGGGCCATAGCAGAGAGCTGGACTGGAAGAGGGGCAACTGGGACAGAATCCGGCCCCAACCGGGACTAGAACCGAGGGTGCCAGCGCCGCAGGCAGAGGATTAGCTTATTGAGCCACGGCGCCGGCCTAAATTCTGCTTTAAAAACAGATAGTACTGCTTGATTTGTAATATAGTTAAATTCACTAGATAATTCATAAAGTTGGAAACAATTTTTTCGCATCAGATTTTCAAAGCTAAACATGAATGATAATCCTCAGTGTTGTGACAATGCTGATAATAGTAAAACATGCTAAAACTTTGGTGGTAGAGCAGTTTGACATAAAAGAAGGAAAGCTTTCTAAGTCTCAAAAGACAAGAAACCTCTGTTGGTATTTGTGATACAACATATTCACTTTCCTCTTTAAAAAAAAAAGTATTTATTTATTTGAGAGGTAAAGTTACAGACAGAGGGAGGGAGAGACAGAAAGAAAGGTCTCCCATCCACTGGTTCAATCCCCAAATGGACACATGACTGGAACTGGGCCAGTCCGAAGCCAGAAGCCAGGAACTTCTTCCAGATCTCCCAAGCCAGTGCAGGGGCCCAAGCATTTGGGCCATCTTCTAACTGCTTTCCCAGGCCACAGCAGAGAGCTGGATCAGAAGTGGAGCAGCCAGGACTGGAACCGGCACCCATATGGGATGCCGGTGCCACCAGTGGAGGCTTAACCCACTAAGCCACAGCACTGGCCCCTCACTTTCCTCCTTTACATAGAGGGATGGAAGGGCATGCACTAAAGTAACTAATATCCCTGTTGTAGGTATAACTGTAGATATTTTTACTTTATTTTGCTTTCCATTATATTCTGATTTTTCTGTATAAATTTAGGAAAAGAGTTAGCATAGGAGGTTATACAAAATAGATGGCCATTTAGAGATGAAATATTTCTTGAATATAATAAACTAAGAGAATTTGTTCTCATCAAACATAGAAAGTATTTAATAGTATCTCCTGTCATCTATGAAGGTACACCACACTGTTGATTATACATGCTGAATGATGTAACAATATCAAATATCTCTAACATTGAACAAAATGTTGCCATTTTATTACACAACTATTAATCTCTAACATTCTATCATCAATTTAACTTTTCTCATATTCTTTTATCATTTATAAGTGACAAGGAAATTATTTTAAATCATAGGTTGACAAACTGTTTAAGTAAAGAATCAATAGTAAGTATTTTAGACTTTGTAGGCCATGTAGTCTCTGCTACAACCACTTAACTTACCTGCTGTTTCAGTGGAAAAGCACTCAAAGGCAATACCTAAACAAATGTGTGTTTTCAATAAAACTTTCCCACAGACACTGAAATTTGAATCATGTAATTTTCATGTCATTTAATATAGTGATTCTTTTGACTTCTTTCCAAACTATTTAAAAATGTAAAGCCATTCTTGGCTCATAGGACATACAAAAATGGGTGTAGTCAGAACTGGCCCAACGTTTTGTTTTTTGTTTTTTTTACAGGCAGAATGGACAGTGAGAGAGAGAGACAGAGAGAAAGGTCTTCCTTTGCCGTTGGTTCATCCTCCAATGGCCGCCGAGGCCCGCATGCTGTGGCGGGCACACACGCTGATCCGAAGGCAGGAGCCAGGTGCTTCTCCTGGTCTCCCATGGGGTGCAGGGCCCAAGCACTTGGGCCATCCTCCACTGCACTCCCGGGCCACAGCAGAAAGCTGGCCTGGAAGAGGGGCAACCGGGACAGAATCCGGTGCCCCGACAGGGACTAGAACCCGGTGTGTCGGCGCCGCAAGACAGAGGATTAGCCTAGTGAGCCGCGGTGCTAGCCTGGACCAACGGTTATAGTTTGCTGACAAATGTTTCAAACATTTGTAGTGTGGTGATCATTTAAAAAAAATGCTATTTGTTCAACCTAAACCATGTCTTTGCTTTTGGGCTTCCTCACCAGGAAGATTTCAGATTTGACCTAGAATTTTCTAGGGACAACAATCCTAGTGCATGCTTTCGAGCTGGCTGCACCCAGCCTCCAGGGTGGCCCCTAGTAACTCCCACTTCCTAGCAGCCACCTGGTACAGTTTCCTTGCACCTTGAGGCAGCATAGACTACAAATGATGCTATGTCACTTCTAAAAGTTTAGCATAAAGACCACAATTCCTGTCTGGAGTGCATACTCTTCCTCTTTCCCTTGGATCTCTTCTGTGCTGTATGGTGAGGCCCATGTGGCAAGAAGCTCAAGCTTCCAGCCAAAAGCCAGAGAGGAACTGAGGTCTGTCAACACCTCGGAGAGCGAGCAAGGAAGCAAATCTGCCAGCTCCAGTCAAGGTAGCAGCTGACAGCTGCTCTGGATGACACCTTGGATGCAATCTCCTGAGAGGCCTGAGTCAACACCACCCAGTTAAACTCCTCTGTACTGAACACAGAGAAACCGTCGGATGATAAATGTTATAACTGCTAAGTGTTGGGGGGGGTCGTTATTTACACATGCATAGAGAAGCCACGTGGTACCTATGTTAAACCAAGACCTGTCGGGTTTCAAACCCTGGTCCCTGACATTTCTGTTTGGACTCATAACCCAGCCCTTGTCTAAGTGCCCAGTCCCTGGGCCCTGCTGCACCAGACACTCCCTGAAGCTGAGGATTAACTGCAGTCTCTGGAATGTCTGCGTGTGTCACATATGGAACTAGTAAAGGAAGAGGGGAAAATTCGCTGCACATTATTTTCCATAAAACATTGGTCAGATGTTCCAAATTGAGTAATTTAATAGCATCGTTCCCTCTCAAGAAAAAATAAAAATAAAAAACGTTCCCCTGCTTGCTAACCTCCTCACCGGCCCATCTACCTCACCTCCTCTCCTCACTCACACTCTTCATTAACTTTCCAACAGAATAGTGCACTTTACATGAAGCAACGATTTGATCTGAGGGAATCCTTTGTGCTTTGGTTTTCAGTCAGCCACCTGGTTTTCCTCTAGAGTGCATGATCTGTCCTACTGTCATTGCTTCTCATTTGTCCATTCCAGGTCCTCTGATTCAAGAATGACGTTCTGAAAGACATAAGGCAGGAAAGCAAGAAAGTCAAAGTCACCCTGCAAAGTCAATCACATGATCTGACAGAAGCTTAGAGCCAGGACAGTCATCATTAACGGGAAGACATTTCACTGTACTTTGCAATTTAAGAGCACTTGAACTTCTTAATATCCACAAATAACTTCTGTACACTGAGAAAACAACTGGGATTATATGTTCTGTTTCGGCTGAGGGGACTTCAGGTACCTGAGTACAGAAAACTGTGTGTGCACGGTGGGAGGAGAAGCGGGGTTTGGAAAGTGAGAAATATCCTGATGCTTTAACTTCCCTTATTCATTTCTTTATATATATATATATATATATATATATATATAAGATTTATTTATTTATTTGAAAGATGGAGTTACAGAGAGAGAAGCACAAACAGACAAAGATCATCCATCCACTGGTTCACTCCCCAGACGGCCACAACAGCCAGGGATGGGCCAGACCGAAGCCAAGAGCCAGGAGCTTCTTCCGGGTCTCCCACGTGGGTGGCAAGGGTCCAGACACTAGGGCCATCTTCCACGGCTTTCCCTGGCCATTAGCAGGGAGTTGGATCAGAGGTGGAGCTGCTGGGACAGGAGCCGGCACCGATATGGGATGACGGTGTTTCGAGTGGAAGCTTAATCTGCTGCGCCACAATGCCAGCCCCTGTTCTGTTTGTTTCTTAATGAATCCCAGGAATGTATATGTAGAACAGACTTCAGGAGATCATTAAAAATCCCCTTTTTGTCTTTAAGCTCCATAGCGATGCCGTCTAGAAGGTCAGACAGCCATGGACATTATACACAAGCAGCTGAACTTGATGAAGGTGACAGAGGGTGTCCGTGCCATTACGTTTGCTGGGCACAGTGCTCAGACTTCAAGCAGTAGACTGGGATCATCTCACTTCACATCCCACCTCTGCCATTTATTTTAGTTTTCGTGCCTTCTTTGCCTTCCCAGAACTGCCACTGATTCCCTTTTTGGGAAACAGCCACACTTGCGGGGGTGAAATGATCGGTCTCAAAGCATGTGGATCTAAAGGTTCTAGCTCCAGTCATTCATGAGGTCCAGCTGAGCATTCCCCTTCCTCCAATGCTTTCCTTTGTCATGTAAGATACCCAGGCAGTCTTCTTCTTCTTTTTTTTTTTTTAAAGATTTATTTATAGGGGCGGCGCCAGCTCACTTGGCTAATCCTCCGCCTGTGGCGCTGGCACCCCAGGTTCTATTCCCGGTCGGTCGGGGCACCAGATTCTGTCCCGGTTGCCCCTCTTCCAGGCCAGCTCTCTGCTGTGGCCTGGGAAGGCAGTGGAGGATGGCCCAAGTGCTTGGGCCCTGCACCTACATTGGTGGTTCACCCGGCTCCTGGCTTCGGATTGGCGCAGTGCCGGCCGCAGCAGCCATTGGGGGATGAACCAAAAGAAAGGAAGACCTTTCTCTCTGTTTCTCTCTCTCTCTCTAACTCTGCCGGTCAAAAAAAAAAATTTATTTATTTTACTTGAAAGTCAGAGTTACACAGAGAGAGAGGAGAGGCAGAGAGTGAGAGAGGTCCTCTATCTGCTAGTTCACTCCCCAATTGGCCACATGGCCGGAGCTGCACTGTTCCGAAGCCCGAAGCCAGGAGCTAGGAGCTTCTTCCGGGTCTCCCACATGGGCCCAGGGGCCCAAGGACTTGGGCCATCATCTACTGCTTTCCCAGGCCACAGCAGAGAGCTGGATCAGAAGTGGAGCAGCCGGGTCTCGAACCAGCGCCCATATGGGATGCTGGCACCATACTGCAGGCGGTGGCTTTACCCACTACACCACAGCGCCAGTCCCTAGGCAGTCTTCTTGTATGCCTTCCCTGGGAGACAGCAAGTGATGGCTCAAATAGTTGGGCCTCTGCCACCCATGTGGGAGAGCTGGCTTGAGATCCTGGCTCCTGTCTTCAGCCGGGCCCAGCTGAGGCTGTTGTGGGCCTTTGAGGAATGAATGGAAGATATCTCTCTTTCCCAAATAAATAAATAAGAAACCCTCAGGGAGAATGAGTTTGAGATAAAGAATTCTCTTTTGGCCATGTTAAAATTTGGATACTTGTTAGACCCCTAAGTGGAGATATTTGATCCAGAATTGGTTATCTGAATCCATAGCTTAGAAAAATGTTTGGGCCTAGAAATGTAAAATTGGGAATATCCCTATGATGCCAGCATTTAATCCAGGTATTTGCACCTAATGTAAGAATGTTTAGGTTCTTTCTCCATGGAATCCCAGTCTCACAAAAAGTATCCAGTGCAGAAAAAGTGGAAGATCACCTTTATGGACTCTAGTGGTAACTGAATATTTATTTACATTTGTGGAGAAGTAAATGAGGCTGTCCTGGTCCATGACAGATAATACCCAAGGCAGGAAACCACAAAGGTTTTCTTTGAAATGTAAACTGCTATGCAAAACCAGGCCAGAACAAATGCAAACAAGAGCTACACCACTGAGCTAAGGAGTGGATCCTGCCTGCCTGGTAACTCTCTGAGCTGTCACCAGATTCCCCCAAGAGTCTCACACACAAACAAGAAGCCTGCTGCTCATCACCATGGCTACAAAATCCTTTGGGTCTAAGGAAGAATCTGGCTTTTTCAAAATTGGTCTAAGAGGGTGGCTTTGTCTAAGAGTCCAGCCAATGAAACCAAGAAAAGCCCTAAAAAAATATAAAGAACATTGGTTGAGATCTGATCCTAAGACATTATGAGGCAGCAGAAGGGAAGGAGTCTGCCACATCATAAATCACTGACATTGATTTAAAAATAAAAATAACAAATGACACCTGCCAGTGTTAAACTGTACCTGAACATAGATATGAATAAAAAAAGAAAAGTAGGCCATTGGAATTGCATTGTGTGTATGTGTAATCTAACCCCAGCACATGTAACTGTTAGAGTTGGATTGCTCTTGCCACCCCAAAAACGCTCCAAGAGACCTTCTCTCATGCAATTAACAAAGGGTAAGGTTTATTGATGATCCGACATGTCGGGGCCCCCGTCCCAGTACAGGCGAGCGGCCCCAAATAGTCTTGGGTTGGGGTTTTTATACACGTTTAAACAAAGAAAATCAATCATTGCAAAGATCAGACAGAGGTATAGGGTAAACAATTGATACAAGTTAAGTGATTTTACAACCAGTTGATTTATGAATACAGCGAGTACAGGAAATCGAGTAAGGGCCTGATTAGACCTCAGAGAACCATATGGCCTATACAGGGAGTATCAAAAAGCCTCCTATTGCCAAAAGGGAGGGCCACACAACAAACACAACAAGGTTGCAGGAACTGCCTTGATGATACCTAGGAATGCAGCCGAATGGCGATAAGGGACACATGGTGGGGTCAGGGTTCCAGGAGGCAAAGAGATATATGGTGACTTCTTCTATCTTACTTAGGTGAAACTAAGGTTACGCTCACATTGGGGTAATTTACTGACTAATTAACTTTATAGAGAATGGCTATGCAGAGCAAGTCTAATGAGGTCAGGAAAGTTCACCAGAGGAGGTTGGGGGGGGAGCGGCTTTTAACTTTTTAACCCTTCATAACTGCTTTCTCTTTTATACATACACATATGCGCACATGCACACACAGCTATGGCCTATGTCACAATGCTGATTAATTTTTAAGTCTATAATATAAATTCAGCATAGAAACCAGGACAGTGAACATAAACTGATGTTTTAGTCTACTCGGGCTGCCATAACAAAATACCTTAGGCAGGGTAATTTGCAAACAGCCTAAATGTATTTGTGTTCACAGTTCTGGAGGCTAAGTCAAGGGTTAAAGTGCCACCAGAGTTGGTGTATGGTGAGAGCTTGCTGTCTGTCCATAGAAGGTACATTCTTGTGGCATTTTCATGTAGTGAAAGGGGCCAAACAAGACCCCTCAAGCCTCTTCTAAGAGGCACTAATCCCCTGCATGGTGGCATCGCCCCATGACCTACACACTACCTTTTAATATTGTTGCATGGTTGGAAGAAGGGGCACAAACATTCAGAGCATGGTACATGATTTCTCTGAATGACAACCAAGTCCATAAATCACTTTGGCTCAATTTCCAAATATCCCAAAGAATGACAATAATGGCTGTGCTGTTGATAGACAATGTCTAAGATCATTAAGCTATGATAATAACTAACAAATCCACAAGAGTTAAAGCACTGGGTATCTTAAAAAGCAAGTAGATTTTTAGATAAACAAAATAGCTCCAATTTATTGGGTCTGTATGTGACTGACACTCTTATGTTTTAATAATCTCATTTGGTTCTACGAGCATCACATATATTACCATTATCATTTTTTTTTCTTTTCTTAAAAAAGATTTATTTATTTGTTTGAAAGGTAGAGTAACAAGAAGAGAGGGAGAGGATGGGAGAAAGCTATGGTCCATCTGCTGGTTAAAGTGATGGTCCATCTTTTGGTTCACTCCCCAAATGGTCTCAATGGCTGAGGCAGGGCCAGTCAGAAACCAGGAGCCCAAAACTCTTATTCCGGTCTCTCACATGGGGTCAGGAGCCCAGACACTTGGGCCATCCTCTGCTGCTTCCCAGGTCCATTAGCAGGGAGCTGGATCAGAAGCAGGGCAGTGAGGACTCAAATCAGCATGCTGATATGGGATGCTGGTGTTCTCACAAGTGGCAAGTGGCAGCTTAACCCACTGTGCCACGAGGCCGGCCCTGCCATCAACATTTATTTATTTATTTATTTATTTATTTATTTATTGACAGGCAGAGTGGACAGTGAGAGAGAGAGACAGAGAGAAAGGTCTTCCTTTGCCATTGGTTCACCCTCCGATGGCCACCACGGCTGGCGCACTGCGGCTGGCACACCGCGCTGATCTGATGACAGGAGCCAGATACTTATCCTGGTCTCCCATGGGGTGCAGGGCCCAAGCACTTGGGCCATCCTCCACTGCACTCCCGGGCCACAGCAGAGAGCTGGCCTGGAAGAGGGGCAACCGGGACAGAATCCGGTGCCCCGACCAGGACTAGAACCTGGTGTGCCGGCGCCACAAGGCGGAGGATTAGCCTAGTGAGCCACGGCGCTGGCCGCCACCAACATTTACAAATGAAAATACTGGAGCTCTGAGAAACTAAGTAGCTTGCTCAAGGTTACCCAGCTTGTAGTCAGAACATCTGGGCTACAAACACAGATCCATTAGACTCCATGCTTATATTGTTTGCACATAGGCATCAGTAATGAGAAATGTTCCAATTACTTTTTTTTTTTTTTTTGACAGGCAGAGTTAGACAGTGAGAGAGAGAGAGAAAGAAAGGTCTTCCTTTTTCCGTTGGTTCACCCTCTAAATGGCCACTACGGCTAGGCGCACTGCCTAGCGCTTCCGAAGCCAGAAGCCAGGTGCTTCCTCCTAGTCTCCAATGCGGGTGCAGGGCCCAAGCACCTGGGCCATCCTCCACTGCACTCCCGGGCCACAGCAGAGAGCTGAACTGGAAAAGGAGCAACCGGGACAGAATCTGGTGCCCGGACCGGGACTAGAACCTGGTGTGCCGGTGCCACAGGCGGAGGATTAGCCTAGTGAGCCGCGGCACCAGCCCCCAATTACTTTTACATTTATTTACTCCATTTTAAGACATTGATTTGTGAGGTTCTAAAACCTTCATTCTTAGGGATGCTGCCTAATATCAGTAACATCTCATATTTGAAAAGTAATACCTTCCACTTTCTCAGGTTTTAAACAGTAATCATGGAGCTGGCACTGTGGTGCAGTAGGTAAAGCCACCATCTGGGCGCCGATTTGAGTCCTGGCTGCTCCACTTCCCATCCTGCTCCCTGCTAATGAGCCCAGGAAAGCAGTGGAAGATGACCTAAGTCCTTGGGCCCATACACCCACGTGGGAGACCCGGAAGAAGCTCCTGGCTCCTGGCTTTGGCCTGGCTAAACCCCAGCTTAGCCATTTGCAGCCATTTGGGAAGTGAACTAGTGGATAGATCTCTCTCTCTCTCTCTCTCTCTCTCTGCCTCTGTAAGTCTGCCTTTCAAAATAAATAAATAAATAAATATTTTAAAAAAGTAGTCATTATAGTCCAAGCTGGGCTTGAAATTGTGGGATTGCTGAACAAAAGATTGAAGGGGAAAAGTCAATACTTCCAAAAGGATATTTATATACTTTCCACTACTCATTCACCAGAGTAACCAACATTAGGTTTACTCTGTACTCACTCATTTTTAAAGTACTAATAAAAACACATACCCATTTGTATGCCTTTTTAATTGTTTCATGGCTTAAAAATACTATACATACTATTTGCAATAAGATTTCTTTCTCTTTACATCATTTCAAGTAAATCAAATGGACCTAAGACATAGAAGAATTTATACATAAACATGTTTAAAACAAGAACAGAAATTCAACTTAATAAATATTTACGGAGTACCTACCATGTGTCAGGAACTCTTCTGTATGTCCAAGGGATATGGGAGCAAACAGACAAGACTGTCTTCCCTCAGCCTTGCCCAGTGTGCGAGCCATCCCACTTCTATCAGTAAGTCTTTGCTTAAGTGTTTGCCAATACAACACTCATTATCTTAATAGTTGCATAATATACCATAGTTGATAGCATATTATGGTTTTGTTTTTGATTTTTGCAGCTAGTGGTACAAAGTGGTACAATGAACACCAATATTACATATAATCACACACATGCACGAGCACTTGAAAAGATTCATGGAAATGGAATTAAAATGTTTATTTTGGTGCAAAAAGGTGAAATTCAGCAAATTAGGGGGTCTTCAAAAAATTGATGGAAAATGTTAATTATTTTTATTTATTTTTTTTTTGACAGGCAGAGTGGACAGTGAGAGAGAGAGACAGAGAGAAAGGTCTTCCTTTGCCGTTGGTTCACCCTCCAATGGCCGCCGCGGTCGGCGCGCTGCGGCCGGCGCACCGCGCTGATCCGATGGCAGGAGCCAGGAGCCAGGTGCTTTTCCTGGTCTCCCGTGGGGTGCAGGGCCCAAGCACCTGGGCCATCCTCCACTGCACTCCCGGGCCACAGCAGAGAGCTGGCCTGGAAGAGGGGCAACCGGGACAGAATCCGGCGCCCCGACCGGGACTAGAACCCGGTGTGCCGGCGCCGCTAGGAGGAGGATTAGCCTAGTGAGCCGCGGCGCCGGCTTGGAAAATGTTAATTATGATAAGGTGCATGGAACTCAAATACTTTTGACCCCAAATAAATTTAACCTTTTAATTATTCCATTTTTCACGAACTTTTTTTAAGCTACCTGCGTATATATCATTATAAATTCTAAAGAAAAGTATCCTGACTGGTGAACTCAAGCTACCAAACAGACCTATCTCTGCCATTTCTCACCAGTCCCTGCCTGCACTGCCCAGGTGTGAGCACAGACTGTGGTACTATCCACCTGGGTGGTGCTGAAGCAGGTGCTCCGTCTCCGCTGTTTGAAGCCATTCCCTGCACAGCCCCAATGCCCTTGATCTACCCTTGCTTCCTAAAGTCTCCAGCTGTCGACCGACTTCTGCCACGAAAACTCTCTAATCTCGCGTAATAATCAAATCCCAACCCCGCAGCGTCGCAGGGCATGCCTTGCCAATATTCCTCTGACCCAACCCGTCTCTTTGCCATTGTCACCAGCTATGCCGTAGGCACATGCCAGTTGCCTTTCACACGGGTAATAGTTCATTCTTCAAGATCGGTGTAAAAGTCTGATTCATTACACAGTCAAACTGAGACAGTGCTATGCACAATGGAAATACATACGCACAAGAAGGTGTGCCTCCTGAATATAGTGGTTTTCTTTTTCTTGCGCACATTCTCAATCTAATGTGGTTCGCTGTCCACGCTAGATATAATCTGCCTTCCCTCGGTCATTTCCCCTGAGCTTTGGAAAGACTATTTCCTGACATTTAAATCACTGGCTAGCAGTTTCCTGCCCCACTTCCGTCTCCCTTTCTCCTCTCCCCCTTCTCCTGACTGGCTGGGGGCGACAGTGCCCACATCCCGTAGATGACCGGACCGGACGGCGTGCAGAGGCCGAGGGTCCCGCTCCCTGGCGTAGCAGTCACTTAACCCCAGCGCCTTCCCCCTGCCCCAGCAATCCTCAGCTGGCGCTCGACGCGTCCTAGGAGGAGCCTAGACGTCCGCTTCCCGAGTAGAAGGGGATTGTGCTGCGTAAACAGGATTAACTCCCTCCTCCCCAGAGGCGCCGATCTGCGCGGCGGCCTGCGGGCCAGCGCGAACCCCCGGGTGCTCTGACCGGGCAGCGGGGGATGGGGACTCTCGCGGCTCGGGAGCCATCTCCGGGGATCGCTCTCTGGCCGTGTAGGGCTGGGGGCCGCAGCCTCCGGAGGTGCTGCTCAAAGACCAGGGCGGACAGCGGCGACGGTGCAGGCTCCTAGCGGCAGCCTCCCCTCCACCACCTCCCTCTCCCTCCCCGCGCTTCCTCTCCGCCCACCGCGCTCCAGCCGCACGGTCGCAGCGCGCTCTGTCCTCCGCCCCCCGGAGCCGCCGCGCCAGCCCCTCGTCCAGCCATGGGGGACCTGCCGGGCATCGTGCGCCTCTCCATCGCGCTGCGCATCCAGCCCAACGACGGCCCAGTCTTCTTCAAGGTGGACGGGCAGCGCTTCGGCCAGAATCGCACCATCAAGCTGCTCACCGGCTCCTCCTACAAGGTGGAGGTGAAGATTAAGCCCACCACGCTGCAGGTCGAGTGAGTGCGGGGCGCGCCGCGGCTGCAGGGCAGCGCGTGGAGAACGGGCGCAGGTCCGAGGTTCCCAGGGCAGCTGGAGCCTCTCCCGGGCCCCTCTAGCTCGAGCCGCGCCCAGCGGACTAGGGATTTGGGGGGTGAAGGGAGGAGTCCCCTCCTCTGTCTTCGGCTTGTATTCCTCCCACCCCTCACGGTGACTGCAGTGGGGCTGTTTAAATCAGCGAGAAGAAGCCAGGGGCTGTGAGTGTGCGTTCTTGTACATTTCCTCGTGTCCAGTCATCTGTGCGGAACCGCGGGCGGCCCGGGGCGAGGAAGCCGGAGGAAGCTGGCCTCCGGCTTCACCTGCGGCAATCAGCGCTTGGTCCCCACGGCGCGCCGGGTTCCGCCCAAGAGGCTGAACGAGGCAGACAGGCTGAGGAATGAGGTGTAAGGGCAGGGGAGGGGCGGTGACCCGCGCTCCCGGAGGGATGCTCCCCGCTGCTACGTGAGCCCTAAGGCGGCTGGGGACCCAGCGGCTCCAGGCAGCAGCCTCTGCTCAGGCCTAGTTTCACGGTGCTCCGTGCTTTAAGCCTTTCCCCCTCCTCCCAGAGTTGTCTTTTCAACCCGAAGATGGTGCCTGGGATTAACAATATCCTCACAACAAGAGGATGTTTTTTGGTTTATTCGTGGCAGGGATTATCTCTGCTCAGCTACCACAGGGTGATGCGCCCAGAACGTAGACCCCAGGGAGAGTCAGGGTGGGAACCCATGGGAGGAATCCGTGGGTGCAACCCTTTATGGCTCAGGTTCCACCTAAGGCTAGTCTGGAAGAAGGAAATATACCTATCATGTCCATTTATCCTATCCACCATTTTATTGGGGGTGGGGAGGGGGGGCTTTGAATCTGTCAGACATTTTTATAACTTAATTCAATAAACTTGTATTAGCTTTCTAGGTGTCAAGCCCCAATGCAATAACCTAGAACAAACCTAGCCGGTTCCCAATGCTCCTGGCCCATCTATTTGTCAGTGATCCCATATTCCACACACATCCATTGCCCTCCCATTTGCCAGGGTTTTGTGCATCTGATATAATCCATGCTGCTCCTTTCTCTTCTCCCCCTGAGTTAACTGTTCTATGTTCCTCCACACCCTGTACCCCCAGGTATTTTTCTACTTTTGAAGCTGAGAGAAAAACTACTCTGTTAACAAGAATACTATTATTTCTTGTTGTGTTTTAATTTGATGGAGGATTTTTCAGTGCCCTAATTCAGCAGTTCTCAAATGTGTGTATGTAAGAATCACCTGGAGGGCTTGTTATCCAGGGCTGGGGCCTATCCAAGAGTTTCCAGTTTATTTTGTCCAGGGCAATCGGCAGGTGACACAGATATTACTGGTCCAGGGGCTTCACTGTGAGCAGACAAAAGAGTGAGTCAGTGGAGGATACTGGTGGTGTAGTCGGCTGAAGGAAGAGGACCCCCAAATTACAGGATGCCTGGTTGTTGAAAGAGAAAAAACATTAGAGGACAAGTTCAGAGGTTCTCAACCCTACCTGCACGTAGGGATCACCTAGAAAACTTTGAAATAAATTTTCCAGGGCCCAGATTACATCCCAGACCAATTGAATCCTGATCTCAGTGGTTTGGCATAAGGCTGAGTCCAGGTAGGGTTGTAATATCACCACAGGTGACTTCAATGGGTAGTGAACAAAGAGAACCACTGATAGCCCAGCTGGGCCCTGGGTGGAAATTCTGTGTGAGAATCCTGAGGTCAATCTAGAGAGATTATGTAGTCTAGGATCACATGGCTGACTGTGACTCCTGAGAGAACCCACCCTTGCCTTTTGAACTTTTCCATCTTTCTTCCATTCCACAATGTTTCCATTAGCCAAATCCTGTAGGTTTCCTCTCTAGGGTTTTGCTCCAAAGACTGGGTGCTTAAGCTAACAGCTGCCACATTTGCTCAACGGAAGTCCATTGCAGGAACATTTCCATCGGTGGTGTGCTTGTCCCGCTGGAGCTGAAGTCTAAAGAGCCCGAGGGGGACCGAGTTGTTTATACTGGCACGTATGACACGGAAGGTGTGGCTCCAACCAAGAGTGGAGAACGGCAGCCCATCCAGATCACCATGCCGGTAAGGCCTGCTGTGGGGGCTTGGGAGCTGTGGGGGATGGGAGTGTGGTGCCAGGGCAGATGGAAATCATGGAAAGGAAAGCAGTCACCATCTCCCTTTACCAAAGGTGTCTCAGGAGCCACTTCCTGTGGAAATTGGGCTAAGTGTCCTTCTTGGGTCTACTAGAGAGAGAACTATGCAATCCTCTTTTGCATGACAGACTGATTCTATAGATGCTTAAAGCTGCCACACAAGTAAAAGCAGATGGCCCTGGAAGACACACTGTTTTCCCTGTTACAGTCTATGTCAGGACTGACTTAGATGATTGCCCCTAAAAAGTTTCTGATTCCAAGTAGCCCACAGTATTTTAGTTATGAAAATAATGATTTGAATAACATCATGCCACTTAAATCTACTTTAAGATGGAGGGGTCCAAAAAAGTGAATGACATGAAAAATAATAAACTTCTTAGTATCTAGCCCTACCAATATAATATACATAATAAAACAGATATTCATAGCTAGGCAATATCAGCTCCTAAGTAAAAAAAAATTGGTAGACAGTATAGAGGTTGAGAAATAAGTTTAATTGTGTGTGATGAAGGTGATGAAGTGAGGTGGTTAAAACACAGGAAAAGCAAAGTTCACCTACACTGCTATTGTGAAAACTGGGTAGCCTTTTGCCTCTGAAGGGGTCAAGAATGAAGTTCAAGATCAACCTTGAATTGTCTGCCCTCTAGCTTTATAGGGAAGATCTCAGAGGTTAAGTATTGTTGTGCTTAAGAATGTCCTTAGGAGTTTGCTTAAAACACCAGTCCTAGGTTCTACCTCCAGGATTTTTGGTTCAGTAGAACTAGGGTAGGGCCGGAGAAACTGAACTTTTAACAGGCATACTAGATGATCTCCATAGGGATGGTGTGTAGAACGCATTTTGAGAAACGCAATCTAAGAGCTAATGCAGAACTTTAGTTGCACAGCACCAAAAGCACTTGGCCCTGCATATCTGCAGGTACCACATCCACAGATTTAACTGAGATTGAAGACTCTTTTTTAATGCATCTATACTGAATATGTACAGTTTTTTCTTGTTATTATTCCCCAAACAAAAGAGCATAGCCTTTACATTATATCTGGTATTCTAATTAACCAGACATGATTTAAAGTATACAAGATGATGTGCAGATGATGTGAGATACAACCTTTCTTGGATACCAAAAATAACCACCACAGTAACATAAAGAAATAATCTAGCAGCCCATTCTTTGTATCCTATATTTAAACTATTTCTGGAAAGAGTTCTAGTTTCCACCAAGAAATCTTCAACAGAGAAAAATGGGAGAAATATATAATCCCTGCAAGAGATGACTATTGTTAACATTTTGGTGAATGTTCTTAGAAAGTTGTTTCCATTGTTATTGAATATGTATGTAATTTACTGGGCATCAATCTATATATACATGCTTTTATCTTATGTACATCTTTGGAAGTTAAATACACATCCAAAGATGTATATGTGGAAAATAATTTTCAACTCTGCACTCTAGCATATGAATGTATCAAATTATTCTCAGTTACTTATTACTATTTCTCAGTGTTATAAAGAAAACACAGGTGTCTAACATTTTCTTGAGATAGATTTTCTAGAAGAAATTTGCATGTTAAGGCATTTTGTAAGTACTGCCTAACTGACCTCAAGAAAGACTAGGCAATAGATACGCCTACCATCTGTGTTTAGGCATCATCTCTGCTTTCACTTGGTACAATTAATCATTTTTTAAATATTCTTAACTGATAGATGGAATATTTTAATTTTATTTCTTTTGCTGTTAATTTGAAATCCTGACATGTTCATTTACCATTTATAAATTACATGTTTTACATGTTTAAAAAAGGCAGGTTTTTTTTTTTTTTTTGACAGGCAGAGTGTACAGTGAGAGAGAGATAGAGAGAAAGGTCTTCCTTTGCCATTGGTTCACCCTCCAATGGCTGCCGCAGCTGGTGCGCTGCGGCCGGCATACCACGCTGATCCGATGGCAGGAGCCAGGTACTTCTCCTGGTCTCCCATGGGGTGCAGGGCCCAAGCACTTGAGCCATCCTCCACTGCACTCCCTGGCCACAGCAGAGAGCTGGCCTGGAAGAGTGGCAACCGGGACAGAATCCAGCGCCCCGACCGGGACTAGAACCCGGTATGCTGCGCCGCAAGGCGGACGATTAGCCTAGTGAGCCGCGGCGCCGGCCTCCTTTATAATTTTTGAAGTTAGGATCCAACTTGGAAGATTTTCTCTAACTCCAAGATTGATTATGCATACAAACAATAGTACCTGTGTAATTTGTTAAATTTCAGATGATTTAGAGGTTAAATAATATTTCAATTCATACTTTCAAGTTAGATATATTTGTCTATAATGCTGTGATATAATTATCTAAATTATCCACTCCTTCAATGGTCAGTTTCATAGTAATTTACTCCTTCAATGGTCAATTTCATAGTAATTTCTTATATGGCAAACATTTTAGGTCTTTTTCTACACTTTCTAATCTATGCTATGCCCTACTTATTCCTATGTCACTACTGCATTGTTTAAATGCATTGTTTTTATTATAAGTATTCAAGAATTTTGTGCCTGACCATTTTACTGAATGTATTAAGAAGCCTTTGGTTAGTATATTGAAAAACCTACTACTTTATAAAGATAAGAGATTTATTCTTACAGTTCTGGGTGTGCAAGGCTAGGGACCTCATCATGTAATGGCTTTCTTATTGGCAGAGTCCCAAGGTAGCACAAAGCATCACATGGCACAAGAGAGGGAGTGCAAATGTTTATTTCACTGTGGTCCCTCCCCTCCACTCTCCTCTTTTCTCCCCTCCCTCCATGAACACGCCATGTTTCTATTGAGGTCTTCTCTATTTTTTTTTTTTTCAATACATCACAATATTGCTTACACATATTTTATACATATCATTTTAAGTTAATCATTAACTTTGTCACTTTTAAAATTTTGTTTATTTTAGAGGTAGAGAGAGAGCTGCTTCCATCCTCTGGTTCACTCCCTAAATGCCCTCAAAGACCAGTACAGGGCTGGACTAAAGCTAAGAGGCTTGAACTCAATCAGTGTCTCCCACATGGTAGTAGGAACCAAACTACTTGAGCCACCAATGCTGCCCCCTAGGGTCTGCATTAGCAGGGAGCTGGAGTCAGGAGCTGGGGCTGGGACTTGAACCCACACATTCCAATGTAGAGCATGGGCATCTTAACTGATGGATTAACTGCTAGGCCACATGCCTGCCCCTGTTTCATATTTTTGAATACTAATATAGGTGAAATTTTTATTGCTGGTATATAGAAATAACACCATATATGGTATATAGAAATAATACCATATATAGTATATGGAAATGATTTATATATATTGATCTTGAATCCTGAGACCTTGCTAACTTCATTTAATAATCCTAGCAACTTTTTTTGGAAGAATCCCTAGGATTTTCTACATATTTCATCATATCAATTGTAAATAAAAACAGCTTTCTTCCTTTCTTTTCAGTCTATGTTCTTTTTTTTTTTTTTTATGGCTTCATTGCACTGGCTGAGACCATCAGTGTGATGTTAAGTAGAAATGATGAAATGTGACACTGTTGTCCCTCAATTTTATTTTTTAAGATTTTTTTATTTATTTGAGAGGTAGAGTTAGTGAGAGGGAGAGACAGAGATAAAGGTCTTCCATCCGCTGGTTCACTCTCCAAATTGCTACAGTAGCCAGGGCTGGGCCAGGGCGAAGCCAGGAGCCAGGAGCTTCTTCCAGGTCTCCCACACAGGTGCAAGAGCCCAAGGACTTGGGCATCTTCTACTGCTTTCTTAGGCCATAGCAGAGAGCTGGCTTGGCAGAGGAGCAGCTGGGACTAGAACTAGCACCCATATAGGATGATAGCACCGCAGACAGAGGATTAACCTACTGCACCACTGCCCTGGCCCTGTCCCTCAATCTTGAAGAGAAACATTCAGTTTCTCAGCACTAAACATGATGCTAGCTACCTGGTATTTTTTATTACAATTTTTTTTTTTTAGAGATTTATTTACTTGAAAAGCAGAATCACAGAGAGAACGAGCGAAAGAAAGACTTTCCATCCTCTGGTTCACTCCCCAAATTGCTGCAGTAGCCAGGGCTGGGCCAGGGTGAAGCCAGGAGCATAGAACTCCAACCTGATCTCCCACTTGGTGACAGGATCCCAAGCACGTGGGCCACCTTATACTGTCTTCCCAGAAGCACTATCTGGGAGGTGGATCGGAAGTGGGGCAGCACCACAACACTGGTCCCTATTATAAATCTTATTATCAGGAATTTCCCTCTGTTCCTAGTGATGGAGAGTTTCTGTCATGAATGTGTTGTAAAATGTTTTCAAATATTTTGGGCATCTTTTGAAGCGATCATCAGGCATTTTCTTGTTTATTCTGTTTATAGATTACATTGCTATTTCAATGCTTAAGTAACCTTGAATTCCAGGGAAGACATGGTTCTGGTACATTTTCTGTATACATGGCTGGATTTGATTCATTCATATTTTGTTGAGGAATTTTATATTTGTGTTCCTGGGAGCTATAGATCTATCGTTTTCTTAAAATGTCTTAGTCTAGTTTTTAGTAATGCTGGATACATTAAATGATTGGAAAGCATTCACCTGTTTCCTGGAAGAGTATGTTTAGAACTTGCATTATTACTATTTTCTTTTTATGTATTTATTTGAGAGGCAGAGAGACAGAGAGAGTGCTCTGATCTCCTGGTTCACTTCCCAAAGTTCCACAATGGCCTGGGCTGGGGCACTCAGTCCAGGTCTCCTATGTGGGCAGCAAGAATCCAAACATTTGGATCATCATCCACTGTCTCCCAAGTGCATTAGCGGGAAGCCGGATCAGAAGCATGAGATGGGTGGGACTCTGATGTGGGATTTGGGCATGCAAAGCAGCAGCTTAAACCACTGTGCCAAATGCCTGCCCCTGTGTTGAAACAGTTTGAGGTATAATACATTCAAAATCACAGAGCAAAATGATTCCTTTTTGTATTACAATGTTCTGTTTTTCAACAGTTTGGCTGTGATGCATCTTTTTTTTTTTTTTTTTTTTTTTTTTTTTTTTTTTGTATCTTTCCTTTTGGGGAATTACTGACTTTCTTGAATCTGCATGTCAATGTTTTCATCAGATTTGGACTATTAATAGCCATTATTTTGTCAAGTTTTTTTCAGCTTCATTTCTTTTTCCCTGTAGAACTCCAGCTAAACATATGTTGAAAAGCTTGGTATTATCCCATAAGAGTTTGTTAAATTTCCTTCAATATTTTTAAAGAATGTTCAAACTGTTTCTATTGAGTCATTATTTATTCTTTCTTCTATTTCCAGTCTTATATTGTGCTTGTATTCTAATGTTTTTCTATCACTGTTATTTTTCCACTCCTGAATTTTCACTTATTATTTTTTCAGTGTTCTGAGATTCCTTACTCATTTGCTTTTCAATGTTTCCCTTTATTTATCAAAGTATATTTAAAATTGCTGGTTTGAAATCTTTGATAAATCAAACATCTGGCTCCACTTAGAGTAAGTTACTATAGCCATTTTTATCCTGGTTATGTGTTGTGCTCCATGTCTGGGAATTTTTGTCTGGAAACTAAACAGTGTGAATAATATTGATTCTAGTTTCTGTTTTTTTTTTTCTTCTGTGTACAGATCGTTTGTCTGTCATTTGAAATGCTCAGAATCAAAAGTGCTTCAGATTTCTGAGGTGTTAGAATATCTTCATAGGCCGTACTGGCTTGGCATCTCCAGTCCAAAAATCCAAAACCTCTAAAGTCCAAAACTTTTTGAGCATCAATCATGTCCACATTCAAAGGTTCAGATTTTGGAGCATAGAAGATTTGGAATTTTTTGGATCAGGATGTTCAACTTACATTACTGTGTTTGTATAGCGAGGCAGTAAATGGTAAATAGTCACATTCTGTCTTCCCAGCAGTCTGGTGCAGCTGATATCTCTGTTTCGTTTTTTCAACTTCCAGTTGCTTCTTTTCTAGCCTGGTCCATTTTTGTGACCATGGAGTTCAGCAGTTAACCAAGGAACTGAATCTTTTATACTGAGATTTTGGCGACCCACTCACTCTGAGATTCCCCTACATTGCCAACTGCTCTACCAACCCTAAACTCTTTGCTTTGACATGTCAAGCCAGTGAAGCTCCAACTTCTTAGCTTTCAGAATGTAATCAAAACAAAACAGTAAACATACAAATCTTATTCGGCCTAGCTTTATCTTCTAGAGACTGATTCTTTGCCAGTCTGTCTGCTTTTTCAGTGGATCACCCTCCCACTACTCCACACGCGCAGTTAGGGGTTATGACAGCACTATGGTCAGATTTGGGGTTTCACCCCTCTGCAGCTCTCCTTCCTCCAGGATTTCCTACTTTTTCCCAGCTTCTCTGTCAGCCTGGATGCTGCCTGCCACTTTCAACAGGTAAGGCTGTTGTCAGTCTCTCCTGCCAGAACTTCAAGGGATTGAGACACGCCCTCAGCCAAAAAAAAAACAAAAGCAAAATTCTTTTTTTTTTTTTTTTTTTTGACAGGCAGAGTGGACAGTGAGAGAGAGAGAGACAGAGAGAAAGGTCTTCCTTTGCCATTGGTTCACCTTCCAATGGCCGCCGCAGCCGGCACGCTGTGGCTGGCACACCATGCTGATCCGATGGCAGGAGCCAGGTGCTTCTCCTGGTCTCCCATGGGGTGCAGGGCCCAAGCACTTGGGCCATCCTCCACTGCACTCCCTGGCCACAGCAGAGAGCTGGCCTGGAAGAGGGGCAACCTGGACAGAATCCAGTGCCCCGACCGGGACTAGAACCCGGTGTGCTAGCGCCACAAGGCGGAGGATTAGCCTAGTGAGCCGCTGCTCCAGCTGCAAAATTCTTAACTGTTAGCAGTTCAGGTCTTTCAAGGGTGACTCTGCTCTGGCTTCTGTGGTGCTTTGGCCTCTTTCTAAACCCTTTAGATAGTTTTTGTCTACATTGTGTCATATTTTATAAAATGATCGGTGTAAATCTCACCCAGTAACTGCATTTTACTATTACAATCTTCAAAAAAAAAAAAAAAACAAAAAAACTTTTCAGTGTTTCCTGGTGTTGTGGTGACTTGGCATGCTATAGTTTTAATGATCTGTGATTACCTTACAATTTACTGTATAGGAGTGAAATGGTCATCTTTCCATTCAATTATAGTTTATACCTATTGCAAATATTCCCACTAAACTAAGGTCTTTTTGTTTTTTACTTGTTAAACTTTCACTTGGTGGCACCTTAATCCTTTGACTGTAATTTAAATTAAAAATATTATCCCAAAAACTAGAAAAAGAAACAAAAAAAGAAAAGGAGAGGAAGGAAGGGTGGGAAGAAGAGATGGGGAGGGAGAGAGGAAGGGAATATCATTATATTCTTGGAATTTTATCTGTGAACTATATTGAATCTGTCAAAAACTAAAAAATTAAAATAAAATAAATCACTCTAGTGGCCAATGTGTAAGTTGGATGAGAAGACAGACAAGCAAAGAACAATTAGGAGGCTTTTTCAGTCTTTAGTTTAGGGGTCAGAGTTAATAGCTTTGCAGAACGAGCTGGGAACTTTTTTACAGTTTATGCTCCGAAACAGTTTACACAGCATTGGCTTTAGCTGTCAGTAAAGGGCATGACAGAATTTCTCCATAAAAGTCAGAACCAAAAGTATTTGGAGGAGTATCTTTAACTTTCAGTTTAGTTCATGACTTTGCCTTTGGGGAGTTTTACTGAGTCATTATGTTTTTCTGAGGAAAGCACCATTCCTGCAGAATTTTAACCTGTATTTTCAGATCTCTAGGAATATTAAATACCACGGACAGTTCAGGTAAACCATCAAAAGCTACATCCTTAAACAAGTTTACAAACACTTCCACTGACTTGCATTTTGATCTGAAGTTTCTAAGTATTAGGAAAGTTTACTCTAAGTAATCTCTATGTGTAGAAATAATTCCCAGCTAAATGCACTGTAGTGTTCCACGTGGAGTTGTTTTATTTAGAATTTGAAACGACAGCCTTTTTGGTTGTTTTGCTTGTGAGAAACTGGTTATCTTCCTCTCCTTTCTAGTGATGAGCAGAATAACTCCGTTATTTTCAAATTGTTTGCTGAATTTAAGTTCCCCTGGATACTTCAGGACCCCTTTAAAGAAACAGAGAAACGTCTCTCACCTTTACTCGCCATGCATCTAAATTTCTCATGAAGGAAAAGTTAGTCATGCTCCGCTCCATGACCTTATTCCACTATGCACAAAGCTTAACATCACCAACAACTGAAAATTCCTTTTTTTTTTTTTTTTTTGGCATAGGTAGCCAGAAAGCCCAGAAACAAAATTAATCTCAAAGCATTATATTTAATTTGCTCATATTATTTTCCATCATGATTTTTATCTGTATATTTTTAATTTCATGTAAAATGCTTAGCACTGCCTTAAGTCCTTTATAAAATGATGTGCAATACAGTTATATAAATTGAGGTTGAATTAAATGGGAAAGTTAAATCATATTTAATCTAAAATTATGGAAAAGTCAAAATAGACTGCCAACAATGGAAAAATAACTTTTTCAGTTTTAAATACAAGAAATCATACTGGAATATAAGAAATTTAAGTTAGTTATGTTTTCTACACCATGGAAAATGAAAATAAAGCAATAATGAGAAAAATATGACACTTTTTATATTTAAAAGTATGATTTTTTAAATAAAATGCCAATTTTGGTGCAGGTGTTTGGTGTGGAAATTAAGACACCACTTGGGATGCCTTCATCTATATTGGATTGCCTGATCTGGTTCCAACTCACTTCTGATTCCAGCTTCCTGCTAATGCACACTGTGAGAGGCAGCAATGATGGCTCAAGTAGTTGGGTCCCTGCCAGCCACGTGAGAGACCCCAATTGAGATCTGAGCTCCTGGATTTAGCCCAACCCAGTCCTGGATAGTGACAGATTGGGGAGTAAGCCAGTGGACAGAAAAATCTCTGCCTTTCAAATAAATAAAAATTATTTTTTAAATAAATAAAAAATAAAAATACCAGTCTTCAATAGATATATTGGTTAAACATGAACAGTTTCCACAAAAATAATTAACACATAGAAATGTGCATTTTTTAAAATGAACTAGAAAAATCTATTTAAAATAATTCCTAATGATGCCATAATCTTCTTTATTGCTGGTAATGTAAAATAGTATGTATAATGCTTTCTTTTTAAAAATAACCATATGAGGGAACAGCCATAAATTTGCATTTCTTTTGGCCAAATAATTTTGCTCCTATTTAGGTAGATATATGCCCAAAATTGTTCAGTATAGTGAAGGACAATTGGCATATCTTATAACTGGGGTGTGATCTAATGGTCATAATATATTATGATAGAATCCTATTTCACCATTAAAATTATAACAATGAATATATAGTTGGACAACATATACAATGATACTTTTTCAACTTTCAATTAAGACACAGATTGAGTTCCTGGCTCCTGGCTTTGGCCTCTGTCCAGCCCTGGTCTTCACAGGTATTTAGGGAGTAAATCAGTGAATGGGATCATTCTCTTTGTCTATCTGCTTCTCCACCTTGCAAATAAAATTTAAATTTTTTTTAAAATACCAACTCTAAAAAGCCTATGTGTAAAGTAATTTGAAAAAGAATTCATTCAAGATGCAGAGATTACTGCTGCTTTTAAAATTTGCTTAAACTTATGCTTCGGCATAGTAGGCTAAGCCTCTGGCCTGAGGAACCAGCATTACATGAGTGCTGGTTCATATCCCGACTGCTCTTCTTCTCATCCAGTGCTCTGCTAATGCCCTGGGAAAGCAGTAGAAGATGGCCTAAAAGTGTTGGGCCCCTGCACCCATCTGGGAGACCCGGAGGAAGCTCCTGGCTCCTCGCTTTGTATTGGCCCAGCTCTGGCCATTACAGCCATTTGGGGAGGGAAGACCTCTCTCTCTGTCTTTCCCTGTCTCTGTAAGTCTACCTCTCAAATAAGTAAATCTAAAAAAAAAAAAAAAAACAAAACAAAACAAAAAAAAAAACTGCTTGAATTTCTTTTTTTTTTTTTTTAAGATTTATTTATGCCAGTGCTGTGGCGTAGCAGGTAAAGCCATTGCCTGCAGTGCCAGCATCCCATATGGGCGCCGGTTCGAGTCCCGGCTGCTCCACTTCCGATCCAGCTCTCTGCTATGGCTTGTGAAAGCAGTAGAAGATGGCCCCTAGGAACCCTGCACCCACTTGGGAGACCTGGAAGAAGCTCCTGGTCCTGACTTCAGATCAGTGTAGCTCCAGCCATTGTGGCCAATTGGGGAGTGTACCAGTGGATGAAAGCTCTCTCTCTCTCTCTCTCTCTCTCTCTCTCTCTCTGGCTCTCCTTCTCTCTGTGTAACTCTACCTTTCAAATAAATAAATAAATCTTTTTTTTTTAAGATTTATTTATTTGAAAGGTAGAGTTAGAGAGAGAGAGAGAAAAGGAGAGGTCCTCCATCCTCTGATTCAGTTCTCAAATGGCCACAATGGCCAGAGCTGGGCCAAGTGGGAGCTAGGAGCCTCAAACTCCATCCAGGTTTCCCACATGACTGTAGGGACCCAAGTACTTGGGCCATCCTTCATTACTTTTCCAGGTACATTAGCAGGGAGCTGGATCAAATCAGTGCCCATATGGGATGCTAGCTTCGCAGGTGGCAGTTTAATCTGCTGCACCAAAACACTGACCCCAAATTTGGTTAAATTTCTGAATCTTGTATTTTACCTTTTTTTATAAAAAGCATGCAAATCTTTTTTTTTTAAATATTTTTAATTTATTTGACAGGCAGAGTTACAGACAGTGTAACTGGTTCACTCCCAAAATGGCTGCAACACTCAGGGTTGGGCCCATCTGAAGCCAGGAGCCAGGCACTTCTTCCAGATCTCCCACACAAGGTTTCAGTTTGTTTGGTTATTTAAAAATTTATTTATTTATTTGAAAGGTAGAGTTACAGGGAGAAGGAGAGATAGAGAGATGTTCTATCTTCTGGTTCACTCTCCAAATGGCCACAACAGCCAGGGTTCGGACCAGTCCAAAGCCAGGATCCAGGAGCTTCATCTAGGTCTTCCACATGGGTGGCAGGGACCCAACTACTTGGGCCATCTTCTGCTTCTTTCCCAGGCTCATTAGCAGGGATCTGGATCAAAAGTGGAGCAGCCAGGACTTGAACCGGTACCCATTTGGGATGGGCACGTTGCAGACAGTGACTTAAGCCAGTATGCCACAACACCCGCTCCTCAAAGTTTCAGTTTTTAAGAGTGCAGTGTCTAGAATGTTTAATACTTCAGCTCGAAATGTTGAGGACTTTAAAATGTCATAGGATTGTGTTAAAGCCACATGAAGGCTTCATCTCTAGAAAAATTGAACTTAACCTTAGAGCTGCTTACTTGATCAGAACACTATCTCCATTTTCAATCACTTTTCCGATAATCAGCCTATTACAAATAAGATAAAAATACTCTTTGGCCACCACTCAAACCAAATATGATACAATCATTGTTGAGAACAGTCAACTATCAATCACCTGCCTTATCTGTAAGAATTAGGCTTTATTGCTGAGACTTTGAGGATCATGAGTTACCATTTATAGACTGCAAATCTGTTGCCTCAAACCATATCCTCAAACCATCTAGTGCCTTAAGGCTTTCCAACCTTTCAGTGGATGCCTGCATGGGCAAACGAGACTTACAGTAAGTGACGACATCTTTCTTTTAGAGACTAAGAATCATTCTCACATTAAAACCAACCAGTCCTTGTGCCTCAGTGATTTAAAAGAATGTTCAGTGTTTGAGGTGATAGATACATTTACCCCACTGGACATTATACAATGTGTGTGTGTGTATATATATATATATATAGAAACATCACATGATACCCATAAATACATACAATTTTCATGTGTCTGTTTAAAAAAAAAAACTTTGCTAAGAAGATTATAGAAATTCTCACTTCACAGATCCAATTAGGAAGAAGTTTTGAATCAAGTCCTTCTCCCCACCCAGAGCAAAAGAAGTATAAATCCCTCCCACTAAGACCAGGGACCCAGAAGGGAGCAGCAGCAGGAAGTTATGGCTTTAGTACCCCCAACCCATACTGGCCCCAGAGAGAAGTTGAGGAGATTCCCCCATCTTGTCCTCCAAGCACCTGGCAGAGTTTCATTTACAGTGGACTCTTCCACATTTAGCCAGTGCTCAGTCATGTCAAGTGAAAGGATGAACAATTTGCAGATTGTTGGCTATCAGACTTCATTACAATTCTACAATTCTACTTTAAGTGCTTATAGTGCTGCTTTTTAAAATGATTTATTTAATTTATTTGAAAGGCAGAGTTAGAGAGAGAGAGGGGGAGAGACAGAGGTCTTCATCCACTGGTTCACTCTCCAGCTGGCCACAATAGCTGGAACTGAACCAGGCCAAAGCCAGAAGCTGGGAGCTTCCTCTAGGTCTCTAATGTGGGGGCAGAGGCCCAAGCACTTGGGCCATCCTCTGCTGCTTTCCCAGGCCATAGCAGAGAGCTGGAGTGGAAGTGGAGCAGCCAGGGAAGGAAACAGCACCCATATGGGATGCCAGCATTGCAGGCAGTGCCTTAACCTGCTACACCACAGTACTGGCCCCTGTGTTCCTGCTTTAAGTTAATATCCTTGCAACTCTTACCACACACACCATTCTTATGAGTCTTGCTTATGAGTCTAAAGCTACTTTGAAGTACTTTCTCTTTTACATTTTTAATTAATTGAGTAAATGATGCTAGGAATATTGGCCATTTGGGAGAGACGTTGATGTCAAACTATAAAACGTATGTCAGCTGGAAAAAGTCAACTTTTAAAAATGCTAAATGAGAATAAATAAGCTTTATAAAAGTGAAAGCAAAAGGTAAATGTTGAGAACTTTGATTACATACAATGTAAAATTTCTGTCAAACATCATAAACAAAGCGGCATTTGCCCTAGTGGTTAAGATGTCCATGTCCTATCTCAAGAGTGCCTTGGTTTCATACCTAGTTCTTCTCCTGACTACAGCTTTCTGCTACAGTCAGCCCCAGGAGGCAGCCTTGATGGCTCAAATGATTGAGCTCCTGCCTTCAGTTTCTTGTTCTGGACTTCAGCCTGGCCCACCCCAGCTGTCAAAGGCATTTGAGAAATGAACAAGCAGATGGGAGTGCTGCCTCTCTTTATCCATGTCTCTGTCTCTGCCTTTCAAATACATGAAATGTTTTTAAAATATAAAATTAAATATTAATTTAAAAGGTATATGATGATTGGTAAAAAGATTACTGCTAAGTCTGCCTTGATCTGCCACTGCCCATACAGATACTACTGCTATCTTTAATAAAATTTTGTCCCTCTTTACTGCTCACCAAAGCAGTACCTGGCTTGTGAAGTCAGGAAATAGTCAAATGTCATCTAACTTAGATTAATGACAGTGATTTCTTTATTCAAATAATTCCAGAGGCCTTGGTAATAGAAGCTAATAAAGAAACACTGCTCAACTCCCACTTCAAAAAATAGTCCTGATTTGTGCTTCAATGTGACTGACTCTCCAATTAGTCCCTCCAAAGTCCAGGTAGAGATTAAGTCTGCACAAATCATTGTCATAACCCCTTTTGTTGGAGACAGGTGGGAGTTTGGAGGAGTAAGGCAGGGAGGCAAATGAAGTTGTTATGAGACTAAGAGCATGCGTGGAGGGAAGTAGCCTTACACACACGCTCCAAATATATAAGTTGGTCTTCATGCCAGCCATCTGGGCCAGTACTTAGCAAGAGCTACAACCTAATATTTAAAAATTCTTAGGACTCGGTAAGTAAGAGAGAATCTTGGAATGTGGGAAATAGAAAAATTAAGCAAAAAACATCAATAGGGATGGGCATTTGATGTTATAGTTAAGCTACCACTTGGGACAACCCCCATCCCATATTGGAGTGCCTGGGTTTGAGTCTTGCTCCATTCCCAATTCCAGCTTCCTGCTAATACATACCACAGGAGGCAGCCGAGATGGCTCAAGTGGTTGCATCCTTGATACTCATGCGGAAGACATGGTTTTAGTCCCTGGCTGAAGACATTTGGGAGTGAAACAGCAGATTAGAGTTTCTCTCTGTCTCTCTGCTTCTCAAATAAAAAATAAATAAAATATTTTAAAAAAACATAAATGGCAACAAGTATGTGAAAAATGGTTTAATTTCACTACTGACCAAAATGCAAATATTGTAATGGTAATTTTCACCTATAAAATTGGTGAAATTATGGAAATAATACCAATTGTTCAGGGTGAGTATAAGCCTTTGTGAAATATTTTTTTCTTAAATCCTTTTTTTTTAAAAAGATTTATTTATTTGAAAGGCAGAGTTACAGACAGGCAGAGAGAGAGAGAGAGAGAAAGTCTTCCATACACTGGTTTACTCTTCAAATAGCCGCAACGGCTGGAGCTGGGCCGATCAGGAGCCAAGAGCCAGGAGCTTCCTCCAGGTTTCCCATGTGGGTGCAGGGGCCCAAGGACTTGGGCCATCTTCTACTGCTTTCCCAGGCCATAGCAGAAAGCTGGATCAGAAGTGGAGCAGCCAGGTCTCAAACTGGTGCCCATATGGGATGCTGGCACTGCAGGCAGCGGCTTTACCCACTACACCACAGCACCAGCCCTAAAATATAGTGATTTTTATAAACTGTTATTTTATCCTGCAGCCTTGCTAAATTCACTTATTCTGATGGCTTTTTAGACTACTTGGAATTTTCTGTAGATATGGTTGTTCATCTGAGTGGAGACCATTTTACTCCCTCCTCTGGCCTTAAGGCACTGGCTGAGACTACCAATACAAGCTGAGAGCATATATCTTTATCTTGTTTCCAATCTTATAGAGAAAAAAAATCTGTGAACCTTAATGATGAGATAAGCTATAGGGCTTTTATCAATGTCCCCTAATGAAGTTGAGAAGCTTTTCTTCCTTTCCTAGTTTGCTGAGAATAAAATTACATTGCAGTGTCAGATGTTCTTTCTGCACCTATTGACATATCCTTTTCTCCTTTATTCTGTTAATATGGTAGCTTTTCAAATTATTGAACCATCCTTGAATTCCAAGGATAAACTCTTCTTGATCCTAATGTATTAGCCTCATGTGTTACTGAATTTGATTTATTAATACCTTTTTAAAAGATTTGTTTTTATTTATTTACTTAAAAGGCAGAGTTACAGAGAAAGGAAAGACAGAGAGATCTTCCATCCATTGGTTCACTCCCCAGTGGCCACAATGGCTAGATCTGGCCAGACCAAAGTTAGGAACCAGGAGCTTCATTCAGATCTTCTACATGGGTGCAGGGGCCAGGCACTTGGACCATCTTCCGTTGCTTTCCAGGTGTATTATCAGTGAGCTAGATTAGAAGTGGAACAGCCAGGATTCAAACTGGTGCCTGGACGGGATTGCTGGCATTGCAGGCAGTGGCTGAACCTGCTATGCCACAATGCAAGCTCTGATATACTAATATCTTAAGCAATTAAAATTATAAGCAGATTTTATGTATGTCTGTGAGGAATTTCTGTCTGCAATTTCCCTTTAGTGAAATACTTCTGTTGAGTGTTGCTGTTAGATCTTGTGTGCTTCATAAGATGAATTAAGAAATGTTCCCTCCTGTGTTGTCTGAAAGCATTGGTATTTGTCTGAAAGAGTTGGTATTTGTTCCCTTAAATGTCTGAATTTGTCATTGAAGTCATTTGGATCTGGAAGAATTTTAACTACAAATTTAATTTCTTTACTCTATAGAGGTCTATTGACAGTTTGTGTTTTTCAAACAGGAATCTGCTCATTTTACTGACATTTTTGGTATCAAGTGTTCCTAATTTAAGGTCCAGAGAATCTGTTAATGATGTTCTCTTCCATTCCTGTTACGGATCATTTTTCTTGCTCAGTTTTATTAGGGGTTTATCAATTTCAAAGACATTTTCAAAGGGATTTTAATTTTGATACATTTTTTTTTCCTCTTTACTGACTTCTGATCTTACATCCTTTCTTCTTTATACTCTCTGGCAAAAATGAAAAGGATTGGCAATTCTTAGTGTCAGCAAGGATACAGAACAACTAAAACACTTCTATTGCTGGTGGGAATTAAAAATGGTACAACCACCTAGGAAAAGTTTAACAGTTTCTTTTTCTTTTTTTAGATTTATTTATTTTACTTGAAAGGCAGACTTACAGAGAGACAGAGGCAGAGAGAGAGAGGTCTTCCATCCATTGGTTCACTCCCCAAATGTTCCCAATGGCTGGAGCAAGCACAGCCAGGAGCCAGGAGCTTCCTCCGGGTCTCCCATGTGGGGGCAGGGGCTCAAGGACTTGGGCAATCTTCTACTGCTTTCCCAGGCCACAGCAGAGCTGGATCAGAAGAGGAGCAGCTGGGACTCGAACTGGTGCCCATATAGGATGCCAGTGCTACAGGCTGTAGCTTTACCCACTAGGCCACAGCACCAGCCCCAACAGTTTCTTAAAATATCAACATAATTTTTATGACCTAGAATGTTCAGTCCAATCTATTTAAGAGAAACTGAAAACATATGCTTACTAATAAAACCTTAAGCAGTAGAGAAATGGAGAGGCTTGGAATTACACAACAGAAAAAGTCACAGATACTTACTTCTGCTGAATTCATTTACTAATAACGTTACATGTTTCCATCACTAAATTTCTCTGTGGTTCCATCAGTGGATTTCTGATTAAGTTTTTTTTTTTTTGTTTTTTAAGATTTTTATTTATCTATTTGAGAGGGAGAGTTACAGTGAGAGGGAGGACAGAGAGAAAGGTCTTCCTTCCATTGGTTCACTCCCCAAATGGCTGCAGCCGCTGGAGCTGTGCCGATCCAAAGCCAGGAGCCAGGTTCTTCTTTCTGGTCTCCCATGTGGGTGCAGGGGCCCAAGCACTTGGGCCATCTTCTACTGCTTTTCCAGGCCATAGCAGAGAGCTGGATTGGAAGTGGAGCAGCCGGGACTAGAACTGGTGCCCATGTGGGATGCCGGCACCATAGGCGAGGATTGACCTACTGTGCCACGGCACCGGCCCTGATTAAGTCTTGATGAGTTTCATATGTTTCCTAGAGGAAGTTGCATTGTATGGAAAGAAGTATTCTGGGACATTTTGCCAACTGGGTGTAAGACCACAGAAATTATTTAAAACAATCTCTTTACGTTCCCAATTTGTTATCAAGGACAACAAATGACTTTGTTCTCCTTGGAATCAATGTGGTATTTTCCACACTTCTTAAGAAGTAAAAAATGTGGCCGGCGACGCGGCTCACTAGGCTAATCCTCCACCTGCGGTGCTGGCACCCCAGGTTCTAGTCCCGGTCGGGACGCTGGATTCTGTCCCAGTTGCTCCTCTTCCAGTCCAGCTCTCTGCTGTGGCCCGGGAGTGCAGTGGAGGATGGCCCAAGTGCTTGGGCCTTGCACTCGCATGGGAGACCAGGAGAAGCTCCTGGCTTCTGGCTTCGGATCAGTGCAGTGCGCCAGCCGCAGCATGCCGGCCACAGCGGCCATTGGGGGATGAACCAACGGCAAAAAGGAAGACCTTTCTCTCTGTCTCTCTCTCACTGTCCACTCTGCCTGTCAAAAAAAAAAAAAAAAAAATGTAGCTAGGAAGGTGAGTGTTTGATCTAGTATTAAGGAGCCAGTTAAAATGTCAGTGTCCCACATCAGAATACCTGGGTTTGGTATCCGGCTCCTGGCTCTAGCATTCTTACTAATGCAGACCCTAGGTAGCAGTAGTGATGGTTCAAGTAACTGGATTCCTGCCACCCACAAGAGAGACTTATATTGCATTCCTAGCTTCAGCCCTAGCCCAACCCCACTCATTGTCAGCATTTGGGAAATGCACCAGCAGATGTCTATCTGTCTATCTGTCTCTCTTTCTCTTTCTACTTCTCAAATAATTTTCTAAAAAAAATTTTTTTAATGCTTGTGACTTGTAGGAATACTAAGGCAAATAAAATATCCAGGTAGTCTTAGCTCACCTGCTGTAACCTAATACCACACTGAGAGACTTAAACAACAAATATTTTTTTCTCAGAGTTCTAGAGGTTGAAAGTCCAAAACTTAAAGCTCTAGTAGCTAGGTGTCTGGCGAGGCTTTTTTCCCTAGTCCATAGCCACTCTCTTGCTCTGTCTTCACATGGCAGGGAAGATGATCTCTCTGAGGTCCCTTCCTATAAGGGCACTAATCCCATTGATGAGGGCTCCACTCACCTGACCTAATGACCTCCCAAATGATCCACCTCCAAATGCTATGATCAGGAAGATTTAGGCTTCAACATACATTTGGGGAAGTGAAAGGATGGAGGACTGTAAAAAGTCCTTAACAATGTACTGAAGCTTCTCCATGTGGCGATTCATGTAAGTTATCAAGGAGAAAAAAAAAAAAAAAGGAGAAACTGTCCATTAACTCACCCCTTTTACTTAAACAGTTTGGTACAGCAAAATAGCTTTTTGCTAAAAATTAGGAGATCTCAGGGCTGGAGCTGTGATGTAGCGGGTTAATGCCCTGACCTGAAGCGCCAGCATCCCATATGGGCACTGGTTCAAGGACCGGCTGCTCCTCTTCCAATCCAGCTCTCTGCTATGGCCTGGGAAAGCAGTAGAAGATGGCCGAAGTTCTTGGGCCTCTGCATCTGCGTGGGGGACCCAGAGGAAGCTCCTGGCTCCTGGCTTTGGATCGGCGCAGCTCCAGCCGTGGCAGCCAACTGGGGAGTGACCCAGCAGATGGAAGACTTCTCCCTCTCTCTCTGCCTCTCCTCTCTCTGTGTAACTCTGACTTTCAAATACATAAATAAATCTTAAAAAAAAAATAAGTAAAAATTAGGAGGCATAAGTTCTTTTCCTGCTCCTACCATTAGCTGGCAATAGAGTTTGGACCTAGGGAAGGTCACTTAACCTCTCTGAATCTTAAGTTTTTCATCTATGAAGTGGAGATGACAAAATCAGGCACATCAAGGTTGAATGATGTAGTAGAAGTATCATGTAAAATAAAGGATGCTATACAGATGCACAGAATTGCTCCCGTGTATAAACTGCATCCCTAAGGAGCCTGCCTAGGTAGATTTTCCTTAGAAAGCACAGATGGACTGAGAGGAGTGGAAATTCTGTGTAGTTTCTTTTGTTCATTAAGAAGAATGTCAGCTTTTGAAGCCCCATCTGTTCTTAGCTAGATGAGAAGAAATTATGAGCAAGGTGGTGAGACAACCAGGAAATAGAATTCCAATGGAAAAAAATAGGAAGAAGGCTAATGGGAGTTAACAACTGGGTGTGGGCTAGGAAACAAATGCATAGTTACCAACATTTAAGTTAACCTCTACATGACCTTGGATCCAACATTAACAAAAGAGAAACCAAATAGAAGCACTAAAACATTGATCTGTAGCTAGGACTGTCCTCAACAGATCTCTGTTTTCATCTCCTGAGTTACAGAAAATCTTTAGATGGAGACTTTGGTTTTAAGTTTATTCAGACAGTGCAGCTCCTTAAGTTTTTTTCTTGGCTGTGACCATTATCATTTTGGCTAGTTTATTTATTTTACTTTCCTTAATGTTTACTTACTGATTTTCATCGACTTGAAAGGCAAAGCAACAGAGAGATCTTCCATCCACTAGTTCATTCTCCCAAATGCTGCAACAGCCAAGGCTGAGCCATGCTGAAGCCAGGAACCGGGAACTCCATCTGGGTCTTTCATGTGGGTGGCAGGGACCCAAGCACTTGGGCCACCTTCTGCTGCCTTCCCAGGTACATTAGCAGGGAGATGGATGAGAAGCAGAGCAGTTGGGACTCCAGCCAGAGCTCTGATACACGATGCTGGCATTGCAGGTGGCAGCTTAACCTACTATGCCACAACACTGGCCCCTAAAAAGTCTAATTTTAAGTGGATCAGTACTAGACATTTTAATGGTACTCTGCTTAGTTCGTGTCACAATATAAAAGAAAACCTTTTAAAAATATTTTACATGTAAAATTACTGTGTGACATTCAGTTATATCTATATCTATCTATCTATACACCATAATCAATACCTTCAAGATGGACATTTCATGTTCCATTTTCACTATAAATTTTGTGATATTCTTTTAAAATAAATTATAAGAAATGGAATTACTGAACCCAGTTGTACTCACATCTTTAACTTTATACAAATTGTCATTCTAAAGAGCTGTATAACCCTGTTCTCATTAGCGGTCTTTAGAATACTTGTTTCCTGGTAACTCACTGAATAGAAAATGGATCAGAAGTGGAGCAGCAGGACATGAACTGGCACCCATATGGGATGCTGGCTTCACAGGCAGAGGCTTGGCCTACTACGCCACAGTACTGGCCCCAATCCAATGAGTTATGACCACTGTACAGATATGTCCATGTAACCACCATCTACATTAAGATACTGAATGCTTCCATCACTGCCCAAAAGTCCCCTCCACACACTGATGTCAATCCCCTCTTCTCACCCCAGGTCCTAGAAAACCATAGATGTTTCCTAGTAGTATGGATTATATTCTTTTACTGTACAGAGTTCTACATATATGGAATATAGTACTTATTATTTTTATTCATATAGTGTGTATTCTTTGAGGTATAGATTCTTTGGTTCAACGTGTCTTTGAGATCCATCTCTGTTGTCTAAGTCAGCTTGTCCTTCGTTATCTTGGTAAAATGCTGGTTTATAGATACACCAAAACTTACCTGTCACCAAGTGATGATTAGATACTTGGGTTGATTCCAATCTGAGGCTTTTTGGAATAAAATTGCTATATGCTTGTGCAGATCTTTAAGCCATGAATCTCTTTAAAAATATACTTTGTTTTCATGCCTACGAGGTTTCTGGACTCTAGGTATATTATCTACTATTTCAAGTCAAGAAAATTTCCCAAAGGAAAAGCCCAGATCTTGTTTTGGGATCAAATTATCAGGATGAGGCAATGGTGCAGGATATAATTTTGAGAGCATCTTGGAAAGCAATCTGGGAAGCACCTGATCACCCTCCTCCTGTATCAGCCGCAAAGCATAAGGCTCCTATTGCTCGCTGCCCTCCTCCTCTCCATGTCTTCTGGCTCCCAATGTGGCTAACAATCCTGCCAAGTCAGTCCTGTCCCCTCCCATGACAGGAGGGTCAGAGGAGAAAATAACGAGTGGCATCATGTTGTTTAATGCCAGATCCCCTAAATAGCTCCAGAAGGCGGTAGCAGGGTCAGGCAACCCCACAGGCCACTTGAGTGTCTGCCCAGTGGCCTCTAGGGTATTCTTTGCCCTCTTCAAGGCTACAAAAGGACTGCATCTAGGCTCAGGAAAATTCTGTGCAGTGATTTGCAGGGCATGATTTCTGGAGGTAGAATGCAAACTTCTTAAGAGCAAGAGTTATGGCTGACACCATTTGTATGTCTGCAAGATACACAGTAGATATTCAACTATGGTTTCAGGTCATATATATAATCTAAACCTCAGAGATGGGCATGAACTCTTATAAACACTCAATATATGATAGCTTAAGAAGGGTCTTACCAATCAAATATTTCCAACAAAATGTTTTTGTCACCTTCAGTCAATTATTTTTCCAAAGAATTGAAACTACTAGTAGAAAGGCATAAAATCTTATGTGTAGATACGCTGTATAGATACACTTTATATTGCTGTCTTTTGAAGTAGAAACTCAGACAGCCAGGAAATGTTTTTCTCTCCTCTTTCCAGTGGCCTTTCTGTGCAGGGACTTTATAAAGCAAGCTCTGAAATTCTTAGATTCTAAGAGTGGTTTTCAGAAAATTAAATTTGGAAATTATTTTTGTGAAATGCAATATGACAGCAAATGCCATTCATACAATGGGGTTTTGTAGGAGGGTGGTGACATTTTGCCTAGTGGTTAGGATGCTGTATGTGATGCCCCCATCCCATTTCAACATGCCTGTGTTTGAATCCTGGGTCTACTCCTGATTCCAGCTTCCTACTGCTGTAGACCCTAGAAGACATCCCTGATGTTTCAAGTAGTTAGGTCCATGCCACTGATGTAGGAGACCTGGATGTAGTGCCCAGCTTCAGCCTGATCCAGCCCTGGCTGCTGTGGGCATTTAGGGAATGAAATATTGGATGGGAGCACTCTCACTCTCTTTGTCTCATTCTCTTTATCTTTTCTATTTCTGCCTCTGTAAATAAGTAAATAATTTTTAAAATGTTTACTTTTACCTACTTGAAAGGTAGAGCAACAGAGACAGAGGGAGACAGACAGAAAGAGACCTTCCATCTACTGGCTCACTCCCCAAATGCCTCTAGCCAGGGCTGGGCCATGCCAAAGCCAGGAGCCTAGAACTCCATCTGGGTCTTCCATGTGGGTGGCAGGGGCCCAAGTACTTGAGCCTTCACCACTGCCTCCCAGGGTATGTTAGCAGGAAACTGGATCAAATGCAGAAGTGCTGGGATTCAAACTGGCACTATGATATGGAATGTGGGCATCTTAAGCAGTGGCTTCACCCACTGTACCATAGCACCTGCCTTTTCAGAAAAGACTTTATAGAGAAGAATGGTTTCTGGGCAGGTTTTTAGGAAAGTTCTCCTGTAATAAAGTTCATTAAAGGAAAGGCCTAAGGTTTGCAGACTTAGAGGTTTTGATGGCCTTGCTGATGATAGATTCCTAAACATTTGCTCTTGTCTCTTAGCAGAATGAGGTTTTAATTGGGCATGTTTTTTTTCCTTCAGTTCACGGACATCGGGACCTTTGAGACAGTGTGGCAGGTCAAGTTCTACAATTACCACAAGCGAGACCACTGCCAGTGGGGAAGCCCCTTCTCTGTCATTGAGTACGAATGCAAGCCCAATGAGACACGCAGTCTCATGTGGGTGAACAAGGAGTCCTTCCTCTGAAGAGGGCGCTTCCTGTTGTTGCTGGACAATCTTGTCCGAAATCTATCCTCAGATCAACCAGCACAAGCCTTAAGGAAGGCACCCCACACCTTGGCAGCGTCCCATCTGGCACAGATGACCCGCTAGCCCCGATGATTGCGAAAGTGTAACTCCCCTCTGTTACAGTATTCCTGATGTAAAAGATCGTGATGTTCCACCCCTGAGAATGCTCCTGTCCGTGTTTTGTGCCAGTGTTCCTGCATCCATTCGTTCTTGGTCATGCTGTTGGTGGCTCTGGACTGGAGCTCAGCAGAACTGGAAGGCTTGTGCAGGACTTGAGGAGCCCACTGGATGACTGTGGTGTTGTTCAGGTTGAGTGATTCTTCTTTTTTTGTTCAATATGAAATTAAAAAAAAAAAAAAAGCAATGTGTGTGGGTCCTCCCCTGCCCCTGTCTAATGTAACATGTAGCCTGCAATGTGTGCCAGCTTCCAAAGCAGGCTTTGGGACAAGGTAATAGTTTGCAGCAAATGGGACTCAAAGGTAGTGTACCCCATAAGCAGCTCAGCTTCTACAGGGAAGGAAAATAAAAAAAAGAAAGGGCAAATACTCAATACTCTTTCAAGGAACATAAGATATTGGGCTCTGGCACAGTGGAAATGGGGAGAGAGCATCATGTGGACCATTGGTAAGCAAAGTGACAGGGATTTTAGGGTCACCTCTTGGCAAGCTACCATAGTGTTCGAACATGCATACTGATGATACCCTATACTTCCCTTCACTTGAAATTTGTAAAACTGTGTATGGAACTGCAACCAACTTTTGATATTTCTTAATAAAGGTATTGAAAATCGTGCCCCGACTTGCATTCTTAATTTGGGCAACAACAAGTGGATCTGTACACCAGGCTAAATCATCTCAAATCTCTGCTGTATTATGAGGGGGATAAACCTGCAGTGGAATGGGCATACCTATTCATGGATCCATTTCAGCTACTTAACAGGAGAATTCCAGCCAGGTGTTAAGTGGCTAGTGCAGGGGCTGGCTTAGACTCCTGCCACCCATGTGAGAGACCCAGATAGAGTTCCTGGCTCCTGGCTTTGCTCTGGCCCAGCTTTGGCCATTGAGGCCATTTGGGGATGAACTGGCAAATTAAAGATATTCTCTCTCTCTCACACCATCTCTCAAATAAATAAAATAATAAAAATAAAATAATAATAAAATGGCTAGTATAGGCTAAAGCTCAAAGTAGTTAGGCAAAAACTGCTTCTGTCTCTCCTTACTCCATTCCTCTTTTGGTGTTGACCACACTGCCATTAGTCCACTCTACCTCAACAGTAGAAGGGCAAATGTGGCAACAGTGCATGCATACCAAGATTGAGACCTTGCCTGCTCCCTACGAATTACAAGATACCTAGCACAAAGCTTGCGCTCCATACAGTTTGAGTAGGGATTCCACAAGAAGAAAAGAACTTCCTCTGGGAAAGCACATACTAATTTGCAATGATACTGTAATATTCATTTAGGTAGCAGAAATTCTATTACATTGGGAAAAGTTAGTTTTTTTTTTTTCAATCTGTAAATGCTTCAGGTAAGAATATGGAAGATTATGGAAGGGGCATATTCTACAGAGTCAGCTCATTGCAAAGCTGTTTGGAAGGCTGGCACTCCAAACCCTTTCCACCTGTCCTCTTGTAAGTAGTTTGCCTGCAATGAGTCTGCACTGCCACCAGGGAACAGCAATGCCTTGGCTTTGGACTAACCTTGAATAGTATTAAAACACATTTCTCACTAGCCTGTTTTTTAAAAAATAATGATGTCTCTTATTTTCTATTACAGTTGCCAAAAATAGGCACTAATCCATTCCTAATTACTGTATTTTAGGAACCAACACTCAATTATTTGAACAGACTTGGAAATACTTAAAACAGTGAATTTACTGCAAGGGCTGAAGTCTTCTTCCAGAATAGCCAATAGCAATGCAGTGATTAGAAGGTGGACAAAGGTGAGAAGCAGCCATTTGAATTGAAGTATCTGATTAGTAAATACTGTCATCTGTAAGGCAACTGGTTTCCAGCTAGCCGTTCATCTCTCAGAGCTTTAGCATTTGTTCCAAGCAGGGAAGCAGGCGCATGACTTCTGCAGAATTCTACACTTCAGAAGAATGATTAACTGGAGACTTTACTTGGCACTTAAAGTAGTCAAGGCAGGGTTGGAAAAAAGGGGGCCTGGACGGGAAGCTGGGGTGTGTTACCATCCAGGCTGAATCTAAGTGGGGACTTCACGTTTCTCTATTCCAGTGTGCTTGTCTCTGAAACAAGGAGCTACACTAGCAGTTTCTAAAACACTTTAAAATGTATGGCTTAAATCTCAACTTTGTCCTCTTTAAAATAAACACACAACTATGTGTGTCCCTATGTATGCATTCCCTTGGGGCCAGGGAATGGGGAAGAGATGGAGATGAAGTCACAGGGTGTCTTAGCAGTGAATCTGCCACGTGAAGTGAGCTCTCCTGGCATATTCTGTTCTACTTACGATTGGGCTCAAGCCCAGTCTCTCTAGCCACTTCTCACATAGCTCTCCTCCTACTCCAAAATTTGAGTGCTCAGCTATATCAAGCTGCTGAGTCGTAACTTTGTCCCTCAGCCATCTGGAAGGGCTATTTTTACACAAGTTGTAGCCATGTCTCTCTACTTCCAAGCATCAGATGGAGACCCAAGGGGCTGGAGGAACTAAGCTGTCCTTCTAATCATGATGATGACTAAAACACTTCTGAACAGGTGGGAGAGGAGAAATGCCTTGAATTTATATTTTGTGACACCTCACTTATTGAAAAGTCACTTATCCAGCCATCCAAACTATGCAGATCACAGGGGGGAAGAGAAGACATGCCAAAAAGTAAAGATCCCTGTCACAGATGTCACAAAGTGCATTCACTGAAGGCCCAAGTCCTCTCTCAAGGCACCCTGGCTCCTGTTTTATACAGAGCTCTCACACACGGGATGATCTCGTGTCTAGCCCTTGGGACTCTGAAAGCTGAATAATTAGAGAAGAAAAGGCAACTGAGAGAAGAGGATATAGTGAAAAAAAATTTTTTCACAGAGAGGGAGGACAAAGGAAAAATGCAAAAAGAAAGTCAGTCAAAAAGTGTAATGGAGGAGAAGGGCCCTCTCACAGCAGGGCACAATCCTGTCCTAACCCTCAGTCATTTCAGTACATGTCAGACAACAGCCAATACATGTCAACATGGCCTGGACTCCTTTAGGAAGATGATGTAGGATCCTCAGTTAAGTATCATGCTTCAGTGTTAAAAATTTTGTATTGGGAACAAAACACCCGAATTCAAATTCCTTAATAGCTGTGTGATCCTAAGCAAATCACTTAATGACCCTCTGCCTCAACATTCTTGCTTAGGAAATAGCCATAATAATAGCACTTACCCTGCAGAGTGGTTTTGATGGTTATACAAGCTAACGTATATAGCTACCTTTAGAACAGTGCTTGGAACATAACATCATTACTTGGTACACTTTGTTTAAAAAAGACAGAAAGGGAGGAATATATTTTCCAAGAAAACTGAAAAAAATGCCATGAGCCTCTTCAAGAAATAATACTTATTTTCCATGCATGAATTTGAAATAATGGCCAGATATTATACTCTTTTTACACCTCCACCTCAAGAGTACAATGCATATGGTGATAACATTTGTAATTATTGAAAAATAAATCATTTGAAGCAGTATTCAGTCAGCCCTCCATATCCACGAGTTCTGCACCTGAGGCTTCAACCAACTGAGGATCACAAACATTCAAAGAACAAAATTGAGTCTGAAATGAACACGTGCACATATTGTTCTTGTCATTATTCCCTAAACATTGCATCGCCTTTGCATTGTATTCAACACCAGAAGTCATTTAGGGGCTGGCACTGTGGCATAGAGGATAAAGCTGCCACCTGTAGTGCTGCCATCCCATATGGGCACCAGTTCGTTTCCTGGCTGCTCCACTTCTGATCCAGCTCTCTGGTATGGCCTGGGAAAGCAGCAGAAGATGGCTCAAGTCCTTGAGCCCCTGCACCTGCATGGGAGACCTGGGAAGAAGCTCCTATTTCCTGGCTTTAGATCGGCGCAGCTCTGGCCATTGCGGCCATTTGGGGAGTGAACCAGCAGATGGAAGACCTTTCTCTCTGTGTCTCTCCCTCTCTCTGTATATAACTCTGCTTCTCAAATATATAAATAAACCTTAAAAAAATAAAAGGAGTCATTTAGAGAAGCGTTAAAGTGCACAGGTGATATGCAAACATGATGCAGCTTATTTAAGGGAGCTGAGCATCCATGGACTTTGGTATCTGCAGGCGTTCTGGAACCCATTTCCCATGGATGCCGAAGGATGACTGTATTTTAAAATATGCTATGGGGCAGGTAAGACCACCACCTTTGGTGCCAGCATCCCGTATGTTTGCCTGTACGAGTCCCGGTTGTTCCACTTCTCACCCAGCTCTCTGCTATGGCCTGGGAAAGCAGCAGAAGATGGCCTGAGGCCTTGGGTCCCTACACCCACATGGGAGACCCGGAGGAAGCTCGAGGCTCCTGGCTCCTGGCTTTGGATCAGCATAGCTCCAGCTGTTGCAGCCAACTGGGGAGTGAACCAACAGATGGAAGACCTCCCTCTCTCCCTCTCTCTCTCTCTGCCTCTCCTTTCTGTGTAACTCTGACTTTCAAATAAATAAATCTTTACAAAGAAAGAAGATATGCTAGTGTTTTTCTCCACACACGGACTACATAGTCTCTTCTCATGAAGACCCAGTTTTGAATAATATGCAAATTTCAGGGCACCACCAGAGTACTTAAGATTTGGTAAAGACCGGAAATGTCAAAATTTCGACCTGTTATTTCCTCTACTCCTCTTCCCCCTGTGAGGGAGGCAGTGCATGTCATAGCTCCTTTTTACAGAGGAAAGGCAAGTCTCAGAGGTTGAAAATTAAGGCTCCACTTTAAACATGATTTTGTAAGAAACGATTTTGATGACCAGTTTTCTCATGTATGAGGTGGTGCTAAGAATCTCGACATCACAGAGCCTGTTGGGATTCAGTGACATAGCACATGTTTTTCTCCTCCCCATCACCTTCCTCTTGACAAATCCATTTCCTCTAAAATCACATCAACATGGGCCCACCTCCTGCAGTGCTTGCTTGTAACCTAATGGCTTTGCCTTAATTTGTGTAAAACCTAGTAGATCACTGGCTTTTCACAAAGAAAATTACTGTGGATATATTAAAAATATGAACAATGTCAAAATTGTTCCCAACAAACAGAAGTATTCAGTTTCTGGAAACTCACTTAGCTATAGTACAGGAGTCCTCAGTTATTCGCAGGCATATATTCTGAGATCCCAGTGGTGCCACGAATAGTAGAGAACCACGAATAGTAGAAAACCCTGTACTTTTGAATACTATGTTTTTTCCTAGACATACAGACCAATGATAAAGTTTAACTTATAAATTAGATATGGTAAGAGAGAACAAAGATAATCATAAAATAAAACAACTATAACATATTGTAACAAAAGAGATTTCATTGTGCCACTCAGAATGGTGCACAATTAAAACTTGTGAATTTTTTATTTCTGGGACTCTCCATTTAATATCTTGAGACCACAGTTGCTTGCAGGAAAGTGAAAGTATGGAAAGCAAAACCACAGGTAAGGGGATGATTACATAGCAAATTACTTAAAGATGAACTTTTCTCTTAGAAGTCAGATTAACTACTATGACAGCACTGGATAAAACGAATCCGTTTTTCCTTAACAAACAGGCTATGCAATTCCTCACTTGCTAACAAATGAAAAATACAATGCTGTTTTTGGTCCTGGATGGACAGGCACGCCACAGTGAATTTCTTACTCCCCTTCAGATGTTCCAGGCCTGCACAGCTTCCTTGCCACTGCACAGCCTGTTCCCTCTGCTGAGAATGCTCTGCTCTGTTTCCTACCTAGCAATTGCCTCCCAGTGCCAGCTTAAATGTCACCTCCACTACGAAGTTCTTCCTAACTCCTCTCAAAAGTTGAGTCGAGTGACTTTGAAATATTGTTTATCAAACATTTTCTTTCATTACCCCACTTCTTGTAAGGCTTCATCAGCCTTCCTCCATCTAACTTCTGCGTTTCTTAAGTTCTCTGGATGGCTTCCACATCTCACTGTCTCAGTGAAAATGAGCTGACTCAATAAAAAGGTGATGGGATTCTAGAAAGAGCTGGCTGGCTGGCTGGCTGGCTGGCTGCAACACCAGCCAGAAAGAAGTTTGGAATATATTAGCCCTTAGCAGGTTAGCTCGCCTTCTCCTTTAAAGGAGATGTAGGAAGATAAAGAATAAGTTTCTGTCATTGCTGCTGGTGTTGGCCTTCTCATGTTAGTGTCCTTACTGATGATGATGGTACGAAGGGCCAGCGTCCCTTGAAGGGGTTTATGAAGTCATTTGTTTACATCAGGCTGATCACTTGAGCTGCTCACCAAATGTTTCCAGTCCTCCCTCCTTAGGCACGTGATAGGACTGCACCTCCACGACCTGGGGTGGGGCCATGTGTGGGCAGCTCTGGCCAATGGACTGAGAAGCGGCATCTGTCACCTCCAGGTTGAAACGGCTGACTGTGCAATTCACTGCCAGGCTCGCTTTCTCATTGCCATGGCAACCAGCCACTTTCAGGAGGATCCGTGGCCCTGTGCCCTGGAGGGAAAATGTGGAGCAGAAGCCCAGCCAACTTTTGCTAGGCCTGTGGCATAAGTGCAAACTAAATTTTTCTCCCATCATGGAAAATGTTGAAATATACAGAAAAATTGAAGTACTCGTACCACATGACTTCACATATCTATCACCTTAATTTCACAATCAGCATTTGCTATATTTGCTTTATCACTATTTGTCCCTTTCAGCTGCATCAATCCATCTGTTGTTATTTGGACGAATGAGGCACTGCAGTATTGTACACCGTCACTAAGGTTTGGGGTTTATTAATTACTGCAGCATAACCCTGCCTTTCCTGGTTGACTACACTGGGCAATCTGGACTGCTCCTCTCCTTTTCCCTGAAGTGAAACTACTCCATAAAGCAAAAAGTCATTGTTTTAACTTAGTTCTGAGAAGCCATTTCCTGCCAGGGAAAGTTAAAAGCCACAGGCTGGATTAGAAGAAGGATTAAATCATCTTTTTATTCTCATGGTCTGAAAAAAGATAAACTCTGGGGTTCTATTTGGAAGGAGAAAGATGGATTACATGAAGGCAGGAAAGGTAACATTACCATTCTTTGAGCACCTGTTGGGTGGTGGACATTTTAAACATACCATCAAATCCTCCAAGCCACCCTATAAGTTATCTATGATTTCCACTGTTAAAATGAAACAAGTAAGCTCAGAGGGCAGAGGCTGTCTGTCCAGGTTCACGTGGTTTGTATGAGTGGAAGAGGCAAAATGAAAACTCAAATCATTATGATTCCAACATGCATACCCTCCTCTAGCAGCCAATGGCAGCTCTAAGAGCTGACAGGGCCATCCTGAGAGATGCCATGGCCCAAGAGGTAAGAACAGTGACAGTGGCAACCTCTCTCCTTGCTTGAATCAGAAGTCAAAAACGTCAAAATTATTTGGAGAGAATATTTTTAATGTCCTAAAAAGTTCAACAAACCCACTATACACAGTAGCATCATGAATTTTCCAAAGTAAACAGCTGGCTTTTCCTTTATCAGAGAGTCACTCTCTCTGACAAAAACATATATTGTCAAATACTAAACCATTTTTCCGGTTCAAATCCCAGTTGAGGTCTTGATCTTTGCTGAGCTTATCCTTCAGATTGTGTTTTGGTGTGAAGTAGATAAATGTGTGTGAATGTGTGTGGGGTACTTGGCTTCCTTCAATCTGATGATTACACCTTGAAATGTAATTAATATGACCACATCAAGAGCTATTTTCAGAAGTTTCATGGCCACAGTTTTATGATTCTTAATTCATATTAGATATGCCCCCAAATAATAGGTTTGATGGATATAATTTTAAGACATTAGGTTCCAGAGCATATGTTTAGCTTGGTAGTTAAGATGCCAATCAGCCCACATTAGAGTGCCTGGGTTTGATGCCTGGCTCTGGCTCCTGTCTCATGTTCCTGCCAAGACAGGCCTTGGAAGGCAGTAGTGATGGCTCAAGTAACAGGGTCCCTGCCACTCTAGTGGGATCCCTGGATTGAGTACCTGCTCCTGGCTTCTGCCCCGGCCCAGCCCTGGCCAGTGAATGGGAGCACATGCACTCTCTCTCTTCCTTCCTATGTCTCTCTGCCTTTTGAATAAATTTTTTTTAAAGATTTATTTATTTATTTGAAAGAGTTATAGAGAGAGGGAGAGGGAGAGGGAGAGGGAGAGGGAGAGGGAGAGGGAGAGGGAGAGGGAGAGGGAGAGGTCTTCCATCCAATGGTTCACTCCCCAATTGGCCACAATGGCTGGAGCTGCACCGATCTGAAGCCAGGAGCCAGGAGCTTCTTCCGGGTCTCCCACGTGGGTGCAGGGGCCCAAGGACTTGGGCCATCTTCTGCTGCTTTCCCAGGCCATAGCAGAGAGCTGAATCTGAAGTGGAGCAGCCGGGTCTTGAACCAATGCCCATATGGGATGCCGGCGCTTCAAGCCAGGGCTTTAACCCACTGCACCACAGCGCCGGCCCCTTACATAAATATTTTAAAACATCAGACTGTCATTCAGGTCCTGGATCTTTTCTGAGCTAGCTCTTGCATGGCTGGGTAGGAGGGAACAGCTTAGCCAAATTTGACAGAGAAGACAACCTAAGCACCAATTTAGGGCTGGTATTATGGGAATTTATCCTCACTCTATAGCAGTAATCCAACATTAAACGATAAATTCCTCCAGATAATTGCATACAGGCTATCTTTCTTAACTTACCTATGGAGTTTAACCTTTCCCTGGAGGTTTTTATGAAATTAAGGCTTTCAAATAAAGCTTGCATTCACTCATGGGGGTAGCATGAGGGGTGATGGAACTCTTCTGTAACCTGGTAATGGCAAGGGTTGCGTGAATCTGAACAAGTAGTAAAGCTCATAGAGCTATACATGCACACGGAGCTAACTTTACTGTTGGTTTACTTAAAAACAAACAAACGTGAAAACACCAGGCAAAGTGGCCCATGAGGCAAGGAATCAAGCTCCAAGGTTAGATTATCTTATAGGTAGCAAGTTAGATACAAGGCGAGTTAGGTACAAAGTGAGTGCAAACAGAAGAGCACCACTGCCAGCAGTGGAGAGCGGGCTCATGTGCTAGAGAACTCTCGACCCTGAAGCCCAAAGCAATAGGGTTTTTAAAGGCAAAAACCACAAAATCGGGAGGAAAATACATGGTTGCTACGATCAGGGGGAACACATGGTTACTGGGGTCAAGCTAACCTAAAGCCTATGTGAAAATAATATCAATTATTATCTTAACATTACCAGTTACTATCTTAATCTTGACATTAATCCAGGTATTGCCCTAAATCATATGCAGGACATGGACAAATTACAATCTTATCATTAACCCAGGTGTAGCCTGTTTTTAAGCTTGAGCAATCATTTTAGGGGGTTTCTATGCTTTGCCAAGTGTGATGCAGGTTGCCAAGTGTGATGCAGGGGACTGCTATTGTCTGAATGCTTTAGATCACAGTTTCAGACCAGAATCTCGTGGTGGGGGCGGGGTGGGGAATGCTTTCTCAAGATGGAGTCTCAGGTGATCCAAAATGGAGTCTCTACTGTCAAAGTGTTACTTCAAGCTAACACAGTATCACGGAATATTCCCAAGGGGCAGACTACTAGAGACACTCCCCAAGGGGTAGCTGCCAGGTGGTCCCCTCCTCTTTCCTTCAGAGGGTCTGTTTTGAGTACTGTGTATATTGCTTTGGCCGTGTAGGGTGCCTTTATCAACTCTGGAGTCAGGGAGCTGAAAACTTGGTATGCTGATGATTGAGAAGGCAGAACGTGGCAAATGTGGAGTGTGAGAAGTAGATACCCAAATCCAAAACAGGGTTAACTCAATTGGGTTAACCTCACTGGATCTGAGGAATCAGAGTCTGCAGGAACATGCAAGATGAAGAGCCCATAGGGGGGCTCACCAGGAGGCAAGTTACAGGAATGAGGAGCCATGGTGAGGACAGGCATATACAGGTGGCTAAGGTTGGCACCCTGAACCTCTGGGAGAGCCAGGTGGACATCTGCTGCCTAGAGGCTCAGCCTCCTGAACCACAGCCCAGTCTATGTTTACCACAGTGTCTGCAAAATCCCTTGGATTAATTACAGGGTGGCTTTGCTTTGGCTACTGTGGTCCTTGGCAGTTCTGCACTGTCTAGAACCTGTGAATCTTTTTGGAGTTTAACTATCTTGGGAGGAAAACTGTCTGAGCAGACTTGAAGGCAGGGGTGGAAGCCACCTGCTGAAGACAATAATGAGCATTTGGCAGGGTGGGTGGGGAAAATGAGACACAGCAGAGGGGAGAGGGCTGGGAAGGAGCCCACTCTCTCCTGCCTGCATCTGGTGCCCCAGGAGCTGCTCTTGAGCAATGCCTCTCTAACGAGTTGGCGTGAACTTGTACTTGTTCCTCCCTCAGGGAAGGAGGGAAGACAGGCTTGAAGCTGCTAAAATGCTTGGAGAATCTCCAAAGAGAAGCTTGACACAAATGCAACACTCTAATGAAAACAGCTTGGGCCTGGCTAAATAGTGACTATTTTAACTAAACAAGCACATGGGAGTCGATGACAATTGTCCTGAAAAAGAAGCAGTACAGCCCTTGTACACAGAATTTGATGCTTTAGAGTCTTGTTGGTATTCACTTCACTGTGGTTTTCTCAGACCTAGGCTGGTATCTATTTAATCCCAGCAGTGCTGAGAACAACCACCTTCAGGGACTGCCTATGGACATAAACACCTTCTTCAGCCTACACCACCTCCAAGAACAATGTTCTTTGCCTTGCAAAAATTATTTGCTGGTTGGGGGGGAATTTGCTTAGCCTTATGGGGAGGGCATCTCTCCAGCCATTGGAATGATCTGGAATGCCTGTGAAAAGGTAGATTCCTAAGCTCACCTAAATCAATGTCCCACAGAGAGTAAGTCCAGAGCATCTGCATGTTATGAAGCACTTTAGGTGATTTTTGTACTAAAATTTAGAAAACACTGCCCTAGAGTTTATTCATCGCAGTCCTTTTTTATGTTCATGTATTCATTCAACAAACATTCTTGTGCCAAGTACTCTGGATGCAGGAAATGGTAATGGGAGTGTAATGAAAAGTAATCAAAATGCCCATTGTCAAATAATGATGACTAAATATGATAAAGGCTATACTAGAAGGGGACAGTGAAATATATGAAAGCATAGAGGAGGAGCCTGTAGGAGTTGGAGGTAGCTTCATCTATGACATCTGAGCTGCCTCTTGGGGAATGAGTAGAATCTAATCAGGACAAGACAGAAAGCATATTTTAGGGGTACACGAGGTACTGCAGGGCACTGGCCTACAAAGTCATGCCATCCACTCTGGAAGCCACGATTCTGTGTGGCTGGAGCACTGGGAAGAGTGGAGGAGGAAACAGGCACGGGCTGGGGCCAGACTATGAAAAGCTTTGTACACACACACAGCGTAGGCTTAGCTCTGCAGAAAGTGGGAACTAGAGGAATTTTTTAAGCACAGAGAGACAGAAGGATATTTGTGTTACAGAGAAATCTTCCTGGTGGCAGTTTGGAGGCAGGGAGATGGGTACAGAAGCTTCTGCGATGGTGAGAGGGAGGGGGCTGTATTGAGGTAAACGAGAAGTCTCTGTGGTGAAGTCCGTGACTGTGAGAAGACAAGAGAGAAGGGCAAGGCACGGATGCCGGCTACGGATTGCCAGCTTAGGCCACAGGATGGGGAGGTAGGAGGACCATCGCTCAGGAGAGAGAACAATCAGGCAAAGCAAGTGATCGTGGCTAGTCTGAGTCAAGAAGCTCACACAGAGGCAACATTTCCAACATTCACATAACCCTTCCTGCTCAGAATTTGAAAGCGGATCTGATGCTTGAGCTTGCAAGCAAATCCTAGTGCCCATTAGTGTGGTTTCTACTGTGTTAGGAAACAGGTGTGAAGATATTTGTTAGGTGGAAAACATAATCCCATACCATGTAGTATTATTCAATTTATCTTTTTAAAAACTAAGTGCAGAGAGAGAAGGAGAGAAAGACTGAGGTTTGAGGAAATTCGTAGGAAAGGCAGGGCCACTGCTAAGGAAGAAGAGTGGAATTGCAAGACTGAATCAGAGGGCTCTTGACAATTTTCTCCAAATTCTTGTATGTTTCTCAATTGTTAATGGTTGACATATTGCTTTTGTATTTTTTAAAGCAATTTTAAAAAGATGCTTACACATCTTCTTGGCTACCACTAGGTGGTACTAGCAGCAGGACAGATTGGATGGCCTGTAAGCCTCCTGCATTCATCCCTGACACCTGCGCATGCATCTAACTTTAGACACCTGTGTGTGGGGCTAACTTCTTAACTCAACACGGAGAAAGCAAATGACTTTTCCAGTTATTCTTAACATACATCGTCATGGTTTAGGAATCAAGGTCCCCAGATGTCTCTTTTCTTCCCCCATAGTTATGAGACACAGGATTTCCTATTGAATTAATAACAAAAAGTTTACAAGTAAAAAATGTTGTTCCTGCCTCAATCTGCCCTACACAGTTCAGTTCACATATATCCAGATTCATCTCAGACTTTCCCAAGCCAAATCTTCATCGGATGCTTAATGATAACTGAACTCTTCTCTGGGTGGCCCTGTCACCTGAGCTTCCTCAATTCCAGTGCCAGGCTTTCTTTTCCAATTATTTACTGTTAATTCTCTTTCATCACCTCTGTTACCATGAGCAGGAAGCAGATGTGTTACCCCTCATCCTCTTTACACGCGTGTCCAAGTCTACCACAAGGCATTATAATGTAGCATCTGTCATTTCACTTCTAGGGTATTCTTCCTTTCAAGCAGGAATTATCTCCTTCCAGATCATTGTGTGGTCTAAACTAGCTACTGTGTTGTCCCTTGCTCTAAAACAACACTTCTTTCCAAAACCAAGTGCCTGGGGTTTCCAATCCTTAGCACAGCCCGGGAGGGATGAAGAGGAAACACTCACATGCTCTCTTCAGGACACTCACCAGGGCAGCCTAATAAGTTACTCAGTCCCCAAGGATGTGAAGACAGAAGGTATATGCAGGGATTGTGCTCTGGCTAAGGCATGCTCCGGGTTGTAGTCCTCACTGAACATGCATGATTCATCCCACTCTTCCCTGCTACCCCTACACTCCCAGCAGGGGAAGTTTGCTGTGTAAATCTTTGGGTCAAATCGAAGAGCTTGACCAAGGTTATAGAGTTGTACTTGACCCTCCCACCTGACCAATGGAGCTACCAATAAATACGAGGGAAGAGAGTTAGGAACACTCTATACAGAGGTTAGATATTAATGGATATTAGCCACTATCCATTAATAATCACAATAAAGACTACAGTTTATTTGAATTCTGGCTATATGTTTACATATATACACAACACATACACACACACTTTGAATATTTTATTTTACTTCCTCCATCACTCTGTAAAGTAACATTATTGTTCCCATTTTACAAATATGAAAACAGACTTGGAATTGTTCAAGTGACAGACACAAGTGCATCTATTTTTCAGTTTATATTCTTCATTCCTGTCCTATTCTTTTTTTTTTTTTTTTTGACAGGCAGAGTGGACAGTGAGAGAGAGAGACAGAAAGAAAGGTCTTCCTTTTCCGTTGGTTCACCCTCCAATGGCCGCCGTGGCCGGCACGCTGCGGCCGGCGCACCGCACTGATCCGATGGCAGGAGCCAGGTACTTCTCCTGGTCTCCCATGGGGTGCAGGGCCCAAGCACTTGGGCCATCCTCCACTGCACTCCCTGGCCGCCAAAGCAGAGAGCTGGCCTAGAAGAGGGGCAACCGGGACAGAATCCAGCGCCCCGACCAGGACTAGAACCCGGTGTGCCAGCGTTGCAAGGTGGAGGATTAGCCTAGTGAGCCGCGGCGCTGGCCGCCTGTCCTATTCTTAAGACAGTTAAGGGCTCTGATGCTTCAGAGATTTCTTCACATAATACTAAGGACCTGGATTTTTTCCTCCTCCCTGTCCCTTAATAAGACACAAGGTCAAGGCAAGAAAGTACAGGGAAGCTACCCGTGTGCTTTGTGCTGATGTTCAGACCCAGTTATGTGTCTTTAAAAGCAACAACTATGCTTTTTGATCTCGTTGCCTCCCGCAGCACCTCCCAGTCTTCCAAACACAGCAGAGTCTCAATACTCTGCTACTGCAGTGACTGCTCACATGTGGGGTGAAAAAGATTAATGATGGGATAAGTCAAAGTTTGCATTTCTCTGGGAGTCAAATTTGTTTTTACCCTCTGTCTCTCCTTACCATGAATCCTTGAAAATTAAATGCCAATAGCTCTCCAAATTGACATATTATTTTATTAGATGACTCTAACTTTATTAAATGAATCAAATTTTATTGTTTTAAGAAAAACTAATCAAGAGAGACTGGCTGAAAGCAGTAAACAAGGAAAAATATCACAACCTTCTCTTTCCTTGGAATGCTGAGCTGGAACTCATTTTTAAGATATCATTAGACAAGGACTTCTGTGACTTAAGAGCCTGATTTATAATCATCTTTTTTTTTCAAAGCAGTTTCATTTATTTTTCTTTGCTACCCCTGGATGAACCTGGCTCTGCTTCTCCAAATTCAATGATGTCAGGTCAGCAGGGAGCAAATTCGAGACTGTACAATTCCCCTAAGTTATTAGTAAGGCAGATCTTTTTATCCCTATGGTCCAAGTTCAGCTCTAAAGGGTGTGTTTTCTTTCTGATATATGTGGTTATTGCCTATTAACAGTAATGGGTGTATGCATGAAGGTGCAGAAGATTCAATGCCCCTAATATCTGCCCAAGCATGAATGTTCGTTGGCACCATCCTCCCCTGTTAAGATAAATGTTGGTACCTGAATAAAATCCAAAACAATGAAATGCCAACCCATTTTGCTTCTACCTCTGTCATCTGAAGTATGTGGCTTTTTAAAATGGTTTCCTTTCTTCCAAGTTCAACACCAGGCCTGGAAAGCCCTGGTAACAACTCTATGAGGCAGATGATGAGACATTTCTGAACAGTTTTTCTGTGCCCAAGCACCACACAACTTGTTCTGGGGAATGAGATATACCTGGTACTAATGTTCTAGTCTGAAATGCTAGCATTCTAGTCTCCAGTTGACTTGATCAGTATCAGAACTCTGATAGCATGAAATGAAAAACAGGTGTGAAAAAAGGAGGCCTGAAATATGAATAACAAAGTATTCAAGATGAGACAGCCAGTTCAGGAGGGCTGGCTGCACTCGCCTGTGAGGTGTGAACCAATGCCAAGTCAGCCAAAGAGAGAGGCAGCCTTGTTTGTGTAGCCCTTGATAGGCCCCAGAGGGACAAGAAACAGCTGAATTAAAAAGTCCTGCATATCTTCTCCTTAGGTCCTTTATTCGACGTAATGCATGACTTAGGAAATCTCCAAGATGTGATGATGGTCAGAACGCTAATCTGCCAAGTCTCTTAAGAGGTATTGTGACAGCTCTGATACTGTTAACAGAACTATCAGTAGCAGCAATGGCATTTAGCATATTTTTAAGCTCACTAATTTCTCACAGGAAGTTCTGATGTGTATAAACTTTCTCTTGAAAAAGAAGTGGGGAATAATGTGATTAACAGTAAGATGAAGACTCCTTCATTTCTTTTGAAATTATTTTTAAGGACATAACTCACCTCCTTTGAGTCTAAACCCACAAAACACAAAAAGTCAACTCGTGGTTATCTTTTCAATACTATTGGCCTCAATTCCTGGCTCAGGAAAAAATATAAAGCAGTTCAACTGGTTTTGTCTTGTTTGAGAATCTAAAATTAAGATCTCAAGAGTTATTCAACTTTCACCCAGAAACAGGAAAGAATATGGTCTTTCAGAAATAGTCACAAGGACAATTTTCTAAATGTGTGGACTTTTTAAACTTGATAAATACCAATCTAAAAAAGTGGATTTTTTAAAGTTCTTTAAAATGTCTTTCTCTAGTTGCAACTGGAAACTTTAGGATTTATTCTCATCTTTCAGTTACTGGCATGTCATAAGCTACTTTAGGGAATGACTACCTAAATTACTATATCCATAAATATTCTAGTGGAAAAACACTTACAAGGCTCATTTTCAGTACCTCAAAGTTGAAATCACCTCATGAAACCAGATTTGATTCTATTTTTCTCTGTTACAGTCAACTGTTTCAAGGTGTTATTTTAGACATCACAACTCCAAAAAAATATAGCTTATGTGGACACTAAATAAGCCAATATTGTAGTTTATTATAGGGAAAAAAGCTGCCCAATGGTGATGAATTCCATTTTTCATACTCTCCAGTACAGTCAAGTAGCCTCTAGCATTTACTATTGGTTAGAAAAGGTGACATTTTGGAAAATAAAACCTGGACAAATATATGTTATGCTGGCTCTTGATACATTTCATCTTTCTGTATTTGTTATATCATAAATCATACGCCAGCTGTCAACTCTAGTTTTTGAAGAAAAAAAGCACTTGATGTTTACTTTCCAGACTTAACTGAGTTAAAGTCAACACAGCTAATTTGTGCTCATTTCTGGGGTTCTTCTAATTACAAATTACTTGATTCACTGAGTAAATGTGCTATGTAAGCTGAATGAAAGCTTGAGTAAGTAAAGTTGTCTGTATGCTATGCTTTCTAACACATGATGTTTTATACTAGTCAATTGCTGAACTATGCTGTGGGGAGTACTGTGTTTCAGCCATTAAGTCTTGAGCACCCAGGGTTGGCACCAGGGAAGAAATCACAAAATACCTTATAGGATATAAAAGTAAAGCCACAATAAACAAAAAATCACTTATCTTCTTTAGGGGAAATCCATTTTATTTTCCATGTTGCTTTCAGCATTCATTGTTCTTTTTAAATTCCATTTTTAATCCCTCTATATGAACAACTGGAAGTTTACCAAGTTTAGATTTAAAAGATTGAAGTGCTGACATTACCAACAAATAATTTTCATTTGCAGTCCTGGAAAGGAATAACTAACATGTTAGGGGCTCTCAGTAGTACACATAACCCACCTCTCCCTCCAAATATATGTTCTCTAAAGAAAAGTAAAAATGTTACACAGCTCTTTAACTGCAAACAGACAGGGCTCAGATTCCAACCTCCTGAGTTCCATTTTCTGACTGAATAACTTCTGTCCCACCACCCCAGGGTGAGTTGCTGGGTCTCATGGATCTTAGACTCCATGCCTATTAAAACAGGAGGAGGGGAAGGTGGCTTTTACCACAAGAGTGCTGGTAAATTAATTAGTATGTATTATTGTTCCATTAAAATCCTCAGGTGATATATAACTTACCATTTATAGGACATGGGATCTTTGCTTAAAATTTGAAAACAGTCCTTGGTTTTTCATCACAAGCAAAAAATATAACAAATCTTTATACTTCAAACAGTAGGATTAATCCTAGGAACATTTTGGCTTTTCTAGGAACAATTATTTTCCTGGGGTGAAAATATTAGCATGTTTCAGAGCTTCTTTGCTCAGCTTTAGACCATGAATAGAGAAGCTTTTATTTGTAGTTGATATAAGCCAAAGGAAGAAAGTTTTACAAAAGTCATTTTAATAGCTTATTTTGTCATCTTTGGTGTTTCATTTATTTATTTTTGCTTATTTGAAAGGGAGAGAGAAAAATATTTCACCTTCTGGTTCACTTCCAAATGCCTGTAACATTCAGTATTGGGCTGGGCTATAACCAGGAGGCTGGGACTCCATCTGAGTCTTCAAGGTGGGTATCAGAACCAAAGTATGTGAGGGGCCGGTGCCGTGGCTCACTTGGTTAATCCTCTACCTGTGGCGTCGGCATCCCATATGGGCACTGGGTTCTAGTACCAGTTGCTCCTCTTCCAGTCCCGCTCTCCGCTGTGGCCCAGGAAGGCAGTGGAGGATGGCCCAAGTGCTTGGGCCCCTGCACCCACATGGGAGACCAGGAGGAAGCACCTGGCTCCTGGCTTCGGATCGGCACAGCACCAGCAGTAGTGGCCATTTGGGGAGTGAACCAACGGAAGGAAGACTTTTCTCTCTGTCTCTCTCTCTGTCTATAACTCTACCTGTCAAAAAAAAAAAAAAAAAAAAAAAAAAAAAAAAAAAAAAAAGAACCAAAGTATTTGAGACATCATTTAGTGGTGCTTTAAACTACTCATGGTTGAAGGGAAATCATTTCATCTTTTTATAACTGCTTAATTCTAGCATTTAGAAGCAACTGAAGAGGTCATGCGGTACATTTACCCCACCTACAGTAACAGCACTGAGCACCTGCTCTGCAAAGCAGCATTCTCATTTCCTAGATGTGAAAACCAAGGCTCAGGGAACTTAAGAAACAGAGAATTAAACTCCACAGGCCATTCTCTTCCCACCACGTCAGACACCTCCAAAGAGAAGTTACACTGAAACCTAACCTATATAGATAGGCATTTATTTTCTTCTTTCTGAATTTAAAAATCAAGCCAATATATTCAATGGAACCTCAATGCTATCTCCAGAAGGCCCACAAGCACCCCAAAATCATCAATAAAGTTATTCTGGGGGTGGGCATTGTAGTATTTGTTAAGACATCACGCAGGACAGTCATATCCCATACTAGAATGGCGAGTTTAAGTCCTAACTCCTCTGCTTCCAATACAATTTCCTGCTAACCCATCTGAGATTGCATCAGATGACGACAGACTAGGATGGAGTTCTGGGTTCCTGGCTTTGACCTGATCCAACTCTGGCTATTGTGGGCAGTTGGGAAGTGAACCAGCAGATGGAAGATTTTTCTCACTCTGACTTTTAAATAAATAAATCAATCTTGAAAGAAACAAGTTGGGGGGAAGGAAGGAAAAAGAGAAAGAGAGAGAGAAGGAAGGAAGGAAGGAAGGAAGGAAGGGAGGGAGGGAGGGAAAGATAGGAGAGGAGAGGAGAGGAGAGGAGAGGAGAGGAGAGGAGAGGAGAGGCCGGCATATGGTATAACAGGTTAAGCCACCGCCTGCAGTGCTGCCATCCCAAATGGGCACTGGTTTGAGTCTCAGCTGCTCTTCTTCTGATCCAGCTCTCTGCTATGGCCTGGGAAATCAGTACAAGATGGCCTAAGTCCTTGGGCCCCTGCACTCACGTGGGAGGCCCGAAAGAAGCTCCTGGCTTCAGACAGGCACAGCTCTGGCCGTTGTGGCCAATTGGGGAGTGAACCAGTGGATGGAAGACCTCTCTCTCTCTCTGCTTCTGCCTCTCCTTCTCTCTCTGTGTAACTCTGACTTTCAAATAAATTAATAAGTAAGAAGGAAAAGAAAGAAAAGAAAGATAGATTATTTCTAGGGCAAGCACTTGGTTTAGTGGCTAAGAGGCTGGTTGGGACACTGGCATCCCATATCAAAGTACCTGGGTTCTAGTTCTGGCTCCTCTCCTGATTCAGGCTTCCTGCCAGTGTGCACTGGGCAGCAGCAGGTGATGGCCTAAGTATGTGCATCCCCTCCACTCAGTGTGGGGGTCCCAACTGAGTTCCTGGGTACGTGGCTTCAGCCTGGCCTAGATCCAGCCATTGTGGCATTCACAGAGTGAACCAGCCATTGTGGACATTTGGACCCTTTTATAATTTTTATTAAAAAACAAAGGCTATATATATATTTTTCTTGAAAACTGACTTATTCAGTTATAGTGATTTTTATACCAAACTGAGATGGATGCTATATTGTCAGAGCCTTTTAAGCCTTGTATTGATGATTAAAATATTTACAGAAGTGAAGTACATTCATTTTTTTAAATTCATAAAATCCATACCATATTAATCTTTTAATTAAGGGGCCAGCGCCATGGCGTAGCAGGTGAAGCTGCCACTTGCAGCATCCCATATGGGCACCAGTTCAAGTCCCAGTTGCTCCACTTCCAATTTGGCTCTCTGTTATGGCCTGGGAAATCAGTACAAGATGGCCCAAGTCCTTGGGCCCCTTCACCTGCATGGAAGACCTGGAGGAAGCTCCTGGCTTCAGATCAGCGCAGCTCTGGCAGTGGTGGCCATCTGCGGAGTGAACCAGTGGATGAAAGATTTCTCTCTCTCTGTCTCCGCCTCTGCCTCTCTGTACCTCTTCCTTTCAAATAAATAAATAAATCTTTTTAAAAAATCTTGTAATAAGACAAGTACCTATTTCTGCCATTTTACATCTTAAAAAATATGCTATATATAATACTATGCACTTGAGTGCTTTGAAAGGTTAAGCTCAATATTTAAATGATAATTTTAAATTGTATATGCCTTAGGGCAGCAGGCGAAAGAATACAAAAATAATATTAAAAATCTAAATGCAATTCTGTATATGCTGCTTTTAAGATTTATTTATTTATTTGAAAGTCAGAGTTACATATAAAGAAAAGGAGAGGCAGAGAGAGAGAGAAAGAATCGCTCTTTCATCGCTGGTTCACTCCTCAGTTGGCCGCAATGGCTGGAGCTGTGCTGATCTGAAGCCAGGAGCTTCTTTGGGATCTCCCATGTGGGTACAGGGGCCCAAGGACTTGGGCCATTTTCCACTGCTTTCCCAGGCCATAGCAGAGAGCTGGATGGGAAGTGGAGCAGCCAAACTTGAACTGGTACCCATATGAGATGCCGGCGCTGCAGGCGGCAGCTTTACCCAATACACCACAGCGCCAGCCCCTATGATTTTTTTAAGATTGATTTACTTTATTTGAAAGGCAGAGTTACAGGGGCCAGCACCGTGGCTCACTTGGTTAATCCTCTGCCTGCAGCACTGGTCCTGGTTGCTTCTCTTCCAGTCCAGCTCTCTGCTGTGGCCCAGGAAGGCAGTGGAGGATGGCCCAGGTGCTTGGGCCCCTGAACCTGCATGGGAGGCCAGGAAGAAGCTCCTGGCTCCTGACTTAGGATCAACATAGCTCCGGCTGTAGCAGCCATTTGGGGGGTGAACCAACAGGAGGAACACCTTTCTCTGTCTCTCTCTCTCTCACTGTCTAACTCTATCTGTCAAATAAAATAATAATAATAATTTTAAAAAGGCAGAGTTACATAGAAAAAAGAGTTAGACAGAGATCTTCCATCTGCTAGTTCACTCCCCAAATGGCTGCAATGACTAGGACAAGGCCAGGCTGAAGCCAGGAGCTTCATCCAGGTCTCCCACATGGTTGCAGGGGTCCAGGGACTTAGGCCACCTTCTGCTGCTTTCCCAGGCACAATTAGCAAGGAGCTGGATTGGAAGCAGAGCAGCTGGGACTCTAACCAGTGCCTACATGGGATGCTGGTGTCACAGGCGGCAGCCTTACCAACTATACCACAGTGCCGGCCCCATGATCATTTTTTTCAGAGTGATTAGAACCTGTATATTGTATGGAGGTGTGTAAAATTTTGTTCATATGATTCACCTCCACATTAATTGTATATCTTCTTCTTCTTTTTTTTTTTTTTTTTTTTTTTTGACAGAGTTAGACAGTGAGAGAGAGAGACAGAGAGACAGAGAGAAAGGTCTTCCTTCCGTTGGTTCACTCCCTTAATGGCCGCCACGGCCAGCGCTGCGCCGATCCGAAGCCAGGAGCCAGGTGCTTCCTCCTGGTCTCCCACATGGGTGCAGGGACCGAAGCACTTGGGCCATCCTCCTCCACTGCCTTCCTGGGCCACAGCAGAGAGCTGGCCTGGAAGAGGGGCAACCGGGACAGAATCCAGCACCCCAACCGGGACTAGAACCCAGGGTGACGGTGCTGCAGGCAGAGGATTAGCCAAGTGAGCCACAGTGCCGGCCTTGTATATCTTCTTTAGTGTGTATTATGGCCTTAGAACACGTAACTTACTGAAACATTCTCCCTGAGAATGAGTCTTTCATTAGGACTGACTGCACTACTCCAGTCTTGCAGTCAGCTCAGCCCTACCTTTAATGGATAGATGGACACAGGCCACTAAACATCCTGCTGTATGCTGACTCTAATTAAACCAGAAAGAAAGAAAGAAACAAACAAACAAACAAAAAAACAAAAACAAAAAAACAACCCAGCATTCCTCACACACCTTTAAAGATTGACTTGGACTTTATCCCTGTCCTCGGTGTCTCCAGTGGCAGGTACAAGAGCCAAACAGCCCTCCGGGTACCACGTCTCAGCCTCACAGCTCCTGCCATGGGGCTCTGGCGCCATTAGCAAAAAACACCCTGAGAAAGTTCCTCGAGGGACTGTGTTCAGTGCTTTTGTCTGCCTAGTGAAAAACATAACTCTTCTCCAACAATTCCCTTAGGATTTTCCCCTAGGGAGTAACATATACCACTAATGTGACCCAGCTGAAGAACGAGTAAGCTAGCAAAAAGAAAAACAATGTCCCACAAACTTACTGACCTTGCAGCCACAAAAGTTTAACTTGTAATTGTCAGAAGTTGATTAATGGTAAATTTTCAGAGTTGATTTCTATTCTTTTTTTAAATTTTTAAAATTTATTTTTATCTATTTGAAAGGCAGGGCAACAGAGAGAAAGAGAAAGAGAGATCTTTCAAAGGTCAATAATAGCTGGGACTGGGCCAGGTCAAAGCCGGGAGCCAGGATCTCCAGCTGGGCCTCTCAGGTGGATGACAGAGACCAAGTACCTGAGCCATTTTTTGTTGCTTTCCAGATGTGCATCAGCCACAAGCTGGATCAGAAGCAGAGGAGGAACTCAAACCCAGGCACAGCTGTGTGGGTTGTGGGTGTGCCAGGTGGTGGCTTTAATGGCACCACAACGCCTACCTCTGATTTCCATTCTTATCATTGTAGACTGAAATCTGTTTCCAAGTTTTCAGGAGAAAAAAAATTTTAAGAGCATTAAATATAAATGCAGGTATTAAAAAGATAATAAAAACTTCATTTAAGAAGCCCATGGTGGGGCCAGTGCTGTGGTGCAGTGGGTTAAAGCCCTGGCTTGCAGTGCCAGTATCCCATGTGGGTGCTGGTTCTAGTCCCAGCTGCTCTACTTCCGATCCAGCTCTCTGCTGGGGCCTGGGAAAGCAGTGGAAGATGGCCCAAGTCCTTGGGCCCCTGCACTAGCATGGGAGACCTGGAGGAGGCTCCTGGCTCCTAGCTCAGATAGGCTCAGATCCAGCCGTTGGGGTCATCTGGGGAGTGAACCAGCGGATGGAAGAACTCTCTCTCTGTAACTCTTTCAAATAAATTAAAAAAAAAAATTTTTTTTAAAGCCCATTGGGGGCCGGCGCCACATCTCAATAGGCTAATCCTCCACCTGCAGCACCGGCACACCGGGTTCTAGCTTGGTCAGAGCGCCGGATTCTGTCCCGGTTGCTCCTCTTCCAGTCCAGCTCTCTGCTGTGGCCCGGGAGTGCAGTGGAGGATGGCCCAAGTGCTTGGGCCCTGCACCTGCATGGAAGACCAGGAGAAGCACTTGGCTCCTGGCTTCGGATCAGCGTGGTGCGCCGGCTGCAGTGCGCCGGCCGCAGTGGCCACTGGGGGGTGAGCCAACAGAAAAGGGAGACCTTTCTCTCTGTCTCTCTCTCTCACTGTCCACTCTGTCAAAAAATTAAAAAAAAATTAAAAAAGCCCATTGGGAATAACTTGTTATATATGAAATGTACTATTGTTCAACATAATGCCTTTTAAAATCATTTTTTCAACTTTTTTTTTTTAAGATTTGTTTATTTATTTGAAAGGAAGAGGGAGACAGAAACAGAGAGATCTTCAATCCTTTGGTTCATTCCCCAAATGGCCACAACAGCTAAGGCTGCACCAGGCTGAAGCCAGGAGCTGGGAACTCATCTGGATCTCTGATGTGGGTGGCAGGAACTCAAGCACTTCAGCCATCATGTGCTGCTTTCCAGGCATGTTATCAGAAAGCTGGATGGGAAGTGGAGTAGCCAGGACTGGAACCCACACCCCAATATGGAATGTGATGTCCCAAGCAGTGGCTTAACCCAGTGTGCCACACTACTACACCATAAATTTCGTTTTTAGACCAAAAATTTTTATAGTTCCAGATCTAAAAAAATTATTTATATGGAAAAGTCTTTAAAGATCTTCATTTTATAAAAAATATATGGTCCCAGAACCAAGAATAAATAAATAAAATCACCAATTAAAAAAGTTATGAGATTAGGGATGTAGAGGAATTAGAAATCATTCAGAGAGGTTTTTCCTGCTAAATTAGAAGAAATTCTAGGTCAGCAGATAAAAAGCTATTCTAATTCCCTCCAGAAAGGAATGCTGATACTTCCACAACTCCCAAGGTGAAAAAGTGTTTTGAGGTATCTGATATTAATAATTATGGCATATAATAATAAAGAACTGAGGATCATTATCTACATGGAAATACTGTAATTTTGGCACAATAAAAATCAAAACTAAATTCACAAGGCAACTAAAAATAAGCAAGCAGAAAGTCTGTGTGAACCTATTCAAGAGACAAAATCTTCTGACTAATTCAAAAATATCCATCTCCCCACTCCCCTACACACTCATTAGATTTCCTTAACTTATCTGGTTACATAACTGATGCTGTGACTTGTAAACAAACAGCTCCATTGCCTGACAATTCTACATCTGTGGGTTTATACTGTTGCTTCCCTGTGAAGTTGAGCTGCATAATGATTTATTCTTTCCCCAACCCCTGCCTTCTTTCTCTCTCTCTCTCTCTCTCTCTCTCTCTCTCTCTCTCTCTAAGTAGGTTAAAAAAAATCCAAGGGAACTAAATGTGAAAACAAACCCTGGTGCTATAGAATTGAGGCCACCAATTTAAATACCCTAGGCACAAAAAAATGTAAATCTGGGGCCTCAAAATCAGATGAACTCCCTGCAGGGATACTACTAATATATTTTTCAGCTTCCTTGGAACTCCTAACCATATGTTTTTGTGACGGTAGCTTTGATTCTCCTGATTTCCCACGCATGGATCTCTCGCTGGTTTCAAAGAGAATTCTGCAAGCAAAGACACATGGGGGTGTAGTTTGGAAGGAAAGTGGGTACAGCAGGCAGAATGAGGTTAACATTTGAGTCTGTGCATAAATTCCAGTGCACCTTTTGCTGGCCTGTCCAAGTTACAACTGACTTCTAGCAAACTAGACACTTTCTGAATTGGTGGTTAAACCTAGTCAATTACCTAGAATTAAAATACATTTAATTCTACTATAGCTGTTAGGCTGTGGATTTATTTCTGATACTTGTACATTAAGTACAATTTATAACATGGGGTGTCATGCCATACATTTACTGGCATTTTGTGCAACTGATGGACTCTTCAAGAAGACTATAATAATAGTAACTTATATTAACTTAATGTAGGTAACTTCAACATAGACTAGATTAAGTATTTTGAGCTTCAAAAATATAGAAAGCTATTTGGTCTGACATGAAGAAAGACAACAATGCCTTTAGATAACTTCAACAATAACATGGACTTTTAAGAAGCTCTATTTTGGGACTTGCTATTTTAGAGGGTCTTTGAAATTTTAAAAAATTTATTGTATTTATTTATTTGAGAGGTAGAGAGACAGAATTTTCAGCTGCTGGGTGACTTCCCAAAGGCCTGCAACATCCAGAGCCAGGAACTCAATCCAGGTCTCATGTGGGTAGCAGAATCCAAGCACTTGAACCATCACCTCCTTCCTTGTAAGTGCACATAAGCAAAGAGGTGAAACTGGAAGCTGAAGCCAGGACTCAAACCCAGGCACTCAGTGGAATGCAGGCAGGCTAATACCTAAGACAGTCTCCTATCTTGAGAAGACCACTATTTTTAAATATTTTCAAACCATTTTCTTTCCCATTTATCTCCTTCTTTCCCATTAATCCAGGCAAAATTGTAAATTCTTTCTATGCCAAAGAATCTCTGGAACATTAGAGTCTAATCTACTAGGGTTGAAAAAGGATTGGGGACAGAGGGAAAACTTGGAAGTATTCTATCAGTCACATCAGGACAGCAAAAAGGATTTTTTGAAATTTCTAAGGCTCCTTTGAACAATGCTGTCTTGGAAGGTTTTGTCTTAATCCAGGAATTTCAGTAACGTGTGATTAAGGGATATCCCAACACACTTTAAAACTCATTTTATCTTGGTAATTTTTATATATATTATTGCATCTCTTGCCCTATTTTAGAAATTTATTTTCACACGTGTGTCTCCGGTGGATCCCAGTGATCAGGTTGGAATGAACCTGGCATGTTCCATTCTGTAGCCAGCAGACTAAAATGAAATGCTGAATACCAAAGAATCAGGAGGATTCTCTGTGTTCTCCCACAGGCTACAGCTGGAGCCTGCCTGGCTTTGCCCTGGCAGCTTCCTGAGGCCTGTCAGGGACAATAGAAACACAGACTTCTGAGGCTGAAGAGAGGATGCTGTGCCCTCACACGTTCTAAGTCCCACAATTTACACTTGAGAAAAATCTCATAGAGGGACTGTGGTCTTAAGAAGCTCATTTTCTACTTGTATTCCTTTCTGAAAAGCCATTTATAATTCAAGTTTACATTAACAATATTCATATCTCACCAATGGACTAGGACCCCCACCACCACCACTTTCATTGTGATTGCTCTGTCCACATGGAGGAGAAATTACGGGGAAGTTCTGGTTGCTCCCCTCAAAGGGCTGAGAATATGCAGAGGAAAACACAGAACAAAACTTAAAGACCTTCATCTGATAAACCAGCCTCCATGTGAGCAAAACATACTGATTTCAAGAATGTATTTGCTAGGGTAGGCATTTAGCCTAGCAGTTAAGACTTCTATATCCCACATAGGTAGGCCTGGGTTTAATTGGCTGTTCTGACTCTTGATTCCTTTCTTGCCAATACACACCTAGGAGGCAATGAGGATGTATTAAGTAACTGCGTATCCACCTACCATGTAGGTGGGAGACCTGGATTGTGTTCCTGACCCCTGGCTTTGGCCCCAGTATGTGTCTCCAGTCTAGGCCTAGTTCTGGTCATTGCACACATTTGGTGAGTGAACTAGCAGATGGGAACTGCCCCCCTCTCTGTATCTCTGGAACTTCTCAAATTTAAAAAAAAGCACTTTCTGCTTTGACAAGAAACCCTTCCATTGGGCCCCTCTTTTTTGTTTTATAGGTTTGCTCAATGATCACCTAGTGATCTTAATTCAAACACATTTCAAAAAGCTGAACAGGAGAACTCAGATTCAATGAATGAATGTGAAAATACCAAACCAAAATTTAAAAATGCCTGGGCCTGGTCTTCATCCAGCCTCTATGAGTATTTCTGAGGATGCTGGCCTTCACATAAACCTCAAATAGTGTTAACTCATGTTAATGCATTTTGAAATGATAGAATAAGCTAACCACATTGAGTTCGGTTTCATATATTCAGATTGATAGATCACTCTACCTTAATTACACAGCTGTCATCCTCCAACTATTGTGTTACTAAATCAAGTCACTAGGAGAAAGGAATCTATATGATGTTCTCTTCAATCCACATACAGGAGCCATAGCACCACCAGCAAGTATCTTTTGAAAAATTTAAGCCATTTAAAAATATACATCTGGTAATTTAAAAAGATACAAATCTAAATAGAGATACATTTTTATGGTATCAGAAACCTAGTGCTGCAATTCGGATGTTCATTTTATGTTGTTTTTAAAATTATGTGACGGGAGCTGGCAATGTGCTGCAATGGTTAAGCTTCCGTCTGCAGTGCCAGCGTCCTTTATGGGCACTGGTTTGAGTCCCTGTTGCTCCTCTTCCAATCCAGCTCCCTGTTAATGGCCCGAGAAAGCAGCAGAGGATGGCCCAAGTGCTTGGCTCCCTGCACCCACATAGGAGACCTGGATGAAGCACCTGGCTCCTGGCCTTGGCTTGGCTCAGCCCTAGCCATTGCAGCCATCTGGGGAGTGAACCAACAGATGTCCCTGTAGTTCTGACTTTCAAATAAATAAATAAATCTTTAAAAAAAACAAGAAACAGTTCGGGGCGGGGGGGCACAGCTAGTTGTTCAGCTTACAACTCAAAACAACTACATAGTATTTTTCTTTTCCTCAAGACAATCAACCATACTCCAGCAACCAAAAGGACTATGCCTCCCCTTTCTTCACACAGATTTTGAAAAAGAATATCCAAAGGAGCCAGTGTTATGGCATAACAGATTAAGCTGCTGTCTATAGTGCCAGCATCCCACATGGACACTGATTCGAGTCCTGGCTGCTCCACTTCCAGTCCGGCTCTCTGCTGATGGCCTGGGTAAGCAGGGCCCCTGCACTCATGGAGGAGACCCAGATGAAGCTCCTGGCTCCTGGCTTCAGCCTGGCCTAGTCCCGGCTGTTGTGGCCATTAGGGAAGTGAACCAGCAGATGGAAGATCTCTCTTTCTCTCTCTGTAACTCTGCCTTTCAAATAAATAAATAAATATTTGAAAAAAGTTATGTGGGGACCAGCACTGTAGCATAGCGGATAAAGCTGCCACCTGCAGGGCTGGCATTCCCACATGGGCACCGGTTCGAGTCACAGGTGCTCCACATCCAATCTAGCTCTCTGCTATAGCCTAGGAATGCCATGGAAGATTACCCAACTCCTTGGGCCCCTGCACCCACACGGGAGACACCAAAGAGGCTCCTGGCTCGGGCTTCAGCCATTGCAGCCATCTAGGGAGTGAGCCAATGGATTGAAGACTCTCTCTCTCTCTCTCTCTCTCTCTCTCTCTCTGTCTCTGCCTCTCTGTAACTCTGCCTTTCAAATAAAAATAAATAAATCTTTAAAAAAATTGTCATCAAGCCCTTAAAGGACTTTCAAAAAAAGATTGAAAATAAACTTTTTGAATGACAACCAGTTAAAGAGCATGTTCTTTATAGGAAGGAGATATTCTCTTAGTTTCCTGTATCTGAAGGAGTGAAACAGAAATTACAGTATTAATAATAAAAAGTTTCACCTTTCAAAAATCACCTGGATCTTTTGCTGTATTCAATAATTATTTTTGTGAATAATGAATCATAATTATTTTTTTTTTAAAAAAGCCTCAATCTATAACAAGCCATCCCTCTATCCCACTCAGATGCTGTCATATAGCTTTTCTGGATTAAGAGAAGAGTCCGTAAAAGTTATTAAAACATTCTCTGCCTGGGGCCGGCATTGTGGCTTAACAGGTCATGCAACTGCCTGCAACATGAGCATCCCAAATGGGCGCTGGTTTGTGTCTCAGCTGCTCCACTTCTGCTCCAGCTCCCTGGTAATGCACCTGGGAAAGCAGTGGAGGATGGTCCAAGTCCTTTGGCCCCTGTACCCATGTGGGAGACCCAGAGGAAGCTCCTGGCTTCAGCCTGGCCAGGGCCCCGGTACTGTGGCCACTTGGGGAGTGAACCAGTGGATTGAAAATCTTGCTCTGTAACTCTGCCTTTCAAATAAATAAATAATAAAAATCTTTAAATTTTTTTTTCTTCCTGGGGGCAGGCATTGTGGTGTAGTGGGTTAAGTTCATGCCTGCATCCCTTATTAGAGTGTCTGGTTTGAATCCCTGCTACTCTACTTCTGACCTAGTTTCCCGCTAGTGTATGCTAGGAGGCAACAGATGATAGTTCAAGTACTTGGGTACCTGCCACCCATGTAGAAGACCCTAATGGAGTCCCTGGTGCTGGCTTCAACCTGGCCCAACCTCAGCTGTTGCAGGCATTTGGACAGTGAACCAACAGATTTAAGATCTCTCTCTCTTTCACCCTTTTCATCACTCTTTCAAGTAGATGGAAAATAAAAAAGCACTTTTTAAAAATCTCACCTTATGTTTTATCATGTATTCTTTGAGGTTTTTTCACTTATTAACTACTTGTTGTCCTGGTTTCTATAATGGGATTCATGGATTTTGTTAAAAGAATTACTAAGGGGCTGGCGCTGTGATGTAGTAGGCTGAGCCTATGCCTGTGGCAGCAGCATCCTGTGTGTCCGCCAGTTTGTATCCCTGCTGCTCCGCTTCCAATCCAGCTCTTTGCTGCAGCCTGGGAAGACAGTGGAGAATGGCCCAAGTGCTTGGGCCCCTGCACCCACATGGGAGGCCCAGAGGAAACTCCTGGCTCCTGGCTTCAGATCAGCATTGCTCCAGCTGTGGCAGCCATCTGGGGAGTGAACCGGTAATAGAAGACCTTTCTCTCTGTCTCTCCCTCTCTCAGTCTGCAACTGTACCTCTCAAATAAATCTTAAAAGAAAAAGGACTCAAAGATTGTATGATTCATGATTATAAAAAAATGCCAAATAAGTGAAACTGGAGATTTGAGAAATAAAAAGTAGTTTTTAAAAGACTTTTTTATTTACTTGAAAATTAGAGTTCAGAGAGAGAGAAGGGGAGGTTGAGAGAGGTCTTCCATCCACTGGTTCACTCTTCAATTGGCTGCAATGGCCGGAGCTGCGCCAATCCAAAGCCAGGAGCCAGAAGCCTCTTCTGGGTCTCCCACATGGGTGCAGGAATCCAGAGATTTGGGCCATCTTCTACTACCTTCCCAGCCCATAGTGGAGAGCTGGACTGGAAGTGGAACAGCCGAGACTCAAACTAGTGCCCATATGGGAAGCTGGCACTGCAGGCAGCGGCTTTACCCACTATGCCACAGTGCCGGCCCCTAAAAATTAATTTGTAAAGATAATTTCCTTTTTAGATTTTTGTTACTTTTAGATTTTTACTTCAATATAGAATTTCATTTAACCACAACCCCCAGCTATAAAATATAGTAATAAAACAGCATTATAGGGAATATTGTTCAAGCAATGAAACCATAAGAACGGTTCTGTTTTAATAAAAAGTAGATAATTTAGGGGTGTGTGTAGCCCAGCAGTTAAGACACTTGCATTCCATATGGGAGTGCCTGGGTTTGACCCTTGCCTCAAGCTCCTAATACCAGCTTCTTGGTAACCAAGACTCCAGGAGACAGCAGTAATGGCTGAAGTAGTTGAGTTCTTGCCACACACACAGGAGACTTGGATGAAGTTTGTGGCTCCAGTTGTTTTGGCTTACTCTTGGGCATTGCAGGTATTTGGGGAGTAAATAAGCAGATAGAAGAACAAACTCACTCACTCTCTCCCCATATCTAAAATAATTTTTTAAAAGACAGTTTAAAAATCCACTCTCTGTAATGTGCAAAATATATTGGCTTCCCATATATCCTGAAAATACACTTATTTACTGAATAAACAAAATTGTAATTTTTTTTTGATAGGCAGAGTGGACAGTGAGAGAGAGAAAGGTCTTCCTTTGCCATTGGTTCACCCTCCAATGCCCGCCGCGGCTGGTGCGCTGCAGCCGGCGCACCGCGCTGATCGAATGGCAAGAGCCAGGTGCTTCTCCTGGTCTCCCATGCAGGTGCAGGGCCCAAGCACTTGGGCCATCCTCCACTGCACTCCCTGGCCACAGCAGAGAGCTGGCCTGGAAGAGGGGCAACCAGGACAGAATCCAGCGCCCCAACTGGGACTAGAACCTGCTGTGCTGGCACCGCAAGGCTGAGAATTAGTCTAGTGAGCCGCGGCGCTGGCCACAAAATTGTAATTTTTAAAAAGCCTTATTGTTACATATTGTAAATTGAGAAAAAATCCAGTGGTCCAATTTCCCTATTTAAACATGCAAAATATGGAGGCATTCATAACCATAAACTCATCTGCATTTTCTTAATTGGAATGTTTTGGGCTGTTGTATAGAAATAGCAGAAATAAAATATATTTTTGAGATTTATTTATTTATTTGAAAGGTAGAGTTACAGAGGCAGAGGCAGAGGCAGTGAGGGAGAGAGGTCTTTCATCCACTGGTTCACTCCTCAAATGGCCGCAATGGCCAGAGCTGTGCCGATCTGAAGCCAGGAGCCAGGAGCTTCTTCCAGGTCTCCCACATGGGTGCAGGGGCCCACAGACTTGGGCCAGCTTCTGCTGCTTTTGCAGGCCATAGCAGAGAACTGGATCGGAAGTTGAGCAGCAGGGACTCGAACCAGTGACCAAATGGATGCCGGCATTAAAGGGGGTATCTTTACCCACTATGCCACAGCGCCAGCCCCCAAAATAAAATATCTTCTTCTGCTTCCTAAATATCTACTCATTAGGTAACAAAATTTAACAATAAAGCTGGAACCAAGTCTCACTTCCCCTTCTGATGTGCTCTACTAATGTGCACTCTAGGAGCCAGCAGATGTTGGCTCAAGTACTTGGGTACCTGCCATCCATCTAGCAGAGACACAGTTGGACGTCCAGGCTTTTAGCTTCAGCCTGGCCCAGCACTGGCTGTTGTGGGTATTTGTAAAGTGAACCAGCAGACAGAAAACCTCTCTCTTCCTATCTTTCTGATTTTCAAATAAAATGAAGACAAATAAATATATTTTAAGAATCCTCTTGTCTGCCTAGGTTCTAAATGCTAATTTGAGGGCTATATATGATCCTATTAAAAGAAGCAAGGCAAGAAGAGACTAAGTGTGGTTTGGAGGAGGATGTGGGTGAAGAATTTCTTTTTTTTTTTTTTTAAGATTCATAGGGCCAGCGCCGCGGCTCACTATGCTAATCCTCTGCCTTGCGGCGCCGGCACACCGGGTTCTAGTCCCGGTCAGGGCGCCGGATTCTGTCCCGGCTGCCCCTCTTTCAGGCCAGCTCTCTGCTGTGGCCAGGGAGTGCAGTGGAGGATGGCCCAAGTCCTTGGGCCCTGCACCCCATGGGAGACCAGGATAAGTACCTGGCTCCTGCCATCGGATCAGCGAGGTGTGCCAGCCACAGCGCGCCAGCCGCGGCGGCCACTGGAGGGTGAACCAACGGCAAAAAGGAAGACCTTTCTCTCTGTCTCTCTCTCTCACTGTCCACTCTGCCTGTCAAAAAAAAAAAAAAAGTTTATTTATTTATTTGAAAGTCAGAGTTGCAGAGAGAGAGAAAGAGAAAGAGAGAGGTCTTCCATCTACTGGTTCACTCCTCAGTTGGCTGCAACGCCCAGAGGAGTTGTGCCAATCCACAGCTAGGAGCCAGGAGCTTCTTCCGGGTTTCCCACATGGGTGCAGGATCCTTCTTCTGCTTTTCCAGGCCATAGCAGAGAGCTGGATCGGAAGAGGAGCAGCTAGGACTCAAACCTGTGCCCATATGGGATACTTTACCTGCTACGCAACAGCACCAGCCCCGGGGGTGAAGAATTTCAAAGCTTAGAGCTTGAGATTAGTGGGGCAAAAAAGGAGAGGTAATTACCACAAAGAGCATAGCTGGAGCCTGAGTTTTTTTCTTTTTAAATTTTTTTTTCTTTTTTAAATTTGTACTTATTTACTTGCGAGAGAAAGACAGAAAATGCCCCCATCCACTGGTTCACTCCCTAAATGCACACAATGGCACCTCTGAAGGTGTCAAAAGCCCAGAACTCAGTATAGGTCTCCCTCTCCCATTGGGGTGGCAAGAACCCAATTACTTGGGCCATCACCACTGCTTCCAAGAGTCTGTATAAGGAGGAAAGGTGGATACAGGAACTGGAAACAGAGTTAGGTGTTGAACCTAGAAACTCCAGTATGAGATATGGGTATCTTTTTCTTTTTTCTTTAATTTTTTTTGACAGGCAGAGTGGACAGTGAGAGAGACAGAGAAAGGTCTTCCTTTTTGCTGTTGGTTCACCCTCCAATGGCTGCCGCGGCCGGCGCGCTGCGCTGATCCGAAGGCAGGAGCCAGGTGCTTCTCCTGGTCTCCCATGCGGGTGCAGGGCCCAAGCACTTGGGCCATCATCCACTGCACTCCCGGGCCATAGCAGAGAGCTGGCCTGGAAGAAGGGCAACTGGGACAGAATCTGGCGCCCCGACCGGGACTAGAACCCGGTGTGCCGGTGCCGCAAGGCGGAGGATTATCCTATTGAGCCACGGCGCCAGCCAAGATATGGGTATCTTGACCAGCATCTTAATCATAAGGCTAAGTGCCTGCACCTGGAGCCCGAGTTTCTGGGAGGACTTGGATGCATTTATCATGCTGGTGCTTCTACTGTTTCCTCATTCTTCTATTTTTCACAAAGCCTTTTTCCTGGAAAATTGTGCTTATAAAGATACTTATGCTGACACTGGGAAAGGATGCAGGACCTGCTAAGTAAATAACTGGATAGCAAAAGGAGGGATTCTTGTCCCTTAGGTGGAGTGAGACACAATAATAGTGGTGTACTGGAACTAAAAATGGGCAGCTAGTTCACATGTAATGGGAAAAGATAATGGAGACTAATCAGAATCACTATTCATACGTGTTAGCTTTTGTTACTACAGTGAAAGGTGTAGGAGAAGCTACTTTTGAAGGAATGTGGTTTATTTTGGCTCAGGGTTTTGGAGGTTCACAGCCCAAGATAAGGCAGCCCCACTAGGTTTGGCATCTGGCAGATGGAGTATTATTTGGCAAGAGGGCATGTGGAGCACAGGTGGAGGAAAGAGCATAGGTGAGCCAAGAAGCAGAGAGAAAATGGCTGGGCCTGAATCAGCCCTCTGGAGACAAGTACCTTCCAAGGCATTTGAGAGTAAAACTGTATGGTAGAGCTTGCTCTCTCTCTCTCTCTCTGCTTTTCAGATAAAATGAAATAAATAAATGAGTACATACATAAATAAAATTGCTAAGACATACATCTTTAAAAATAACAATTAAATTCTTAAATTTTAAAAAAGGATGTTTATTTTGGTGCAAGATTTATCTTGAAAGCCATGCACACTTTTTTCATAATATACATTCTCCATGAACTTTTGGAAAACCCTGTACATGCATGGATTTCAAAATAGTTTGCACCACAATAAACTTGTCTTTTAAGTCCATTTTCCACAGACATTTTTCAAGTACACTTGTATCTGTCTTCCCTCAGATTTGTCACTTGAGTGGTTAAGAGAACCTCATCTTGCCCTGCGCCGCGGCTCACTTGGCTAATCCTCCGCCTGCAGCGCTGGCACACCAGGTTCTAGTCCCGTTGGGGTGCTGGATTCTGTCCCAGTTTCTCCTCTTCCAGGCCAGCTCTCTGCTGTGGCTAGGGAGTGCAGTAGAGGATGGCCCAAGTGCTTGGGCCCTGCATCCGCATGGGAGACCAGGATAAGGACCTGGCTCCTGGCTTCATATCAGCCATTTGGGGGTTGAACCAACGGAAAAGGAAGACCTTTCTCTTTGTCTCTCTCTCTCTAACTCTGCCTGTCAAAAAAAAAAAAAAAAAAAAAAAAAAAAGAGAGAGAGAGAGAGAGAACTCCATCTGGTTTTATGATAACTTGAAGATGTAAAATCACAGAACATATAGAATTTACCGAAGGAAACTTATTTTCCAAATGCTTTATTTTAAAAATATACACAAAAATATTTTCATAGAAATACAATCAACTTCTTAATTCTGATAAAATTTACCCACATTGTAATTTCAAGCTGTGACCTTGAGAATTACAGCACTAGTGTAATTTGCTACTTATTAAGAAATAACAAATTTTATTTACAGAATAAACTTTATCTTATACAAGTTAATAAGTTATTTTCAAAAGAGCAAATTATTTTTAAAAGCCTGCTGATTAACGTTAGTGATACAATAATGAGCAAACAGGTAAGGCCCTTTTTTTTTTTTTTTGACAGGCAGAGTTAGACAGTGAGAGAGAGAGAAACAGAGAGAAAGGTCTTCCTTCCGTTGGTTCACCCCCCAAATGGCCGCCGCAGCCGGAGTACTGCGCCGATCCAAAGCCAGGAGCCAGGTGCTTCCTCCATGCGGGTGCAGGGCCCAAGCACTTGGGCCATCCTCCACTGCACTCCCGGGCCATGGCAGAGAGCTGGACTGGAAGAGGAGCAACTGGGACAGAACTGGCGCCCCAACTGGGACTAGAACCCAGGGTGCAGGTGCCACAGGCGGAGGATTAGCCTAGTGAGCCGTGACGCTGGCCTATAAGGCTCATTTATTAAATTTCACAACTTACAAGATTTATTGTATATATTTCTATATTTCTTAAAAGTATGCCTTATTGGTGACTCATATTTCCTAGAAGAAAAGCAATATAACAAATATGTTAGTGAATATTTTAAATTTGGTTCTAAAATGTTTGCCTTAAAAAAACAAATTTCTTTGACAATTTAAAACTCACTTTTATTTATTTATTTGATAGAGAGATAAACAGCATGAGCCCTATAAACAGAGGGGGTACCTATCTGCTAGTTCACTCCCCAAATGCTCACAACAATCCTAGTTGCTGTAGGGCTGAAGAGGGAAGATGGAAACTCAATCCAGGCCTCCCAAATGGGTAGCAGAAATCCATTTACTTGAGTCCTCACTGCTGTTTCCCAGGGTCTGCACTAGCAGGATGTTGGAAGTCAGGAGCCAGACCTGAGCATCAAACCCAGGCACTCTGATGTGGGATGAAGGAGTCTATGTGCAAGCCTGCCCCTATATGACAAGTTCGATTCCTGCAAAGAGAATTGGTATAATCAGTGAATTCATGTTTTGTAGAAGTTATTTCTTGTGGGGAGCAATCCGGACTGGACTGAGTTACTCGAATTGGGACTTATTCTATGCATCTGCTCTCCCACAATATGGCGCTGGGAGAGAAGTAGACAGCTTCCGCACAGCTGCCTCCAGTTCAACTAATAAATTGTAGGACTTGCTCCTGATTGGAGGAGAGCAGCGTACTCGGCGTGTGGGCAGCCGAGTTGGGATTGGCGGAGGAGGACTATAAAGGAGGAGAGAGACGGCATGCACCGGGAACATCTATGGGGAACATCTATCTGAAGGAACACCTGTGCAGCCCCCGAGAAAGCTGGCCGGCGGTGTGCCGCTCCCCTGCGGAAGTGGGGAATGCGGCCAGGGGGAACTGCCCTTCCACGGAGGTGGAAGGGATAGTAGCCAACCCGGGAAGGACCAGCAGCAAACCTGGGGAGGGCCGAGCAGACAAAAGAACAGCGCAGGGTCCTGTGTCGTTCCTCCACGAGGAGGGGGAGCGACAATTTCTGGCTTTGGATATTGAGCAAGGAACTACCGATTAACACCAGGAAAACAATGAAAATTGACTACCTAGAATGGAAATGACTTGTAAGTGCACCTAATTATGATGTTAGTTTCATTTCAGCAAATTGTTTCAAGGTATTCACAGAACAAAGACACAGAGAAACTATGTTTTAGTTACCCTGAGGTACAAATAATAGGCTTTCATCAGTTACTTTACTTAGGCTCTCATGGAAACAAAAAACAATATGATATGAAGATTTATGTCATTTTGAGAGTGGTAAATGTGCTTAGATATAGATAAAATGCAATGTTTGACACATATAGAATATTTCATTTTTAAAATTTTTGTTTATTTGAAAACCAGAGAGGGCCGGCACCATGGCTCACTAGGCTAATCCTCCGCCTACGGCGCCGGCACACGGGGTTCCAGTCCTGGTTGGGGCACCAGATTCTGTCCCAGTTGCTCCTCTTCCAGTCCAGCTCTCTGCTGTGGCCCGGGTCCTTGGGCCCTGCACCCACATGAGAGACCAGGAGGAAGCACCTGGCTCCTGATCAGCGCAACACACTGGGCTGTAGCGGCCACTCTGGGGGTGAACCAATGGAAAAAGAAAGACCTTTCTCTCTGTTTCTCTCTCTCTCACTGCCTAACTCTGCCTGTCAAACAAACAAACAAACAAAAAAAAACAGAGAGAGATCTTCCTCTCTCCCTCTCTGCTGGTTTACTCCTCAACTGCCTGCAACAGCTGCGGCTGAGCCAGGGCAAAGCCAGGAAACAGCAACACAATTCAGTTCTCCAACATGGGTGGCAGTGTCCCAAGTACCTGAGCCATCACTGGCTGCTTCCCAGGATGTACTTTACCAGGAAGCTAAAATCAAGAGGGGATCTAGGGCTCAAACCCAGGCACTCTAATATGGGATACGGGGGCCCCAAGTGAACTCTTAACCATTGTGCCAAACACTCACCCTTAATGTTTTATAACCACATGTACATGTAAACTATGTGTTCAATAGGTACAAATCATACCAAAATGATATACACAGTTGACCCTACATCACATGACATTACCAAAGAATATTATGTTGCTTTTCCCATGTCTGAAATCTTCATGTTTTAATTGTATAGGAAGTTCATTATGCCATTTTAATATTGTATTTGTATACATTAGTTGCCTCCTTGTTGAATAGTATACATATTAATTATAACTTTTTATTTATAGAGAATAGGTTAATTAAAGCTGATTTAACATTGGCTACTTATACCATCTTCTATTGACTAGCTTATCCAATTAATCCAAAATTTCATTTTGACCTTAAAATAAGCAAAACTGTTTTGGCGATAATTTCTATGATGTCCAATATGGTAGCTACTAGTTTTGCAGTTACTAAACACTTGAAATATGGCAAACAAGATGGAAGACTCAATTTTGAATGTCTGATTTTAATTAATGTGAATTTAAATAGTTACAAGTGGCTAGAGGCTACCATACTGGGCAGCTTAGACTTAGATCGAATGACTCTCCAAAATACACACAAAAATGGATGAGAGCCAGAGGTGAGATTAAAACAAGTGTCTCTCTAGTCTTGAATAATTTCATGCATGATGCTAGATAGATAGATATTTTTGAGTATTTAAATGTACTAGTGAGTCAATAATTACAGATTGGTCTTCTCTAGTGCCATATTTTTTTTTCTTATATTAAAACCACACTTTTGTTATGTTTAGGTAAATAGTCTAAAGTATTCTTAGTAAACTTATAAGACTGAAACATAATTAAAGTCCAAATAAATACGCTTTTTCTTTTAATTTTTTAATTTATTCTTATTTATTTGAGAGGCAGAGCGAGAGGGAGAGGGAGAAAAAGGAGAGGGAGAGAGAGAGGTTGATCTCCCATTCGCTGGGTCACTCCTTAATGCCTGAAACAGCCGGGACTGGGCCAGGCTGAAGCTGGGTACAGAAACTTAATTTGGGTCTCCCATCTGGGTAGAAGGAACCCAACTACGTGAGCCATCTCCACTGCCTCCTGCTCATTAGCAGGAAGCTAAAATTGGGAGCAGAGCCAGAACTTCAACCTGGTACTTGAACTCAGACATTACAATTATTGTACACAAACTACAATTGTAGACAAGTGTCCCAAGCAGACTTAACAGCTAGTCCAAACTACCACCCCCAGGTTTTTCTTAATATTCATATATATACACACACATATATAAATATATATAGAGAGAGAGAGGGAGGGAGAGAGAGAGGGAGAGAGAAAACAATAGAGCAAGAGTGAGAATGAGATTTTGCTATCCACTGGTATCATGACCTAAATTACCACAATAGCCAGGGCTGAACCAAGCTGAAGCCAGGAGCCAGAAACTCCATCTGGGTTTCTGCATGTGGTTGGCAAGGACCCAACTACTTAAGCTATCATCTGCTGTCTCCTAGAGTGTGCATGAGCACGGAACTGGATTGGAAGTGGAGGTGAGACTTGACCCCAGGCCCTCTGACATGGGATATGGGGATCTCAAGACACGACCACAAATCTCACCCCTAAATATTCACTTTTATGGAAGAGAGGCCAAAGGAAAAAATGAGATTCCTCATTTACAGAACCAACTTCAAAATACAAGCTAGGAGACCTGAATGGATGTGCACAAATGTAAACCAATTTCCTTTAGTCTTGGTCCTCTTTGACCACACTGGTGGATCATCCTTTGATCTTGAATTCCTCTCTGCCAGTCACCAGGGCATCCTTGGTGGGTCTCCTCCCTTTCTGGTAGTCTGTTAACTTTCCTATCACTTCTTTCTCCTCCCACCAGTGATGTGCAGAGTGCATCTTTAATCCTGCTTTTGGTCTAGTTCTATAGCTTCCCTGTGCTCTGACCTCTACGTTCCGTCTCTTGGTTTCATCAGTTATCTTTATGCAGATAACTGTAGTGTACTTATATATGCGAAGATCATCAGCACACACAGAATTAAATTCACTATGTACAGCGTGTTAACAAACTGCCTTTAAAAATATTGTTTTTTTTCCCCAACACAAAGGTTTAGGAATAAATCTCAGGAAGACTTTTTTCCCTTTTATTTTTGGTCCAGTACAAAATACAGTATCAACTTATGTAACCAATTCATCAAAATTTTTTAAACTTTAATTTAAAAATTGTCTTAATTTGTGCTTCATTTAAAAAGCACATATAAATGGTACCAGGTTTTGTTTTGAACAAATTCAATGTTATGATTCTCTTGTGGGATTTGGAAAAGCTGCATAAAGTCTATAATTTTAAAAGTAGTCATGTTTAAATAAATAAAATCCATCCGGTACTTGAGGTCTATTTTCTCTAAACTCATTACTTTATAGATATATTTTTGAGTACTGTTTTCCACTATAGTGTTTTTGATAGCAAATACACAAAATTTCATCCATACTATAATTTAAGTAAGCTTTGGTAGAATGGTTATTTTATAGAACCCTTTGTGAGATTGTTTCTATGGAGAAATGAGTCGCCAAGATAGAATTTAGAATCTTCAGCAGAAATTTTTGCTGCTTAGCAGGAGGAAAGGAATGGCCCCGCTCCCCACCAGATGGCAGGGACAGCTTCCTCACCTGCACCCTGGGACAGGGAGCTAGCTTGCATATCTGCTTTCTCTTCACTTGAAGAAGAGTTTCAGGAGGAAGGAGATCTAGTCCCCTTTAACCCCAGGGCACAGTAAGAAGGGGATTTGTGGTGTGACACTAGGTGTCAAAAAGGTACAATGTATTTTTTTTTTTGGACAGGCAGAGTGGACAGTGAGAGAGAGAGAGACAGAGAGAAAGGTCTTCCTTTGCTGTTGGTTCACCCTCCAGTGGCCGTTGTTTTACTCCCCAATGGCCGCTGCAGCCGGCGCACCGTGCTGATCCGAAGCCAGGAGCCAGGTGCTTCTCCTGGTCTCCCATGGGGTGCAGGGCCCAAGCACTTGGGCCATCCTCCACTGCACTCCCTGGCCACAGCAGAGAGCTGGCCTGGAAGAGAAGCAACCGGGACAGAATCTGGTGCCCCGACCGGGACTAGGACCCGGTGTGTTGGCACTGCAGTCGGAGGGTTAGCCTAGTGAGCTGCGGCACCAGCCAGTACAATGTATTCTTAAGCCTGGGATTCCTAAACTGGGACATATGTTTTATCTAGGATGAGACATTTTCTCTAAATCTGTGTTAACAATAAATGTGTACTAAGAAAGAACAGACATTACTTTCAAGTACATTTACTCTTTTTTTGGTTGACATTTTCTTATTATGTATGTAAAGAGTTTAAAATCAAACATGGCTTCTAGTTGCCTAGTAAATATAATCATGAATTAAAGTGGATATTTGGGGAAATGGTGTAATGAAATACTTTAGTACCACTAAATACTTTAGTACCACTACTTTTGTAGCCCCAAAACATTACATATAAAAAAATGACAGTGAGTAGCCCTTAAAGAACAAGGAAGTTTTCTGGACATCACTATGATCTTGAAGGTCTATGTCCTGGGACATTTCTAACATCCTAAAGACAAGTGGAGGGAAATGAAAGCATGAGACTACCTGCAGTCAAACACAGTTGTAAACATCACTCTCTCCAAACTTTCCTTTCCTTTCTCTCTCTCTCTGAGCCCTTCCTTTCCTCTACCATCAATGGAAAATTTAAAGGTTTCTTTTTTTTTTTTTAAACGGGAATTCTGTATTACTACTTCACAATTTTTTGCTTCTTAAGTTTTTTTTTTTTTTTAAGATTTATTTATTTATTTGAAAGGCAGAGCTACAGAGAGGCAGAGGCAGAGAGAGAAAAGAGAGGTTTTCTATCTGCTGGTTCACTCCCCAAATGGCTGCAACGGCCAGAGCTTTGCCTATCTGAAGTCAGGAGCCAGGAGCTTCTTCCCACTGCAGGGGCCCAAGCACTTCTCCCACGTGGGTGCAGGAGCCCAAGCACTTGCACTGCTTTCCCAAGCCATAGCAGAGATCTAGATCGGAAGTGGAGCTGCTGGATCTCAAACAGGTGCCCATATGGGATACTGGCGCCGCATTACCTGCTATGCCACAGTACTGGCCCCTAAAGGTTTCATTTTCAATCTGTCGTAAAGTTGATTTCCAATTCCTTATTCCTTTTTTTTAAAACATTTTTAAACTTATTTAAAAGACAGAGATAGAGACAGAGCTCTCAGCTGCTGATTCACTCCTCAAATGCCTGCAATGACTGGGTTGGGCTGGGCCAGGCAGAAGCCAGAAGCCAGATATCAAACAGGTACTCCAATGTGAGACACAGGGGTCTTAACTGCTTGGCTAAATGCCCACTCCATCTATTCCTTTCTTTTTTTTTTTTTTAATTTTTTTTTTATTTTATTTTTTGACAGGCAGAGTGGACAGTGAGAGAGAGAGACAGAGAGAAAGGTCTTCCTTTGCCGTTGGTTCACCCTCCAATGGCCGCCGCGGCTAGTGCGCTGTGGCCAGCGCACCGCGCTGATCCGATGGCAGGAGCCAGGAGCCAGGTGCTTTTCCTGGTCTCCCATGGGGTGCAGGGCCCAAGCACCTGGGCCATCCTCCACTGCACTCCCTGGCCACAGCAGAGAGCTGGCCTGGAAGAGGGGCAACCGGGACAGAATCCGGCGCCCCAACCGGGACTAGAACCCGGTGTGCCGGCGCCGCTAGGCGGAGGATTAGCCCAGTGAGCCGCGGCGCCGGCCCATCTAGTCCTTTCTAACCTGCATTTCTAGCTTCTATTTGGGTGCTTCCATTGGGACAGCTCATGAGACATCTTCAGACTTTGCATTTTTAAATCCAAACTCCTCTGTTTTCACTCAATAACCAAACTTCTGACTTCTTAACGGTATCACACTATTTTCTGCTATCCAAACTAAAACTGGTCACCATTTATTTCTGTTTCCCATATCCACTAAGTTGTATACTCAACTTTTTTGCTTTGTATTGTTCATATTCAGTATTTCTTTCATCTGTCATTGGTACCCCTCTATCACCTTAGGCCTTCCTTTTACTTCTTCTAACTGTTCTATCATAATGGTCTCTGACATAATACTCCTTGTTACATTTTCTAGAAAAAATAACCCACAGATATGTCTGTTGTATATTCATTTAGTTATTTAAAAATAGGTATGATTTCAGCAGGACTCTTTCTTTTTTCTTTTGACAGGCAGAGTGGACAGTGAGAGAAAGAGACAGAGAGAAAGGTCTTCCTTTGCCATTGGTTCACCCTCCAATGGCCGCCGCGGCCAGGCCCGATGGCAGGAGCCAGGTACTTCTCCTGGTCTCCCATGGGGTGCAGGGCCCAAGCACTTGGACCATCCTCCACTGCACTCCCTGGCCACAGCAGAGAGCTGGCCCAGCAGGACTATTTGATACCTGTTCCCTCTTATACTAAGCTTTATACCAAAACTTAATGGAAAGTGACAAAAAGGAGGAAGATGAACTGTCTTACTTTCTTGCCCTTTGGAGGCAAAATCTGGGTATTGAATGTGCATTCTGGATTACCTTTCTCATCGCATTCAGAACAGACCAGTTAATTTTAGTGTCACATTGGCAGCCTGAGACATGTCTGCATGTTATGCAGTATACCCAAGGTCAAAGAATATTATGTGGTGAATTTTTGGGAGATTTGCAAGATGGGGAAGATGGCCTTGCATGTCTTGCTTTGGCCATTAACAGAGGGTAAATCAACCCGGCATAGTTGCTAGCTTTCTGATTTCTTGGTTTAGGCTCACAACAGATACTTGTTGAATGTTTATAGATATCTGTTAAAGGTTCTAGCCTAAATCATAACACAACTCATGTGTGACCCTCAGTCAAAATAATGCGATTTTCGTTTAAACATCCAAAGGACACATGCAAATGCATTTCTCAGACTGAGAAGTGGATAAGGAAAAAATGCCTTATATATGCCTTTTTAAAAAATGAGCATTTTAATTTTATGATTAAAAAACTCCTTAAAAATAATATACCTGGGAAAAACGTTACACACATTTAGCTCAGAAACTTTCCCCTAAATATTCTGTAATATATTAATATCAAATAGTAACGTGGTGAAGAAACTCAGATTAAACGGTGGAATAAACAATGTCACTTCTTGGTCTTTCTTGACACATTCACTGGGTAGTAGTTTATGCTTAAAATACTTTCCCTCATTAGTCCTGACTCAGAAACAAGGTAGCTCAGGGTGGGGGGAGGGAGGAGATGGGGCCACAGATCTCATTAGGGTACAGCACTGAGCCTTAATAGAAAAGACGCATGCTCAGCATGTGGAAAAACAATTAGTACAAAACAGAATAAAGTTCTCCTGTAAGGAGCATGAACAGACTGCCTTTAAAAACACCATGGCCTCTTACAACACTAGGCTAAGGACTTATCAAAAGGAGTGAGCTCCCAGAAAACGTTCGTTCTCTCTCTCTCACACACACACACACACTCACACACGGAGTCAACATTTCAAAAGGAACAACTAGTTAAAATAGTCGCAGGCTGTTTTTTCATCACACCTCTCCTGCCAGCTTGCTTTCTCTCTCGAACATAACTTTTCTCCGTGTGCTTTTCTGGACCGCACGTCTATTGTAGTCTGAGTTTGCTGGGGAGGTAACTGCCATCAGGGTGGCTACACTCCTAAAGGGGATGCGTGGGCAACGTTTCTTGCCATATTTTTCCAAAATTAAACGCTGCAGCAGCCCGGCCAGGGGCAGCTCGCAGACTAGGAGGAAAAGTACCGAGTTGGCCGGGAAGGTCTTCGCGAGAGCGGGCTGCGGCCGGCTGCCTCGCCAGTCGGGCTCGGGACCGGCCTGGGGTCGCAGCACCGGTGACAACAGTCCGGGGGCGCCGTGCGTCTCTGAAGGGGGGGTCCACGCCCGCACGCACACGCAAGGATACTTTGCAGTCTCTCTAGCCCCAAGGATTTCGAAAGCGGCGTCCGGGCGGTTCCGACACCGCGAGGCCACTCCTCTGCTCCTCCTCCCCCACCAGGCCCCCGCTGCCAGGCCAAGTCCCCTCAGGGGGCTGCTCGCGCTCCCCAGGCGCTTCCGCCCTCCCGGGGGCACCCGCGCACTTCCTCCTTCCCCTCCATGCCAGGCCTTCCTCCCCGGCCGCCTACCAGCCACATGACAGGAAGGGCTCCGCCACGCGACGTCACCGCCGTCCGCGCCCCCGCCCCCGGCTTCTCTCCGCCCCGCACGCACGCAAGGGGCGGCAGGCGGAGGGGCGGACGTGGTCCGCGCGCTCGGCGCTCCCCAACCAGCAGTCGCCAGAGCGTCCCGGCGGCCGCCGCTGAGGCGGCGCGCGGGTTCCCGGATGTACGGCGCTCGTGGAAGCCCCGCCCCGCCGCCGGCCCCGCGCGCGCCCCCGCCCTCCGCCCCGCGCGCGCCGCTGCGCTCGGCCCTCCCCTCCCTCTCCCGCCCTCCCCTTTTTTCGTGCCTTGAGGTTGCGGGTCAGCGCGAGCCACTGCAGTGAGTCCGTCACGGCTCCGGAGCGAGCGCGAGGCAGCAGCCCCCGAGCCGCCTGGCCCTCTGGGTCCCGCTCGCCGTTCCTTCCTTCCTCCCCGCCTCTCGCCGCCTCTCCCGCGCTCTCTGTCTCTAAATCTCGATCTTAATTTCTTCCCCCCGGCCCTGCCCGCTTCCTCGCGTGCCCAGTCACCCGGCCGGCGCGGGCCCCGCGGCGCCGCCTCCCCTCCCCCACCCGCACCCCCTCCCCGCGGGCGTCCCGAGGGCCGCCGCCGGGCCGCCGCCGCTTCCTGCAGGAGCTGGTCCGAACGCCGACACTCTTCCTCCAAGAGCGAGCCGCCGACCCGCCGAGCAAAATGGTGAGACCTTGGCTTCCCGTGCACGTCCCTCCTCCGCCCTCCGCGGACGGGATCGGGATCGGGATCGGGGGCGGGGGGCGAGCTCCGACGCCGCTCGTCGGCTGTCCCCGCTGGAAAATTCCAGAGACCCAGGCCCGGCCCATGCGGCCGGCGGAGGCGGCGGGCCAGCTGCGTGACAGGACGGCGGGCCTGCCTGAGGCTGCACCGGGGACCCCCGCGCCCGCCCCCGGGTCTCCGCGGGCGGCCGCCGGGAGTCGCCCGGGTCCCGACCCCCGCCGCCCCCGCCCCGGCGCGGGTCCCCTGCAGCCCACGTTCCCTCTCTCTGTGGAGCTCCCCCTTGCGCCCCCGGACTTACTCTGTTTGGCAAGTTGGAGGGTATTCCGTGAGCGGGTGGAAATCATAATAGGTGGCAAATGGCGCTTTATGTAAGACCCACTTTCTCTGCGGAGCTGCTCTCGCTCCCACTCACGCCCCGTTTGGGAGCCGAGAGCCTTGGCAGGAATCCTGCCCCTCTGCCGGCGGTGGTGGCTTCGCGGCTGTTTGCAGCCGCAGGGGGCTTTCTGTCGCCGCCGCTGCTCTCGGTGCACGGGCGAGCCGGAAAGGTCCAAGGTGGAGCCGCGAAAACACGGGCCAGCCCGGCCTCGGAGCGGTGGCGATGCTGGCTTGGGAATGCTTCCCCACCCGCGAGCGTTTCTCAGCCGCTTCGTGGCCTTCGTGTAGGTCTCTCCCGGGGTGGTTGTTTTTGAATCATGGCGATTTAAATTTGTCTTTCCTTACCCTCACATTAATCCCTAGGTAGAATTCGCTGCTGTAGTGTTTCAGGCCGACGCTAGGGGTGTGTCTCCCGCCTCTCTGGCTCTAGCCAAGAAATCTACGACGCCCTTTTAGCCGGCTACCGCGCCGGTGCTCTCGCTCCGGGCAGCCCGTGTCGTTTCCTCTTTGTAACCGAGAATTGCATACGTGGGAGAGAAAACTCGCGGTGCTGTTCCCTGAATATCAGATACCCGAACGTGTAATTCGGTTGGTGCACTGTCTCTCAAAGTCTTGGAACAGTTGTCTGAAGATGTTTAGACAGTTTGACGCAGTTTCTTGCACCTTTTAATTGTATGGTGTTCCACCCTCTAGGTAGGACTTAGCTATTTCAGAATTTACTGGTGGCTTAGTGAAGAGAGGAATTCTATTGATTGCAATTGAAAATCAATCCGGGGGTGGTTATGAAAGAAGAGTTTGATATTAGAATATTTAAATCAACTTTTATTTAAAATATAGGACAAATGATTAAGTTTGTGGGCATAATGAGAATGCAGATTAAGAACATACTGAATCAAAGATTCGTGATTTTGGTGAGTACAGGATGTTTTTCCCTGCCAGCTCTGGTCTGGATACAGCTCAGACACAACTTCAGTCCTCAAAGCCACAAAATTTAGGCTTTCCTAGACTGTGACAGAAAACAATTTATTAAGACCAGAGCCAGTCTTTTTGTTGGCATACTCTGGAAGTTAGGGATTTTTTTTTTTCACTTTAGTTCTTTAACAGAACTTATTGCACACATTTTACTTGAACATCAAGATATAGGTGGTCTTTGTTGGTTGCAGTGAATGCTTTTACTTAGGATACATTTTGAGTAACAGTGATCCGACCTTTTTTTTGTATCTTATATAGCAAAATGAGCTGGCTTCCAAACAGTTTTTTCTCTACTTGTGTACTCCCTTCCATATTTCTGAACAACAGACTGAATTTGGGAAATCTTCCTTTGCTCTCAAATTTCTTACCTTTCTCATACTCATTGTTTCCGTATTTAAAAAAAAAAATTAAGATGTAGCATATGATACTGTTTTCTTCTAGGTTATTATATTCCTCTTTCCAGTTCTCTGATTTATTCTTGGCATGTTTCTCTTCCATCCTCGCAATACTATTTCAGAACCTACATAATTCATGGTGACAGCAGCTTCTCAACTTCAAGATTATTTTGGTTTGAAAATATCAAGACCATACCCATAACTGAACTTTGCCATGTAGGATACTGATTAATTCAAATAAGTTAGATTTTGGAATGATGTGGTTAGTTTTTCCAGTTAATTAAATGTACAGTCCTAAAAATTTTCATTCCATTTGGGAAACCTTCATATTAACTTAGTATAATGAACATATTTACATTTTTGTCTACAGACTTTGTAATATCAATTTATTAATATCACTGATTAATTCAAGTAAGGAGAAAGCAGGAGGGTTTGTAAGACGTAATTGAGTTCCACAAGGAATTTGTTTTTTTTGGACAAGCATTTCAATAGTTGCTACCTTAAAAGTAGTTCTCATTTTCCTGTGTGTTAAAATCTTTCCGTCCCTTCACTCCAGTTTGAGTTTTAAACTGTGGAGCAACCAAGAGGAGGAAGATTATGAGTACATATATAAAAATCTGACAGTTCTGAGCTCCTGGGAATCTCCCTGAACCAGGATTTTGTTGGAGTAGATAATATGGCTTTTGTTCTGGATACTTATGTGAATATGATGTAAAGGTAATTGCTCTTTAAGGCTACCTTAAAATTTATAAAGAGCCTTTTAATGTCTTTGCACTTTTACCATTTTATTAAAGTTGTCACCATCTGTATGATTTGTAACTAGTTAATGTAAAACAAATTTACTGTTATCTATAATTCCACTCAGAATTGTAAACAGTACAGTTGTAATCTAGTACACTCGGTGACAAGAAAGACTACTTTTTTTTTTAAGAAAAAATAAAAATCTTATGGCCAGCAGAATTAAAATTCATGTCAGTCATGTGAAGAAAATTTTTTCTACTCATTGTGAGGCATAAAGGATGAGAAAATTAGGATGGCTCAGGGTACAGGAAAGATGCAGGGTACTAGGTCATTCAGTAGAGAGAGAGAGAAACAGGTATGGAAGGATCAGGAGTTTATAATAGATAATAAGGCAGTGTAAAGAAGTCAGTTCAGGCCAGATTAAGCAAGTGAAGCAGACCCTGGCCCTGGAGTTTGGGGCAGACAACAGGGATTTATTCACATCAACAAATAACTTACAGATTTTGTCTGTTATTCACAGAGTACCATGCTTTCTTTTCTTTCTTTCTTTTTCTTTCTTTTTTTTTTTTTTTAAGATTTATTTTATTTATTTGAAAGAGTTGCAGAGAGAGAGAGAGAGAAAGGTCTTCAATCTGCCGGTTCACTCCCAGGTTGTCCACAATGACCAGAACTGAGCTGATCTGAAGCCAGGAGCAAGGAGCTTCTTTTGAGTCTCTCCTCACACGGCTGCGGTGGCCCAAGGACTTAGGCCGTCTTCTGCTTTCCCAGGCCAAAGCAGAGAGCTGGATTGGAAGTAGAGCAGCTGGGACGCCCATATTGGATGCAGGTGCTGCAGTCCAGGGCTTTTACCCGCGGCGCCACAGCGCCACCCAAGTACCATGCTTTCTGTTGTGGAAGATCTTAAAATAATTAAGGCGGGTTTTCTGCTTTCACTTTATTAGAGAATATAAGACAAATGCCAGTAGCTATGAAATAAAGTGGTACTGATGTGTTTCATGGATAGCAAATACAAAGCCTGATGGAAATTAGGGAGGGAGGAAGATCAGTGTCATGGGATTGGGGAAAGTTTTTTTTTTTAAAGATATATTTTTTTATTTATGTGAAAGAGAGGGAGACAGAGATCTTTCATCCACTGACTCACGCCCCAGATGGCTGGGCCTGGGCCAGACCGAACATGGGTACAGAGGTCCAAGGACTTGGGCCATTTTCCACTGCTTTACCGGGACATAGCAGAGAGCTGGATTGGAAGTGGAGCAGCCAGGACTCCAATCTGCATCCATTTTGGGATGCTGGCACTGCAGGCCAGGGTTTAATCTGTGCCACAGCGCCACCCTCCCTGGGAAAGGTTTTTATGAAAGAGGTAATAATTGAGCTGGGTCTAAACCAATTATTAGAATCGCAGTAGACGGAGTTGGAGCTTTCCAGAGGAAGGCTTTAAATCTTTAAAGAAGAAAGAAACAATGTGGGGCCGGTGCTGTGGTACAGCGGGTTACCGCCCTGGCCTGAATCGCTGGCATCCCATATGGGTGCCGGTTCTAGTGCCGGCTGCTCCTCTTCCAGTCCAGCGCTCTGCTGTGGCCTGGGAAGGCAGTGGAGGATGGCCCAAGTCCTTGGGCCCCTGCATCTGTAAGGGAGACCCGGAGGAAGCTCCTGGCTCCTGGCTCCGGGTTGGCATAGCTCCAGCTGTTGCGGCCAATTGGGGAGTGAACCATCGGATGGAGGACCTCTCTCTCTGTCTCTGTCTCTGTGTGTGTGTGTAACTCTGACTTTCAAATAAATAAATAAATCTTAAAAAATAAAAAAGAGAGAGAGAGACAATGTATAGTTGGACCACAGCATCTCAAAACTTGTTTCCTGGACCAGCAGTTTGAGTATCATCTGTAACCTAGCTGGGCACCATCCTGGAACAACTAAATCTAAAGCTGGATATGAGCCAAGCAGGCTACAGTTTATAGGTCTTTTAGGGGATTATGATGTATGCTAAATTTTGAGAGCCATTGTTTCAAAAATAGCAAGGAATATATTTATTTAAATTTTAGTCAAGCGCCTGTTAATATACCTAGCACTAACTGTACAAAGAACTTAATATTGCCAAGGAACTTAATCAAGTGGGGTAAACAGCACAGTGATTATGCGGTTTGGTATGTACTATTAAACTAAACATGGGGTGTGTGGGAGCACATGGTAGGGAGAGGCTCAGTCCAGACTTAGGTGGGAGTAGGGGGTGAATGTCACTCAAAGAAAGCTTCCTGGAAGAGATGGTGTCTGAGCTGAGTCTTAAAAGGAGAAGTGTTTAGCATCGAGAGCTTATGCTCAAGTCATAGAGGCATGAGCTGTGCAAGCCAGTCAAAGAACTAAGTATGCTTTTTGTCTTACATGGTTTGATTTAGGATTTTTCGATTTCACAATGGTACCAAAAAAAAAAAAAAATCAGTAGAAACCATACCCATGTACATTTGCCGTTTGTTATAGTAGTGGTGAGTTCCTATACAACCATTCTGTTTTTCACTTTCAGTACAGTATTCAATAAGTTAAATGCATTTATTATAAATAAACTTTATGTTAGATAATTTTACTTGACGATAGGCTAATGTAGGTGTCTGACCACGTTTAAGGTAGGCTAGGCTAAAAAGCTGTGGTGGGTGATAGGTTAGCTGTATTAAATACAATTACAATATTTTAAGCTAATGTGGCAATGTAGCTGCTGCGTGCAAAGCTGGCATCCCATATTTGGAATGCTGGGTTGAGTCCCAGCTGCTCTGCTTCCCATCCAGCTTCCTGCTAATGTGCCAGAGAAGGCAGCAGCAGATGGCTCCTGCCACCATGTAGAAGACCTGGATGGAGTTCCTGGCTTCAGCCAGGGCCATTTCTGGATGTTATGGCCATTTGGGGAGTAACCAGTGGGTGGAAGATCTCTCTCTGCCTTCTGTCACTCTGCCTTTCAAATACATAAATCTTATTAAAAAGGTATTTTCTGGGCTGGCATTGTAGTATAGCAGGTTGAGCCTCTGCCTATGATGCCTATATCTCTTATGGGTGCTGGTTCAAGTCCCACTGCTCCACTTCCAATCTGGCTCCCTGCTGATGCGCATGGGAAAGTAGCAGGGAATGCCCTGCCACCTGTGTGGGAGACCTGGCAAAAGCTCCAAGCTTGGGGCTGGTGCTATGCGCAGCCAGTTAACGCCCTGGCCTGAAACACCTGCATCCCATATGAGCGCCAGTTCTGGTCCTGGCTGCTCCTCTTCTGATCCAGCTCTCTGCTGTGGCCTGGGATAGCAGTAGAAGATGGCCCAAGTCCTTGGGCCCCTGCACCCGCGTGGGAGACCCAGAAGAAGCTCCTGGCTTAGGATCAGTACAGCTCTGGCCATTGCGGCCATCTGGGGAATGACCCATTGGATGGAAGACCTCTCTCTGTCTCTACCTCTCTCTGTAACTCTTTCAAATAAATAAAATAAATCTTTAAAAAAAAAAAAAAAAAGCTCCAAGCTCCTGGCTTCAACCTGGCCAAGCACCAGCTGTTGTGGCCATTTTGGGGGTGAAAAGCGGATGCAATATATGTTCCTTTCTCTTTCTCTGCCTCTCCTCTGTAAATCTGCCTTTCAAATAAAAAAAAAAAAAAGGGTAATTTCAATTTATAGTGGGGTTTTTGAGAATTAATCAAGGCTAAAGAGTGTAGGGGGTAGGGAAAGAGCATCAGATAGATAAATTTGAGGCTGTCATAGAGGGGCTTATATAAAATATGAAGGAGTTAAAATTGTTTCCCTAAGGCTGGCGCCGTGGCTCACTAGGCTAATCCTCCGCCTGCGGCACCGGCACCCCGGGTTCTAGTCCTGGTTGGGGTGCTGGATTCTCTCCAGCTCTCTGTTGTGGCACAGGAGTGCAGTGGAGGATGGCCCAGGTGCTTGGGCGCCTGCACCCGCCTGGGAGACCAGGAGGAAGCACCTGGCTCCTGGCTTCGGATCAGCGCAGCGTGCCGGCCGTAGCGGCCATTTGGAGGGTGAACCAATGGAAAAAGGAAGATCTTTCTCTCTCTCTCTCTTCTCTCTCTCTCTCTCTCACTCTCACTAACTCTGCCTGTCAAAAAAAATTGTTTCCCTAAAAGCAGTGGGAAGTTATTGTTTTAAAAAATATTTATTCATTTGAGAGGCAGAGAGAGAACGTCTGCTCCTTTAGCTGCTGACTCACTTCCAAATGCCCTCAGTGGCCTGGACTGGGTCAGCTAAATCCAAGAGCTGGGAACTCAGTTCAGGTCTCACACATGAGTGGCAGGAACTCAATTACTTGAGCCTTCACTACTGCCTTCAAGGGTCTGCATTAGCAGGAAGCTGGAGTCAGGAGTCAGAGCCAGGTATTGAACGTAGGGTCACCAATATGGTATGTGGGAATCTTAACTGGCAGGCTGTGTGCTCATCTCAGATAGCTGTTTTTAAGCAGACTAATATTATCTCATTAACTTTTTAAAGATGAGTCTGATGACCTAGTGAATGTAGACATGAGGTTGCTTAAGAAATAAAGTAAGTCATGAGAAATAAGGACTGGAGGGGCTAGCATTGTAGCACAGCAGGTTAAGCTGCCACTTGTGGTGCTGACATCCAACATCAGAGTGCCAGTTTGAGTCCCAGCTGCTCCGCTTCAGTTCCAGTTCCTTGCTAATGTGTGTGCCTGGGCAGGCAGTGGAAGACGGCTTACATACTTGGGCCCCTGCCACCCACGTGGGAGACTCAGATGGAGCTCCTCCTGTATTTGGCCTGGCCCAGCCCTTGCCATTGCAGCCATTTGGAAAGTGAGCGAGCAGATGGAAGATCTGTCTCCCCCCATCACTATGCCTTTCAAAAACTAAGAGAAAAGAAATAAGGACTGGAAAAGAGTACCATATCAGTGTAAATGAAAAGGAAGGACCAGATATGAGAAAAAGTAGAAGAGAGGGCTTGGTGACTATTATTGTGGGGAAGAAAAGGTGTGAATCCTGCTTTGGTTTCTGGTTTTGGTGACTAGGTGGAAGATAATGCTATCCACTCAGCAAACATTTACTAAGCACACACTTGGGTAAGCTTTGGAGAATACTCCCTTTGTTTTTATATATATATTTATATATGTTTGTATGTATATATGTGTGTGTGTATAAAACCCTGTTTGTTAGGGTGCCCACTTTGTTTCATCTCTGTGGTCTTCCTTTATCATTTGGAAATTAATTCTTGGAATGCTGTATTGCAAGATTTTAAGTTTAGTACCTAGCATGATGTGAAATATTAACAGTGACTGTTGCACAGATATTGTGACCTAGGATATTTAGTAAAAAGGAATTTAAAAGCCTAGAGGTCAGAAGAGGCAGCTATTTGAGCAGTAATTCTCAAAATTTGAATCCTGCACTAAGCAACATCAGCATCATCTGGGACCTTGTCAGAAATGTATATTGTCCTAGGAAATACAAGAAAAGGGAGTTTGGGGAAGTGATGAGTTTCTACTTTTGATATGTTAAATTTGAATTAGCTATGTGTTTGGGAGGGCATTTGGACATTGTGGTACAGCAGATTAGGGCACTGCTTGGGATACCCACTTCCTGTTTGGGAGTTCCTGAGTCCCAGCTTTGCTTCTGGTCCAGCTTTCTACTAATGCACGCACTGGGAGGCAGCTGGTGATTCTGCTGTTCATGTTGGAGACCTGGGTGGAGTTCCAAGCTCCTGGGATTGGTCTGGCTCAGCCCTGGCTGTTGCAGCCATTTGGGAAATGCACCAGCATATGGAAGAGTTTCCCCCATCACTCCCTCTCCCCCTTATTGCTCTGCCTTTCTAATATATAAATATAAACAAAGTGAAAAAAAGTCATAGGTTGTTATGACCAACAGGTAATTGGTTATCTAGAGCTCAGAAGAGATCTATAGGTAGGCTTTTAATCTAGCAGTTAAGGTATACTGGTTAGGATACCTTTTTTCCATATGGGGGTGCCTGGGCTCAAAATCCAGCTTCTGATTTCAGTTTCCTGCTAACTGGACCTGAGGGGATAGTAGTGATGGCTAAAGTGATTGGGTTCCTGCCACCCATGTGGGAGATCTAGATTGAATTCTAGGCTCCCAACCTCAGCCCAGTCCAGCTCAGGCTGTTCAGGCATTTGGGAAATGAATCAGAAGATGGGGTCCTACCTTTCTCCTTTTATGGCTCTGTTTCTCTGCCTCTCAAAACAGACAAAAAGAATAGAGGTCTGGCTTTTGCATTAAAGATTTAGGCATTGTCTGTATATCTGAATAATCATGAAATTCCACAGAGAATATGAAATAAGAAACCAGGAGGGTGAACTCTTAACTGTGTTAAGAGGCAGGTAGAGGGTGAGCTTGTGATGGTTGCCTGAGAATGAGTAGTCAGAGATAGTTGGGAAATGACGTGAGTGAGGAAAGATTAAAATGAGTTACAAGGAGGAAGTTGGCAGTGAATAGATGCTGCAGAGATTAGGAAAGAACTTGAAAGTGTCCTTTGGAGGCATCATGAGAGTTCTGGTGCTTTGGCAGTAATAATTTGCTGTAATGGTGGCCAGGGAAGTCATGATGTATTGAGTACAGCCAGACATTGAGCATACACTGTCCATTAAAGCTTTGAATAGAAGAAGAGAAGGGGGCCAGCACTGTAATGTAGTGGGTAAAGCCGCCGCCTGCTGTGCCGGCATCCCATATGGGCATCAGTTCGAGACCTGGCTGCTCCACTTCCAATCCAGCTCTCTCCTATGGCCTGAGAAAGCAGTAGAGGATGGCCCAAGTCCTTGGGCCCCTGCACCCGTGTGGGAGACCCAGAGGAGGCTCCTGGCTCCTGGTTTCCGATCGGTGTAGTTCTGGCCATTTCAGCCAGTTGGGAAGTGAACCAGCAGTTGGATGGAAGACCTCCCCCTCCCCGAAGCCCTCTCAAATAAATAAATCTTAAAAAGAGAGAAGATGAAAGCTAGAGAATTAAGGTTTTAGGAAGGATTTATTTTTGAGTCAAAGGAATAAGCTGGGAAGAAGGAAAGCTGTATTTTGAATCTTTTCAAAGGGAAAGAGTGAGATTATTGACAGTTTGATGTATCCAAGGAGGCAGAAGGGAATTAGGAGGAAAGATTTTTGTCATTCTTTAAAAATGAAAGGGGGAGGAAATAAAGATGAAAACACTTATAGGTCATATGAGAATTTGGGCTGGAAAGGAAGTCATGTGTTAAATTGCAAATGGCTTTAGCTTACTTCAGTTTGGTTCCATTGGGGACCACTGATTAATCTGGAAATAAGATGCTGGGTGACTTGGAAGAAGTTGAAATTGTAGGTAGGAATGTTGCTTTGTGGCATTACAGGTATGAAGTCAAGCACAGAGTTGAAAAGAGTTGGAAACTGACTTATGAGAAACAGAATCTTAAAAGAATTTCACAATCTGGTGATTGGCTATAAAGATAGCTCTGCGTTGTTTGTTTATTAAGAAGAATTTTTTTTAAAGATTTGTTTATATGGAAGGCAGAGTTAGAAGACAGGCAGAGAGAGAGAGAGCTTCCATCCACTTGTTCACTCTCCAAATGTCTGCAACAGCTGGGACTGGCCAGGCCGAAGTTAGGAGTTTCTTCCGAGTCTCCCATAAGACTTGGGCCATCATCTGCTTTTTTTTTCCCTGAGTGCATTAGCAGAGAACTCGATTGGAAGTGGAGCAGCCAGGACTTGAATTGGCTTCCATATTGGGAATGCTGGCGCTGCAGACAACAGCTTAACTTACTGTGCCACAAGCTTCCCTGGAGAAGAAATTTTTTTTAAGTTATTTTTGTTTATTTGAAAGACAGATATTCCATCTGCAGGTTCAATCCCCAAATGGTTGCAACACAGCCAGGGTTCTCAGGCCAAAGCCAGAATCCTAGAAATCTGTCCAGGTCTCACACATTCATGGCAAGGACTCAAGTATGTGAATCATGATCTGCTGCCTCCTAGTGTGTGCATTAACAGGAAGGTGGATCAGAAACTGAAAGAAAAAAAAGAAAAGAAGAAGGAAAGAGGGTGGGAGGGGGAAAAGGGAAGGGAGGAAGTGAGAATCATTATATTCTTAGAATTATATCTACAGATCACATTTAATCTGTTAAAAAAATAATCAAAATTTAAAAACTATGGAAAAATAAAAGGGCCAGTGCTGTGGCTCAATGGGTTAAGGCCCTGGCCTGCAGTGCCGGCATCCCGTATGATTGCTGGTTCTAGTTCTGGCTGCTACACTTCTGGTCCAGCTCTCTGCTAATGCATCTGGGAAAGCAGTGAAGGATGGTCCAAGTGCTTGTGCTCCTGCACCCGTATGGAAGACTTGGAAGAAACTCCAAGCTCCTAGCTTCAGCCTGGCTCAGCTCTGGTCATTGAGGCCATTAGGGGAGTGAACCAGTGGATAGAAGACCTCTCTGTGTCTCTACCTCACTCTGTAACTCTGCCTTTCAAATAAATAAAAACAGATCTTTAAAAAAAAAGCAGCAGCATACCTGGGACTCAAAGCTGGGCACTTTGATAAGGGATGCAGGTGTTCCAAGTAGTGACTTAACTGCTGTGCCACTTATTCCACCTCTCTGCTGTTGTCACTTAAAGTTGGAAAGTAGGACTGAGTTGTTGGTTGAAAGAGGTGTTAGAAGAAGGTGAGTTTGATTGTTTTGTTTTGTTTTTAAGATTGATTTATTTATTTGAAAGGCAGAGTTACAGAGAGAGTTCTTCTACCCACTGGTTCACTTCCCAGATGGCCGCAACGACCAGAGCTGCACAGATCCGAAGTGAGGAGCCAGGAGCCTCTTCCGGGTCTCCCACATGGGTGTGGGGGCCCAAAGACTTGGGCCATTTTCTGCTGCTTTCCCAGGCCATAGCAGAGAGCTGGATGAGAAGTGGAGCAGCTGGGACTTGAACTGGTGCCTCTGGGATGCCAGCACTGCTGGTGGTGGCTTTACCTGCTACACCACAGCACCAGCCCCACAGTTTGGTTTTAAGACAATGAATTTGATGGACTTCAGACATTCCAGTGTAGTTATTTAACAAAAAATTTTGACAATATACTTGGGAAAGAAATAGAGTTACGATATTTGAGTCAAGTTGCTAGCTATGGGAGGGTTGTAAGGATGAGGATTGAGAAGAAACTGATTGGAAACAGATATTTAGCTTAGTGTTTTAGACATCTCGTTCCCAATTGGAATACCTGGGTTTGATTTCTGACTCTGGCTTCTGACTAGCAGTGATGGCTCAAATAAGTGTATTCCTGCTACCCTTGTCGGAGATTTGTATTGGGTTCCCTGTTCCTAGGTCTGGCTCTGGCTTGGATCAGCCCCAGGCATTGTAGGCACTTGGGCAGTGAAATCAGCAAATGGGAGCCTCTCTTTGGTCCTTGTTTCTCTCTGCCTCTCCAATAAATAAAATTATACAAATAGAGGGACTGGGATTGTGGCACAGCTGGTAAAGCCACTGCCGACAGCGCCAGCATCCCATAAGGGCATTGGTTCCTGTCCTAGCTACTCCACTTCCTATCTAGCTTACCTGCTATTGGCCTGGAAAAAGCAGCAGAAGATGGCCCAATGTTTGGGCCCTGCCACCTACATGGGAGACCTGGATGAAGCTCCTGGCTTCAGCCTTGGCCATTATGGCCATCTTAGTAGTGACATGATGGAAGGAAGATCCTTCTGTCTTTGTAATTCTGACTTGCAAATAAGTAAATAAATCTTTAAAAAAAAGATAATAGTGGAATTGTTCATTTGAAAACTATTGGTAATCTTTTTTTTTAAAGATTTATTTATTTATTTGAAAGAATTACACGGAGAGAGATGGATAGGCAGAGAGAGAGGTCTTCTATCCACTGGGTCACTTCCCAATTGGCCACAATGGCTGGAGCTGTGCTGATCCAAAGCCAGGAGCCAAGCTCCTCTTCTGGGTCTCCTACATGGGTGCAGGGGCCCAAGGACTTGGGCCATCTTCTACTGCTTTCCCAGGCCATAGCAGAGAGCTGGATCGGAAGAGGAGCAGCCGGGACTAGAACTGGCGCTCATATGGGATGCCAGTACTGCAGGCAGCGGCTTTACCTGCTATGCTACAGCGCGGTCCCCTATTGATGATCTTTATGACAGTAACTCAGTTAACTTTTATGTGATAAAAATAAGATTGCAAGTAATGTTAGCTCTCAACGTCTTTGGCTTTTTATGGATATTTTCCAAATATTTGATATATAATAGATATTAAGCAGTGTTAAAGAAGGAATAGGTGAATGAATAAAGGAATAGGTTCCTGAGATATTGGGGCAGTGTCCCTTTTTTTGAGACATTTATGAAAGAAGGTCAAAGGATAGTTAACTGTCAGTGATTTACTGTTCGAGTAAGTTCTTTTTGAGATGGGGTATGATATGGATACTGTTTAGAATTAGAAAAGAGAAACCGTGATAGGGAGCCGTAAGAAAGAATAATGAATGGAAAAAACCTTATAAGAAATAGAAAAAGAGGATAAAAGGAAAGGATGGGGAGATTAGATCATGGCCACATTTTTTTTTTTTCCTTTCATGTTATTTATTTGATCTCAAAATGTAGAGAGAGACAGACAGACAGACACACCTTCCATTCACTGGTTCACTTTCCCATGTGGCTGCAACTGCCAGGGCTGGGCCATGCCAAAGCTAGGAGCCTGGAGCTCCACCCAAATCTCCCACTTGGTTGGCAGAGTCCCAAATAATTGAACCATCATTTGATGCCTCCCAGAATGCATTAGGAAGGAAATGGATGGGAAGTGGAGTTGCTGGAACTTGAACAAGCACATTGATATGGGATACAGACCTCCCAGTCTTCCACATCCCCACAGGCTTACTAATGTGGAGCTCATGCCAGGTGGCCTAAGTCATCTCAGAATGTTGGGATGGTATGATTTAAGATGGGATTGAGGGTGAGGACTGCAATATAGCGTTATGTAATCAACTTTGGGGAATCTGATAGTTAGCTAGGTACTAAGCAAATATTACTAAATAGTAGATAGGACTAGACCTAGGAGAGGGCAACAGTGGACTAGTGACCTAGGAAGCAGAAGTTCTAACAGGAACAGAGCTTAATACATTGCCCATCTTTGCTCGAATAACTCAGAATTATTTGTGCTTCTGATCAAGTTACATAAGTCTAAAAGAAACCCTTTTCTGAGTTCATACTTTATGGAGGGGGAACATATAGTTAGAAGAACAATATTCTTCTTTTAAAGATTTATTTATTTGCTTGACAGGGAAAGAAATAGAAGAGAGACAGAAAGATACTCCATTCGCTGGTTCATTTCCCAAATGGCCTCAATGGCCAGGACTTGGTCCCAGCCAAAGCCAGGAGACAGAAACTCTATCCATGTCTCCGATGTGTGTGGCAGGGGCCCAAGCATGTAGGCCATCTACTGATGCTTTCCAGACACGTTAGCAGAGGCTGGATCCATAGTGGAACAGCTGGGACTTGGTGTGCCACAATGCCGGCCCCTTCACTTTACGTTTTATTTTATTAAGTATTAACTGCAAGGATAATATAAAAGGAGAAAATGACTACTGAAGTGTGGTCTATATTTTATTTCAGGCTTGCCAGATTAAAATTTCTTCTTTGGTAAAAAACTAGGCCTTTTCTCCAATAGCTGTCATCCCCCTCCCCTTTTTTTTAAAGATTATTTGTTTATTTGAAAGGCAGAGTTTCGGGGGAGGGGGAGATCTTAAATCCGCTGGTTCACTCCCCATTTGGCTGCAAATGGCTGGAGCTGCAACAATCCAAAACCAGGAGCCAGGAGCTTCTTCCAGGTCTCCTATGTGGGTGCAGGGGCCCAAGGACTTGGGCCATCTTTTACTGCTTTCCCAGGCCATAGCAGAGAGCTGGATTGGAAGTGGAGCAGCCGGGACTCAACCGGCACCCATATAGTATGCCAGCATTGCAGGCGGCAGCCTTACCCGCTAGGGAACAGCGTCTGCCCCCTCCCCTCTCTTACTTTCTGAATACTGTCTCCTTAGACTCCCATATTCTGAGTTGATAATATAATTATAGCTAATGTATAGATCTGGCACAGGACCAAAATTTTGATGAATGTAGTGTGACTAATACAAGCTTTTGAGCATGTCTTTGGTTTTTGTAGTCTTGTACCATAAGTGTATTTAAAACATTTGAGGATTTCTTTAGGAAATTCTTTAAAATGTAGCACTAATTCAGCAAGTCATAGATATTGAAGTTTCCTTCTTTAGAGAATTTAGCTTAGTTTTGCTGTTTTGTTTTGTTTTTAGAGATTTTTGAGGCTGGCGCTGCAGCTCACTAGACTAATCCTCCGCCTTGCGGCGCCGGCACACCGGGTTCTAGTCCCGGTTGGGGCACTGGATTCTGTCCCAGTTGCCCCTCTTCCAGGCCAGCTCTCTGCTGTGGCCCGGGAAGGCAGTGGAGGATGGCCCAAGTGCTTGGGCCCTGCACCCCTTGGGAGACCAGGAGAAGCACCTGGCTCCTGCCATCGGACCAGCGCGGTGCACCGGCGGCAGCGCACCAGCCGCGGTGGCCATTGGAGGATGAACCAACGGCAAAGGAAGACCTTTCTCTCTGTCTCTCTCTCTCACTGTCCACTCTGCCTGTCCAAAAAAATAAATAAATAAATAAAAATAAAAAAAAAAGATTTTTGAGGGCCAACACTATGATGTAGTAGGTAAAACTGATGTCTGCAGTGTGAGCATCCTATATGAGCGCCAGTTGGAGTCCTGGCTGCTTCACTTCTGATCTAGCTCCCTGCTTATGAAGCTAGGAAAGCAGCAGAGGATGATCCAAGTCCTTGGGCCCCTGCACCCATGTGAGAGACCCGGAAGAAGATCGTGGCTTCTGGCTTCTGATTGGCCCAGCTCTGGCCATTGCGGCCATTTGGGTAGTGAACCAGCAGATGGAAGATTTTTCTCTCTTTCTGCCTCTGCCTCTCTGTAACTCTGCCTTCCAAATAAAATAAACAGATCTTAAAAAAAAAAAAAAAAAAAAGATTTTGAGGCTGGCGCCGTGGCTCACTTGGCTAGTCCTCTGCCTGCAGCGCCGGCGTCGCATATGGGCACGAGGTTGTAGTCCCGGCTGCTCCTCTTCCAGTCCAGCTCTCTGCTGTGGCCTGGGAGGGTAGTGGGGGATGGCCCAAGTGCTTGTGCCCTGCACCCGCATGTGAGACCAGGAGGAAGCGCCTGGCTCCTGGCTTCGGATCGACGCAGTGCCAGCTGTAGCGGCCATTTTGGAGGAAGGAAGATCTTTCTCTTTGTCTCTCTCTCTAACTCTGCCTGTCAAATTAAAAAAAAAAAAGATTTTGAAACCCATTTATAGTATTTTCATAACGAGCATTTTCTACCAACTTTTTGTGTATCCTAATTGGTAGTCCAGTTGATATCCCAAGAAACATTTCTGCAGATAAGATGCCATAGTGACTTGTTTTTCTGTAATGTCATTAAATTGACCTATGATTTGGCTCTATCTGTTGTAAGCAATGCAGAATATTCATTTGTATGTTAGATATACATGGTGGCGCCCTTGCACCCACCAAGCTTCTCCTCTCAGGACGAATCCAGAGCAACAGATATACTTATTTGTATATTGGAATGCAGTTGTACTTTAAAACCTGGGTGCAACAGAATGAAGCATAGCAGTCTATAAAAAGGATCAAACATTTACACTTTTCCCTTATTAGAGCTATCTGATAGTTAAATTTGTCCTTAATCTGTCTCATTTCAGGGATGGTTGTCTTCCCATTCTCCCAAGTATGTGGTCATCAAGTTCCTGATTTAGGCATGCAATAAGCTGGTACCCTCTAATGTTATTTGCTTGTAAGGCATTGTTTAATAAAAATTAGAATAAGTAAAGACTAGCTATATGAACACAGATATGTTTAAGCTCTGGCCTTCTGTCTGGCTGTCATTCTATCTTTACTGTCTTCTAGACTCTTCTAGACCTCTGTTTGCTCGTTTTATTCTTTTTTTTTTTTAATTCACTATGTTCTGTGGCGTCCAGCAGACACTGGCTATATGTGGTTGTTTAAATTTTAGTTAAAATTAAACTTCAAATTCAGTTCCTCAGTCACTTTAGCAATGTTACAAGTGCTCGATACCTACGTGTGGCTAGTGGTTATTGAGTCTTAGCTCGTTTTCTGCTGTTCAAACAGAATAAGTGAGACCAAATAATTTATAAAGGAAGATTTATTTTTTTGAATTCTGGAGCTTGGAAGTTGTTTTGAGGGGCTACATCTGGTAAGGGCCTCCTTGTGGCATCATAACCTAGCAGAAGGCACCATAAGGCTAGAAAGAAAAATCTCATCATGGAGACTCCCACCCAGCTTCAGATAACCATCAGCATGTGAATTTGAGGATTAAGCCTCAATACAAGAACCTTTCAATGGGTCAGATTCAACCCCATAGCATTCTGCCCTTTGCTCCCCAGAAGTCTCTCACATACAAAATACATTCATCCCACCCTAATACCAAAGTCATAACTAGTTCCAACATCAACTCAAGAGCCTTTTCTGAAGTCTTACCTGAATCAGGTAGATACTGGCAAGACTCAACACAATTTATCTCAAAGCAAATTACTCTCCACCTATGAAATGAACAAGTTATGTGCTTTTGGAATACAGTGGTGGAACAGATATAGAGCACACATCAAAAAGGAGAAATAGAAGAATAAATGGTCCCAAGTAAGTCTAAAACAATATTATGGGTTTTTTTTAAATGGTTTTATTATGTATTTGATAGACAGACTTACAAGGAGAGAGAGATCGTCCATCTGCTGGTTCACTCCCCAAAATGACTGTAATGGCTAGGGTTGGGCAAGGTTGAAGTCAGGAGCCTGGAAGTCCAGCAGGTCTCCCACTTGGGTGACAGGGGCCGGAGAACTCGAGCCATCTTCTGTTGCTTTTCCAGAATTAGCAGAGAGGTGGATAGGAAGCAGGGAAGCTGGGATTCCAGCTGGCACCCATATGGGATGCCGGCATTGCAGGCAGCGATTTAACCCACTGTGCCACAACATTGGCCTCCACAGTAAGTTTTAAAGCTGGATAATAATCTTTTTTGTCCCTCAGGTTGGGCACACTGGAGAGGCAGTTGGGGCCCCAAGGCCCTACAGCTCAGCTCAGGCAACAGTTCTCCCATGCTAGCATTGCATACCAACTCTGTACTTCTGGGGTCTCTGAGGTGGCCTCACTGCTACAGCTCACTGTGCATTGCCTTAATGAGGACTCTGTAGTGGCTCCAACCCACATTTCCCCTTGACGTTGCCTTCGTAGGGACTTTTAGTGGTAGCTCTGCCCTTGTGACAAGTCTCTACCTGTTCCCCAGGGACCCTGCAGCATCCTTTGAAATCTAGGTAGAAATTAGGCCACTGCTTGGGATGCTGGCTTCTCTTTTCAGAACCAGCCTGGCTGCTCCACTTTGATACAGCTTCTTGCTAATGTGTCTGGGAAGGCAGCAGAGGGTGCTCCTGTATTTCCTTGCATACAGTTAAAAGTAGTCACACAGCATGAATGCTTTGCTGCTTAGATTTTTTTTCTAACCAGATCTTAATTCATTGTTCTTAAGTTCTGCAATTCATGAAGTCCTAGGGCATGAGCACAGTTCCAACAACTACTGTATAGCAAGGAGGACTTTTCCTCAAGTTTCTTTCTTTTTTTTTTGAAAGATTTATTAATTTGAAAGAGTTACACAGAGAGGAGAGGCAGAGAGAGAGGTCTTCCCATCTGATGGTTCACTCTCCAATAGGCCGCAATGGCCAGAGCTGCACAGATCCGGAGCCAGGAGCTTCTGGGTCTCCCATGTGGGTGCAGGGGCACAGGAATTTGGGCCATCTTCTACTGCTTTCCCAGGCCATAGCAGAGAGCTGGATGAGAAGTAGAGCAGCCAAGTCTTAAACCAGCACCTATATGGGATGCCGGCGCTTCAGGCCAGGATGTTAACCCACTGTGCCACAGTGCTGGCCCCTCTCAAGTTTCTAATACCTTGTTCCTTATTTCCAGCTGAGACTCCTGCTTTTACTGTCTATTTCTGCCACCATTCTGGTCACCACCACTCAAGTAATCCCTCAGAAGTTCTAGTCTTTCTCTGCGGCGCCTCAGAATCACCATAAGTGCTCAGTTCACAGAAACAGGCTTTTTTCTAGTCCTCTCCATATTTTTCCAGCTTCTCTCCACCATTACCCAATTTCAAAGCTACTTCTACGTTTTCAAGTGTTTGTTAAGGAAACAACACTACTTTTTTTTTTTTTTGACAGGCAGAGTGGACAGTGAGAGAGAGAGACAGAGAGAAAGGTCTTCCTTTGCTGTTGGTTCACCCTCCAATGGCCGCCACGGCCGGTGCGCTGTGGCCGGCGCACCGCGCTGATCCGATGGCAGGAGCCAGGTACTTATCCTGGTCTCCTAAGGGGTGCAGGGCCCAAGGACTTGGGCCATCCTCCACTGCACTCCCTGGCCACTGCAGAGAGCTGGCCTGGAAGAGGGGCAACCGGGACAGAATCCGGCGCCCCAACCAGGACTAGAACCCGGTGTGCCAACGCCGCAAGGCAGAGGATTAGCCTAGTGAGCCGCGGCGCTGGCCACAACACTACTTCTTATACTAATTTCTGTTTTAGTATATTTGCTGCTGCTATAACAAAATATCACAGACTGGGTAATTTATAAGGAAAAGAGATTTATTTCTCATAATTCTGCAGGCTGGGTAATTCAAAGCATGGCCCCAGCATCTGGTGACAGGCTTTGTGCTATGTCATTAAAAAGAAAAAGGATTTGCTTCTTTGTTCCTCTTTTTTTTTTTTTTTTTTTTTTTTTAAGGTTTATTTATTTATTTGAAGGAAGGGAGAGACAGAGGAGAGATACTCCATCCACTGGTTCACTCCCCACCTGAACCAAGCCTGGGCTGGTCCAGGCTGAAGCCAGGAACTGCACCCTAATCTCCCACATGCACGGCAGGGGCCCAAGTACCTGTCCATACTCCGCTGCCTTCCCAGGCATATCAGCAGGGAGCTGGATAGGAACTGGAGCAGCTGGGGACTTCACACTCAAACCAATGTTCATGTGGGATGCTGGTGTTGCAGGTGGTGGCCCAGCGATGCTTGCCACAAGGCTCCCCGTCCTCCAACTTTTTTTTTTAGTTTGTTTAAAGATTTATTTATTTGAAAGACACAGAGGGAGAGAGAGAAAACATTCTCATTCTTCTTGACTTTGTAATGTTGGATCTTGTTGGGGACTTGGAATTCTCTCCTTTTTTGTTTTCTGTGACCTTTTCTACTAGTTGCTGTTCTGTCTCTCTGACTCAGTTTTAGACTTCTTGTTAGTCTCTCATCTGGGTTTGGTTCAAGGTCTTCTTAAATAAGATTATATCACTATCCCATTTAAAAATCCCCTGTGTTACAAGAACTAAAATTCTTAACATAGCCCCATATTCTTAATGGGTTTTACCTCGACTTGCTTCTTCTGTCTCTTTCATATTTCCAGTTGCTTTTTATACTCTAGCCACTCAAAACTTATCTATACAGTATTGTTTGCTATGTTTATTCTTCTGTTTGTTCCATCTTCGGAGACTATTACATATGCTATGTTTGGAATGTGTCAAAAACCTCTCTCTCAGTTAAGTGGCTGAGCCTCCCAGACCCAATAGCAGGCCCAGTCATGTACCTTCTATGTCTGCTTTATAGCACATAATCGATTAGTTTTATAGGTAATTGATTGCTTTCTGTGTCCCTATAATTTAGCATGAACTCTGTGAGTGACAAGGACTCAAGTACTTAAGCCATCATCTTTTGCTTCCCAGGGAGAGCATTAGTAGTAATGCTGGATTGGATGTGGGACTCCATCTCAGCTACTCCCAAATGGGCTGTGGGTGTCCCAAGCAATGCCCTATCCCTTGTGCCAAATGCCTGCCCCTCACATTGGACTATTTCTGTGGTCATACTAATGCTTTTCTCATTTTGCTTCTAGTTCCTAGTTCTTTATTCTGCCTTCCATATTGTCACCAAAGTTTTTCTTCTGAAAAGGAGGTCAGTTGTCACTGCTTTCATTTAAAAGTCAATGCTACATCTTCTAGAATTAGAAATTTAAACTCCTTTGGATGGTATTCATGTCCCAGCCCTTACTTCTAACCATCCTCATGCTTTAACCAAGTTTGTCTGCTTAGGTTCCATGAATGCCTCATTTCCTTTTCACTTGTTAATGCCTGTGTTTGTAATCCAACTTCTATCTGCAATGTCCTTTCTCTTTAGCAAACTCTAAGATCCTATGCTAGTGGTATCTTATGAAAACTTTGAATTCCCCTTAATGCCATGTGTAAGTTGCTTTTCACCATAGTACATCCCACATCTTGTTGTGTCTGTTGCTGTTTCTTTCATTTTTGTAAATCTGGTTCCCATTTGTATATCTCATGTAACGCAGAGGTGCAGTGGAGCTAGCTAAATTGTAGTTATCCTCTGTATCTGGGAAGAGCATTGCTGTTCTTGTGGATAAAAACTACAATGGGATGGCTACCAGAAAAGAAACTGCTATTGATTCTGCAAGTTTCAGGATATCTGAGTAGAGAGATGTTATTTGTCAGGGTGTTACTCTTAACTTATAAATGGTAAGTAAACTTTCATAGTTAAGAATAACTCAAGATTAATGTGTATTTTTGTTTATTTAAGCTGATTATCCTAATGTTATGGTTTTGCTGTTTTGCAGATTCTAGAAAAGCTGATGAAGTGAGATTGCAATCTAAATATTTGGTTTCCATGTTTTAGCAAACATTTAATGTTCACCTACTGTACTATATATACAGTGTGAGGTACAAAGATGAAAGATAGCTGGAAAGACTTGATGGCATAGATTGAGTCAGCAATGTGGAGGAGAATATTCAATTTGCTAGAAATAGTGCTTCAGTAGAGCCATTATGAGGTGCTAGATTTGCTCTGGCTCCTCTGCTTGCCCATTTTGAACTTAATGTGTAGCAGCTATTTGGGCATTTTACTATTCATTCTAGTCGCATTATTCATTGTGTAATATCAAGCAATTACTAACATACCAAAAGATACCATAATTGTTGATTGTTGTTGATTATGTTGCTGTTTTCAGTGGATTTTATTTGATAAGATGTAGATAACATGATATAGTAGGACAGGCATGGAAGATAGATCTAGGAGCCCTTTGTAAGAGTACCCTGAGTTTGTTTTCTGTATAGAAGATGGTTGATAAATTGCAAAATATTTAAAATTTTTTCTAGACTCAAAACTACTGAAAACTAGTATGCTGTATTCCTGGCAGATGAGTTTTGTACTAAGCTCTAATTTCTTTGCTGCCCTTTGTCCAGTAATAAATTGGTTACCAAAGTGGGAAATGTATCAGAGTAATTTTGGCTTTAGATAACAGAATTCTTAGTTGAAGGTGGAGTTATTATTTCACAGAATGAGAAATCTAGACCTAATATTTAGAGCATTGGTTAAAAGATAATCAGTTGCATTAAAAACAAAAGTGTTGTTTACTTTTAAGTCTCTGTAGGTGGGAAGAGGATTGCCACAGTTTCAGATACGAACATCTGACTGAAATAAGTGTCTCTTTATTAGGGAGGAAAATTTTTTCTTGTAAGTCTCAGAGAAGGTTTTTTTGGTATTCTTTATGGAAGCTGCATACTAGAAAAAGACCAAATTCCTTACTGTGACAGTTAAGTTCTTGTAACTTGTCGTTAGCTTACCTTACATCATCAGAGCTTAGGCCTTATCATAGTAAAAACAACCTGATCGATATTTTATTTGATACTCTGAACACAGGTCACAGATTACTGATGGGATTATAGATAGTGAACAAACTATCTGGCTTCTGATTTTACACTGAACCTATTCTCTCACCAGTGTTTATAATTGCCTCATGTTATTAGCCTCACCAAAATATTTTCTCTGCCTAGTTTACTGTAACCAAGAGTCTATTTCTTTTTTGAAGGATATCATCTTCCTTAGAGCCCTTTCTAGTAAATGAGGATTGTTCATTTTAGGTTACAGGTGGGTGGAAGTTGTTGGCATTGTTTTGGATGGTGGGTTGGGAATTTTTTCTGCAAAGGGCCAGAAAGGATTTAAGGGTTTGTAGGCCCTTCAGTCTGTTGCAGTAATTCAGCTCCTGTTACTGTAGTGTGAAGCAGCTATAGATAATATATAGGCAAGTGAACATGGTTATGTTCCAGTAAAACTGAATTTACAAACATAGGTGGTGGGTCATTTCTTATATATGACACCAAAAGCACAAGCAACAACAGAAAAAAGATAAATCAAACGTCATCAAAATCTGTGCTTCAGAGGACACCAAGATGAAAAGGCAAGCCACTAGAGAAATTTTTGGAGAATCATGTGTCTGATAAGATTTCTACCGAGAATATATGAAGAATGCTTACAGCTCAATAATAAAAAGACAAATAATTTAAAAACAGACAAAAGACAAAGTGGCCATTTTAAAGAAGAAATGTTAAATGCAGAGTTAACCATATTGTGATCTAGTAATTCCATTCCAGGGGTGTGTGTGTGTATATATCCCCAAAAAATGAAATGTGAAATAAAGCAAAAAACTTGTACATGAATGTACATGATAGCATTACCTGTAGTAGCCTAAAAATGGAAATAGTCGAAATAGTCCAGATGTCTGTGGACAGAGATTAATAAATAAAATGAGGTATGTCTGTATAATTAAATATTATTTGGCAGTAAAAAGAAATGTACTAATTCTTGCAAGAACATGGATTAACTTTAAATATATTCTGCTAAGTGCAAGGAGCTACTTAAAATACATACATAATCTACAACATTCAGAATAGGCAAATATGTAGAACCAGAAAGTTAGATTCATTGTTTCCTAGGTAAGGAACGGAGAGTTGACTGCCAGTGGATATAGCTTACTTTCTGAGGGTCATAAAAGTGCTCTAAATTTAATTCTGGTAATGGTTGCAGAATTCTGTGGGTATACTAAAATTATTTGTGTACCTTAGGTGGATGGATTGTATGTTACTGATTGTATCTCAAACTTAAGGTAGTAATCTTGGTTTGGCCTGGGGCAGTGGTTTACTGACCCTTAGGGTGGGTTAGTCTTTATTTTCCCTGAAAGGGCATTTCCTTTTATTTGACTCTATCTTTCATTCATCTCTTCTAATTTCTGTTCTTTAACCTCTTTTCAGATTTCCATTCAAAATTTAAGTATACCTGTCCCACATTTTCCTTCTAGGTTCAATTGTCACTTTAGGTCTTTATGGACATCCTAATTTTGGTGTTCCTTGAACTCCATTTTACTAACCTGTGCTTTCTCTCTACCTCAACTTTTTCTTGTAATCAAGGTCAGTTTAGTTTATTACCATCATCCAAATTGTCCAGCTGCTAAGAATTCCTTAGTTTTGAGATTGCTTTCTCAATTAAGTTATTGAAAGGCAGTACCTGTAGATTTTTCTGTTTTGGGGGATGGATTATATGTGTTTTTCAGTTAAAAGCATAGTATCAAATTAGTACTGTAACACACAAGGAATTGTTGGGCAGTTTCCATGTGAAAAGAATCTGTTTTCCATCCTTTTACTTTTCCTCTTCTTAGCTGTCTCCACCTGTCTGACACCCTCTTATTGCCATGTTTCTGTGATTGTGAATACTGTGTTAGTTATATGAATGACATTTAAAATTGCCATGCCAGAGTGGGTCGCCAGTGATAAGCCACTTGAAAATAAGTGTTCTGGGATGAGAAGAAAATGACTTTAGTAACTTACTGCTCTCTTGTATAATATAGAAAGGCTATGACTTTATGATACACTGGTGAAAATACTACAGGAATTATATTAGCTTGAATTCAAATTCGGTTTTAACCATTACTACCTGTGTGACCCTTAATTAACCTCCCTGATAACTTTTTTTTTTTCTGATATCTTCTTTTTACCCAGAGAGTTGTTTGGAGGACAAATGAGATAATGAATGTAAAGTCTAGCAGAATGTCCGATTCATAAATGTCATTTCACTTTTTTTGCATCCAGTAAATGTTAATGTTCCTATTTTCCATCCATATGTATATACTTTAAAGGTTATGAATTAAGTTTTAAAGATTGCTTTCCAAATCCATTAATTTTCTACCTTTGAAAGAGTCTTAAAATTTGACAAAGTGACATTTATTTTATGTTTAATTTGAACCAAAAGTAGTCATTGAAATTTAAATTAATACATCCGGAGGTGTCTGCAGGATTTTAGGAGTCTTAATTTGGAGAAAGGTAATTCCATTGTTAGAATAAAATCGATGAAAACACCCAACAGTTTTTGTTCATTTTCGAACTTAGGTTTTTGTTATCTTTTTTTTTTTTTAATTATTTGAAATTCAGAGTTACAGAGACAAGAAGAGAGAAAGAGAGCCTCAGAGCGAGTGAGCTTCTATTCACTGGTTCACTCCTCAAATGGGCAGAATGGCTAGGGCTGGGCCAGACTGAAGCTGGGAGCCTAGAACTCTTATTTGAGTCTTCCATATGGGTACAGGTCCTAAGGACTTGGGCCATCTTTAATTGCTTTCCTAGGCGCATCAGCAGGGAGTTGAATTGGAAGGGGAGCAGCCAGGACTCAAACGACATGGTATTACAGGTAATGGCTTAACTTGCGTCACAACACTGGCCCCATGAATTTATTCTTTTATCTCTGCTTTTGGCGTGAAGCTTCAAGAGCCGGGTTAGAGTCTCAAGTCTTGGCTGTTCCACTTCCAATCTGGTTCCCTACTAATGGCCTGGGAAGGGCAGTGGAGGATGGCTGGGGTGCTTGAGCCCCTGCCACCCATGTGGGGACCAGATAAAGCTCCTGGCTCTTGGCTTCGCCCTGGCCATTGGGGCTGTCTGGGGAGTGGGCCAGTGGGTGGGAGATCTATCTGTGTGTGTCTCTCCCTCTAACTCTGACTTTCAAATAAATAAATAAATAAATCTTAAAAAATTCTTGATTTTTACCAAAAAACCCTCTGCTTTAATAAAGCTTTAGCCATGTGTCTGTTGCTATTTGAAAGATATGTTATAGCATTGGGAGTGAAATCTTATTCTTAAATTCATGGATTTACTTACCAGTTGTTTACAGTGTACTGAGTAATTTATAAAATACCATTTTTGCCTTATTGAATATAATGTTACTCAGTCCTTTTTAGAGTGTGCTTCAGTGGTGGGAGTCTCATTCCTGGCAAAATTGGAAGTTGGCATACAGAGGAAGGATTCATTTGCAAATGTACTGTGTTTGAAGTTCATCCATCAGTTGTTTAAAAGTAAATATGTTTTCCCAAAGAAACAACAAAAACATTGTATTTTTCAGTTTTTCATTACAAGTAAAATACCTGGGGGAACTTCTAAGGAGGGAAGGAAGGTTTATTTTGGCTCATAGTTTTGGAAGTTAATAGTTTAAGATTGGGTGGCCCCATTAGTTTGTTATCTGAGGAGGGTGATGGATAGCTAAATGCATGCAGAGCCGGAAAACAGAAAGATAAAGAGCACAGTCATCATCTACCCACTGTGTTCTCTGTTCTCTGCCTATAATGACATCATGATTCCATCATGGGGCTCCATCTTAGCAACCTAATCCAGTCCAGTCACTTCAGATACCACAGTTGGACCAAGCCTGTCAGCACCATCAGCTTACTTTGGGGCGTAAGTGTCTGCATGGGTTGGGGAGCCAAATTCTTTTCAAACCATAGCAGTGGGGTTTACTTAATAAAGATTAACAAAAGCGTATATCAGTGATAATTCAAAAATATTGTGTCATGCTGAAGAATAACTAATGAACACATACGAACTTTGCTATCATGGAGCTTATAGTGTGGTAAGGTACACGGATGCTGTGTGTGGGAACATCTCTTTGCATTTAATATAGCTCTTGGTTCAGATAGAATCTTTTTTGATCCATAGTCACAGTAATTGTGTAATTTTTCTCTGAGATGGAGACCCAGCATAAAATAGTCTCTCTTCATGTGGTTAGTGAAGAATGTACTTGTGATTTGCTTCTAATAGTAAATCAATTCATTTTAAAAATTCCACCTCTGAAGGTTGTTTTAAAGATAGTTTTTTAGAGGTAGAGGTTTTTATGAGTAACCTGCATAACCTAAACTTAATGATCGGATGACAGTTATGCCTTTGTTTTAATATGACTTGTAGGAAATCTGAATCAACCCCCTAAAATTGGACATAATTTTTTTAAAATCCCTTTTACTACTCTTAACCCTTTCATTTTTAAACTTTTCTCTGCTTGATTTATAGAACACCATTCTAATATAGCAATAATAGAATTTAAGAATATGTATTCCACGATGATATGAGAAAACAAAATATACAGATTATGATAGAGCTATAATAGAATGTTAAAACCCGGGGCCGGCGCCGTGGCTCACTTGGTTAATCCTCTGCCTGCGGTGCCGGCATCCCATATGGGTGCCGAGTTCTAGTCCCAGTTGCTCCGCTTCCAGTCCAGCCCTCTGCTGTGGCCCAGGAAGGCAGTGGAGGATGGCCCAAGTCCTTGGGCCCTGCACCCGCATGGGAGACCAGGAAGAAGCACCTAGCTCCTGGCTTCGGATAGGCATAGTTCCGGCCGTGGTGGCCATTTGGGGAGTGAACCAACGGAAGGAAGACCTTTCTCTGTCTCTCTCTCACAGTCTAACTCTATCTGTCAAATAAAAATAAATAAATAAAATTAAAAAGAATGTTAAAACCATTATAATAGAACCATATTCTGCTGATTCTCTTCCTGTATTTAGTCATTTGTTTTTATCTTGAGTAAATTTATCTTATTCCAGTTCTTTTTTTAAATAAATGATAGGGTTTCTTTTAAGAATTAATTTTATTATTTGAAAGGCACAAAGGTGGAGGGTTACCTATCTGATTCACTCCCCAAATATCTACAATAGCTGGGCCCAAGTTGGGAGCTGGGAACTCAAACGAGATCTCCCATTGAGTGGCAGGAACCCAACTACCTGAGTCATCACTGCTGCTCTCAGGATCTAGATGCATGAGTAGGAAGCTGGTTATCAGGAGCCAGAGCGGGGGTTGAACCTAAGCACTCTGATGTGAATGAAGGCTCTTAACCATTAGACTGAACATTTATCCCTTATTCTAATTCTTTAAATGTTGGTAGTCTAAATTTTGAGTCATTTTCCATTTTATGAACTCTTCTCTGGGTGGAGAAAGCCATCACCTATACACTGATAATTTTCTTTTTTTTAAAAAAGATTTATTTATTTATTTGAAAATCAGAGTAACAGAGAGAGAGGAGAGGCAGAGAGAGAGAGCGCGAGAGAGGTCTTCCAGGACTTGGGCCATCTTCTGCTTTCCCAGGCCATATGGATTGTAAGTGAAGCAGCCGGGACTAGAACCGGCGCCTATATGGAGTGCCAGCACTTCAGACCAGGGGTTAACCCGCTGGGCCACATGCTGGCCCCTCCACTGATAATTTTCAAAGTTGTATCTCTAGCAATGACCTTCCTTGAGTCAGATTCTTTCAGTGCTTGCTGGATGTGTCTACCTGGATATGTCAAACCCTACAATTTCAAAATCATACAATTGAGAGGCCTAAGGAGGATATGCAGTGATTATACTTTGTGCATTGTATTTGTGTATTTTTTTTATTTGACAGAGTTAGAGAGAGAGAGAGAAATATCTTCCTTCCATTGGTTCACCCCCAAAATGGCCGCTACGGCTGGAACTACGCCAATCCGAAGCCAGGAGCCAGGAACTTCCTCCTGGTCTCCCATGCAAGTACAGGGGCCCAAGGACTTGGACCATCCTCCACTGCCTTCCTTGGCCACAGCAGAGAGCTGGACTGGAAGAGAAGCAACTGTGACTAGAGAACTCTGCCCCTATATGGGAGGCTGGCGCTGCAGGCAGAGGATTAACCAAGTGAGCCATGGTGCCGGCCCCGTATATGCATATTTTTCCCTTTCCTCACTAAGTGGTTCTATAAAAGGGTGTAAGTAACAGCCTCTTTACAGAGAAAATTAGTATTTCCAGAATATTAATAAAGGAACATAAACAGATGCAGATTTATATAGTAAAAGTTACACCCAGACTTAAGTGGCTTAGGGATTTATCATAGTACAAAATAAGATATGAATAAAACTACACTAAAATTAAGGAGTTTTCTCACCAAAAGATACCATTAACCGTTCTCCACTAAAAGGAGCTAGGGTTCCTTGGAGTAGCGGATTCCAGGACTGGCACAGGGGAAGTACACTGTATGCCTGGAATATCTTGTACCAGGAGGAAATGTGAGAAGGGTACAGGAACCAGGAAGGGGAGGGATAACCACTAACCACATGTGGGACAATTTAAGTATAAAATTAGATAATTACATTATTTCATTATAAAATAATTGACAACACATAAGAATATATGAAAATGGAGAAATGGAAACTTTTCTTGATGAAGGAAGCCAAGTAATATTGAAACAATGCTGGAACTATAAAATAATCATGTAACAATTGTATCAGTTATCTCTTGCTCTGATAAATTATTGCAAAGTGTAGTGGCAGAAAATAATGCACATTTATTTCACAGTGTATGTGGGCTTAGGTTCCCTCCATGGTCTCTGAGAAACCTGGAATTAAGGAATTGTACCACTGTCCAGGTCTTATCTGAGGTTTGGGTGAAGGATGCACATGTACACTCATTCCCTGGTTTTAGGCAGCATGCAATTCCTCAGAGGCTATTGGATAGAGGCAACCTTCAATTTATCTTTTTCCAGAATATTACTTGAATAGTTATAAAACACCTCTTTTTACAGAATTGGTATAAAATAGCAGTTGATTTCTCTGTAATTATCAGAATTATTTATACTTGAAGTCTTAGCTAAGTGGGGCTGAAATGAACAAAAGTTCTTGGACTGTTGGCTCAGAAATCATCCTAGGAAGCCTGCCTTGTTGATGCCTATCCTGTTTAGCTCTTGTAAGTGTCCAGGTTCTTAAAATAAAAAATTCACCTCCCTCCCTTTTTCTTTTGTTTTGTTTTGTTTTGTTTTTGTTTTAAACATTTATTCATTTATTTATTTGAAGGGCAGAGTTATAGAGAGGCAGAGAGCGAGAGAGAACTCTTCCATCTGCTGGGTCACTCTCCAGACTGCCACAAAGGCCAGAGGTGGGCCAATCCGAAGCCAGGGGCCCAAGGGCTTGGGCTGTCTTCCACTGCTTTCCCAGGCCATAGCAGAGAGCTGGATCATTAGTGGAGCAGCTGAGACTGGAACCAGCACTCATGGGATGCCAGTACTGCAGGCAGTCGCTTTACCAGATATGCCACAGCTCTGGCCCCACTTTTCTTTCTCTATTCATTCTTTGGCGACTTGAAGTGAACTTGACAGTGTTCATTAAACACCTTCTAGCTCCTGTCATTTATGACTTCTTCAGCATTATTTAGTTCTGACTGCATTCATTCCAACTGGAACTGGCGAACTCCCCATGGTTCAGATCGACACTGGCACCACCATATTGCCAATGTCTTACAATAGGAATGCCTTCAAAATGAGCAAGCTGAGGAAGCAATAGACTAGGACTCAAAGACATTGAATATATTGGACCATCTTTTTTCCTTCTCTTACTACCTACCATTTGAGTGACTACAGTGTTAAGTCTTAGTTCTTATGTCTTTAGGCAGAAGATTGTATCAGTTATTTTAAATGAGTTTTTCTCTGTCTTTGAAGCTCAGTCTTTAAGTGTGCTGTTGCCGCAAAAGGAAACACTTGGGTTGCATTAGTTGAATACTTGAAAACTGAAATTGATGAGATAACATTATGTAATGAATTAGATTTTTATTTCTGGATAAAGTTAGAAATGAAATAACGATTTGCACTACTTGAAGGATGAAAATAGTGATAGTGTCTCTGTCTGTCTCTCTCTCTCTCACTGTCCACTCTGCCTGTCAAAAAAAAAAAAAAAATAGTGATAGTGCTTATGAGCACTGTGAGCCCTTTTGTGCTTGAGGTATCCAAAATTCAAGTGTTTACTAGATTTTTCTCCTGAAATCCTGCTCTTCTTTTTTGTGCTTCATGCATTTACTTTTACTATTGATGTTATAGAACAGCAGGGTTAAAGTGTCATTCTTTCTGTGCTCATTATGAATCCCACAGCTTTAGTTAAGAAAAAAATACCCTTAGTGTCATTTTTTTGGATAATATTTTACCCGTTAATGGTATTTTAGATACCTTTTTAATAAGGTATCTATAAAAATTTAAAACATTACAGTTTGTATTTGAAACTAGTTAGTAAAAAAAAAAAAAAAAAAACAAAAAACCTAGCTTACTGAGACTGTAGATGTTCCATTAGTTAAATTTCAAAATTTTTAATAAAGGAACTTTCAGAGGTAGGTTGATGGTTTCCATTAAACTAGCTCCTGTGACGTGGAGGGAGACCTGGGAACTGGTAGAGGGCATGTGAGGGCATTGACTTGCCATGGCTATGGTTGTGGTGTGCTTGTACTTAAATACAGGTAGTGACACACTGACATTTTTCTTTTTTAGATTGTATTTATTTGAGAGGCAGTTACAGACAGTGAGATGGAGAGACAGAGATAAAGGTCTTCCTTCCCTTGGTTCACTCCCCAAATGGCCGCAACGACTGGAGCTGGGCTGATCCGAACTCAGGAGCAGGAGCTTCCTCCAGGTCTCCCACGTAGGTGCAGGGGCCCAAGGATTTGGGCCATCTTCTACTGCTTTCCCAGGCCATAGCAGAGAGCTGGATCAGAAGAGGAGCAGCCGGGACTAGAACCCATGTCCATATGGGAATGCTGGTGCTTCAGGCCAGGGCTATAACCCACTGTGCCACAGCACCGGCCCCCAACACTGACATTTTTCTTGACAGTAATCTGGAATAGTGTCCATTTATCTGTACTAAAATAACTATAAATTAATGGAATCTGTCGCTCCCCCTCTTCGTGGAGGAACGACACTAAACCCTGCCTAGGCTTCATATCCGAGTCACGGCACCATTATGTCGCTCCCCCTCTTCGTGGAGGAACGACACAGGACCCTGCGCTGTTCTTTCGTCTGCTCGGCCCTCCCTGGGTTTGCTGCTGGTTCTTCCCGGGTTGGCTACCGACCCTTCCACCTCCGTGGAAGGGTGGTTCCCCCTGCCACATTCCCCACTTCCGCAGGGGAGCGGCACACCGCCGGCCGGCTCTCTCGGGGGCTGCACAGGTGTTCCCTCAGATGTTCCCCTTAGATGTTCCTGGTGCATGCCGTCTCTCTCCTCCTTTATAGTCCTCCTCCGCCAATCCTAACTGGGCTGCCCACACGCCGAGTACGCTGCTCTCCTCCAATCAGGAGCAGGTCCTACAGTTTATTGGCTGAACTGGAGGCAGCTGGGTAGAAGCTGTTGCCTCCTCTCCCAGCGCCATATTGTGGGAGAGCAGATGCATAGAATAAGTCTTAATTCCAGTAACAGTCTAGTCCGGGTTGCTCCCCACAGAATCTACAAAAAGAAACTTTATGACCGTACTATCTTTGGGAGCTTTTTTACAGCAAGATGAAGTTTCAATGATACAAAGTATTTGGATTTTAAAATTTGCTATTATAAGGAAGAAGACATGGCATTATTCCATGTGCTTAAATGATAACTTGCTTATTGAATTTCAGAAGAAAAATATGAAATGAGTAATTGTCACTGTGTTAGCTATAATGTTAAATTGGCAAGTTGTAGTATAAAGCTTAAATCTGTGTTTCTCAAATATGAACAGTGGTAGTCTAATGCTACATAGTCTAATTTGCTGTAAGTGCTACAAATAGTCTCAGCATTGAACATGTATTGACACCTCTTAAATGAATGCAACCTTTGATGTAGGTGTTTTGATACGCCTCAGAAAGTATCTGAGTGTCTGCAAATTTGTTAATCTATTTGATAATGAAGATCTTCCTGTTCACTTGTTCCATATTTTCATGCTTAAATTTGAATTTTTACTACTGTTAATTTTAGTACAACTTGTTCAGTGGTTAAAATGGAGTTGTTAGTGAAGAAACTTATAAACAGCCTCACTCATGTAACTGCTTAAGTAAAACTACATTTTGTATCCTATATTCATACACTTCAATGATCTGTATTTCTGTTTAAATAGAAGTGATGGTGTTTAGGCTTTGTTTCTGTTTAATAAGGCTTTTTACCATTGACTAAATGAAGGAATGTATCTTTTTGAAGAGATTTATATTCTGTAAATAAAAATTGGTTGAAACAAAAAATAGTTGCAAAAAAAGAATAAGACTTTCAGCAAAATAGAAATCAGCTTTTCATAACCTAATCATAAGTGATGCCGTTCAATGTTGTCATATTCTTTTGGTTTAAAATACATTACCAGGTGAGTGAGTGGCCCAGCTGTTAAAATGCCCATGTCCATGTTAGGATGCCTGGGTTTGGTGCCTGGCTCTTGCTCCTGTTAATTCAGACTCTGGGAGATGGTAGTGATGGTTCAAGTAATTGGGGTCCTACCACACCACAGGGGAGACCTGGATTGAGTTCCTGGCTCCCAGCTTTGCCCTGCCTGGTCTATTGCAGATATTTGGGGGAATGAACTGCCAGATGGAAGCACTTTCTCTCTCTGCAAATGATAATATATTTTTTCATTTTCATTTTCTCACTCCCCTCCATTGCCCTGTCTCTAATAAATAAAAAATTTTAAGGTAATTATACAAGTGGGGGTGATTACACAGGCCATGATCATTATAGAGACCGGCTACCACAGCAGTCAACGTAAATATCAAAGGTAAAATATACATATACAATGGAGAAAAATAACATTACGCATTTTACTAACAGTACTAGAATGAAAGAAAGAATATATTTGCCTCCTGGTATCTAGGGAAAGCATATTCTGCCTAAGCATGAATCAAAACAGTGACACTGTACTGGGCTGTACTAGCAGTCATTGTACTCTTCATTACTGTGTAATTGCCGGTTTTTGGTTTTTTTGTTGTTGTGGTTGTTTTTTTTTTTTAAATCAGATGGGGCAGCATCAGTTAAGATGCTGCTTGGGATGCCTACATCCTTAATTGGAATACTTAGGTTTAAGTCTCAGCTGCAATCCTGATTCCAGCTTCCTGCTAATGCATACCTTGGCAAGCAGCAGGTGATGACTCAAGGAGTTGGGTTCCTTCCACCTACTTGGGAGACTTAGATTGAGTTCCGGGCTTCTGGCTTTGGCCTGGCCAACCCTGGTCTTCGCGGACATTTGGGGAGTAACCCAGTGGGAGATCTCTGGCTGTCTTTCCATGAGTCTCTACCTTTAAAAAACTATGTCAGTATCACTTAAGAATAGTCTTGATAAAGTAGTATTTTGTTAAATGCCAGCCATCAAATAGTTATTTTTAATAGTTTATGTGATGATGTATGTAAAGCACCATTTCTACGTTTGCAGTTATGATAGTTATTTTAAGGAAAAACAAGCACTTAATGTGATTTGTGAGCTGAAGTAACTGCAGTTTTCATTAAATACCAAAATTCAGTAACATTGAATTCAAAATTGAATGAATGACAGAATCTGGGTAATCAGACTTGAGTATTTGGCACATGTTTTCTCAAAAATTAACAGTGAGCTTGTGTGACTCAAGAAAAGCAACTGACATGTGGAACAAAGTAAAACCTTGGAAAGAAATAGATGATATAAAAGAAAACCAAAGTAGTTTTAGAGTTGAAAAATAGGATACAATTGCCTAGTGAGTGGATTCAAGAGCGGAATAGAGCAGATGAAAGAATTAGTGAAGTAGCAAGTGGAAGATAAATTGTTCAGTCTGAATAACAACAAGAAATTATTCTGAAAAAAATGTAGAGCCTTAGAGAACTATGGGCTTTATTTAAAAAAAAATTGAATATTTGTGTCTTTGAATTTACAGAAGGAAAGCAAGAAAGGCAAGGTTGAAAAAGTACTCAAGGAAATAATGACTGAAAATTTTCCAAATCTGGCAAAAAGCTGAGCAAAAATTTAACAGGATAAACTCAGAGAAATACAGACCAAGACACCTGAGAGTCAGATTTTAAAAATGAAAGACAAATTTTTAAATTAGCAACAGAGAAATGACACTATATAGGTGAGGAAAATATTATAAATGATAGCAGATTTTTCATCAAACCATAGAAGTAGAAGGAATGACACATTTTTCTCAAGTGTTTAAAAAAATTATCAAGCTAGAACCGTGAATCCAGCGAAAACATTCTGGAATGAAAGGGAAATCCAAACACTGCCAGATAAAGGAAATTTAAGGGTAAATGTCACCAGATTTCCAAAGAGTGACTGACTACAGGAAGTTCTGAAACAGAGAGAGTGATAAAGTAAAATCAGAACATCAGGAAGCAGGGAAGAACAAAGTGTAAAGCTGTGAGGAAATACAGTAGGTTTTCCTTCTCCTTTTGAATTTTCTAAATTAAGTTTGACAACTGAAGCCATTTCAACAGTGATGTGACTCAAACGATGGGGGGGAGGCGGCAGTGTGGTACAGCAAGTTAGGCCGCCATCTACAGCACCAGCATCCCATTTGGGTGCTGGTTTGAATCCCGGGTGCTCCACATCCTATCCAGCTCCCTGCTAATGTGCTGGGAAAACAGCGGAGGATGGCCCAAGTGCTTGGCTGCACCCACATGGGAGACCTGAGTGAAGCTCCTGGCTTCGGCCTGGCCCAGCCCTGGCTGTTGTAGGCATTTGGGGAGTGAACCAGCAGATAGAAGGTCTCTCTCCATCTTTCCCTCTCTTGTCGCTGTAGCTCTTTCAAATAAGTAAGTTTTTTTTTTTTTTTTTAATAGGAATTATTTAAGGCAGCCCAAAGCAAGGAAGGATAAAATAATGATCCCGGTAGACTGAGAAGTTTGTGTATATAATGTAATGTTGTAGAGCAGCCTCTAAGAAATCTATTCAATGAGATGTATGTAAAATAAATGTCTACAGGTCAAAATAGAATTCTAAAAGTGAGCAAGTAACCCACAGGGAGACAAGATAAAGAAAACAGAAATAAGAAAGAGAGTAAACAAAGCATAAAATGGCAAATTAATCCCTAACATAACAGTAGTAACATTAAATGTAAATAGTCTTAAATATGCCAATTACAGTACAAATATGGGTATGATTGATTAAAAACATTGTGCAACCTATATTTGCAAGAAATTCAAGTATAACGATATAGGCAGGGTGGGTGAAACTAAAAGGAAGGAGAAAGATATATCATGCAGACATTAATCCAAAGCAGTAACTATGGCTGTATCAGATATAAGTGATCTCAAAAAGTATCAGTGACAGAGAATGGGCATAAAATAATAAGAATAAAAGGGTCTCCACCAAGAAGATAAAAATCTTAAACGTGAATGCATCGAGGCCTGTGCTGTGGCGTAGCAGGTAAAGCCACCACCTGCAGTGCTGGCATCCCATATGGGCACTGGTTTGAGTCACGGATGCTCCACTTCCGATCCAGCTCTCTGCAATAGCCTGGGAAAGCAGCAGAAGATGGCCCAAGTCCACGGGGGAGATGTTCGGAAGAAGCTCCTGGTTCTTGGCTTTGGATCGCACAGCTCTGGCCGTTGTGGCCAGTTGGGGAGTGAACCACTGAATGGAAGACCTCTCTCTCTCTCTCTCTCTCTGTGTGTGTGTGTGTGTGTCTCTCTCTCTCTCTGCCTCTCCTTCTCTCTCTGTGTAACTTTTTCAAATAAATAAGTAAGTCTTTTTTAAAAGAAATGAATGCATCAAAAAATAGAACTACAAAATATATAAAGCAAAAGCAATAGAACTGAATGAAAAGAATAGACAAGTCCAAAATTATAATTGAGGACTTTAACAGCTTCTCAACAAATGATAAACAACTAAGCAGGAAAATCAGCAAGGATGTAGAAGCACCCAACAGTGTAATCAACCATTAATATTTAATCCACATTTAGAGAACACTTCACTCAGTAGTAGGACATACCACCTTTTCAAGTGACCACACAGCATATTCCAAGATGAGCTACACCTTGGGCCATAAATATAAAACCTCCACAAATTTCAAAGAATTAAAATCATAAAATGTGTTTTCTTACCACAATGGGATCAAACTAGAAAATGGCATGGCTCACTAGGCTAATCCTCCGCCTTGTGGCGCCGGCACCCCAGGTTCTAGTCCCGGTCGGGGCGCCGGATTCTTTCCCAGTTACCCCTCTTCCAGGCCAGCTCTCTGCTGTGGCCAGGGAGTGCAGTGGAGGATGGCCCAAGTACCTGGGCCCTGCACCCCATGGGAGACCAGGATAAGTACCTGGCCCCTGCCATTGGATGAGCGTGGTGCGCTGGCCGTGGCGGCCATTGGAGGGTGAACTAACGGCAAAGGAAGACTTTTCTCTCTGTCTCTCTCTCTCACTGTCCACTCTGCCTGTCAAAAAAAAAAATAATAATAATAAATAATTAAAAAAAAAAATCTGACTAATGTCATAGTTGACGAAGCCTGAATCCTTTCCCCAGAAGACATTTTTTAGCATAGTGCTTGAAGTCTAGTCAGTGCAATAAGGTAAGGAAAGAATATAAAAGACATGGAGACAATTGGGGCAGAAAAAAAGAAAAGCTGTGTTGCAGATGACATTATCTACATAGAAACATCCAAAAACATCTACCCCCCCCCCCAAAAAAAAAAAAAACTAGAACAAATAAATTAGTTCAGGATCCAAGATAATATAAAAAAGTTCTGGTAGAGATAGTAGAAGACGACGGAGTAGTTCAGGTGTCCTTTCGTAGGAACTATATTTTAATTGTAAAACTGAATAATAGGTATGATTGTTTCAGACCCCATTATACAATATAATCCTTAAAATTGTTTACTGTGTGCTTTTAGATGGATGCAAACAAGTTACAGACTATAATTTTGAGAGTATTAGTCTGGAAGTTTTTAGTTTTTTTTCTGCTAAAATTATTTTAATGGTACAGCTATGTCATTGACTTCTGCCAGACAGCTAGTCATTATTTAACAGTGATATACGAGAGTTCTTCAAAACAGTTCATGGATAATGCATATTATGAAACAGTCATGTATATCTTTAAATATTTTTGTACCAAAATAAACTTACCTTTCAATTCCATTTTTCCACAAGTTTCTTGTAGTACCTGTGTATTATTTTAGTGAATATTCCTGCCATGTCATAGCATCACAATTAGTTTTATGGAAGGTCACAAATTTTTGGTGCTGATTTGTTGCTATAGCTTTAGGTCATATTGTTAGATTGATATTATTAACAACTTGTGCTTGTGAGATCTATTGCTTTTTCCCTTCTTACATGAAGTATTGTACAAGCCCATAAAAGAAAGTGGTAAAACATTAAACTTACTCTATTTGGGAAACTTTCTGTCTTTTGGATCAATAGGAGGCTTTAAAGATTTTCTTTGATTTTTCACTGTTTTCATTTCTCTCATCCTTTTCCCCCTTTCTTGTTAGAGCCTGTACTTGAATGTCTATGATCACTATTAGTAGTCAAAGATTTTGGCTAGAAGGACCTTTTGAAGTCAGCTATTCTAACTTGTTTCCTCCATGAAGAAGTCATTATTAGAGGGGTACTTTTGGATGCACAGCTTTTTAGAGACAGACTGAAAGTTACTGACATTGGTTTGCTTTTTATTTCCTGTTTCTGTCTTTGGATCTTACCGCTGCCCTTCCCTCAAATGTACACATCCATTTTGTCACCTTGCTTTCTAAGAATAAGGAATATCTGTCCTAAAACAAATAATAAGATGGTTATTGATTTTACCTTAGGGAAAACTAATTCATATAATCAATTTATTAATTCTGGAATGATGGCAGGCTTTCAACAGATAGATGCTTAGATTGTTTCCTTAAATAACTTTTACTTCAAGCCATGTTATTTAGCATTAAACGTTTACTTTATTATGATGAAAAATTTTGTGAAAAAATCAGTAGGAATTAGGAAAATAATATCTAAAGTTTTCTAGCAAAGAATTGAAGAAAATATTTTTAAATTTCTTTATTTCATTTTGTTTGGAGTTACTTTGATCTTAAAATGTTAAGATTTGTGAGAATAAAAATAAATTTTGTAGATGCAGTCTGTAAAGTTTAGGATATTCTCAAAGGATATGCTGTCAGAATATTTAGACATTTATCTAGTGAACTTAAGAGGTGACAACATGGCCTTATTTGGTTATAGGCTCTTCTTGTGAACTATAAATATTACTTCTGTATTCACGTAATGCTTGCTTATTTAAAATGTATCTAGATCTACATACTTAATAGCTACTCATTACCAGAAGGAAGAATCAAGGACGGGGAAAATCTGAAGTGCTTTATTAACTGGACTTTTAAGAATTTTTTGTCTTCTAATGTCCTTCATCTAACCAAATTCTTTAACTCACTGATGCATTTATAAATTAAAACATACAGCATGTAGTCTTTTGTGTCTGTCATCTTTTACTTAGCATATTGCTTTTGAGATTTGTTCATATTGTGTATATCAGTTTTTTCGTATTCGTTGCTGACTGGTACTTCACTGTCTGGTTACTATACAGTTTGTTTATCCAGTCACTGATTGAGGATATTTAGGATATTTCCAGATTTGGCTGTTATTAAAAAGCTGATACGAACACATGTGGACAAAATCTTTGTGTGTACATGTTTTCATTTCTGAATGGTACATTTAACTTTATTAAGAATCTACCAGGCCGGCGCCGCGGCTCAATAGGCTAATCCTCCACCTTGCGGCACCGGCACCCCAGGTTCTAGTCCCGGTCAGGGCGCCGGATTCTTTCCCGGTTGCCCCTCTTCCAGGCCAACTCTCTGCTGTGGCCAGGGAGTGCAGTGGAGGATGGCCCAAGTGCTTGGGCCCTGCACCCCATGGGAGACCAGGAGAATCACCTGGCTCCTGCCTTCGGATCAGCGCAGTGCGCTGGCCGCAGCAGCCATTGGAGGGTGAACCAACGGCAAAGGAAGACCTTTCTCTCTCTCTCTGTCTCTCTCTCTCACTGTCCACTCTGTATGTCAAATAAAGAAAGAAAGAAAGAAAGAATCTACCAAACTGTTAACTCAAATGGCTGTTCAATTTTGAGTTTCTGCTGGCAATGTGTGAAAATTTCAGTTGCTCCAATTCCTCACCATCATGTGTTGTGTCAGTATTGTTGTCAGTATTGTTACTTTTAGCCACCTATTCTACATGCCAGAGTATTAGCTTTCAATTGCTATGTAACAAATTACTAGAAACTTAATTTTCATAGCACCCATTTATTTTTAATTTTGTGCCTCAGATTTCACCGCAGCGTGATTGAGTTTTCAGTGTATCACAAGGCTGGAATCAAGATGCCACCCAGATTTACTTGCACTCAGGAGGTTCTGGGGAAGAGTCTGCATCTATTTCAGATCATTGGCAGAATTCAGCTGCTTGCTGTTGTAGGATTGAGGTCTCTCTTTCCTGTTCCTGCCTTTGTTTAGTACCTGGTGATCCCACCATCTATCTTGTATTGAATTCCTCATGCTTTGAATCTCTGGTTTTCCTCTACTTATGCCAAGGAAAAGGTTCTTCCAACTGAATCAAGCCCATCTCTGTCAGGTTCCACAATATTTTCACGACTCCAGAAGGAAAGCCCATAGCCATTATTCAGCTGTTTCTCATTCTGTCCTTACTGCGGTGCCTGGCAACCACCAGCCTTCTTCTATCTCTCTGGATTTATCTTATCAGGATATTTTATATAAATAGAATCACATGTCACATGTGGGGGAGCTTCTTAGCACAGTTTTTGAGTTTCATCTGTATTGTAGCATCCTGTTACTTTTATTGGGTTTCATACATTATTTTATGCAATTGGGTTAGATTTGAATTCCTTAAAAGAGCATTAGGGTTTACTTTGAACACACTGGTTAACTTGGAGTTGATTTGATATTTTTGAGGCTTGCTTCTAGTCTTTATAAGTAAGGTCCAGAGCAGCCTTTAATACATGGCTCTTCTGAGGACTCTGCCCCAACGTACAGTGTATTATTTAAAGATTCCTTCACTCTGGCTATGGGATCATGAATTATTCCAAGCTCTATGCAAGCCCCAGAAGTTGTCCACCTGCTGCTAGTTCTTTGCCTGACTGTGGGAAGTTTTCTTTCAAACTTAGAACTGGAAGACACTTTCCTTCAGGTATCTGTGTGTGCCCTCTCTAGAGTACTGTTTCCCACAGATCTAACTTCCTTGGCCTCCTGAACTGCAGGCATTTCTGACTTTTCAATTTGTCATCTCCCTGGGAGTTCTGTCTGTGTTCTCTCTTCCTCTGCTGCTTCCTGGACAATTTCTTCACACAGTAAGCTGGAACAATCCTAAGGTTCATCTCTTTTGTTTCCCTATCAATGATCACAGGTAATTTCTGAAAACTATTGTTTCATGCAGTTTTTCTGAGTTTTTAGTTTTTTAATACTGATAGGGCAGTTCACATGGCCTTATTCTTTGATAAGCAGAAGGTACAGATTTTTAAAAATCAGTACAATATAAGGACAGTCTGTTTTGAACTTAAAGCAAGTGGATTTATTTAAGGACCTAGTGATTGTCAAGTAATCTAGCCAATTATTTGGTCATATGGTGCATTTTTTTGAATTCTGCAGACTTTCTTATATGAGCCACAGTTCACTTGGCTAATCCTCCACCTGCAGCACCGGCACCCGGGGCTGTAGTACCGGTTGGAGCGCCGGATTCTGTCCCGGTTGCTCCTCTTCCAGTCCAGCTCTCTGCTGTGGCCTGGGAAGGCAGTGGAGGATGGCCCAAGTGCTTGGGCCCTGCACCCACATGGGAGACCAGGAGGAAGCACCTGGCTCCTGGCTTTGGATCAGCGCAGCACGCTGGCTATAGCAGCCATTGGAGGTTGAACCAACAGAAAAGGAAGACCTTTCTCTCTGTCTCTCTCTCTCACTGTCCACGCTGCCTGTCAAAAAAAAAAGAAAAAAAAAAAAAGAATTTAAAAAGTGTTTAAATACAATTGTATGGCTTTATAGAGATTCTCTTAGTAAATGCCAGTGTATTATTCGGGATGTCTCCCACAGTGTCATTATTTCACTATTTTCCAATTTTGGGAGCTATCAGCTAGAAATTTACTGTAGCACTAAGTTGTTTTCAGAAATTCTAGTTTTTCTGGTTACAAAGTAACTTTTTTTAAAATATAATTCTGCTTTAGTTTCAGAGATTAACCAACCATACCTCATAGGCCAAATGTGAATGAAACAGTCATGATAAATTTAATACTCCCTGATAGAAGCTCAAGATTCTGGGGACAGGATTGGTTATGAAGCTCCAAAATGTCACCTTTTACTGATGACTCAGCATGAAGGCAACATGGGGCAAAATTATTTTAACTGTATTGACAAAATCTTTATACTGCCATGTTTTGCTTTGTGGTTGTTCATTTTTTTTTTTAATGAAGGACAAACTAAAGACATTCTTAATGTAAAAGTTCAAATGATACAATACACAGAGTATAAAAGCAGGGAGATGTTAGGATAGAGACTGTGGCACTACTTGTGAGGGTGGCTCCAGATACAGATGTTTATTTTAAAAATTTATTTATTTAATGTTATTATTTATCTGAAATGCAGAGACAGCAAGAGGGAAATATCTTTCCATCTGGTAGCTCAGTCCCCAAGTGCCTACAACAGCCTACAACCGGGCTTGGCTAGGCTGAAGCCAAGAGACAGGAACTCCATCTCGGTCTGCTATTTGAGTGGGAGGAACCCAGGGCATTCATCTGCTGCTTTCCTAGGCTCCTTAGCAGGAAGCTGGATTGACAGCAATTAGCTGGGATTTGAACTGGCACTCTGATATGGGATACCTGTGTCCCAAGCCACACCTGCGCTTAAGAGTTCTGTCAGTTAAAAGTTTTTATATGACTTTCTAAAGATTGTTAGTTTTTTATTCTGAGGGCAGTAGGAGTTATTGAACTTTTAGCAGGGGCATGATGTTAGTTTTAGAGCAGTGGATGTTGGAATAACCATTTGAAAATACAGATTCTAAGCTATTTAGTGTTGATGGAGAAGCCCTTTGGAGCCTTGGCCTGTCTGATCTTTGGGTCTTACATGGATGCTGGCCAGCTGGGAGTGGTACAGATAAATAGAGGAGATGAATGGTATAATTTCTAAAGAATTGATAACACTGTAAAGATCAATGGGCTGTAGAAAAAAGGATCTAGTTTCAAAATCCTGCCTGAAACTGTCATGTAACCCTTTTACCTACATTTTTAAAACTGGTACTCATTAGCAAAATAAAACAAAAACTTGACAATGCAAAATGTAGTAAATAAAATATCAGTGTACTTTTGAGAGTCTTTCAAGAAACATACTTAATTATAAAGTAGATAAGAATAAGAAAAAGAAAGGAATAATTTAAAAATTGGGACAACTTAGCAATATTTAAAATGGTAAAGAATAGGAATCATACTGAAAATGTTAAGATCAGTTAAGTGACATGTAAAATAAGCAGAAACCTACATTCACTCAAAAGTGTCAAAATTTGCTATTTCTTTTATCTTCACCTTAATATATATCTGATATTTGAAGTTACCTTAAGTTAAATTAACCATTTCTGAAAAATTGCCATTCTCTTCTATAATTTGCAAGAAGACTGGTTATTGGCAACAGATCAAAAACTCATGCTAATTTACTGATAAAACTTTTCTTAGACCTTATTTATACATAGAATTAAAGGTACTTTTGGGAATTTAAATGCCAGCCATACTAGAAAATTTTATTTTTAGTAGCAAAGTCTAGTCAAATATTTCAGTCTTAATCTTTTTGTGTACCTATTACTATTTAGTTGCTAGGCAGGGTCAGGATTACATAAATGTGATATAGGATGCTTGGTACTCAGTTTACCATTGAACTTTAAAGACTCACACCAGCATCCCAGTTGGAGCACCAGTTCAAGTCCTGGATGCTCTGCTTCCGATCCAGCTCCCTGCTAATGTACCGAGAAAGGCATCAGGGACTTGGGCCCCTGCCACCAACATGGGAGACCTGAATAGAGTTCCTGGCTCTTGGCTTCAGCCCGGCCCAGGCCTGGCCCCAGTCCTGGCCATTGTGGCCATTTGAGGAGTGAACCAGTGGATGCAAGATCTGTTTCTCTCTCTCTCTCTCTCTCTCTCCCTCTGTGTCACTCTGCCTATCAAATAAGTAAAACTTCAAAAAAATATTCTATAGACCTTTTTAAAAGAGCTTCATGATTCTACCTCTGTGAATCTGTTACACTTGGAATCTTCGTGTTAGATCTAGAGCTGCTGGTTGCACTGCTGATCAGATGGTGTGCTCTTCCACCAGACACCTGACCTCCCTGGGCTCAGTCTTCAAGAGTTGTGCAGGCATTGTTTCTAGAACATTTTTTCCTTAATTGTATTTCACACAGAATTTTAGTGTAGAAGATTGTAGATTTTATATTCTTTAAAAATTGGGAGCTTAGGTAAATTAGTCTACCATGTGATAAAGACTTCTCATGAAACAGAAAATTAGAAGTAAGTTTTAAGTGGCTGTCTTATTGGACTCGCCATTTCATTCATATTTTTCTTATTTTAGTTATACAGCATATAGAAAGATTCTGTTTCAAAGCAGGCAATTTGTTATATATGGTAATACGCATTGGTTTTAAACTGCTCACTTCACAGTCTCAGGAAGCTCTTCGTTTAAATAGAGATGTCCAGAGAGGTTTTATTTTGAGCTCTACCACAAAATGAGTTCACCCAGCAAGACAAAATTAGAGTTATAGGTATAGACATATTAGTTTATGACGTATTTTCTTGTGTTTTGTGACTTAAAATATTTGTTTAATTTTTTCTTTAAATTTGTGTCAATTTAGTGACTATTTGTTTCTTTTTTTTCTCCCAGGGAAATGAAGCAAGTTACCCTTTGGAAATGTGCTCACACTGTAAGTCAAATATTTTTGTTATTAAGCATTTCTTTTATTCACGTATCTTTGTATATATATCACATCTATATGAAATATGCTTAAGTATCTATATAGCAAGTTAGGCCTTTTTTTTTTTTTAAATGGGTAGTTCGTTGGACATATAGTCTTTCTAAATTACTAGAGTAAGGAAATTTTAAAATGGGCATTTACTTGCACTGTGCTGTAGTAACAAATAAACCCATGGATCTTGAGTGTTTGACATAACAGTTTTTCAGGTTAACAAAGCTTCAAGGTGTATTTGAGGAGCTCATTTCTACTTGCTGACTCATTGATTCAGACCCCTTTGTCATGTAATGACAGCATCTCTATGCCTAATTTCCAAGATCACTGGAGAAGAGACAAGTGATGGACCTACATAGTGTGCTTTTATCTGCCTTGGCACAGAGATGACTTAGGTTACTTGTGTTCATATTTTATGGACCAAAAGTAGTTTCACAGATCTACCAAACTGTCCTGGCTTCCCATATATTCAGGAAGTAGAAACAGATAATGCACACAACATACATTAAATCTGTAGTTTTGTTTTTTGAATAAATGGAATTACAAACTTTTTGTTAGTTTTTTTAAATTTTGAGAATAGGAATGCTCTGTCTTTATCAGACCTGTCAACAAATTTTCAGGATAAAAGCCTTGCCTAAAACATTTTTCTAAAATTAAAATGTTTTTTATTTTTAAGATCAAAAAAGATCTTATTTTCATATAAGTCTTAATATTTGAAATACCATGTGTAAATTTATAATTAATTAAACTTAATTTACTTGTAATATTAATATTGCACTAAGAATTAAAAAAAGACTTAACCCATAGCATATGGTGGTAGTCTCAGTAACTGTTTCATCAAGGTCCTGTTCATTTTGACACTCCCCCCCCTTTCTTTAAAGAAAAGTATTTATTTATTTTGAAAGGCAGAATTATAGAAAGGGAGAGTGAGAGAGATTATCCATCTGCAGGGTCACTTCCCAAATGGCTGCAATGGCTGGAGGCTGGACCAGGCCAAAGCCAGGGGCCAGGAGCTGCATCTTTTTTCTCCCACATGAGTAGCAGGGGCCCAGGTACTTGAGCCATCTTGCACAACTTTTCCTGGACATATTAGCAGGTAGCTGGATTACAAATGGAGCATACAGGATATGAACTGGCACCCATTTGGGATGTTGGCGTCACAAGTGGTAACTTTACCTACTACATCACAACACCAGCCCTTTGACATCCCCTTTACCTTTAACACTACGGGATGGTACCACCACAGTTTTCTATTCCAATGTGTTTTAGTTTTATTTCACTACTATTAATTCTTGAGGTTAGGAATTAAGTCTTAGAAATCACTATTTAATATGTAGAACAGTATATTTATTCTTCCTTGTGGCCTATTTTTTTCATAACTTAGTATTTTAAAACAAGTCCTTGGTCATACTGTTCTTAGGTATTTTAGTTCATTAATCGAGTCCTCTCTGCTCTAGCCTTTCCTTAACCCCTTCCCTCTACATCTTCAAATTCTTATTATTTCCTCTAAGCAACTTCATTCCTTTAATTAATTTTTAGTTGCTTTCTCCTTTAGTAGTGTGTCTGTTGGCATGGAAATCAGTGTTTCATGTTCTATTACCAAGGGTGGTCAACATCATTTAAACCTTCTTCTGGAATAAACTTTAAAACTGACAAGTAGGTGTCTCACATTCTTTTGTAGACAGAGTTCTTAGTGTTACTGCTGCAGTTATATTCATGTGGGGTTTAGAAGATAGAAGGGAGTCAAACTTTGTTCTTGTTTTTATTGTTTCTGCTGGTAGGATTCTGGTTGTGATTTGAATATTTGTGTGCAATATTGAGCCAGAAATTTCCTTTTTTTGTTTTTATAAAGATTTAGTTATTTATTTGAAAGTCAGCGTTGCACAGAGAGAGCAGAGGCAGAAAGGGAAAGAGAGGTCTTCCATCTGTTGGTTCGCTCCCCAGCTGGCCACAACGGCCAGAGCTGTGCCGATCCAAAGCCAGGATCCCACATGGGTGCAGGGGGTCCAAGGACTTGGGCCGTCTTCTGCTTTCCCAGGCCATAGCAGAGAGCTGGATTGGAAGTGGAGCAGCTGGGACTTGAACCCGTGCCCATGTGGGATGCCAGCGCTTCAGGCCAGGGTGTTAATTCACTGCGCCACAGTGCCGGCCCCTCCTTTTTTTTTTTTTTTTTTTTTTTTTCCCCTTAAGATTTTTATTTATTTGCGAGGCAGATTACAGAGAGTTGGAAAGACAGAGAAAAAGGTCTCCCATCCACTGGTTCATTCCCCAAATGGCCGCAATGGTCAGAGCTGAGCCAATCCAAAGCCAGGAGCCAGGAGCTTCTTCCAGTTCTCCCACACAGGTACAGGAGCCCAAGCACTTGGGCCATCTCCCACTGCTTTTCCAGGGCACAAGCAGAGAGCTGGATTGGAAGAGAAGCAGCCAGGATACGAACCGGAGTCCATATGGAATGCTGGCACCACAGGTGGAGACTCAGCACACTATGCCACAGCACCTGCCCTGAGTCAGAAACTTTTCAAGTACTATATAGCTTTCTGCATTTAAGGCAGGAAATATTTCTTTTGACAACCCATTTGTAGTCTGGTTATGTAAATTCTTCTTAAAATTCAACCCCAGAGTCTTTTTCATTGTGTTCTAATGATTTCTGATGTTCAAAAAAACCTCTACTGTGGCTAGAGTTTGATTTTATTATCTATAGTTGGACCCTGAATAATGCAGTAATTTCAGAAATAGTATAGTCAGTCCATTCTTACGGTGATGGAAATACAGATTGCATGACCTTAGTAATGACCTCACCATCATGGGAAGATGGACATTGGTAGTCTGACATATAGTGGTAAAGAAATCTTATGGTTGCATAAAACAAAATGCTTATTCTTTTTTTAAAGGTTTATTTATTTAGTTGAAAGGCAGAGTTACAGAGAGAGAGAGAGATCTTCCATCTGCTGGTTCACTCCCCAAATGGCTGCAGTGGCTGGAGCTGGGCTGTCCCGAATCCAGGAGTCAGGAGCTCCATCTGGGTCTCCCCTGTTGGTGACAGGGACCCAAGCCCTTGGACCATCTTCTGTTGCTTTCACAGGCATATGAGCAGAGAGCTGGATCAGAAGTGGAGCAGCTGGAACTAGAACCAGTGCCCATATGGGATGCCACTGTCACAGGCAGTAGCTTTACCCACTATGCACCACGATACCAGCCCCAAAATAAAATGCATATTGAATTTTCTAAGGGTAATAAGGAATATGGATAGGATGATGACTGTTGACTGTACTCAAGAACTTAAAGAAAGAAGCTCAGAAATTCTTGTCTCAAGGACCAGATGACCAGGAAGCTTATGCAGATTTTTTGAAAACAGATCTCTAGTGTGAAAAAAAGATATCTTAAGAATTGGAATGGAGGCCATTAGTAGATTAAGATATAATGAAATTCTGAGGCTCTCTTGTTAGAAACCACACTTTCAGCCATCTGTTTGATGAGGCCCTGACTTGGATGTAGACCTGTTACTTGCAATGAGGTATAACTTCCATTTTGTGGTGGTGTTCCACTTTCTCCATTGCTTATTATTTTCCACCAGTCTCCTTTCTTTTCATAAAACTCTTGTCTGTTTCATTCCCATCATCGCGTTTGCTTGCTTGTGAGTTTGGGCAGAGTGTGCTTTCCTACTAGCTCTTTACTTGACTAATTTCATTGTTCTTCAGCTCTCACTGTAAGTGCTGTTCTCTATCACTTCCTCCCCTCTTCTTTTAGCAGTTACCATGAACACACTTATTTATTAATGGATTATAACTTCCATTTTGTAATTCCTACTTTTTTTTAGCTTAAAAATAAGCCGGCGCCGTGGCTCAATAGGCTAATCCTCCACCTTGCGGCGCCGGCACACCGGGTTCTAGTCCCGGTTGGGGCGCCGGATTCTGTCCCGGTTGCCCCTCTTCCAGGCCAGCTCTCTGCTATGGCCAGGGAGTGCAGTGGAGGATGGCCCAGGTGCTTGGGCCCTGCACCCCATGGGAGACCAGGAAAAGCACCTGGCTCCTGGCTCCTGCCAGGATCAGCGCGGTGCGCCGGCTGCAGCGGCGGCCATTGGAGGGTGAACCAACGGCAAAGGAAGACCTTTCTCTCTCTGTCTCTCTCTCTCTCACTGTCCACTCTGCCTGTCAAAAAAAAAAAAAAAAAAAAAAAAAAAAAAAAAAAAAAAAAAAAAAAATAAATGATGGGATATATGACCAGTCACCCTTAATCCTTCCATCCCAACTCCTATTTACACTCGATTTTACTATTTCTTCCAAGGCTTTACTTCATGAATTTCTTAGATAATTAGAACCATATGTAAGCATGTATGTTTGTTTTATTTTTTATTTATTTATTTTTTTACAGGTAGAGTGGCCAGTGAGAGAGAGAGAGACAGAGAGAAAGGTCTTCCTTTGCCGTTAGTTCACCCTCCAATGGCCGCTGCGGCTGGCATGCTGTGCTGATCCGATGGCAGGAGCCAGGTGCTTCTCCTGGTCTCCCATGGGGTGCAGGGCCCAAGCACTTGGGCCATCCTCCACTGTACTCCCCAGGCCATAGCAGAGAGCTGGCCTGGAAGAGGGGCAACCGGGAAAGAATCCGGCGCCCCGACCTGGACTAGAACCCGGTGTGCCGGCACCGCTAGGCGGAGGATTAGCCTAGTGAGCCGCGGAGCCGGCTAGTATGTTTGTTTTAAACATAAAAATATTACTTCCAGAATATTTTATAATTAGCTAAAACCAGACCTGATTATGATTCTATACACTGGGGATTGGTAAACCACTACCTGCTGGCAGTTTTCATTAATAAAGTTTTATTGGAAAATAGCCAGGCCTGTTTATTTTCATGAGAGTACTACCTATGGCTTTTTTTTTTTTTTTTTTTTTTTTTTTTTTTGGCGCCAGTGTCAGAGTTCTGTGTTGCAGTAGAGACCACCAGAAGCTAAAACGTTTGCTCTGCAGTCTTTTATAGGAGAGTTTGCTGAACCCTGTTGTAAACAGTAGTGACCTTCTGGATTTGAGAAGTATCATTTCTGTCACTACTCCACAACTAACTTTTCTTGGGAATATGGTCAAGAAAGGGAAATTACAGATTGGTACTCTGGGTGTTATTTGTATCTACAATTCTTGTCTGTGGCAAAGTTAGTGTGTCTGTTTTATAGTTTCTCTAAAATTAGAAGTGTTTCACTCAGAAAATCTGCTACTTCCTCCTATTACTTAATTACATAATTATTCTGCCAGTTGCTAGTGACAAGAAAGAGGTAGGGGAGTCTGTAATTAGCTAGGTTTCAAGGCATTGGTGTTGGTTGTTCCTAGTACAGCTCTGACGAAGGTGAAAACTAGGAAGTTCAGGTAGTAAGATCCTAGGGGACATCCTTCCCAGATTCCTCTCTTTCGCTTGTCTTTTAAAACAGATTGGGAGCCATTTACCTGGGTGCAGTGAAAAAAGGCAAGCTATCTTCCCCTTTGTGTGTCTGGGTGGTGAAAGCCAAGTTTTTTTTTATATGTATGGTAAGCATTTGGAATAGATTTAATGCTCTGTTAAAGCTGTTCTTTTCAGTTTTATCCTCAGAACTTAATACATCTTTTTTCTTATTTGTCCATTCTTTGAGCCTTGTCACTGAAGATCTACACTTGTTAGTGGTTGCTTAACCAGCTATGAATCTGTAAATTCTTCTGTTGTCCACGATGTAGTTTTTTTTATTCTCTGTTTGGTTCACTAGAATGTAATGTATTTTTATCATATGTATTTTATATATAGCATGAAAGAATTTTCCCCAAAATGAGCTTGCCCACATTAAAATCACCACTTTTTTTCCCACCTATACATTGTAGTGAATTTTTTTGCTTTTTCACAAATTGCTTCATTACCGGAAGAACATAGTGTTATCTGTAAACAGCTACTATCATTTATAGGGTTGTTAATACCACTCCTTGAGCCAGTTCACATTCTAAACTATTCAGGTTAATTCTTGTCATGACTTCTCATCTCCTCAAGACTCACCTCAATTCATTCTTCTCTGTGAAACCTTCCATAATTTCCCTCACCTTCAGTGTTCTCTCAGCTCTTCACATAGTTTTCCTCTTTCCCTGTAAAAATAGGCTACTTTTGAAAAAGATTATAAACCCCTGAATGCTATAAGTTGTGTTTTCCAGGCCTGTGCCAATATAAATAAACTGTTATAAGAAATAAAAAGAAAGCAAGCTCCCAAGGAGGGGGAAAAGCACCTTGGTTGAGGACATTAAAAAAGCTTCGTGGAAGGGGTATTTGAGATTGCTATTAAAAGCTGTGTAGAATTTGAATGCCAATTAATTTTTTGCCCTTTGTGGTTGTTTTTCCCAGTCTCCTCATATTCTAGCCAGATCATCAAAATTCTGTCCAATACCCCTGCATAATCCTTTGCAATTCCCTACCTTTAATAAATGATTTTGCCTCCTATTGCTTCAGAAAGCCAGACATTTTAAGCATTAACCTCATTCCCTTCTCATCTCCGTCTATCACACACAGAAACATGTCTGATCTCATACTTAATCTTAACCTCCTTGCCTTCAGCTATCACAGTTTGATATACTCCCCCATTATTCAAGGTTGGTTTTTCCATTATACTTTTTCTCTTATCTGATTGCTAAGAATTTACTTTGTTTTTCCTAATTTCATTTACGCCCTCAGCTTCTTCCTCTCTTCTTTTTACAGACTTAGCCTTTGGTTCTGATCCTGTATATACCTTCTAGTTTTTCTTCATTCTTAAATTTGAGCTCAGAAGAAGAGCATATACATTCCATTTCCTTATTTCTACTAATTTGTTGGCCTGATGCAGTGTTTCATATGTTATTTCACTGAAACTATAACTAAAGATCACCTTTATTTTATTGACACATTGCCCAGTCACCCATCTGATAGATTAAAAAACCTGTAAGATCATGTATGACTTTTGGGGAAGATTTGAACACTGGTTATTTAATATTAAGCAGTTTCTAATTTTTACATATAATTATGAATACTGAGTAGTTACAAGGAAATGATATGTCTGGAATTTGCTCAAATAGCATGGGAATATAAATAAAATATTTCTTACATGCCTGTGGTTGAAACTGATGAATGGGTATATGATTCATTATATTCTTTAGACTTGCATAGGTTGAAAATTTCATTTACAAAAAAACTTTTAATTAATGGAAAAAAGGGAAAGGGAAGTAACTAAGAGTAAAATCAAAAAGAAATAATCACTTAATTACAATTAAGTGTGACATTCAAACTGCAGGCTATAATAAGAAGAGCTGGCTGTTTAAGCTTATTTTCACCAATAAAAGAATTGGGGTGAACATTTGGCTCAGTAGTTAAGACACCCACATATGTTGGACTGCCTGCTTTTGATACTTGCCTCTGGCTCCTGATTTAAGGTTCCTGCTTTTGCAGGTCCTAGAAGGCACCAGGTAATGGCTTAAGCAGTTGGGTCACTGCCACTCATGTGGGAGAAATGAATTCGCAGTTCCTGGCTCTGGCCCATCCATTATGGGATTTGAGTGAACCAGTGGATGGGAGTTCTTCCTGTGCATGCGCGCGCATATGCGCATGTGTGGTCCCCTCTTGAATACATGTTTAAACAGAAGAAAATAATTGGGACATTGACGGTGAAAACATTAGTACAATGGCTGGCAGAAAACAAATGCTGTTTGAATATTTGTTGACTGAATAAGCTAGTAACAACTCAGGAAGGGTGCATCTCTGGGAAAACCCAGTATTTACCATCATAAATAATAATACTACATACTGGGCCGGCGCTGCGACTCACTAGGCTAATCCTCCGCCTTGCGGCGCCAGCACACCGGGTTCTAGTCCCGGTCGGGGCGCCGGATTCTGTCCCGGTTGCCCCTCTTCCAGGCCAGCCCTCTGCTGTGGCCAGGGAGTGCAGTGGAGGATGGCCCAGGTGCTTGGGCCCTGCACCCCATGGGAGACCAGGAAAAGCACCTGGCTCCTGGCTCCTGCCATCGGATCAGCGCGGTGCGCCGGCCGCAGCGCGCCGGCCGCGGCGGCCATTGGAGGGTGAACCAACGGCAAAGGAAGACCTTTCTATCTCTGTCTCTCTCTCTCTCTCTCTCTCACTGTCCACTCTGCCTGTCAAAAAAAAAAAAAAATTAAAGAATTTCCCAATTTAAAAAAAAATAATAATAATACTACATACTTGTATTACACTTATGTACCAGACAGTATTCTTTTTATTTGTTTTCATTATTAAATTCAGTGTTTAACTTTTATTGAGTTAAATCATTAAGGACCAGTGTGACTTTGTTTCTGTCTATTGGCTAGCCTGTCTGGAGTAGGAAATATATACTCTAGTGGGGTGATTTGCTCAAAGTAGATACCTTAGTTGTAACTTAGCATGAAAACTTGGAAAAGTGGGTACAAAATATTCACTTAGATGGTTTAAGCAAAGGACTAGCACGAGGCACAATTGAAAGCATGAGTGGAAAATCAGATTCAACTGATTTTTACTGTTAATAAAACCAATATCATGGTGAATGGTTGAATGGTTTTAATAAAATTAGCAACTATGGGGCCTTTTTTTTTTTGACAGGTAGAGTTAGAGACAGAGAGAAAGGTCTTCTGTCGCTCCCCCTCTTCGTGGAGGAACGACACAGGACCCTGCGCTGTTCTTTCGTCTGCTCGGCCCTCCCCGGGTTTGCTGCTGGTTCTTCCCGGGTTGGCTACTATCCCTTCCACCTCCGTGGAAGGGCAGTTCCCCCTGGCCGCATTCCCCACTTCCGCAGGGGAGCGGCACACCGCCAGCCAGTTCTCTCGGGGGCTGCACGGGTTCCCTTAGATGTTCCCCATAGATGTTCCTGGTGCATGCCGTCTCTCTCCTCCTTTATAGTCCTCCTCCGCCAATCCTAACTCGGCTGCCCACACGCCGAGTACGCTGCTCTCCTCCAATCAGGAGCAAGTCCTACAGTTAATTGGTTGAACTGGAGGCAGCTGTGCGGAAGCTGTTTACTTCTCTCCCAGCGCCATATTGTGGGAGAGCAGATGCATAGAATAAGTCTTAATTCCAGTAACAGTCTAGTCCGGTTTGCTCCCCACAGTCTTCCTTCCGTTGGTTCACTCTCCAGATGGCCACTACAGCCGGCGCGCTGTGCAGTTCCGAAGCCAGGAGCCAGGTGCTTCTTCCTGGTCTCCAATGCGGGTGCAGGGCCCAAGCACTTGGGCCATCCTTCACTGCCATCCCGGGCCACAGCAGAGAGCTGGACTGGAAGAGGAGCAACCGGGACAGAATCTGGTGCCCCAACCGGGACTAGAACCCGGAGTACCGGCGCCACAGGCGGAGGATTAGCCAAGTGAGCCGCGGCGCTGACCCCAACAACTATGGGGCCTTTTTTATAGTCTGAATGTAGATGAAAGATTAAGTCTTTTACCTAAAAAGATTTCTTAATTTTCTTTGTAAGTAGGAGACCCAGGAACAACTTTGCAGACTAAAGGAATGTTTTCTTCTTCTTCTTCTTCTTCTTTTTTTTTTTTTTTTTTTTTTGACAGAGTAGACAGTGAGAAAGAGAGAGACAGAGAGAAAGGTCTTCCTTTTCTGTTGGTTCACCCTCCAATGGCCACCGCAGCGGGCACGCTGTGGCCGGTGCACTATGCTGACCGAAGCTAGGAGCCAGGTACTTATCCTGGTCTCCCATGCGGGTGCAGGGGCCCAAGCACTTGGGCCATCCTCCACTGCATTCCCGTGCCACAGCAGAGAGCTGGACTGAAAGAGGAGCAACCAGGACAGAATCCGGCGCCCCGACCAGGACAAGAACCCGGTGTGCCAGCGCCACAGGCAGAAGATTAGCCTAGTGAGCCGCGGCGCTGGCCTGTTTTCTTCTTCATAATGGACTCTGTAGAAATCATGAATGCATTTCTAGATGCAACTTTGAATACAGTTTCACATTTAAGCACTTTTGTTTCTAGATTGAAGATATACAGTTGATTTGAAAGTTTAGATAACAAGGGCTCCTTAAAAACTATGGGAGGGGCCAGCACTGCAACATAGTAGGTTAAGCTTCCACCTGTGGCTCCAGCATCCCATATGGACTCCAGTTCGAGTCCTGGCTGCTCCACTTCCCATCTAGTTCCCTGCTAATGGCCTGGGAAAGCACTAGAAAATAGCCTAAGTGTATAGGTCCCTATATGCACATGGGGGACCCGGAAGAAGCTCTTGGCTCCTGGCTTGGAATGAGCTCAGCTCCTGCTATTGCAGCCGTGAACCAGAGGATGGAAGAACTCACTGTAACTCTACCTTTCAAACCAATAAGTATATCTTAAAAAAAAAGAAAAAAAACTTAATAAAAAAAATGGAATTAAAAGATAAATTTAGGGGGTAGGCATTTGGCCTAGTGCTTGAGACTCCCACATCCAGTTTGGAGTGCTTGGGTCTGAGTCCCCACTGTTCTCCCCATTCCAGCTTCCTATTAATACACACCCTGGTAGGCAGCACGTGATAACTCAAGTGGCTGGGTCTCTGCTAGCCATGTGGGAGACCCAGCTTGTATTTTAGGGTCCTGGCTTCTGCCTGGCCTAGCCCTAGCTGTTAGGGATGTTTAAAGAGTAGGCCAGCAGGTGGGAGATCTTTGTCTCTCTGTGGCTCTGCCTTTCAAATAGTTAAACAAAAATGTTTAAGAAAAGATGTTAAAACATTTTGGTGAAAAAAACTGAAGTCTGTGCCTAAGTTTTTTTCATAATACAAATTTTCTTTTTTTAAATAATTTTTTTATTTGAGAGGCAGAGGCTGGGGATGTGCTCCCCTCTGCTGATTTTCTCCAAAGACATGTTCTCAATGGCCAGGGTTGACCTGAGGCTGAAGATGGGAGCCTGAAACACAATCCATGTTTCCCATGTGGGTGACAGGAACCCAATCACTTGAATTGTTGCTGCTACTTCTCAGACTCTATTAGCAGGAAGCTGGAATCAGGAACTAAAGCTGAAAATTGAGCTCAGGCACTCTGAGACAGGACACAGGCGTTTTAATTGTGAGGCTAAAAGCCCTGCCCCCATAATGTCTCCCTTTTGCAGACCCTTCATATGCATAAATGTCAAATTATTTTTCACCAGAAATCCCATTGAATTGACTTTATTTTGTGCTGTTAATTTCTGTTAATTAATTTTTTTCAGAGAGATTTACAAGTTAATTTCTAAATTAAGGGTTTTGATTTTGAAAACTTCTTTCAGAGAAGTTAATCTAAAGTTAATTTGGTTTTCTTCCTTCATTTAAGCATTTCTTTGTTTTCTTGTATGAACTGACTTGACTTATTTCAAATAATGTGTGTTCTAAATGCTAATGTCTACTTCATACTGAAACCTTTTTTCATCATCTCAGAAACCTTCAGAAGAAATATTGTTAATATTAATACCAATTCAGTTTCTTAACAGTTAAAAATCTTTTTGAAACCTTTCTGTGATGTTTGAATTTCACCTAGGCACTGAAAGTTACTTGTTCTCTGCCTACTTTGAGTAAAGCATCACAGTTGAGTAACGAAGAAAGGCATGAGAGGTTTTCTTTTGGTGCATTAAATACTTGGGATTGTTACTTCGCTTTGCTTTTATAGTTCTTTTTTTTTTTTTTTTTTTTTTTTTTTAAGAATGCTTGAGTTGTCCACTCTGTTTTAAATACTTTGTAGAAAAGTAGCCCTATAAGGCTGGCGCCGCGGCTCACTAGGCTAATCCTCTGCCTTGCAGCGCTGGCACACCGGGTTCTAGTCCCGGTTGGGGCGCCGGATTCTGTCCCAGTTGCCCCTCTTCCAGGCCAGCTCTCTGCTGTGGCCCGGGAGTGCAGTGGAGGATGGCCCAAGTGCTTGGGCCCTGCACCCCATGGGAGACCAGGAGAAGTACCTGGCTCCTGCCATCGGATCAGCGCAGTGCGCTGGCCACAGTGCGCTGGCCGCGGCGGCCATTGGAGGGTGAACCAACGGCAAAAGGAAGACCTTTCTCTCTGTCTGTCTCTGTCACTGTCCACTCTGCCTGTCTAAATAAATAAATAAATAAGAAAAAAAGAAAAGTAGCCCTATGAAAGTGAAGTGTTAGCTCTATTTTCATTATCTACATTGTCAAATTTTGGTATCATGGCAGTGCCAACAAAAAATATAGGTTCAGTAATGAGTTCTACGATATGTAGTAACTTGGTTATTTACCATAATTTTGTAGCCAGAATATGGAAATACTTATTTAGCTGATGAAAAAGCATAAGTAGCCTAGAGGAAGTATAAATATTTGGATCTTTCTCATAATGTTAAAACAAAAGGTAAAAGATATGGGAAAATATGCAAGAAAAAAATTTTTGAGGAAAAAATACAGAATAATAGCTTACAAATGGAAACTTTAGGAAATTTATTAATAGAAAATAGAAAGGCAAATAATCAGTGAAATAAAAAATTTACCTGGGCTGAAAAATTGAATCTTCTGATTAAAAGTACTTTTCAATGGCCAAGAAATATAAATGAAAACAGATGTTCATTTAGTCCCAACTTCTTTCTATTTTAAAATTCCAAGAGTAAAAAGAAAGCTCTAAAAACTTATAGACAAAGAAAAGGTGATCTAAAAGGAATAGGAATCTATTGGCATCAACTTCTTAACAGCAGCTGTAGATGCTAGAAAGTAGTAGAGTCATTCAAAATTCTTAGTTCCAAAATTCAGAATTTGATACCAGCCAAATGATCACTTGAATGTGAGAGCAAATTAAAGACTTTTCCAGAACTGTAAGGACTTGGGAAATCTAGCTTCCATAAATTCTTGAACATGTACCCGCCAAAAGTAAAGCAGAAGTTCAAGAAGGTGAAATGAAATCCAAGAACCAAAATCCGTAAGACATCAAGGAAAATCCCAGGATAACATTAACTATGCTATAGGCCTAGAAAGAAAATTAGAACAAATTAGAGTAAGAAGCCAAAGTTCAGTGAAGAATGTCTTCAAGAAGAAAGTAAAAGCCATTAAATATGTTATGTGCTGGAATTTCCTAATATTAACGTAAAGGCAAACCAAAAAGAAAAAAACAGAAATGTGGGGATGCACTGTGATATTTTTGGAGATAAACCAGATTGTACTCTGGAGGATCCATAGCCCATAGCTAAGTCTTTTTTTTTTTTACAGGCAGAGTTAGTGAGAGAGACAGAGAGAAAGATCTTCCTTCCGTTGGTGTACCCCCCCCCCCCCGCCATGGCTGCTATGGCCGGCGCACTGCGCCAGTCAGGAGCCAGGTGCTTCCTCCTGGTCTTCCTTCCATGTGGGTACAGGGCCCAAGTAATTGGGCCATCCTCCACTGCCCTCCTGGGCCGCAGCAGAGAGCTGAACTGAAAGAGGAGCAACCAGGACTAGAACCTGGGGTCCATATGGGATGCTGGCACTGCAGGCGAAGGATTAACCAAGTGAGCCATGGCACTGGCCCCCATAACTAAATCTTGAATAATTGACACTAAACCTAAAAGAAAACTCTAGAATATGTGAGGATACCATGTTTTCACTTCCTGAAAATGGTAGTGGAAAGTGGTACAAAATGAAGGAAAGTGCAGCCAGCATTCAGATGGCACATATGCCATAGGAACAGCAGATAAAATAAGAGGATAAGCCTGGAAAGTGTGATGTGATGGAATGGGATTGGGTTTGACTTAATCAGACAAAGCCAGAAGCCAGAAACTCCATCTTGGTCTACCACTTGAGTGGCAGGAGTCCAACTGCTTGTGCCATCATCTGCTGCCTCTCAGGTACACTTGTAGTAAGCTGTATCTGAAGTAGAGGAGAAACTCAATTACCTGTGCTGTGATATGGGCTGCAGGCTTCCCAAGAGGCAGCTTATCCTGCTGTGCCACAGTGTTTGCCTTAGAATATTATTGTTATTATTTTTAAAGACTTATTGGAGCTGGCGCTGTGGTGCAGTGGGTTAAAGCCCTGGCCTGAAGCACCGGCTTATCATATGGGCGCTGGTTCTAGTCCCCACTACTCCTCTTCCGATCCAGCTCTCTGCTATGGCCTGGGAAAGCAGGAGAAGGTGGCCCAAGTGCTTGGGGCCCTGTACCCACGTGTGAGACCCGGAAGAAGCTCCTGGCTCCTAGCTTCAGATCAGCTCAGGTCTGGCTGTTGGCAGCCATATGGGGAATAAACCAGCGGATGGAAGACTGTCTCTACTTTTCTCTCTCACTCTTTCTTTCAAATAAAATAAAATAAATATAAAAAAAAGATTTATTTACTTGAGCAGCAAAGTTACAGACAGAAAGAGTGTGGGACAGTTGGACTCAGACCTGAGGAAGCGTCCATCTGTATCACACAGTCTTAGAGCCATAGCAGTTGGTACCACAAGCCCCAGCATCTCTTGGGCTTGCCAGTAGGACAAAGGGTTAGCCATCCCCATTTCCCTTGGCATCAAGAATAAGGCTCTGGCTATCAGTTTCACCAGGGAGACTTGACACCAAATTGTGTGGGCCAAAGATAGCCACCCAAGGAAACCTCAAAGTCACATTCTAAAGAACCATAGCAAACTAGATTGCCGTCGATTATAGACACAGCTGACATTGATTAAGAAAAGTAAATCATTGAGACTACACTCCTGGGTTCACTTAAAACCAAAGCCAGAGCAACAAATCAAGTGATAACCTGCAGTTCAGCTAAACTATAAACTCTTTTCCAGTAAAACTTACTCCATAAAGAAGAAGGGACGAGCATCATATGGGCAGATGTCAACATAGGAACACAGGAGACATGAAGAAGCAAGGTAGCATGGTGTCTTCGAAAGAACACAGTAATCCTCCAGAAGTAGATCCTGAATTGAAAGAAATCTATGAAATGACAGATTTAGAATTCAAAATAATGAGTGTAAGGAAACCCAATGAGATGAAAGAGAATACAAATATTTAAAATAAATGAAATCAGTGAATGTCATGAATAATAATATTACTGAGATAGAACTCATTAAGAACCAAATAAAAATTTGACGGATGAAATCTTCAGTTAATGAAATAGAAAATACAAGAAAGAGCTTTAACAGCAGAATAGACCAAGTGGAAGAAAGAATTGCTGACCTTGAGACAAGAATTTTGAAATAACCCAATCATACTCATATAAAAAATAAAAAGAATGACAAAAGTCTGCCAAAATATGGGATACCATTGAACAGCCAGATATTCTTATAAATATTCCTAAATGAGAAGAAAAGAAAAAAGGCATTGAAAACCTGCTAAATGAAATAGTAATTGAAATAGGTCTCTTTTTTTTTTTGACAGGCAGAGTGGACAGTGAGAGACAGACAGAGAGAAAGGTCTTCCTTTGCTGTTGGTTCACCCTCCAATGGCCGCCGCGGCCGGCGCGCTGCAGCTGGTACACTGCGGCTGGCACACCGCGCTGATCCGAAGGCAGGAGTCAGGTGCTTCCTGCTGGTTTCTCATGGGGTGCAGGGCCCAAGCACTTGGGCCATCCTCCACTGCCTTCCCGGGCCACAGCAGAGAGCTGGCCTGAAAGAGGGGTAACCTGGACAGAATCCGGCACCCTGACCTGGACTAGAACCCGGTGTGCCGGTGCCGCAGGCGGAGGATTAGCCTATTGAGCTGCGGTGCCAGCCTGAAATAGGTCTTGAAAGAGAAGTGAATATCCATATACAAGAAACTCCAAGCAGACTTGATCAAAAAATGTTTTCTCCAAGACATAGTCATCAGATTGTCAAAAGTTAAAACACAAATACAGAATCCTAAAGACAGAGAAACATCATGCAACATATAAAGGAAAACCAATTAGATTAACATCAGACTTCTCAGCAGAAACCCTACAGGCCAGAAGAGAGTGAGATGATATATTCAAAGTTTTAAAAGAAAAAAATACTTCCAACCAAGAATATTATAACCAGCTAAGCTATCCTTTAAAATTAAAGGATAATTAAAGCATCTTCTAGATAAGCAGAAACAGAATTCACCGTGACCAGATCAGCCTTATAAGAAATTCTGAAGTGTCCCACATTAGAAGTATATATGAAAAACATGTCACCACCAAGTTCACTAGGTCACTGACAGAGCAGGTATAATCATTATCCAGTCAAAAACAGTGACAGGCCTATTCGTTATCTATCAATACAAACTTCGAATGTAAGTGGATTAAATTCACCAATCAAAAGACTTAGGTTGACTGAATGAATAAAAAAAAACCATGACCCCGCTATTTGCTGCCTACCAGAAACTTCACAAAGATACACAGAGACTGAAAGTGAAGGGTTGGAAAAAGATATACCAGGCATGTAGAAACCAAAAGGGAGCAGGCATAGCTATCTGGATATCAGATAAAATAGCCTTTAAATCCAAAACTTTAATAAGAGATAAAGAAGGACATCATATTTAGATAAAAGGTTCAATTTAGCAAGAAGACATAAGAATCATAAATATATATGTACCCAACACACATGACCACCCAGATATATATAGCAATTACTATTATACTTGAGAGAGAGAGACTCAGTAGAGTAATAGTGGGTGACTTCAACATCCTACTTTCATCCAGACTGAAAAATCATAACAGTGTATCAAAGTTGAAACATACTATAGCGCAAATGAATCTCACAGACATTTACAGGACATTACACCCAACAGCTACAGAATACATATTCTTATCATCAGCACATGGAACATTTTCTGGGTTAGGCCACATATTGAGCCACAAATCAAGTCTCAGTAAATTAAAAAATATTTAAATCGCACCATGTATCTTAGACCATAAAGGAATAAAACTAGAAGTAAACCAGAACAATAGAATACTCATAAATACTTGGAAATTAAGCAACATGTTGGCCGGCGCCATGGCTCAATAGGCTAATCCTCCACCTTGCGGCGCTGGCACACCGGGTTCTAGTCCCGGTTGGGGCGCCGGATTCTGTCCCGGTTGCCCCTCTTCCAGGCCAGCTCTCTGCTATGGCCAGGGAGTGCAGTGGAGGATGGCCCAGGTGCTTGGGCCCTGCACCCCATGGGAGACCAGGAAAAGCACCTGGCTCCTGGCTCCTGCCATCGGATCAGCGCGGTGCGCCGGCTGCAGCAGCGGCCATTGGAGGGTGAACCAACGGCAAAGGAAGACCTTTCTCTCTCTCTCTCTCTCACTGTCCACTCTGCCTGTCAAAAAAAAAAAAAAAAAAACACAACATGCTACTGAATGATCGATGGATCATTAAAGAAATTAAAAAGGAAAAAAAAAACTTTCTTGGGGCCAGCATTGTGGTGTAGTGGATAAAGCTGCCACCTGCATTGCTGGCATCCCATATGGGTACTGCTTTGAGTCCCGGCTGCTCCTCTTCTGATCCAGCTCTCCGTTACGGCCTGGGAAAGCAGTAGAAGATGGCCCAAGTCCTTGGGCCCCTGCACCCGCATAGGAGACCCAGAAGAAGTTCCTTGCTTCTGGCTTCGGATCAGCCCAGCTCCAGCCATTGTTTCCAACTGGGGAGTGAACCAGCAGATGGAAGACTTCCCTCCCCATCCCCCCACCTCTCTCTCCTTCTCTCTCTGTGTAACTCAGACTTCCAAGTAAATAAATAAATCTTTAAAAAAAAAACTTTCTTGAAACAGATGAAAATACAACTTATGAAAACTTGAGAAATACAGGAAAAGCAGTATTAAGAGGGAAGTGTATAGCATTAGTGCTTACGTTTTAAAAGTCTCAAAGAGCTGATCATGTGTCTTGAATACTTAGAAAAACAATAACAAACAAAACCCCCTATCAGCAGGAGGCAAGAAATAATAAAGATCAGAGCAGAAATAAATGGAAGTGAAACTAAAAATAAAAAAGATCAGCAAAGCAAAAAAAAAAAAAAGCTGTATTTTTATGAAGATAAAGCAGGTAAACCTCTAGCTAGACTAACAAAATAAGAGAAAAAAAATTCCTTGCTCATGGATTGGAAGAATCAATATCATTAGAATTTCAGTGCTACCTAAAACAATCTACAGATTGAATGGAATCCCTATCAAAATACCAATGAGAGTGTTTATGGAACTAGATAAAGCAATCCCAAAAGTCATATGAAGTCAACAAAAGATCCAAAATAGCCAAAGGGATCTTGAACAAGAAAATTGAAGCTGGAAACATCACAATACCTGACTGCAAAGCATACTAAAAAGCTATAGTAATTAAAACACCATGGTACTGACATAAAAAATGATATATAGATCAGTGGAGCACAATAGAGTGCCAAAAATTAATCCACATAGATACAGCCAACTGTTTTTGACCAAAGTGCTTAGACCATACACTGGATTAAGGATAGTCTCTTCAACAAATGGTGCTGGCAAAACTGGATAATTATATGCAGAAGAAATTAGATCTATACCTCTCACCATATACAAAAATCAACTCAAGGTGGATTAAAGACTTAACTTTATGACCTGTGACTATGAAGTTACTGGAAGAAGATGTAGGGGAAACACTCAAAGACATTGGTGTAGAGATGACTTCTTGGACACAACCCCTAAAGCATTGGCAGAAAAAGCAAAACTAAGCAAATGGAACTGTATCAAACTCAGAAACTTTTGCATAGCAAAGGAAACAATCAATAGAGTGAAGAGACATCCAACAAAATGGGAAAAAAAAAAATGTGCAAACCTCCCATCTGACAAGGGATTAATATCTTGAATATATCAGTATTTAAAAAAAATCAACAAACCTATCCAGTTGAAAAACAGGGAAAGGACTTTAATAGTTCTTAAAAGAAGAAATACAGAAGCTCAAGAAATATTTGAAAAAATGCTCAACATTATTAGCTATCAGGGAAATGTAAATCAAAACCCTAATGAGATATATCACCTTACCCCACCAGAACATCTAAAATCCAAAACCCAGAGAGTAACGTATGGACGAGGATGTGGAGAAAGGGGAACGTTTATCCACCATTGGTGGCAGTGTAAATTAGTGCAGCCACTATGAAAAGCAGTGTGGAGATTTCTTTAAAAAGTAGTCTTTAAAAAGTAGTTTTAAAAAAGTTGTGATCAGGCAGCCCCACTCTGGGTATATACCAAAAAGTCTTGAACACAGTACATCAAAGAAACACCTGAACCACCATGTTCATGGCAGCCCTGTTCACCATAGCCAAAGTTTGGAATCAACCAAAGTGTCCATCATCAAATGAAAGGATAAAGAAAATGTATATGCACAGTGGAATATTATTCAGCTATAGAAAAGAAAGAAATTCTACCATTTGCATCAAAATGGATGCAACGGGAGGACATAAAGTTGAGTGAAATAAGCTGGATCCAGAAAGAAAAATACTGCATGTTCTCCCTTATGTGGCAGCTATAATTTAAAAATAAAAAAAAAAGTCTGTATAGTAGTATTGCTGCAAATATACTTTTGTAAAATTTTGTTTTATACCTTTGTGAAACTAGTGGGTAAGAATGTTATCTTATGGGGCCAGCGCTGTGGCGTACTTGGTTAATCCTCCACCTGCAGTGCTGGCATCCCATATGGGCGCTGGGTTCTAGTCCCAGTTGCTCCTCTTTCAGTCCAGCTCTCTGCTGTGGCCCAGGAAGGCAGTGGAGGATGGCCCAAGTGCTTGGGCCACTGCACCCACATGGGAGACCGGGAGGAAGCACCTGGCTGCTGGCTTTGGATCAGCATAGCTCCAGCCATGGTGGCCATTTTGGGGGGTGAACAAACGGAAGGAAGACCTTTCTCTCTGTCTCTCTCTCTGATTGTCTAACTCTGTCAAATAAAAAAAATATTGTACTACTATAGTTTTGATCTGTGGTTACTTTAAAATGTACTGTATATGGGTGGAATGATCATTTTCCCATTCAATTATTGTTTATAGCCATTGTATTCCCACTAAACTAGGGGTTTTTTGCTTCTTACTTGTTAAACTTCTCATTTGGTGAAGTATTGAACCTTTTTACTATAACATAAATTTAAAATATGTTATCTGAAAAACAAAAAAGAGAAGGAAGGAGGGTGGGATGGAGTGGAGGAGGAAGGGAATATCATTATGTTCTTAGAATTGTATCTACAAAGCACATTGAGACTTAAAAACTAATTAAAAAATTAAATATCTCAAAACATACAGCAGTGTATTGTTATGACAAAGTCTGATGCCAGTTCATAATAAATATTTGTTGCACATTAGGAATGGAAGGAAACTTCCTCAAGTTGATAGTGGGCACTTGCAAAAGATCTTTAGTTAACATGTGTCTTTATGACAAGCTGAATGTTTTCCACTGAAGGCTGGGGGGGAAAGACAAAGATTTTTTTTATTCAGACCATGTCTAGGCAACATTTTATTAGAAGTCCTGGCCAGTGCATTAAGTCAAGAAAAAGATGAGACATCAAGATTGGAAAGGAAGTAGTAAAACTCTATTTGCAGATAATATAGTAATATATAGCAAATCTTAAATTACTAGAATAAGTGAATTCAGCAAGACTGTAGGTAGGATACAAGGACAATATGCAAAAATCAATAATAGAATTTCTATGTAAGAGCAAAGAGCAATCAAAAAGTGAAATTGGCAAATAAAATAAAAACATGAAATGCTCAGATTATAACCAATTATGTATAAAATCTATACATTCGGCTTTTTAGACTATTACTCAGGATCGTAGACCTAAATAAATGGAGAGCTGTATCATGTTTATAAATGGGAGGGCTTGATGGGATTAGTTCTGTTTATACTGACCTGTAGCTTCACGACAATCCCAAGCAAATTCCCAGGCATATTTTCATATAAATTACCAGATTCATAGTTAATTCAATGTGGAATTACAAGGGATTTTGAGAAATGACAACAAAATAATCACTGATTCCTGGTTTAAAGATTTACCATAAAACATAAGATTATAACATTGTTGAAAGATATGTAAATCAAAAAGAGTTTCAGACTCATGAATAAACAATTGATTTTTGGTAAAAAATGCCTAAGGTACCATTCAATGGGAACCTTTTCAGCAAAACAGCTGTATTTCTCTAAAGAATAAAAATTTTCTTCTGTTTATATACCACATATGAAAAAAATTACATGGGTCATAGATTTAAACATGAAAGCTGGAATTATGAAACTTTTAAAGGAAAACATAATCTTCACAGCCATGAATGGACAAAGATTTTTAGAGCACAAAAAATATGAATCAAAGAACTTAAAAACATTAGTTCATAAAAATTCAAAAATTTTTGCTTTTAAGAAGACACCTGTAAAAAGGTTGCACTCTGATGGAGAGAAAATACTTGAAAAACCCACAACTGGCAAAATACTCACTACATAGAGAGACTGTCACAGGCCTTTGAACTAAAATTTTTAAAAGCACAATTTTCACTTCACAAATAAAAGATCCATAAAAAGACTAACAATGCCATGTGTTCCTAAGGATGTGGAACGACCGTAATTCTCATATGTTGCTGATGGGATGGGAATCTAAAATAGTACATCACTTGGGAGAACTAATAGTTTCTGAAAGTTAATACTATATGTTTATGCTGTAACCCATAAAAAGACTTGTTTACAGATATTTATATTTATAGTTGCTTTATTCATAATCTTCCCAAAATGGCAACAACAGGAATGTCTAACAGCAGGTGAATATATAAACAAATATTAGTTTCCTAGGGTTGTGAGGGGAGGATTGTGAAGTTGATCAAGGGAATGTTCCAAGGTGGTGGAAATCATTTATCAACTTGAGTGTAGTGATGCTTACATAGGTCTGTGTATACATTTGTCAAAGCTTACAGAAGTGTCTACTTAATAATGCCTATTTTGAATGTCAGTCACTTCTCAAAGTTTAAATGTTTTTTATTAAGCACTTTGATTATAGTGTTAGTGATGTATAGCTTTGGCATATTTGACAGTTGTTCAGCAGTTTTTAAAGTATGTGAGAATTATAATCTAAAAGCATCCGAAATAAGTTTTACATCTTGCATTCTAAAATTATGATGTATTTCTAAAATCTAGACCTTCAATTGGATGAGTTTTTCACATGTAAGACACAAATATTGTGAATGTGTATAGTATTTATAATTTATTAGGTCTCAGTATCAGAATGCTTTCTTTGCTTTGTTCATTCAGTAACTTCTTCTATGTCGAAAATAAATATTAGTCTGTTAATCTATATACAAAATCATAAAATTTGAATGTGTTGGATTTCTTTTGAAGGTTTTAATCTACTGCGCCCCCTGGTGGTTTTTACTCCTCATTTAGAGTAACGTGAAACACTGCAGCTATTGTCTATGTAGGAGGTAAATTTTACAAAAGATTGTAAAATTTTTAAGTTAATCTATGTTAAACAAACTTCTCATTAACTTCTTTTGATGGTATGGTAAGGTTTTTTCTTGTGGTGGTCTCTACAATAGTGATTCACATGTTTTTCCATAGATAGTTTGGTTATGTTTTAGGGATCTTTTCAAGAAACTTCTGAGAGATTCTGATATCCTGTCTTAGAGTAATATTTCCTAATAGTTCTCATTCCATTGTGTAGTTCTAAATTTCTTAAAAAATCAGAGTGAGCCTGACACATCCTACGGTGTTCGAAGTTAGAAAGTGCAGGGATTGTTAAAAGGCCATGCAAGAGCCAGATTGACATAGTATGTAAAATCCAAAGCTGGATCAATTTGACTAATAAAGTAAATACTTGCAGTAATAATCTTAACTCATAAAATAAAATAAATACTCATGAGTTCTTGCTGACACAGACAATTGAATAAATAGAAGAAGAAGAAGGTAGGACTGGACTTTGTTTTTATTCTTGTTTTTACAGAAGCATCCTAATTAGAAGGAAAAAAGGGAACAGAAAAATCATTATTATGCAGACTTCATGGTAATAAATTGTAGACAGGACCCACTGATAGATGCTGAAATTAGGTCACAATTTGAGGAGAAGCAGAAAATTTGTGTTGTTTCAACATATCTTTCCCCAGGATATTTATAAAATCTTTTTTTTAAGATTTTTAAAATTTATTTATTTGACAAGTAGAGTTACAGTGAGAGAGAGAAACAGAGAGAAAGGTCTTCCATCTGTTGGTTCACTCTCCAGATGACCACAACGGCTGGCACTGTGCCGATGCGAAGCCAGGAGCCAGGAACTTCTTCCTGGTCTCCCACATGGGTGCAGGGGCCCAAGCACTTGGGCCATCCTCCACTGCACTCTGGGCTACAGCAGAGAGCTAGACTGGAAGAGGAGCAACCAGGGCTAGAACTGGCGCCTATATGGGATGCCGGCACCGCAGTTGGAGGATTAACCTAGTGCGCCACGGCGCTGGCCCCTAAAACCTTTTTTTGAATAATGTTGTAATTCTTCATATTTAACAGCTTATTAAAAAATTTTTTTCGGTATTTATTTGAGAGGCAGAGACTTTTCCATCTTCAGGTTCACTCCCCAAATGCCCATAACAGCTCAAGCTGGACCAGGCCAATCCAGGATCCTGGAGCTCAATTGCAGTGTCTCACATGGGTGGCAAGGATCCAAGTACTTAAGCCATCACCTTCCATCCCAGGACACAAAGCTGGAATTGGAAGCAGAGCTGGAACTGAAACCTAGGCATTCCTATATGGAACACAAGCATCCTAAGCAGTGTTTTAACCACTGAACCAACCACTCACCCTATCTCAGGATATTTTTTAACTACAAAGGAAAAAACAGATTTAGCCAAGTGATCAAAGTTGGCATCACATATTAATATCAGCTTCCTTGATGCAAGTATCATTTCTGAGGTATTCTTGCCCCAGGTGACTGAGGAACAGTTCATAAGATACTGGATCAAAAGTTTCAAGATCATGAAAGACAAAGAATTAAGAGCTGTCACAAAATAGGAAGAAAAATTACAAAAAAGCCACAAGACTAGAATTCTCGAAGTAGACTAGAATATCTCTTAGCCATTTTCTCCTAATGTTAACATTTGTATTGTAGTGCATTATTAAAATCAAGGAATTGAAATTGGTAAAATAATATTAAACCACATTCTTTGGTGAAAATGCTAGTGAAATTTGTAGTGTTCTTTTCTTTTGCAGAACTCTTATCTAGGACCTCATAATGCATTTGGTTGTTTCTTTCAAAATATTGCTAGGAGAATTTAAAAAGGCTTCGCTTTTTTTTTGTTAAATTATTAATTGGTCTATTAATGAGTAATCAATTATTTATAAAATGGCTAGTAAAACAATTCCCTGGGGGCCGAGCCATGGCGCCGCAGGTTAATCCTCCGCCTGCGGCACTAACATCCCATATGGGCGCCAGTTCTAGTCCCGGTTGCCCCTCTTCCAGGCCAGCTCTCTGCTGTGGCCAGGGAATGCAGTGGAGGATGGCCCAAGTGCTTGGGCCCTGCACCCCATGGGAGACCAGGATAAGTACCTGGCTCCTGGCTTCAGATTGGCGTAGCTCCAGCCGTTGTGGCCATTTGGAGGGTGAACCAGCATAAGGAAGACCTTTCTCTCTGTCTCTCTTTCTCACTCTCTGTAACTCTACATGTCAAATAAATAAGTCTTTCAAAAAAAAAAAAAAAAAAAAAGGATTCCCTGAAGGATCAGTATTACTATTGCTCTTTTCTGCTGTATGTGTATTAAGAATTGGCTAAAATTTGAGGAAGCTTCTTTTTCTGCCATTCTGTTTATGTCTTCTTTCTGAGAAACCCCAAAATCAGCTAATAAAAGTTTTTTTAGATTTTTTTCTCTTATGCCCAGTTTGATTGTCCCCAAAGACTACCAAGGAGCCGATAACACTGTAAAACACATGAGAGTTTTATTACAGGTCCAGGCCTGGGCTCTCAACTATCATCGACGCAGTGGATTTGAATTGGGAGCCCCAACTCTTCAGTTGACAGGTTTTTTATAGGGTTTCCAGAGACATTCTGTACATTATAGTACCATTTAGCAAATCATCTCATTTCATGGGAAATTTAAAGAACATCTCTAAAAACTGATTAGTGCATCCAGCGGTGGGAATGGACCTAGTAAAAGTGGTTGAATGGCTTTGGGGTTGATGCCTTTTAAATTGATTGGCTAGAGTATAGGGTCCAAGCTGCTGGGGTGTATGAGTCAAACTGCAGGGTCTTAGGATGTTATTAATCACCTTAATTGCCCTGAAAAGACACCTGGAACTTTGGGTAGTTCCCTGTTATCTGCTAAAATAGTTGTACCTTGATCCTGGGTCAGGTCTCATTTTCAAGTTGTGTGTGTGTGTGTGTGTGTTTCAATTATTTGTTTGAGAGGTAGAGTTACAGACACAGAGAGAGGGAGACAGAAAGGTCTTCCATCTGTGATTCACTCTCCAAGTGGGTGCAACGAAGCCAGAGCCAGGAGCTTCTTCTGGGTCTCCCACGTGGATGCAGGGCCCCAAACATGTGCACCATCTTCTGCTTTCCCAAGCCATGGCAGAGAGCTGGATTGGAAGAGGAGCAGCTGAGATATGAACCAGTGCCACAAGCAGAGCATTAGCCCACTAAGCCACAGTGCCGGCCCTCAAGTTCTTTTTACTTTTATCTCCAACAATTGAATAACTGTTTGGTGTGTATGTATTGACAGTGCTTGAAGACCCAGAGCTTAGGACTCTTCTTTGCTATTTTGGAATGTTTTAAATTCCTTTTCTCTGAATAAGAAAAATACATAAATGTAGTAAAAGAAGATGATTTATATTTCTCCTTCTGAAAGATGAATATATTACCTTTATTAGTATTATACAGCCCTAATTTTCATATGTCCCACAGAAAATATTAAAAACATGAGCTGTCTGAAAGCAAGTTTGTAGTCATTTTGTATTCTAACACTAATAAGATTCTTAAAATCTCTTGTTAAAATGAGTAACCTTCTAAATTTCCTCTTTAAGAATACTCAGAGTGCATTGACCGACACTATCTCAACAATTTACCTTGGTTAAATTTTAATTAATTTTCTATGGAAGCAATCCATCAATTCCTTATTAATAATTATTTTCATATTTTATAAACTCTACTAGAAGATCTAAGATTTTACTGTCTTGCTTAAATTTTAGATAACGGTATATATGACTTTATAAGATTTCTTATTTTAATACCATAATTTAAATTGAAAATGTAGGCATTTTCAGTTATTAAAAAAGGTAGTTCTCCCAAAGCTATCCTTCGAAAAAATGGAAAAGTAACATGAGTTTTAACTTGGCAAATGTGAGGAAGAGTATCTGAGTCACAAGATGAGTCAGGAGGGTGAGGTTTGTTTGTTCTTGTCCATCTCTTTTAAGGGAGTACAATCCTAAGTGTTCGGAAAATGATCCCTTTTGTTTGTTTTTCGATGATGGGAGCTGAAGGCTCATTGAAGCCATGTCCTCCATCCCTCCCAACCCTCTTTGAGAGGTAAAGAGGAAAAGGGAGGGAGGGAGAGAGATTCAATCTGCTGATTTACTACCAGACACCTGAATCAGCCCTGGCTGGATCTGAGCCAGGAGTCTCCCACGTGGGTGGCAGGAATCCAGTCATTTGAGCCATCTCTGCTGCCTCCCAGGATTCATATTAGCAGGAAGGTGGAGTCAGGACCTAGAGCTGGGTGTGGAACCCAGGATCTCTTACATGGGATGTGCACATCTTAACCACTAGGCCAAATGCTTGCCCCTTACATGTAGAATCAGAAAGTACTTGAATATCCTACAACACATCTAGTGTACAGTGCTGGGAAATGTAAGTACTTGAATAACTACTACTCAAGTTTTTGGTGACAACTCATTAAGTCACTTTGTTCAATGCCTAGAAGTACTGTTTTTTATTTTTTTTATTTTTATTTTTATTTTTTTGACAGAGTGGACAGTGAGAGAGAGAGAGAGAGAAAGGTCTTCCTTTTTCCATTGGTTCACCCCCTAATGGCTGCTGTGGCCGGCGCACCACGCTGGTCCAAAGCCAGGAGCCAGGTGCTTCTCCTGGTCTCCCATTCGGGTGCAGAGCCAAGCACTTGGGCCATCCTCCACTGCACTCCCGGGCCACAGCAGAGAGCTGGACTGGAAGAGGAGCAACTGGGACAGAATCCAGCGCCCCAACCAGGACTAGAACCTGGTGTGCCGGCACCGCAGGCGGAGGATTAGCTTATTGAGCTGCAGTGCCGGCCTATCATTTGTTTTTGAAAGCTAGCTTTTTTGTGGCTTTATTTGTTTTTTTAATTTAATTTATTTGAAAGGCAGAGTTAGAGGGAAACACACACAGAGATATAGTAATCTGCTGTGTCACTTTGCACATGGCCCAATGGCCAGCAGCCAGGTCTCCCATGTTGGTGCAGGGGCCCAAGCACATGCACCATCCTCTGCTGCTTTCCCAGGCACATAGGCAGGGAGCTAGATGGGAAGTGAAGCAGCCAGGACTTGAACCAGCACCCAGATACTCCATAATGTTGGCCCTACATCTTGGCTTTAAAAAATATTTATGACTTGGCTTCCAATCTAGCCATTTTTAAATACACTAGATATTTATGTATAGACTCTATAAATTGTGCAGTCAGCCCCTCAGCCAGTAAGTACTGAGTATTTAGTGTGTGACTTATTTTATTGTATTAATTAATGTATTTATTTATTTGAAAGTCAGAGATACACAGAGAGAGAAGGAGAGGCAGAGAGAGAGAGAGAGAGAGGTCTTATATCTGCTGGTTCATTCTCTAATTGGCCACAACAGCCAGAGCTGCGCCAATCCGAAGCCAGGAGCTAGGAGCTTGTTTTGGGTCTCTCACACAGGTGCAGAGGCCCAAGGACTTGAACCACCTTGTACTGCTTTTCTAGGCCATAGCAGACAGCTGGATCGGAAGTGGAGCAGCAGGGTCTCGAACCAACGCCCATATGGGATGCCGGCACTGCAGGCGGCGGCTTCACCTGCTATGCCATAGCGCCAGCCCTGTGTGTGACTTATTTTAATACTTACTGGAAAGAAAGAAGGGAGAAGATGGAGAAGTGGTTGGAGAAGAGATAGTATATCCCTAACATTTTACTGGCATAAAGAATCTCAAGGTGGGTTTTAGCTGCATCAGGTTTGTAGGAATAGTGATGAATGGAAAAGATTAGATAGCTCTTTGCCTTTAAATTGTACCTCAGGGGCTTTTTAAGAAGCTGTTTATTTTCAAGGTAAATGTGTTCACAGGCATGTTGCCTTGCCTCTGAGAAAAATCATAACTACTCATCCAGAACAGCTATCAATAATATTGCAGTATTTCTAAGGTATTTAAAGCAAAAGGAAGAAAATAGATTTGAAATATTATTTTAATGGCTTTTGCCACAGAATGAGTTAATATTACAACTATAAAATACATGGTTATTAATAAGACCCCTCTGTTTGATCTGAGAAAAATCATTAGGAGTCTTAAAAGTGGCAAGTGCAGGCAAGGACATTCCAGCAAAGGGGTTATAGGGAAATTGAGTTATAGAATTTATTCTGTAGTAAAATGGGGAAAAGATAAGGTGGGAAGTTAAATGGAGGCTAAATAATATCTAGGGCTTTAGACTTTATCCTGTTTACATAAGGAATCCACTAGACAATTAAGCACAGGAACTAGCAGTTCGGCTGAATTTACCGTGTAGAGAGATTATCTTTGGCAGCTGTGAAGAAGGGTGGGTTCACCTAAGTATTTTTATTTGGTGACTTATAATCCCTCTATAGTATTCCCCAATATTATTACTGTTATTCATTCATGAAGACTGTGGAATGATGTCTTCCTGAACTTAAATGTAATCCTTCAGGTGCCTCAATTTCAACTTTTTAAACTACTGCTCATGTCTCAGCCTCAGTAAGTAGAATCTGATATTTTCCCTAAATATTATGGTGCTACATTTCTGATTTCTCTCTATTAATGATATACTCTAGAGGAAATGATCCACTTACTGTTTGGAGAGGCATTGTCTTTCCTTTTCTACTTATAATACACTTTAGTGATTTTATGTTCCAATCCCCCCCCCCACCACCACCTTTTCTGCAAACTGAGGCAAAACTACGATGGCAAAAAGAAAATAGTTCACCAATATATACATGTGAAATTAATTATGGACTGGGTCCCTGTTTGGCTAATATTATTAACTTTGAGAAACTCCTCTGAATGCTTGACTGACTGGTGTCAGGTTAGATAAGCAGAGTTTTATGTTCAATATCGATACATTTGATTAGTAATTTTGGAATATAAAACACTTATTAATATTCGCTTAACATGTATTGAACATCTATTAAATGTATTGTGCAGAACACCAGTGAAAAAGGTTGTAGCTTCTGCTTTGAGGTAGAGGATACACATAAATGAATAAGCAACAGCAAAAAATTTTGTAGTATTTTTATTGCATTAGCCCTCCTATACCCCATCCCAAGAGTAAGGCCATCTAATTTCATTATTGAAAATGGAGAAATTGCATTTCTTGTAACACTTTATTTTTATCTATTTCATTAAAGAAGAAATGATCTGTAATATAAGGTTGAAAAATTTTCAGTGTTGTGTTCATGAAATGTATATTTGAATTTTTGAATAAATTATTTTAAGTACATGTGTGTGTGTTGCTTTCATTAAAGCAGTGTAACGATATTTATGATACAGTTCAATATATGTGCTCCTGAAAAACCTCAAAGGCTGGGGTGGGTGTTTGGCCTACCTGTTAAGTTGTCCTCACTGGAGAAACCTGGGTTTGAGTCTTGGCTCTAGCTCCCAAATCCAGATTCCTGTTTTTGTTTTAATTTGTTTTGTTTTTTGACAGAGAGAGAGAGAGAGAGAGAAAGAGAAAGGTCTTCCTTCCCAACTGACACGTCAGAAGTGGATTTTTATGTAAAAGGGAGGGAGAGGACTTGGGATTTCTTTCTTTTTTGTTTTTGTTTTTGTTTTTGGCAGGCAGAGTTAGTGAGAGAGAGAGAGAGAGAGAAAGAAGAGGAGCAACCGGAACAGAACCGGCGCCCCAACCGGGACTAGAACCTGGAGTGCCGGCACCGCAGGCGGAGGATTAGCCTAGTGAGCCACTGCGCCGGCTAGCTTCCTGTTAATGTGCTGACTCTGGAGGCAGCAAGGGGATAGCTCAAGTGGTTGGGTCCCTGCCATCCATGTAGGAGACCTAGATGACAGTACTGACTCCCAGCCTAGCCCGAGCCTAGCCATGCTGGCATTTGGGGAATAAACCAATCAATAATAATCTCTCTGACTGCTTTTGTCTCTTTGCCTCTTTTTTTTTTTTTTTTTTTTTTTTTACAGGCAGAGTGGACAGCGAGAGAGAGAGACAGAGAGAAAGGTCTTCCTTTGCCGTTGGTTCACCCTCCAATGGCCGCCGCGGCCGGCGCGCTGCGGTCGGCGCACCGCGCTGATCCGATGGCAGGAGCCAGGAGCCAGGTGCTTTTCCTGGTCTCCCATGGGGTGCAGGGCCCAAGCACCTGGGCCATCCTCCACTGCACTCCCTGGCCACAGCAGAAGGCTGGCCTGGAAGAGGGGCAACCGGGACAGAATCTGGCGCCCCGACCGGGACTAGAACCCGGTGTGCCGGCGCCGCTAGGCGGAGGATTAGCCTAGTGAGCCGCGGCGCCGGCCTCTTTGCCTCTTAAAAATAAATAAATAAATAAATAACCAAACTCACAGGTCTGGGGAAAACATGGATAAGGTAGGCAGAGTACTAAAATAAACCATCTTGAAAATATTAAGAGCAAAATTAATTCTGACACATATTAAGCACCATAGCCTATCACTTAACAAGCTTTAAACTGGAGCTTGTGCTTCATATTTTGAGGTAGTTTCTTGAATTCATTTGCTTCCGTAGAAACGAATTTTATGGGGAAGGAAAAATAAAGGAGACATCAGTAAAAAAAAGGGGGGGGGCAATTTTGTAAAAATTGATGAGCCGGTATGTATCTGCTTTTATTAATCATGTTTTTGTGTTTTTTGTTTTTGTTTTTGTTTTTGAGTGGGAAGGTAGGGTAAAAATAAGAAAATTTATCTTTGCGACTCTTCTACACCAGTAGTTTTCAGCAGATAGTAATGTTTGAAAGCCTCTTGGTTCTTGAATCCACTAAACTAGCTGTTACTTTCTCAGAAAGAAGGCACTTTTGGCCGGCGCCGCAGCTCAATAGGCTAATCCTCCGCCTGTGGCGCCAGCACCCCGGGTTCTAGTCCCGGTCGGGGCGCCGGATTCTGTCCCGGTTGCCCCTCTTCCAGGCCAGCTCTCTGCTGTGGCCCGGGAGTGCAGTGGAGGATGGCCCAAGTGCTTTGGGCCTGCACCCGCATGGGAGACCAGGAGGAAGCACCTGGCTCCTGCCTTTGGATCAGCGCAGTGCGCCGGCCGCAGCGCACTGGCTGCGGTGGCCGTTGGAGGGTGAACCAACGGCAAAGGAAGACCTTTCTCTCTGTCTCTCTCTCACTGTCCACTCTGCTTGTCAAAAAATTAAAAAAATACAAAAGAAGGCACTTTAGGGGCTGACGCTGTGGTGTAGCGGGTTGATGCCCTGGCCTGAAGCCCCGGCATCCCATATGGGCGCTGGTTCTAGTCCTGGCTGCTCCTCTTCCAATCCAGCTCTCTGCTGTGGCCTGGAAAAGCAGTGGAAGATGGCCCAAGTCCTTGGGCCCCTGCACCCACGTGGCAGACCTAGAAGAAGCTCCTGGCTCCTTCCTGGCTTCTGGTTGGTGCAACTCCGTCTGTTGTGGCCATCTGAGGAGACCTCTCTCTGTCTCTGCCTCTCTGTCTTTCAAATAAATAAAATAAATTTTTTTAAAGGCACTTTTTGTATTCAGTTTTTTCTTACACCTTCATCTATTAAGACTTTCTATTTAATATAAAGAAAACTTGCTCCCTCATAACTTACTGTGATTTAAGTTTTTAACTTTATAATGGTATAAAAGCAATAAGCATTCAGCAGAAACTACTTCTAATTTTGCTCTGTTCCTGGGTTAAGTGATGCGATGCTCGTAAGCTGCTGAACAGCAGCAGTGAGCCCCAGCCCCCTGCCAGGCCCATGACAAGGGTAAACAAATATTCCACAGCGCTGACTGTATTGCCATTGTTTTTTACATACAGGTACTCAATACATTACCTAAAATATTCAATATTTTATTTTAAAATGAGATGCCATATGTGTGGGGTCTTCAGACAGTTCATGGAAAATGTATATTATTAGAGAAGTGCATGGATTTCAAGATTTTCTACACCAATATAAGGTTAATTTTTGTTTTTCTATCAACCTTTTGAAGTATCTTCATATTGAAGCAGCTGAAACAATGTATTGTCTCATTTCCAGTGATATGGGCCATAATACATATATCTGCACAGGCAATATAACATGGAAAAATCAGTTTTGTTATTATAACACTTTATTTAAGGATATATGTGGTTTATATTGCATTAAATTATTTATTTATTTTAGATTTTATTTATTTATTTATTTATTTGAAAGTCACAGAGTTACACAGAGAGAAGAGGCAGAGAGAAAGAGAGGTCTTCCATCCACTGTTCACTCCCTAGTTGGCCACAACAGCCGGAGCTGCGCCGATCCAAAGCTAGGAGCCAGGAGCTTCTTCCGGGTCTCCAATGTGGGTGTAGGGGCCCAAGGACTTTGGCCATCTTCTGTTGCTTTCCCAGGCCATAGCAGAGAGCTGAATCAGAAGAGGAGCAGCCGGGACTAGAACCGGCGCCCATATGGGATGCCGGCGCTTCAGGCCAGAACATTAACCTGCGTCACAGCACTGGCCCCTGGATTAAATTATTTCTAAGTGTTATTTCTGTTAAGCCATGATCAGTTATTTATGTGGATTAGTCTGATTTTGAAAGCCTGAAAATGGTCTATTTTAGAATAAAATGACTTAAATCTTTTTCAAGAATATATATTATAAGAGGTCTTATTCTGAATTTTTATTGCGTACTTACTAATGCACACATTTTTTAAATTGTTTATTCCCCTGCCCCTTTTTTAAAGTGTTGAAAATGCTGTTTACTTTTTGATGTCTTTGGTTGAGTCTGAAACTCATGTTTTACTTGCTTATGCTTGCAGAAGGTATCTTTGGAAAAACATTCAAGTAACTGGCAATATTGTATTCAAGGAACAGAACTTGAATGGGAGGGAAACTTGAATGTTCCGTGTGCTCTGAACTATGAACTATTGGAGATAAAGTGAATTAAATTTCAGAAAGAAAAATGAAGTGCAAGTGCTTAGGAACAGAAGAGAGGTTGATTCAGCCTATCTAGTAGGACCTCTGTGATCAGCTTAGCATCCGCAGTACTGGAATATCTTGTGTGACCTCCATGATCAGCTTAGTGTTGTCCTGGATTATCTTGGCACTTAGCAAACAGTTTGGTGTGTATTATGGCAGGTACATACAAACAGAAAGGTAACTGATAGAAATATTTATTGTGCATTTTCTTTATTAGAAGAAGAGATTTATCAACAGTGTTTGACTCTTGATTAAATTGGAAATTATAGTATCAGCGCTGGATTTTTTTCCCCATGAACATCATAAAATCATTCTTCGTAATCTTGCTATTTTTGTTTTCTTTTAGTTGATGCTGATGAAATTAAAAGGCTAGGAAAGAGATTTAAGAAACTTGATTTGGACAATTCTGGTTCATTGAGTGTGGAGGAGTTCATGTCTCTGCCTGAATTACAACAGAATCCTTTGGTACAGCGAGTAATAGATATATTTGACACAGATGGGAATGGAGAAGTAGACTTTAAAGGTAAGAAAGTAAGATTTTTTAAATGACAATTTAGACAACCTCTGTGTTGGCTCTATGTATAAAAATAACTGGAAAATGGTTTTCTTGGTGATCTTATAAATTATGTTAAAATCTGAAAATTTTGGATGTTGTACCTTAATGAACTAAGATCCTTACTTTTTGGTTCATAAATGATCAAGTTGTCCTTTAGGGTAGTCCACAAAACGGAGGGAATTAGTATTTCCTTTGTTTTTAGAAGATTAATCTCAGTTTAGGACAATTTACAATATTAGAAACTGAATTTAAAGAAGAAACTTAAACAGTGAGACCAACATTAAAAAATATAAGAAGTAGTAATTAGGATGTGAACATTATGTTAGAACAAGATTTATTTATTTTAGTTAATTTAGCTTTTACAAACAATGGTGCTTTTAAAATTAAAATGATGAAGAATAACCTTTTGTCATGAAACTTCCCACAGCGTATATATATATATTTTTTAAAGATTTATTTATTTATTTGAAGGCAGAGCTTAAGAGAGGGAGAAACGAAGTTTCCATCTGCTGGCACACTTCCCAAATGGCCACATCGGCCAGGATGGGGCCAGGCTGAAGCCAGAAGCCAGGAATTTCATCCGAGTCTCCCATGTGGGTACAGAGGTCCAGGGATTTGGGATCTTCCACTGATTTCTCAGGCACATTAGCAGAGGGCTGGATTGGAAGTTGAGCAGCTGGGACTCCAACTGGTGCTCATACGGGATGTTGGTGCCACAGGCAGCAACTTTACCCACTGCACCACAGCATCAGTTCCTCCTCTCTCCCCTCCAGCACATTTAACTGATTCTGAATTTTGGAATGGAAGTCTGCAATTATTTTTTATTATGAAACAAGTATAAGTATTTTTTTAAAGATTCATTTATTTATTTGACATGCAAAGTGAGAGAGAGAGGTATCTTCTATCCTGTGGTTTACTCCCCAAATGGCCACAGTGGCCTTGGTTGGGCGAAGCTGAAGCCAGGAGCTTCATCCCTTTTTTTTTTTTTTTTTTTAACAGGCAGAGTGGACAGTCAGAGAGAAAGGTCTTCCTTTGCCATTGGTTCATCCTCCAATGGCCGCCGCGGCCAGCACACCGCGCTGATCCAAAGGCAGGAGCCTGGTACTTCTCCTGGTCTCCCATGGGGTGCAGGGCCCAAGGACTTGGGCCATCCTCCACTGCACTCCCTGGCCACAGCAGAGAGCTGGCCTGGAAGAGGGGCAACTGGGACAGAATCCGGTGCCCCGACCGGGACTAGAACCCAGTGTGCCAGCGCCGCAAGGCAGAGGATTAGCCTAGTGAGCAGCGGCGCCGGCCTGAGCTTCATCCAAGTCTTCCACAGGGTTGGTAGGAACTAAGTACTTGAGTGATCATCCGCTACTTCCCAAGTGCTTGAGCAGGGAATTGGTTGCAAAGTGGAATAGCTGGGACTCTATAATCAGTACTCTGAAATGCCCACCCCTGTAGTCTTTTTTTTTTTTTTAAAGCCCTTTTTGCAGTCATATTCTAAAAGGAAAGAATTTAAATAAAGAATATGTTTATGAATGTTATGCTTTGTGGTATTAAACAAATATTTTTTCAAATTGATCAATCTTAGCATTCCAGGTTCAAATAAGAAAAAACATACGTCAGAAGAACTTTGGCATTTTCAGTTTTAATACTGCTAATGATGATAATTTCTTTTGCGGCAAGGAAATGCCCTCTGAGTTTTTAACATAAAATTTTTAGTGCAAAAAACTGAAAATTTTTATTTTCACTCTTATTCAGAATTCATTGAGGGAGTCTCTCAGTTCAGTGTCAAAGGAGATAAGGAACAGAAATTGAGGTGTAAGTATTTGTCTTTACTGACTTCTTTTTCCATCTTCTTCCGTTACCATTCCATGCTGTATTATAAACTAGTTTTAAAATCTTCTGAAAGATCTCTTTTATTCCAGATTTTTAGAGATAACAGAAATTTCACCTTCTGGTGAGAATCCTTACAGGATATTTGAATTGTATGTTATTGCAGCTTGTTGCTTCTGTATTTAGGAAGGTGCCATCTCCATAGTCATAATTCTAGATGTTTGGCAATTTATTCTTTCCTTTCTCAAAAGTGTTCATTTAGTGATTGCCATGAATTTTCCCTCCTCTTTTCAGTTGCTTTCCGTATCTATGACATGGATAAAGATGGCTATATTTCCAACGGGGAACTCTTCCAGGTGTTAAAGATGATGGTGGGGAACAATCTGAAAGACACACAGTTACAGCAAATTGTAGACAAAACCATAATAAACGCAGATAAAGATGGAGATGGAAGAATATCCTTTGAGGAATTCTGTGCAGTAAGTACAAAAGAGCTGGTTCTTCTATTAGTTATGTTTCAAAAACATGCTTTCAAAGCCACATAAGGGTATTTCTTAAAGGTATTTTGCCCTAAAAATTTATATATGTGATTTTTATTTCAAAGTTCCATATTCAGTTTAAAATGTGTGCATTTGATAATTGTTAGTTATAAAATTGTTATTCTCAGGATATAGTGCACTCAGATAAGATGCCAAAAGAAGTACTAGTAACTTATTTATTGTTGATAGCTTCCAGGTTACAAGTAGGTTGTAATCTTAAGGTTTATTTAAAAATAAACATGTTTCAAAATACCTTTTTAGGAAGACATGATTATGAATTTTTTGCTGAGAATACCAGAAACTTGGCTTCATGGGAACAAAATGAACTTAGCTGCTAAGCTCTGTGTGAAGGTGGTGATGACACTAATAGGGAGCCCTACAAAATGAACTCTGTGGAAGCTGGGACAACAGCTTGACTTCCCAGTTGATTACTTTTCTTCAGTGAATCCAGGGATTTCCTATGAATCATTGCATCCAAACTGGAACTTGACCACTCAGCTTCTCTTCTCTAATTATTCCCATACAACAAAGATAGGAGCTTTTGGATGTGTTAGAAAGATTTTTTTCGTGCATGCTAACACTACCACAGAATACAAGAGTAGCCACAGTAGAACCAAAGATAACAAAAGGTTTTGAAATTTCTCCATTCATTTATGACTGAATACTTTTTTGTATTAAGTTGTGTATTAAGAGTTGAAGTGATTTCAGTAGAAGTTAATATTCTTTTAGCATCTTCTTTCATCATAAGGGAGTTCTTATTTTTGTATTTTGTTTCAGCAAATGAGGTGGTACTGTAGGATAAAGCACAGATCACATCTTTTTGGAAGAGTTTGATAGATTTGAGACTATAGATTCTGACCTTTTTTCAGGAAGTACTGCTACAACTATCTGCTATCCCTTCCATTTCTCCTCCTTCACCATTGCCAAAGATCACTGACAGACTCCTGGGTAGGGGTGACATGCGACTAGGCGGTAGTGACATCATAGATGTAGCCATTTTCAAAAGAAGGAAAGAAAAGAAATCCCAAGCCTTGGGGGAACAAAATAAATGGGAAACTCTGGGACGAAGTGCTGTGGAGAGGATGCATATAAATGAAGTCTGCTTTCAGTCAGGAAACAATGCAGCAGATACAAGTGCACTTGTCAATGGAAGGAAATTAAAATACAGCTTTTCATAGGAATATGGCTATTATTTACACTGAAGAAATAAGCTAAGTTTTGAATTTGTTTTTAATATTTGTGATAAATAGCCTTGTATTTTTGAGGGATATAGTTTATGAATGAGGAAAAATGTCTGTTTTATATTTGAAACTAACTTTCCTAAAATTCATCAGGCCCCTAAATTTGGCTTCATTGAGTTCTTTTTTTGACTTCTCAAGCTATGACAGTGAAAAAGATGGGAAAAGTTAGCCTAAAAGATTACATACTGTATATCTACTCTAAAAATTTTCAGAAGCAGGTAGACATTGTGGTGCGACAGATTAAGCCACTGCTTGGGAATCCCACATCTCACATCAGAATGCTTGTTTTTTTTCCCAGCTACTCCTTTTCCAACTTTGCTTCTTTTAATGCCATTGTAGGAGGCATCAGATAATGGCTAATGTGCTTGTACCCCTATTGGGAGACCCAAATGAAGTTCCAAGCTCCTGGCTTTAGCCTGGCCTAGCCCTGGTTGTTGTGGGCATTTGAGGAATGAACCAGTAAATGGAACATTGATTCATTCTCTCTTTCTCTGTCTCTATTGACCCATCTCTCTTGTTGACAATCTGCCTTCAAGTATGTGAAAAGAAACACTAAAAATTTTTTTCAGAGAATTTTTAGATGATTAGTGACAGGATGAAAGTTGATGGGTTGAACACTTGTTTATTTTTGCTTTCTTCTAAAACTCCAATAAAATGAGATGGATTGATTCACCCTAGCTGGAAATGGAGGAGAGTCTGTAGACTGGGAAACATGAGGCAGAGCGTATGTGTGTGTGCGTGCGTGTGTGTGAGAGAGAGAGTTGATGAATTAAGTGAAAATAAACATGTGCATGTTGACACCTCTGTCTAGCCTGTTCTGGACCTGACTCTGTGGCAGCTAAACTTAACACTTTCCAGGCCAGAGAGAGGAAAGCTTTCTTGAGAAATCTTAGCTCCTTAAAGAAATGATCCCAATATATCATGCAAGTGTAGCTTACAGTCGGCAGCCCCATCATGTACACGGAGGTCCAAGTGTTCTTTCCACAGAAGTAGCACCAAGGATCACCAGGCAGTGGAGGAAAACCTCTAATGAGGAACACAGAAAGAAAAAGGAGGGAAGAAGCAGGTTAGGCAAAGCCAGTAAAATCTTTAAAAGCAAAATAAAATCCTGTCATCATTATTCTCAGGGATATAATATATTGACTCTTGAAGGAAAACTGGATGATATATAGAAGAGCCCTTTATATTTAGAGATCCATTTTAGGAGTTGTGACACCTGGATTTGTGGGTTTTCAGAAGGAAAAATAAAATCGTCAAAAAAAAATCAAGAAAATACCTCAAAACCAGGAATAGTATATTTCCTGACTGAAAGGACCTGCTGAGTTCCCAGCATAGTTAGTATAAACAAAATAATATGGACCTGGGCACCTTGTCATATAATTTCAAAACAGAAGTGGTTCTGTGCGTTTACCAAGCTGAGGTGGTAGTGTGGAGGAGTGAAGAGGAGCTTCATAAAACAATCAAGAATCATGATGGTAAAGTTTCTCAGCAGAATTGGAAAGCAGAAGATGGTGGAGCATTACCTTTGTAATTCTGAGGGACACTATATCCAACCTAAACTTCTCTACAAACTCAGTGACATTAGAGGTAAAATGAAGTCATCTTCAGGTTTGTAAGGCGGCCCTTTTTTGGTGACCATTTGGAGGATGTGCTTCCACTGGATTAAGGGTGCAAAAAGAAGCTAGTTGAGAGGATCCAGGAAGCAGAGGATCTTAACATGAGCAAGGCAGGGGAGGGGACTCCAGGGTGATGGTGAAGAAAGATCCAAAGAGGATGGACCTAGAGTGCAGGTGAGGTTGGAGCAGGTCTGAAGACTTTGGAAGTGCTTCTCAGACAGGATAGAATTACATGATATATTTGTATTTTTTAAAAAGACTTATTTATTTCAATGCAAAGTTAGAGAGGAAGAGATCTTCCATACACTGGTTCACTCCCCATATAGCTGCAACAGCCAGGACTGGGCTAGGCTAGGCTCAAGTCAGGAACGTAATCCGGGGGCCCAAGTGTTTGGACCATCTTTGACTGCTTAGCAGGGAGCTGGATAAGAAATGGAGCAGTTGGGACTGAAACAAGTGCTCCTGTGGGATGTGGATGTTAAAGGTGTAGCTTAACCTGTTGCACCACAGTGCTAACCCCATATTTGAATATATCTAACAAGTTTAGGGTTGAATTAATCATACTCATAGAACATTTATCAAAGGAAAACATCTTAAAATTGTCAACTGTACCAAAATTAATATGCAGAAAAGAAGAAGTAATAATACTATGTGTGCCTTCCTGGTTGGCTCTTAACAATATTTTATATAGTCATAACAATGTAAGACTGTGTTTCTTTCTAATCAAGGTAAAGATAACTGTTGGAATGGTGCAACAAGTGGGGATTTATGGGGTTAGAAAATCAGAGGTAGAGGAGCACGGGAGTTAAATCTTCACCTTCTATTATGGGAAGTCAATAGAAAATGGGAAAAGCTTTAAATTAAGGAAAATTGACATGGGGGTGTCATTTGGAGATCTGGAGGTAAACAGTGAAAGTTTTAAGTGGTTGCCTCTGCTTAAAATGAAAGAGTAACGAACTGCTGTTTTCATCACAGCGCTTTTAGAATTAATTGGCTCTTTGTGCTTGATTTTTCAAATAAAAGTTTTAAAAAATAACATAGATGTAACTGTACTCAACAACACGGATTAAACTCACGGAGTTAAAGCAGCCGAGCATTAAAGAGATTCTCTTTATAAGATGTACGCAAAGAGGGGCTGTCACTGTGGCATAGCAGGTAAAGCTTCCACCTGCAGTGTCAGTAACCCGTATGGGCACCAGTTCATTTCCTGGCTGCTCCATTTCTGATCCCGCTCTCTGTTTGGCCTGGGAAAGCAGTAGAAGATGGCCTAAATCTTCGGGCCCCTGGCATCTGCATGGGAGACCCAGAAGTTCCTAGCTCCTGGTGTTGGATTGGCCCACTCCAGCAGTTGCAGCCATTGGGGAATGAACCATCAGATGGAAGACCTCTCTCTGTAACTCTACCTCTCAAATAAACAAATAAATTTAATAAACTGAACTATGTGTTAAGGGTCAAAATAATGGTTCTAGCACTTGTGTGTGTTGGGGGTGTTGCTGGGGTTTGAGATAAGAAGAGGTGAGAAGGCCTGTGCCTGGAAGGGAGCCAGAGAGAAATTCTGCTAAGAGTGTAAACGTTGATTACTTGTGTGTTCATTTTGTGAAATTTCATCAGAATGTGGACATTTTTAACTTAATGTTCTCACTTTACATAGGTTATACTTAATAAAACATCCCCCTAAGTAGATTACCATGTCAGTATTCTCTGAGATACATGAATATATAACTCTAAATATATTTAACTCCGTGCAAAAGTAACGTGCAGGACATTTTATTCATTTTCAACCCTAATATCCTCTAGGAGGCTGACAGTGAAGGTCATGTTTTATTTTGGGGGGTAATTTTTAGGGTGACATCTGGTTATCTTGTGATACTAGGTTTGTAGAGTAGGGCCCAACAAACTGCAGAGCAGGCTGAATTCTGCCCGTGACTTGTTTTTCTTTGTGTTTGAGATAAGAATGATTTTTACCTTTGTATTTATTTTTCATTTATTTGGAAAGCAGAGTTAGAGAGAGGGAAAGAGAAATCTTGTGTCTGCTGGTTTGTTCCCCATATGGCCACAAGTGCTGGGACTGGGCCAGGCAGAAGCCAGGAGCCTGCAATTCCATCTAGGTCTCCTCTACAGGTGATGGACTCGAGCACACGGGCCATTTCCACTAGCTTCCCAAGCACACTGGCAGGGAGATGGTTCAGGATAGATAGGTCTCAAAGCAGTGCTCGTATGGGATGCAGGCATCATAAGCAGTAATTAACCCACTGTGCCACAATGCTGTCTCCCAATTTTTACAGTGTTGTCTTTTTAAACAAAAAAAAATGTAGAAGAAACTATGTGGCCTACAAAGCCTAAAATATTTACTTTCTGGCTCTTTACAGAACAAATGTGCTCACCCTTATCCTAGACTACAGAAAAACAGTCTATATCCTAGGAGAAAGGAGCTATGAAAATTCTACTGGTGACCATTCAAAAAATTGTTTTTGAATATGCTTCTTCAGCAGTTTTGGGAGCATATTTAAAGTTTTTTTGAACTGCTCAAATAATGTGTTTTTTTGGAATTATAGTTGCGATAGGATGGTTAGCAACTAAAAAGTAGTTTCCCAAATATTGTTAAGCTGGATTTGTTCTATCTTTGCAGGTTGTAGGTGGCCTAGATATCCACAAAAAGATGGTGGTAGACGTGTGACTCTTTAAAGAGCACCACCCAACACTTTTGCTTTCTTCTCCATCTCTGAAGATCTGCTCAAGACGTCCAGCAATGCTCTCTGTGTATTTAAATGGAAGTATTTTTCTCTGTGAAGCCACATTTTCCAACATGAGCCTCATGAAGCCAACTAAGTGTTATTGAACTCTTACTCTCTCAATAACTCAGTGTAGCACTTTACAGTCTGAAGGACAGCAGCATGAGAAGAGCATATCATTGTGGTGGAGAAAGGGAAGGGTTGGCTTTTTAATTTATTTTTCTTCATCTTTTATAACAAGAAAGTATCTATATATACATATGTAAATATTTATATATAGATATATGTAGCTTTCTATATATGTAGTAGGTTGGCTTTTAATTTAATATACTTGATTCAGAAACAAAATGATAGAGTACTAAAGTGCCAAGCAGAACATACAGCATCCTTACTTTTATTTCACACAATTTTATATATAGATAGAAGATTGTACAATTTGAACCAGGTGTTAGGCCAGCTATTTTCCTTTTTCTGTGCTTTCTCCTTTGAGAGATTGACAAAGCATTTGTTAACGTCCTATTATTTTACCTTAATTACATTTTTGTAACAAAAGTGTCTAACTTTATTTATACCTACGAATATATTTCTAGGGACTGTGTCTCATTTCTGAGCAGCTTTAAATCCATCTCTGCTTGAGGAGAAAGTATAGTTCAGTGCTACTGCCAAGAGCTAGTTCTTGTGTTCAATATAGTAACTGCATAATGCTATGGCTGCTTCATTCTGTTACTTAGTAACTAGGAGCCGTTGCATTTATCAGATGTCCCCGAATAAATGTTACCAGTTGTGATTCTCTATAAAGGCCAGAAGCTATCTGAGGCAATTATGGTTTATCTGCTAGGTTATTTTATGAAGGATACCTGAAGCAATCATGTACCTGCTTAGGACATCCATTTGTTTCATTACATGGGTAAATAATTTGTCATTAAACTTGTGTTTGAACCATGAATTTCCCTTCTGTGTTGCGCAAGACTTTGCAGCTAATCTTTAAAAATGGTGATATTTAACGTGCATGTATCTAGACACCCACATATATTTGTGATTCAAATGGGAGAAATCTTGCTAATCTATATGCCACAGAAGAGCAAAATTTATCTAAATTTATACCTCGTAAATGTCTTTTCCACAAGGCATAGAGAGTGCATGATGGTTTTTTCTTGGTTTGCCCGTGTATTTGGTAATGGATGCTAACTTAATAAATGTGTGTGATATAAAAGTAGTGTTATCATTTCCACCACTTGATATTATCCCTTCCCTTTTCTGCAAAGGTACTATTGGCTGGAAGAAAACGTTTCAGTTAGCTTTATACGATAGTAGTCTTCCCCTATATAGTTTTTCTATAAAAACTGGTTTTATAATCAAGAGTGGAAAAGGGCGGGTTGAATCAAGGTGAATGAATCTTATTAAATTGAGCACACCTGCCTGCCATCGCTGTTCCTTCAACTGAGTGCTGCACATCATGGGCTCTGTCTGTGAGAGAAAAATCCCGGTGCTTGGTGTCCTTGCATGACATGGAGTTTTGCATGTAGATCGATTTAAAATGTACCTCTTGTTTACATAATTTGCATAATTTTAAAAGATAATGTTGCCAAACTTTGGAAATGTTAATGTTCAAACTGAAAATCTCCACTACATGTAACTTTCTTCCTCTGGATCAGTACGTGGCTTAAAGTCCCAGCCAGTGGTTTGATCTGTTCCAGTGTCAACTGCCATGTGCTCTGCTTCAAGGGGGAACTAGTCTTTTGTGAATTTTTTGTACATAAGTATTTGTTACAAATATTTTAGCAAATGCTTTCTATTTCTCTTGCTTGTGCATATCTTGGCTGGCGTTACAGAAAAATAGTGCAAACATTATTTCCTTACTGGGGAATGAGGGTTTCTCTCTGGGTTTTTTTTGTTTTTTTGTTTTGTTTTGTTTTGTTTCTTTTTTCTTTTTTTAGTTTGTGTGTGGGGGTGGGGAAGGGATGGGGTGGTTTATGTTGAATGTTTAGTTTTTCTTCTGCATGATATGTCATGTTGTGGGATCTTTAGAAAACTTCATACTGTATGAATAAGAAAATAAAATATTTGAAACTTGTTTGAATGTATTCAGTAGTCTTTGGTGGACTTTCACAGCCATAGTTTTAATTCTTTATTAAAAACAACAACAACAACCAGTGAAGCAGTATTGAATCTGCAGGGCATGGATAAAGATGCTTTATCACTGAGTAAGAGGCAGGAAGTCACTACAAAGCCCTGGAGAACAACTCTGCCTCCGCCCCTCCCTGCCCTCATCTCTTCCTTTACTACTATCGTTTGCTCTGCCCTGCCCCAGCCACCTGAGCTCCTTGTGGCACATGCAGCCTTTGGCTTGCTACCACCTCAGACTTCCCAGTCTCTTAGCTCACGCCTTCAAGGCTTTGTTCAGGTATGTCCTGCCTGCTCTACTTTAAAATACAAATGTATCTGGGCTTTCTCCCACTTTATTTTTTCCCCTTCCCACAGCATTCGTCCTTTTCTGTGAGTCTGTATATTTGTCTTAATTGGCTGTTGAATAAAAGCTCTCCACTCCACAAAGGTCGAGATCTGTCTTGTTCACTGATAGCCCCAGTTGTCCAGAAGAATAGCCAGTTCTTAGTGACTGCCCAGTAAATAATGAATTAAACCTACGCCCTATTTACAGACTGAATTCATAACACTTTTCAGTACTTTTGTCACTGCGCATAAAAGGTAAGGATTATATTTTTTGAGGACATCCATATTGTCAAGTGCACACTAGTGAGATACTATGCAAATGATCTGCGGCTCCTTAGGGTATCCTAGGAGTTAAGCTTGTAAATCCTGAGCAGGTAGGTGGCACAAAGTCACATCTCCCTTTTATTTATTTATTTTTTAAGATTATTTATTTGAAAGGCCGTTAGAGAAGAAGGCGAGCTTCAATCCACTGGTTGGTTCACTCCCCAAATGGCTGCAATGGCCAGGGCTGGACCAGGCTGAAGCTAAGAGCCAGGAGCTTCTTCCACGTCTCCCATGTGGGTGACAGGAGCCCAAGGATTCAGGCCATCTTTCTGCTGCTTTTCCCAGACCATTAGCAGGGAGCTGGACAGGAAGTGGAGCAGCAGGGACATGAACTGGTGCCCATATAGGGAGTGCCAGCCCAACTCCTATCTACCTAATTTGTAAGTCTTTAAAGTGGATGACGCTTCATAAAGTGAAATACCAGCACACAGAGTGGTAAGAAATACTTGCAAACCATATATCAACACCTGATTAAAATATGGGCAACAAACTTGAATAGTAAAACAGATATACAGAAGGCCAAGAGGCACATGGAAAGATATGTGATTTGAGAAATGCAACTGAAGATAATTAGATACCACTTTATCCCCATTAAGGTGCACTATTATGCTCCCCCCAAAAAAATTTTCAGAAAACCTTGGAGAAATGTGGAGAAACAGGAAGCCTTGTGCATTGCTAGTGGGAATGGAAAATGGTATAGCCACTATGGAAACTGCAGCATTTCCCAAAAAATACTAGGCACCCTAAGATCCAGCAGTTCAACCCGAGTATATGCCTATATCAGTTTCCCATTACTATAAAAAGGCAGCTAATTTATGAAGAGTACTAAGATCACAGTTGGAGAGGCATGGCAAAGGCTTTGGCTTTGGCAGGGAGGTCCATGGGAGCACATGGAGGAAGGATCATATAGTGAAATAGGAAGCAAAGAGTGGTTGAGCCCAAACTCAGGCTTCCTCCCCTGAACCAAAGATTTACTTATTTGATAGATCTCCCATCCCATCAGCTGATCCACTCCTCAAGTGGGTACAATAGCCAGGTGGGGGCGGGGTTAAAGCCAGGAGCCAGGAACGCCTATCTTCGTCTCTTGTATAGCAGCAGCTCAAGTGCTTGGGCCATCATCTGCTACCTTCCCAGGCCCGTTAGGAAGCAGAGCAGTCGGGACTAGAAAAGACTTTCCTGTAGGCAATGCCAGTGTCAGGTGGTAGCTCAAACTGCCACACCTCAGCAGTTCTCAAGCTCAGGCTTTTATAACCCCCCTCTTGCAATAATGACCACCTCACATCCTCAGGAACCGTAAGACTTCCCACTAGACCCACCTCCTAAAAAGTGCCCCAACTCCATGGGGACTAACCCTGTCAGGCAACTGTATTTGTTCTCTTTATTACTGAGAGTTGACTACATAAGAGATTTTAAAATAAATTTTAAAAATACCAAAACATCTTACTTTAAAAATAGAGAACAGATTGTCCCAAGTTGATGTTATTAATTTGGGGCCTCAGTTGCTTGCTGATGCTGAACATCAATACCTAGTGATGGTTCCTTTCAGCCTAGTGCCTTGAAAGCCTGATGAAAGCTGTGGAAACAGTTCCCAGAAAAGTACCTACTACATGCAGTCAAAACTTTGAATATGGAGTGTCAGTGTTAGTTCTGGCTGTTCTGCTTCTGATCCAGCTCCTTGCTAACGTCCCTGGGAAGGTAACAGATGATGGCTCAAGTACCTGGACTCCTGCCACCCACATGGAGTTCTGGCCTAGCCTTGGCCTGGACCAGATCTGGCTGTTCAGTCATTTGGGCAGTGAACCAGCAGATGGAAATCTTTCTCTCCTTCACTCTGTTACTCTGCCTTTCCAATATTAACAACAAAAACTATTGTAACTGCAGAAGTTTTCTTAGGGGAAAAACATTCTTTGGCCCTTTCATGATTACTATAAAGAAGAAATTACCTAACACTGGTCATGTCTGAGTACTTTGCTTAACTACTTGAAAAAAAAATAAAACTCTCCCATTAATCTTTTGAAGGAGGTCTTTACTAACTACAAAATCCATATAAAGGGGCCAATGCTGTGGCGTAACAGGTAAAGCCCCCACCTGCAGTGCCGGCATCCCATGTGGGCGCCGGTTCAAGACCCTGCTGCTGCACTTCCAACCCAGCTCTCTGCTGTGGTCTGGGAAAGCAGAAGATGGCCCAAGTCCTTGGGCCCCCACACCTGCATGGGAGACCTGGAAAAAACTCCTGGCTCCTGGCTTCAGATCAGTGCAACTCTGGCCGTTGCGGCCATTTGGGGAGTGAACCTGTGGATGGAAGACCTCTCTCTCTCTCTCTCTCTCTCTCTCTCTCTCTCTCTCTCTGCCTCTCCTCTCTCTGTGTAACTTGACTTTCAAGTAAAAAAAAAAATCTACAAAAAAAAAAATCTGTATAAAGATGAGTGCTTACTGGTTCGTACAGCTGCTTGACCTAATGAAAAAAGTCACCAAGCCCCCACCTCTAAGAGTCATGATTCACAGCGGTTTCCTGAAATGATTCTTTTAATTACAATTTATACAGAAGAGATGTTTATAAATTCATAAAAAGCTATAAATTTATAAATAAAAACTAACACATTCATACATATTTAAGCCAACCAGAAGTTCCTGCCAAATAAGAGATTTATGTATGATATGAATCTGCTACATGTCCTTTAAAATGAAAAGATTATACATATTAACAGCGTTAGATGTTGACATCTGTGTTGCCCTGAAAGCTACTGAGGGTAAACACGGTTAAACCTTGGTATTTATGCGTCTGGCTGAGAATGAAGGGACGCGGGCTCAACGTGACATGGTTTCCTGTGCAGCCTGTAGAATGGCAGGTCTTTTTCTTGAGAGAGTCCAAAGACAAGATGAAAAGGCACAGAGTTGGCATCAGAATCGATCTGCTGCTCTGCTAGCCACAGCTCGAATGTTGCCGTAAACCTTTGAGGGAGGATTTCCTGCAAAGGAAAAAAAAAAGCTGAAACACATGTCTTCACACGTGGAAAAACTACATGGAGGGAGCGTCTACAACCTGAAAAACAGCAAGATCTTTTAAAATTTGGATCTATTTTTAAATTATCAGAAGTATCTCACAGGAAGTCATACCCAAGTATTCTCCAAAAGGTGTCTGCAATTTCTAAGAGCCAAAGGCACCCATTTGTCAAAATATTTCCAAAGAAGCCAATCTTGTCAGACCGGGGCACCCGGGAAAACCCCATGTGTTCCCTGAGCAAGCTCTGCAGCCCCGACACTCGGACGCTCCTGCCTGTGCTGCTGGGTGCTGACAGGGCGGTCCAGCCGGTCAGTTACGCTGCAGAGGCCATTCTGCAGCGCCCTTTCCGTTACCCAAAAATGATGCCCCCTGCTATGCTCGAATGGCTCTCTGCACTCCCGTGGGGAAAGCAGCAGTCAAGCTTTATCAGCCAATACCTCCCTTCTCTCCTCTAGCAGACAACTGGACTCTAAGCAAAAATACTAACATTCCTCCTTCCTTCTCTACATCCACATTTGCCAACTCTCAAAGTTTCTACTGTCACAGCTTTGCAAATGTGGTTTCAGTTCCTAAATTCTCCATGCTTTCCAGAGAGACCAGCACAGAAACTGCCCTTACCCAGGATGAGGTTACAAATGGCAGTTCTCGCCATCTTGATGTTTTGGAAAGAGCCAAGGATGTGAACTTTCCTGAAAGACAAAATGAGACAAGGTAGCAACAAAAAGCACTTCTTCCTTAAGTCCTATCATTCAAAAAGTTCTGGAAACTTATGATAGATATTTTTCCTAAAAGCAGGCAGGGGTGATAGCTGGAAAACTCCATACACACACTAAAAGTTACTCTACAAAGGTGCATTTTATGGTAAGTGAATTATACCCAATTAAAAAAAAGAAAAAACCAAAAAGTTCCTTTATGGTGACCATCCAGTGAGTCCTCTCTATATGCTGGGGTTTTGCACACAGCTCTCATTTAATCCTCACATGACTTTAGACAGACAAGTGTTATTCCATTGTACAGATGAGGAAAGACATTTAACAGAAATCTAGAAATCTGTCCAAGACCACACGTCAGCAGAGCTGGTCACTGAATACCCAGAAATGCAAGTAATGTTATAGTTAATTACAACATATTTGGTTTCAAGTTCACAGCTTCCTAAAGATTATTTAAATTGCTTCACTACCCTGAGGATCACTCAGACCTTTTTATTGAGTATCTCCACTGACTGACTGAAATAAGGTTGATAATAAAGAATTTTGACTTTCTATCTTCAAAATGTTTCCACTGTGCCCTCTATAATAGTTACTGTTTAAATCCTCTTTATTGCAAACTTCTGTTAATAATCCCTTTAGCTTCTTGCTGAAACAGCTCTCAATTAGTGGCTGGTTTTACCTCCACAAACCATGTACCATCAGTCCTAGAGAAGGGGCAGGTGCCTTCCTGGCTCCTCATGCCACATGCAGACCACTCACTGCCCTCCAGCACTGAGCTTTGGGTTTGCTCTCTCCATACCGTGTCACCTACACCCTACTTGCCATGGTCCATGGCTGCCCTTGTGTATCATTCTCAAAGACTTTATCTCCTGGCTCTCTGTTCTCTGACTGCTCCCATCATGATTCCTAAAGTTTCACTATCTGAGAAGTCAGCTAACTACCAAACCCTAGCCTCTCAGGTCACATCCTTTACACCAATACTGGATCTTTTCTCCCATGCTACTCCATCCTCTTCCGTCCGTGGTCATACCTAGTTCTAAAACCCTCCATGACTTCAATTTCAAATACTCTACTCCCACTCTATCACTCAACATCTATCATTCCAAGTCTCACCACCTAATTCACAAATATCAATAACCCTCTGGTCTATGGATCCTCCCCACCTCAGGCTGTCTTTGCCCTGACATCCTACCACCCCCTTCTCTGCTCAGTCATCCATGGACCTCCCATTCACCCAGAGTAAAAGCCAAAGTGCTCACCATAACCTCACAGCCCCATTATTTTAACACCTACAGTGACGAACTCCGTGAGTGCACCAGGCCTGCCTGCTCTTTGCCAGTGGTGCTTTCTTCCTTTCCAGACCCCTGTGGATAGACTGGACACATACATACACTTGGGCTCCTTCCCCCAGTGCCACTCCAGAATGGCCACAGTCATAAATCCAAAGAAAGAAAATCCAAGAAGGTGGAAGCAGGTGGGTGGGAAGTGACTTCTCAGACCCCAGTAAAGTTACAGCTAAACTGGCAGTGGGAACATTGAGCAGAACACCAGGAAAGAGACAGTATGGCCCAGGAGGCTCTAACAGCAAAAGGGGCAACAGTGAAAGCAGAACCCAGGATGAGGGCAGAGTGGGAGGGAGTGCTTTTGGAACAGAAGGCTCCAGGAGAGATTCTGAAATGCTGGATACATCTGACTATGCCACAAGGAGCTACAAATGACGGATAGCTTTCACTAAATTATGACACTGAAAATCAAGACAGCACATGTGGGGATGGTGCTATGGCACAGCGGGTTAATGCCCTGGCCTGAAGCACTGGCATCCCATGTGGGCACTGGTTCTAGTCCCCGCTGCTCCTCTTCTGATCCAGCTCTCTGCTATGGCCTGGGATAGCAGTAGAGGATGGCCCAGGTCCTTGGGTCCCTGCACCCATGTGGGAGACCTGGAAGAAGCTCCTGGTTTCAGATCGGTGCAGCTCTGGCCGTTGCAGCCATCTGGGGAGTGAACCAGCAGATGGAAGACCTCTCTCTCTGTAACTCTTTCAAATAAATAAAATAAATATTTAAAAAAAAAAAAAAAAAAAGACAGCACACAGGCACCTAACAATTACCTTCTCAGGGGACAGCAAAGTTGCAAAGCAAAGGTATCACAGGATTTTCCCTAGCTCAGTTTCGAATGTATTGAACACTGAGTCCTGTCTTCACACAACACTGAACGTTGGTCTAACAGAAGCACCAAGGTGAGGTGGCTGTGTGAGGGTAAGTGTTAGAAATACTGGGTGTATACAGCGCAGGAAGCAAAGGGATGAAAGAAGGCTTCAACTTTTATGGCAGAAAATCACCAATGAATCTGAAAAATAAATCAAGAAGCTGTATGTAAGCAAAATTTGCGGGATTATAGCCATAAATAACTTTTAAAAATCAGCCAGTGTTGAAATTAGCTCTTGCAAGGAGGGTGGAATAGAGGAAGGCAGTAGACATTGTCTATGTATGCCTTGCACTGATAAATATTTAAAGTAGAAGACAAAAGAGGAAACGGAGGCAACATGAAAAGATAAGTGTGAGTAGTTGTGCTACTAAAAGAACCCAAGTAATGAGGTAACAGTTGGAAAGAAATACAGGCCTGAAGACACACAGGCGGCACTGCTTCCCATCTGGTCTGCTGGCTATATCTGGAACAAATTGGTTTTAGTTTTGTATCTTGCTTACCCTGTACTCTTACTTGCCAGGTGATTAACAACTCACTGAACAAGAAAACTTTTACAGGTGCATAACAGTCCATTTTATGGTGACATCATAATAAATATAAACTGTCAAACATACAGATTTCCAACTAGCCTACTTATAGCAACCCTACAAAATACATTTCTTTAATTTCAAATAGTGTATAATAATTCAGTTTGAAAGAAAAATACTAAGATAAAGTAATTCAATAGCAATGTTCTTCATAGTTAGCTCCAAAATGAAAGCAAATGCTCAATAATTGTGAATGGATAAACAAAATGCAACACTTCTACAGAATGGACCAGCACTTGCCAATAAAAGGAACTGCCAAAACACCCCCAAAAAATGAAGATTTAAAACACATCCTGATTAAATGAAGTGACACACCAAAACCTACATACTGTATTTCCATTTATATGAATTTCTAGAAAAGACAAACCCATAGGCACAGAAACAGAGCAGTAGTTACTTGGGAACAGGGTACAGGAAGGCGACTGATGGCAAAGACACACAAGGGAACCTGTACAGTGATGGAACTGGGAGTGTGGTGGGGTGACAGGATTCTATCACGCTGGCCAAAAAGTCACTGAACTGCAGCATGTGCTTTGCCTAGTGGTTAAGATGCTTGTGTCCCGTCTTGGAGGGCCTAGGTTTGATATCAGGCTCCAGCTCTGGCTCCTGACTCCAGCTTCCTGCTGACTGACCCTGGGAGGCAGTGGTGGTGGCTCTACTGATTGCGAGTCTACCACACATGTGGGAAATCTGGAATGAATTCCTGGCTCCTGGCTTTGGCCCTATCTGTGGACCACTGTGAGCATTTCAGAAATGAACTAGTAAATGGGAACATTCTCTCTGCATTGCAAATCAATAAATTAATCAAAATCCAAAAGCACCTCATTGGATACTTAAAACAGATCCATTTCACTGTGTGTAAATTATGCCATAATAAAGCAGTTAAAAGAATCAATCTAACTAGTACATTTTAAGTGAACTTATGTAGGTTATAAACTTAATGATATACTAACCACAGTTTCATTAGCAAATCAGTTACATCTTTGGATTTCCAAATCAACAAAAGCTTTTAGGGCTATACATGGTACATTAAAATGTAGTGTTCATTTCCATGTGTTTGAAATGCCCATTTCACAAAGCTTTATCCCATGGCTCCATATTCCAGACTCAAAGCTCAATGTATAAAAGATCAAAACTCTAACAATACATCTAGCTTCAGGTAAACAGGGACACAAACATGGTGGTGTAACTGCCCTAAAAGTATAAAGAATGTCTAAAATTTAGGTTCTAAATAACAATGAGCCCACAGTTTAGAGAAAAATGAGACATTAAATAAAATTGTTCCTGAACTTGGCTGCAGGCAGATCCCTCCTCTCGGCAAGGCTTCATTTCTCAACTTCACGACATTATGTAATCTTGGAGCCATCTGCCAGTGAGGATCCCCAACCCCCCAACAGAGCAGCTTCACTTCCAGCACCCTCAGGATAAGTGTCTCTTATTTATGTTCACAAACGAGCACTCCCCAGTTTCTTACCCAGTGCACATCAAAGGCCTGGAGACAGAGAAGGGGTTTCAGAAGGTTCGTGGAGAATGCATAGTATAAAAAAACTATGTATAGATTTAAAAATTTCTTTGCTCTAAAATAAACTTTACTTTTAATGGCATTTACACCACTAAGTTTGAAATTTCTCTTGTACTCATGTAATTATGTATCCATCTCAATATGAAAGCAAATAGATACTTTTTTTAAAAAAGAAAGCCCCATAGTGGCATTTGAAACACCTACTGTTTGCTCTTGCGCATTGAAAAGATTCCATGATGCTACTTAAATCTTCATCCATGCAAACTGGTAAAGCCACTGTGGAAGTCAGTTTGGAGATTCCTCAGAAACCTGAATATAACCCTAACATACAACACAGCCATCCCATTCCTTGGAATTTACCCAAAGGAAATTAAATTGGCAAATAAAAGCTGCACCTTAATGTTTACTGCAGCTCAATTCACAATAGCTAAGACCTAGAATCAACCTAAATGCCCATCAACAGTAGACTGGATAAAGAAATTATGGGATATGTACTCTATAGAATACTATTCAGCAGTAAAAAAAAAAAAATGAAATCTGGTCATTTGCAACAAAATGGAGGAATCTGGAACACATCATGCTGAGTGAAATAAGCCAGTCCCAAAGGGACAAATTTCATATGTTCTCCCTGATCGGTGACAACTAACTGAGCACCAAAAAGGAAACCTGTTGTAGTGAAATGGACACTATGAGAAACAATGACTTGATCAGCCCTTGTCCTGACTGTTGATGGACAACTTAATACTTTATCCTTTTTCGTATTTTTTTTTTTGTTCTACTTAATACTATTGGTTGAACTCTTTAATTAATACACAATTATTCTTAGGTGTTTAACTGAAAAGTGATCCCTGTTAAATATAAGAGTGGGAATAAGAGAGGGAGGAGATGTACAGTTTGGCACATGCTCAACTGAACTTGCCCCAAACAGTAGAGTTAGAAGTGTGCCAGGGGATTCCAATTCAATCCCATCAAGGTGGCATATACCAATGCCATCTCACTAGTTAAAGTGATCAGTTTCAGTTCATAATTGATAGTAATCATAGGATTAAGAGCCAAAGAGATCACATAAACAAGACTAGTGTCTGCTAATACTAACTGATAGAATTAAAAAGGAGAGAATGATCCAACATGGGAAGTGGCATACACAGCAGACTCAGAATGGCAGATGTCCTAAACAGCGCTCAGGCCTCAGAATCAGCCCTTAAGGCATTCGGATCCAGCTAAAAAACCCATGAGAGTATTTCAGGCATGGAAAGCCAAGACACCATGGCAAAACAAAACAAAACAAAACAAAACACCTAAATGAACAATCTCTGTGAGTGAGTGAGAGCCCAGCGGAAATAACGGGCCATCATAGAAGGAGGTACCTTTCTCTGAAGGGAGGAAAGAACTCCACTTTGACTATGACCTTGTCTAAATAAGATCGGAATTGGCGAACTCAAAAGGCTTCCATAGCCTTGGCAGCTCATGACAAGAGCCTAGGGTGATTACTGACGCCATAAACAAGACTAGTGTCTGCTAATACTAACTGATTGATCTTCTGTATATAAAGAGAATTGAAAATGAATCTTGATGTGAATGGAAGGGGAGAGGGAGCAGGAGATGGGAGGGTTGCAGGTGGGAGGGAAGTTATGGAGGGGAAAAGCCACTGTAATCTAAAAGCTGTACTTTGGAAATTTATATTCATTAAATAAAAGTTAAAAAAATCTGTATCCATAACATAATTTCTTCTAAAAGCAACTCTAAACTCATTGCTGAAGGAGAACAAAGCTGTGATTTGTAAAATTTTCTCACATAAGTGATGTTCAACATGTAGTGAGAAATACTGAGTGTTAAAAGTAGGCATAAAATGTAACTGTTCTGACTTTTTTTAAAACTAGCCAACAATGAAACATAAAGTATAACAATTTATCAGATACTTACACATCAGCCAAAACTATCCGTGTCCGTGTCACATTCTCTATGGTGAATTTGGTTTTTCCTCCTTTGCCGGCAATTCTTCCGATTGCCCTAGACAGGTGGTCTCCCTTTAGGGGCTTAACTAAAGGAGAAAAGAGGAGAAGTCAGGTAGCAAGTCAATCAAGTGCACTGTTGCTGCCACATAAAGTCTAACTATTAGTGCCCTTTCGCTACTAAGTAACACAGAAGGTGCATTACTTAAAAATTGCTACAAATACAGCCCCAGTCTATGCTGTCAGAGAAAACTGTGAGAGCCACAACAGAAGAAATACCAAGACAGCAACACAAAAGAACAGAATTCCAGAGGACAAGGTCACAGCAGGCTTACCATCAGTTATTTCAAAAGACTCTAGGAAGAGGTCATCCAATCTGATGAGAGCCAGTGCATCCTGGAATACACAAATACCATGAAGCCCCTCCATTTAGACAACTGAGAATGAGTGAAACGGACAGCACTGTGAGACTAAAAGTCACAAACCCTGGAACTAAGGGAAAAAAAAAAAAAAAAAAAAACACCAATCCACTGAAATGCTCACACTGACTTTGTTCAGATGTCATAAATCACTCACCTCCACCTGAAAGCCAAGAAGAAAGGCTTTCACAAAATCAGCAGCTTTGGTCAGAGCACTGACATCCTTGGTTTCTTTACAAGTCTGATAAAAAAAAAGCACGAGAGAGAACAGAGAAAATACAGTTGGGAATGAAAAAGAAACTGTTTTAATGAGATGCTTCCCCATTATAATTTCTTTCATACTGACCTTCTCCAATCTATGCTTAAGACTCCTAAGCTATAAGCATAAATTATACATGGGCTAAGTACTCTCTGTAAAAACACAACCTTCCAGCCCAGAGCTGGGCAGTTCCACCCAAAGGCAGGCTATACCACATGAGTGACAGATTCGGGAGTTAATGGCAAGACTGCTCTGGCACAGTCCAATGGCTCGTGCTCTGATGGACTCCATCTGCTGTGCAGCCCTTCCCCGCCCCAGCTCGGCCTCTTCTCCCTCGTGGCAGGTCTCCCTGGGAGCCCTGACCTGGCTTCCGCCCTCCATCACCACTCACATGCTGACGCTTCCCAAGTCAACAACTGCAGTGCCAACCAGGTGTGTGCCCAGAACTGATGGGGAAACCAAGAATGGCTGAGGCAGGGACCCTGCCCTCCAAGACTTTATCCAAAAACTGCAGGAAGAGCAGCAACTCCTAAACCATCTACATTGGTAAATAACCTGCTTTACACTCTGCCTCTAACACCACAACCACAGAGGGTGCAGTGGCACAAACACCTTAATCTGTGAGGACAATTAAAAACTAAGAAGTGAAAATGGTGACATACGGATGTGCAGTCCACTCGACGATATCACAGATGACAGATTTAAAACTAAGCAGGATTAGGTAACAAAGAAGTCCACCAGACTTCCACATGTAAAACTAGACCCTGCTCTCTCCCCCACTCATTAGTGCTCTGCCTTTCAAATAAATAAATTTTTTTAAGATATATTTATTTTACTTGAAAGTCACAGTTACAGAGAGAAGGAGAGGCAGAGAGAGAGAGAGAGGTCTTCCATCTGCTGGTTCACCCCCCAGATGGCTGCAACTGTCGGAGCTGCGCTGATCTGAAGCCAGGAGCCAGGAGCTTCTTCCAGGTCTCCCATGCGGGTGCAGGGGCCCAAGGACTTGGGCCATCTTCCACTGCTTTCCCAGGCCATAGCAGAGAGCTGGATCAGAAGTGAAACAGCCAGGACTCGAACCAGCACCCACATGGGATGCTGGCACTGCAGGCAGCAGCCTTACCTATTAGGCCACAGCGCTGGCCCCACAAATAAATAAATCTTAAAACAAAAACTAGTTCCCGGGGCCAGTGCTGTGGCGCAGTGGGTTAATCCTCCACCTGCGGCGCCGGCATCCCATATGGGCACTGGGTTCTAGTCCCGGATGCTCCTCTTCCACTCCAGCTCTCTACTATGGCCTGGGGTAGCAGTGGAGGATGGCCCAAGTCCTTGGGCCCTGCACCCACGTGAGACCAGGAGGAAGCACCTGGCTCCGGATCAGTGCCGCTCCTGCCGTTGCGGCCATTTGGGGAGTGAACCAATTGAAGGAAGACCTTTCTCTCTGTCTCTCCATCTCACTGTCTGTAACTCTACCTCTCAAATAAATAAATGAAAAAAAAAAAATAAATAAAAACACTATTTCCCAGTTCCAATCCCATATGTAACTCTAGGGAAGCCCCACAGATACTGTAGGTCTTAAGTTTTCCTCTCTGCAAATAAGGAGGTCACAGAGAAATATCCTGAGTGGTCTCTAGTAGCGTCAATATTCACTCCTGAGTCTAATGACTTTGGCCAACATGCTCAACTTCCCCGATCCTCGGTTTCCTCACGTGGATAAGGTGGGGACATATCACCTATCTCTCAGGGCTGTCCTAAAGATCAAATCACACAGTACCATTAAATGTCTGGAATATAGTGGCATCCAATTTGATAATCCTGTTATAAACATGATGGCCAATAAGCACAATGAAACTTAGACATTCAAGAAATGACTAAAAATGGATTTATCAAAAAGGAGAAAGAACTTGCTATACCCTGAAAGATGACTAGAACTAAGAAACAAATGGAGCATGACGAGAACCTTCTTCACACAACAATGCTACAAAAGAGTAGGCATGCAAAGAAATGGGGAGTGAGGAATCTGCGACTGGGTCTCCTACTTGGAAGGCAAGTTCATTAAAAACTTAGCTTTGGGGAGGGCATGTGGCCAAGCAGTTAAAACACTGCTTAAGGGCCAGCGCCGCAGCTCACTAGGCTAATCCTCCGCCTAGCGGCGCCGGCACACCGGGTTCTAGTCCCGGTTGGGGCGCCGGATTCTGTCCCGGTTGCCCCCCTTCCAGGCCAGCTCTCTGCTGTGGCCAGGGAGTGCAGTGGAGGATGGCCCAAGTACTTGGGCCCTGCACCCCATGGGAGACCAGGAGAAGCACCTGGCTCCCGGCTTTGGATCAGCGCAGTGCACCAGCCGCAGCGTGCCAGCTGTGGTGGCCATTGGAGGGTGAACCAACAGCAAAAGAAAGACCTTTCTCTCTGTCTCTCTCTCTCACTGTCCACTCTGCCTGTAAAAAAACAAACAAACAAACAAACAAACAAAAAAACACACTGCTTAAGATGTCTGTGCTCCTGGGGCTGGCACTGGGGTGTAGGAGGTAAAGCTGCCACCTGCAACGCTGGCATCCCTTATGGGTGCCAGTTCAAGACCTGGCTAGTCCACTTCTGAACCAGCTCCCTGCTAATGGCCTACGGAGGCAGCAGAAGATGGTCCAAATACTTGGGCCCTGGTACCCACGTGGAATACCCGGAGGAAGCTCAGGGTTTCCACCTGGTGCAGCCCCAGCCGTTGCAGCCATTTGGGAAGTGAATCAGTGGATTGAAAACCTCTCTGTGTTTCTTCCTCTCTCTGTGTAACTCTAAATTTCAAATAAATATATCTTGTTTATTTATTATTTTTAAAGATTTGTTTATTTGAAAGGCAGAGTCAGAGAGAGAGAGAATGAGAGACAGACTTCCATCTGCTGGTTCACTCCCCAAAGGATCCAAAGCCAGGAGCCAGGAGCTTCTTCCAAGTCTCTCACGCAGGTTGCAGGGGCCCAAGCAGTTGGGCCATTTTCTACTATTTTCCCAGGCCATAGCAGAGAGCTGGATCAGAAGTGGAGCAGCTGGGCCTTGAGTTGGCACCCATATGGGATGCCAGCGCCACAGGTGGTGGCCTTACCCACTATACCACAGCACTGGCCCCATAAATAAATAATTCTTTAAAAAAAAAAACAAAGTGGTCTGTGCCCCATATTCAAGTACCTGGTTTGATAGCTGGCTCCAGCTCCTGACTCTTAGCTTCCTGCTAATGCAGACCCAGAATGTCTGAAGTCACTGAGTTCCTGCAACCCCTGTGGGAGACCAGGATTGCATTCCCAGCTCTTAGCTTCCGCTCAGGCTGGTCCTGGTCCTGGTCATCGCAGGCTTGTGAGGAATGAAGCTTGTAGCAAATGATTTTCCTGCCTCTCAAACAGAAAAATCAGGGGCAGATCTTTGGCACAGTGGTTTTACTGCTGCTTGAAACGCCTGCACCCGGAATTGGAGCATCAGGGCTCCAGTCCTGGCTCCGCCCTCCAATCCAGCTTCCTGCTAGTGCACACCCAGGGAGGCAGCAGGTGAAGACGGCTCAAGTAGTTGGGTCCCTGCCACCACACAGGAGACCTGGATTGAGTTCCCAGATGTTGGCTTCAGCCTGGCTCAGCCCTTACTGTCACAAGCATTTGGGGAGTGAACAGTAGATGAGAGATCTTTGTTTCTCTTTTTAAAGAAGTAACTATCAAAAAAAAAAAAAAAAAAAAAAAGACAAACAAAAAACCCAAACAAGAAACCCTTTTGTGCTGCAAACATAGTTTTGTAAAGCTTTGCTTTATACCTCTGTCAAACCAATGTTTGACAATGTTATACTACTATATTTTAATGATCTGTAATTACTTTAAAATTTATTGTATATGGGTAAATGGTCATTTTTCCAATTACTGTTTATAACTATAGTCTATATTCCCACGAAACTAGGGTCTTTTTCCTTTTTACTTCTTAAACTTCTCATTCACCTTTTTATTGTAATGTAAATTTAATATGTCATCTCAAAAACTGAAAAAAAGGGAAGAAGGCAGATAGGAGAGAGAAGGGGAGGGAGGGAGGAGATATCATTATGTTCTCAGAATTGTATCTACAAAGCTCACTGAATCTCTTAAAAACTACTTAAAAATCAAATCAAAATTAAAAAATGTTTTAAAAGTTTGTAAAAACAAAAAACAGCATTGTGGTCTGGAAAATGAGGCCTGAAGCCACAGAAGCCTGAATCAGGTGGCAATGGAAGCAGAGCGGGGCTCTACTGCCACGTCCCACGCTATTTTAAATTTTACCAATAGAACAGTGCTTCTTTTGTGTCATTAGCATGGTCAGGAACAGAGAGGAACTATACTCGTTCTGATGATGGTATACAAAGCTTTACAAAGGGAAAGTAGTACTTTTGAACATCGATTCTTGTAAAATAGAAAAAGAAGCCCAAAATCAATTAGCTTCAAATGCCTAAATCCTGGACTAACAACATGGAGTCAAAACAAAACAAAACAAAAACTTATTTGCCCTAAAAGAATCTCATTAAATATACAGTGTTTATAGGGCAGCAGGCGCTGAAGTTCACTACTCACACACTTCTATGACAATCTCTTCACCAAGCCTTCTCGCCGTCCAACACAAACACAAAATTCTACTGCTATCTGTGTGGAATGCAGCTTCCGAGGGCACCTGGGAAGATCTTAAGGCAAGTCTCTGCATGCCTTTTCACCGTGTAGCAGGGAAATCCAGACTATTGGGAAAAGGTTGGCGTTCTTACCCTGATCTCCACATTCCTTGATTTCAAGTTAAAGCGAATCTGAAGGCCCAAGTGTTCTACAATAGGAGTGAATATCTTCATCCAGTTTTCCTTCAGCGGGGTGTACCTGTTGGCTGGGACTGGAATCTTCCTCGTTTCTTCTTTCCCACCCTGTAAACACACACACACAAGTGAGGAGACGGCTGGAGGGTGGGGGTGGAGTCGTAAAGTGACAGCTGATCCTCAACAACTTTCCTTGAACTTAACTTAGGAAACGTCAGAACAGTCTCACGGTAAAGACGAGTCCCTTCCCCCCGCCCCGGGGGGCTTCAACACTGCCGCCAGGCCACGGGCTTGCCCGGCCTCGGTGCCTGTCCCAGGGGCCCCGCCAGTACCAGGAGTCCGTCCCCGGACATGGGCGGGAAGACGGGCCTCTTGGCGGGCCGGGCCTCCTCGGTGTCCATGCGGCCCGCATCCCCGCCCTCCCCGGATGCGGACAGCTGCTCAGCCTGCCGTTTCTTCGCCCGCCGGCCACCCTTGCGAGTGACTTGAGTGAAGCCGTCCTCGGACCCAGAACCCTGTGTCTCCATCTCGCCTTCCATCTCCGGGAACCTCCGGGCAGGGTCGGCGCTCCCACTTCGAACACGTGCACGGCTGCATTGCGCAAGCGCACCGCGCAGGAGCCGGGCTTCGCCAATCAAGCATAGGGCTCCGCCCCTTTTCCTTAGAAGTCCCACGCTGGGGACCTGAATCATACCCGTGTGGGCGGTCTTAAGATATGCCTGATTCTTGTGGTCGCTCTCCGGCCGCTCCATTAACAGCCAAAGTGTTTCATCATCGATAATACGTATGTGTTAAATACTGCGTTTAAGGGATATAATCAGATTTTAGCTTTCTGTGAAGAAACGTCTTGTGCAATCTCAGCATCGCATCCGGCACGTCGGAGATAACTAAATCCAAGTTGCTCGAGCGTTAAGGGGCCGAGTACGGCTAGCGGGAGAGACAAACTTAATTTGTGTTTGGAGTCTGGTTTCCAGGTTGGTGTTTGCGGTTGCGGGAGGCGAAATCGGCTGTACCATGTCGGCCTTCGAGAAGCCTCAGGTCATCGCCCATATCCAGAAAAGCCTCAACTACACAGTGTTTGACTGTAAGTGGGTGCCGTGCAGCGCCAAGTTTGTGACCGTGGGCAACTTCGCACGGGGCACCGGCGTCATTCAGCTGTACGAGATCCAGCACGGGGACCTGAAGCTGCTTCGGGAGGTGGGTGCCGGGTCGAGATGACGCAGGTCCAGGTTCTGGACTGCCGTTGATGGCGAGTGCGGATCCTGGGGTCTGCAACTGTCTTGGCCAGAGTCTTCGTCCAGCGTCTCCCCAAGAGCGTAGCTCGAGCTTCGTGGGACCAGAGAAGCTGATCGCAGATTGAGGAATGCGTCTGGCGTAAAAACTTGCTTTCTAGTCTTGAATTCTCTTCGGCGGGCTAGTTCATCGCGCCCTGCCGACCCGCTTCCTCCTGCCCCCTCAGCGCAGTCCAGCGCGAGGTCTCTAGGAAGTGACCTGTCTACCTTCTGGGGCCTTTGGGGGCTGTTCCTAGTTGGTTTTGGAGTCTGTTAATAGGCCCATGTTAGAAAGTGCTTTTCATGGAAGTAGAGAAGAAGCAGGCGCCCGGATGCCTGTAAATACTTGGAGGAGACAACCTAACATTGATTCATGGGACATGCGTCAGCTGAGGGCCTGTTGTTCGCAGGCATGCGCATGGCAGGTGACCCCAGTCTCATGGAGAGATAGTTAAACAATCAAACCAACGAAGATGCCTTAATGCAAACCGAAATGAGTTCTCGTAACACAACACTGTGAGAGTATAAACAGATTTGGGATGAGCAGAAACTTCCTAGGGCAGATTAGCACTAGAAGATGTTATTTCCAAAGGAAGCCCCCCGGGGGAAGCTTAGTGATGGGAGAAAGGCTAGCTCCTTAGGAAACGAGGGATAAGCAGAAACCAGACATTGCAAGGTCCGTGGGACGTGAAAAGGAAACATCAGTGCAGGGCCTCAGAGTGTGGCAAACAGATTTACAAATTTTGTAAAGATGACTGGTGAAAAGATTGCATGACAACTAGTATTGTAACAACTTTACAGCTTTGTAAATGTCCTGGTGTGGGTTGCCTGAGAACGATGGTCATTTAGAATCAGGAGTTCAGGTCTGGGATGGGCTAAACCGGCAGTGATGTTGAGAGCTCCGTGGGGAGCGTCAGCTCGCAGGAGGTTGGGGTTCTGCTGATAGGAAGCCTGAGGACAGTTGGGTAAGCAAGCCTACCTGGGCGGGTATGTAAGGGCCGCCCCCACTGCAGGTTCCCCTGGATGCCTGTTTTCTTGTTCACTTGGTAGCCAAGCCTTCTATGGAGAGTTTCTAAACATAGTTTACTCTTTTCCACCTTTCCTTATGCTGTTCATCACTTAGGTCATGGTCACCTTTTGCTAGTGTAACATCCAGGTCAGGTTATCTGATGTATGAAATTCTTGATCCTCACACAAAGCAACTTTCCCTTACATTGCATTCCTATAGGACTTACTATCTATACCAGAAATATACAGTTGGTTCCATTTTTCTCTCACTAGATTGTAAGCTCCTGGAGAGTAAGGACAGTGCCTTTCTTGAGTGTGGTTTGTAAGGAGCAGCCACTCAATAAATTACTTATTAAAAGGAGGAATGGATGTATGTTTGTAAATAGGATATAACTTGAGAAATTTACATAATGGTTTACTGATCATTAATTAAGTTGGTATAGCATTGAAATAGCAAAGAAACTTAGAGGTGAAGTATTAGTAGCAAATGCCAATTGAACCTCAACCAGAGAGCATTTATATATGACTTGTACACATTTAAGGAATGCACTTATTCCATTGAGTGAAATGGTACTCTTTGTCTCTTGAGATACTTGTGGAAGTCTAGGAAAAAAAAATTTTTAGCAAAGGTGGTATGTGTTCATGATAGAACGTTTAGAAAATATGAATAGGAGCTTTGCGCAGTGGCAGTATTGTAGCCAATAAGGTTTATCCGAGGCACAATTATTGCTAATTGAAAATATGAATAGGAAAAAGAAGAAAATAGAAAATACCATCATAGTCTAATTGCCAGGAATCACTACTTTTTATATTTTCATCAGGATCCTCTGCATCTTCTTTTATTCTACCATACATTATCTATCAAGAACTTATTTTTTCAAGGTAGTGTGCTAAAAAATGGACCAGTGATACCTGAAGGATAGTTCCTTCTCCTAAATTCTAAAAATTTGATAAAACAGTTACAAAACCACTTCCAAGAACTCATTTGGCTGTGGTTATGCAATGGAAAAAATATAGATTAAATACAGATTCCATGATTCTCACCCTTTCTTGTGCATCAGGATCACCTGAGTGTGTATTGTTGTTGTTAGGTGTGTGTGTTTTCAAGTATCCTGCTTTGATACAACCCTAGGAATTCTGTCTCACGGTGGTACTATGGTATGTCTACACTGGAGCATGGCCTGGACATCATGGTTTTTTAAACTTCTGCCAGATGATTCTAAAGAGTAGTACCAAGGTTGAGAGCCACTGGGCTAGCTGGATTATTTACTAAAATATTAGGAAGCACACCTGATTAACCACTATGGAGCCACACTAAGTCAAGTGCTCCCAAGCTCTTGCCTCTAAGATAAAAAATGAGTGACAGAAGCAAACCAGTCTTCATTGATGGCTTCCCTATCTCAATACTAAAAGGACAGCTAGGGCCCGGAGGGGAGGGCCTCCACGTCCAGTTGAGCAGTTTGTTGTACCTACAAGATTGTCTGGCCACGTGTTGGGGAACGGAAATCCATCTCTTTTTCATCAGGCCTTATGTGTGTGTGTACAACTCCACCCTCTAAGGGAAGTTTTTTTTTTTTTTTTTTTTTTTTTGTCTAATTGGCACAAAGGATATGGACTAGGGATGGCCCTGAGAAATGGAAGCATGGTTGTGGATGTTTTGACTATCAAAATTAGTGATAAGGGAATAAAGTTCTGCTTTTATAGCCCCTGTGCTACGAATATACTGCTTGTTAGCATTTGGTTGACTAAACCTTTTCATGTTAATTATGTAGTGCCAGGATGTGGAGGAGGAAATACTGACAAGCTGTACTAGACCCACCCACAGATAGAACAAAAATAGCTCTCCTGGGAATTATCAATCATGGGCTCCTTTAATCATGTGAACGTGTTATTGTCGCAGAGGAAACCAACCATGAGGTCAGTGTGCCCATCGCTGATGGTCATTTTGAGTATGGTAAAGCAAAAATGATTACAGTGAGCTCATTTTCTTTGTGGAACAATTTTTGCAAAACTTAATCCGTTTTCTAGTAATTTTAAGTTGCCACTGAATTCTTTTCCTCTTTTCTTTTTCCGTATGTTAAATATCTAACAGGAGCAGAGAAGGATCCCTTTTGGGTACTATAAAAAGTAAGCTTTCAGTAGTCTTTTAATTTGAGGACCATGACGAAGTTCATGGATGGCTGAGGAGAGAGGAAATGGGTCTTCTCTAAGTCCTCTGGACAGTGCAGTTCACTTAACTGCTGAGTTAAGTTACACTCCTTGCTGTACGCAGTCATAAGGTGCTAATATGTTCACATATTGAGTTTAGTTCTTGCACAACCGTCCACTGGGTTCTATGCATCTCTTTGTGTTCCTTTAATACAACAGAGAAGAGAACACGAGGGAGCTAGGGAAGCAGAGTACCGTGTGCTTCCATCTGGTACAGCTGTGAAATGAAGAGTCAGTCACACCTGTATTCAACAGATGTTGCATGGATGCAACTTACTAGGTTACTAGACAAGGCCCTGCTCTTATGGTGCTCACATTCTAGAAGGGGAAGAAATAGATAATGGAGTGAAGAAAGTAAGTTTGTTGCTAAGTACAATAAAGAAGATTAAAGAGCATGGGTGATCGTGATCTGAGCATCCAGCTGCAGATTGGAGGCCAGGGAAGTTCTCTGAGATTTGAAAGAAGGAGGGAGGCCGATGGAAAGAGCAGCCCAAGCAGTGGGAACAGCAGATGCCAGTGCCTGGAGATGGAAATGACCCTGTTGTTGCTGGAGTGAAGTAGAAGGGGAAAAGCAAGACACAGACAGACAAGGCCAGATTTCCAAGAGCCTTGCACATTTTGTATTCCACAGGCTTTGGTGCCACTCCTGTAAGTTTGTGTTTCTGCATGTAGGTACATTTTATTTCTTTCCAGTACATGTGTAATAAAGACTCCCTTTTAGAATGCGTGCAATGACCAGTGTAGAAATGACTGATAGAAGACCTCTGAGGAAATAGACTGGGTCTCAGTTTGCTGTCTCCATCCAAGGTAGCAGTTCTTCCACACGCGCAGGTGTTGGAGAATCTGCACACGGCGGTGCTGTTTTGGAAACACCAGGACATTGGTCAAGTCGTATCAGTGCACAAGGATGAGTTTTTCAGCAGACAAATCTGACTCCATATTCAGATCTATATATTACAAGGTTTTGAAGTCCTCTTTTCTGTTTTCTTATTGGTGTGTTCATATGCTAGTATTTGTTATTACTTTATTTTTAAGAAATGTATTTATTTATTTGGAAGTCAGAATTACAGAGAGAAAGGGATCTTCCATCCGCTGGTTCATTCCCCAGATTGCCACAACGTCCAGGACCAGGCCAGACTGAAGCCAGAAGCCAGGGGCTTCATCCAGGTCTCCTGCATGGGTGGCAGTGGCCCAAACACTTGGGCCATCCTCTGCTGCTTTCCCAAGCCATTAGCAGGGACCTGGATCGGAAGTGCAGCAGCTGGGACATGAACCAGTGGGCCATAGGTGATGCCAAGGGGTCACAGGAGACAGCTTTATCAGTTACATCACAATGATAGCCCCCACTTTATAACAAATAAGCTACAATTTTATTTGAAGAAAACTTTAAAAATTGAGAAACGCAAATCCATTTTGTTTTGGGTGCATTTTTAAATTACCCTATTATTTCATGTTGGCACCAAAAAAATCAGTGTGTTCTCAAGGTTTACAAGCAGGAGCTAGGTACAGGAGTAACACGGGGAGGAAAGGGTTACTGAGTGAAGTCTTAGATGAGCTGTGTGCTTACCATAGGGAGTGAGAACTGGAGGTTAGTGCTTACCTCTTTCATGGCCCAGGGAGAAGAAAACCCCTCATCAGGGGTCTCCATGGCATAGAAGTACAGGAAGCAGGTTGCTGTAGCCACTTGGGAAGACCGTGAGCAACCAATGTTCCATGCTTCTCTGAGAAGGGTTTTTCCAGAGGGTTGTTTCAGTAGGTGACATGAGTGCCCCTGCAGTACCTGATCCTCAATGCCGTTGGAACCACGTTCCTGCCCGTCAGGACCGCCAGCTTCTTGCCTCAGAACTGGAAAGCCATTGTCAACTCTTTCCGTGTAGAGCTGGGCAAGGCCCAGGCCCCATGGGAGACAAATGGGAGCCAGGGCTTGGTGGCCATTCCATGAATGGGCGTAGCCGGGACTCTGAGTTAACCCTAGAGCTGTGTCCTCAGAGTGACAAGGGCTGTACCACTAATGAATTGTTTCAGGTCCTTTAATCCTGGGGAGAGGGGAGCAGAACAGAAGTAGTATGGAGCTGGCACCTGCTTTGTTAAGTTGACAAAATGTTGATCCTCCGTGTTGCTCTATTTCAAGATACTCTTTGATGAAATTGGGAAAATAGGCTGGCACCGCGGCTCACTTGGCTAATCCTCCGCCTGTGGTGCTGGCACCCCAGGTTCTAGTCCCAGTTGGGGTGCTGGGTTCTGTCCCGGGTGCTCCTCTTCCAGTCCAGCTCTCTGCTGTGGCCCGGGAGTGCAGTGGAGGATGGCCCAAGTGCTTGGGCTCTGCACCTGCATGGGAGACCAGGAGGAAGCACCCGGCTCCTGGCTTCGGATCAGTGCAGCACACCGGCTGTAGCGGCCATTTGGGGGGTGAACCAACAGAAAGGAAGACCTTTCTCTCTCTCTCTGTCTCTCTCACTGTCTAACTCTGTCAAAAAAAAAAAAAAAAAAGGAAAAGGAAAAGAAATTGTCAGTGTTCTGAAGCAGTGAACAGCCTATGCCATTGCAGACCACTCATGCTTTGAGAAATCAGCATTTGGTGTTTCTGTGCTTCTCAGGAATATAGTCTTTTATCATCATGTTATTGTAGATGGCTGATTTTGTTTACTGGACAATCCCAAGGAGGCTATGGATACTTTATTTTCAGATCTGACATTGTAACTTCTTATTTATCCAGCTCCCAAATAGTGAAAAAGTTCAGTGTCCAGGAGTTTCTAAGCCTTGCACTATATAATGTTATTTTTTTTAATTAGGATAGGAAAGTCCACATATAGTTTGTCTTAGGTTAACTTTCTTTTCTACTTTGAAAATTGCTAGGTATACCCTATATGGATAACATAGCCTATATGAAAATTTTTTTTGAAATTATTTGAGACAGGCTAACCCTAAAGGAAGGACAGAAGATTGGCTCACTTACCAGGGGAGATGCCCTGGAAACAGGAGAACTCTGCAGAAGGAAAAGATTGCAAACCTAAGTGTTTGCAAATGTGTAGGCAAAGGTCTAGAAGAATGGAGATTGCTTCTGGAGTGTTAAAGGGATTCACTATTTCATTGATTTGTTGCATTCGAATTTTTAGAGGGAACAGGTGATACTTTTGTAAACATTAACAATTAAAAATTTTGAAGATTAAGAAACTAAATACAAGGAATAATAATTTCGCCCTGCTGAGACTTTTAGTAATGCAAGTGTGTGTGTGTGTGTGCACGTGTGCATAATGGAAGGTGTTATGATAGTGCAAGAGTGTGGTGTGATGCAATGGCCTCATTTAACTACAAATTCCAAAATCTCCAGGGCCAACTTAGCAGGAAAAGCATCTAGACTCTAAGAGGAATTTTAGTGTCCTTGGCAGGTAGAGTTTGGGGTGGAGAAATTGGAATCAGAAGGTGGGCCAACACAAACTAATGGAAGTGCCTTGATTCGTGTAGGTTTAGAAATCTGTGCATTGAAAAGTGCTCAGAAAAAGTGGGACATTAACATCCTCAGTTTGTATAATTTTTTTAAAGGTTTATTTATTTATTTGAAAGGTGGAGTTACAGAGGCAGAGAGAGAGAGAGAGAGAGAGGTCTTCCATCTGCTGGTTCATTCCCCAAATGGCTGCAACGGCCAGAGTTGAGCCCATCCAAAGCCAGGAGCCAAGGTCTTCCACATGGGTGCAGGGGCCCAAGGGCCATCTTCCACTGCTTTTCCAGGCCACAGCAGAGAGCTGGATTGGAAGTGGAGCAGTGAGGATTCGAACCAGCACCCATATGGCTGCCGGCACTTCAGGCAGTGGCTTTACCCGCTATGCCACAGAGCTGACCCCACATCTTCAGTTTGTAAGGTTCTGCAAGGGAAATTATAAAAGACACATGAGCCGCTTAGCTCTTGTAGCCATCTGGAAGGAATAGCATCTTCCTTATGATCCCCTTTCCACTGAAGATCTTACAGAATATCACCTTAAATGTTGGAACTTCCAGGCTCCTGGCTTCGGCCTGGCCCAGCCCCAGCCATTATGGCCCTTTGCATACTGAACCAACAGATGGAAGATCTCTCTGTAACTCTGCCTTTCAAATAAAATCTTCTTAAAAAGTTGGAAGTTTAATATTTGCTAACCAGTGGAGATGGTAGAGTTGTCAGCATTTGAATGTCTCATCACTGAAGTGAGAGGAAAGACAGAGCTCATTTTGACAGTTATATACTTTGAAACAGTGGAAAAATGACAAAATGGAAATCATGACCATTTTTATTTTTCATTGCCTTTTATATTATATATCTTATATAAGTCCCATAATTGAGCCATTAAAATTGTGGATTATAAATAACTGCTAACATAAATAATGTATCACCTCTTCCTTCCATCAAGATTGAAAAAGCCAAGCCCATTAAATGTGGAACATTTGGTGCAGCATCTCTACAGCAGAGACACTTGGCGACTGGAGACTTTGGTGGAAATCTTCATATATGGTAAATTATTTAATCAGTATCTGGAGAGATGCGATAAGCCATTTCTTCTATAGTCTTACTACTCTTTCCCTGAAAAATAGAATTTTAATTTTTAAATGTTTCTTTCCTTAGTTAATTTTAACTATAAAATATTAGAATTATTTTAATATATGTTTCTGGGTTTCATATTCAAACTTAGTCTTTAAAAAATGCTGAGCTGGAGTAGACATTTGGCCTAGGTATTAAGGTGCCTGTGTTCCACACTGGAGTGCCTCAGTTCCCTTCCTGGGTCTGGCTGTTAACTCTAGCTTCTTGCTGATGAAGACCTTAGGAGCCTTTGGTGATGGCTCAAGTAACTGGGTTCTTGTCTACCTATATGGGAGACCTAGATTGTATTCCTAGTTTTGGCTCTAGCCCTTGCAGGTTGTGGGCATTTGAGGACTGAACTAGCAGATGGTAGCTCTCTGTCTCCTTGCTGATCACGTGGGGGAAAAAAGTATAAGAAAAATACTTATTTTTCTTTAGACATGTTGAATTATTTTATCAATACTTATTATCACATGTGCTGTTTGGTGCCAGCATTTAGTGGTCTTATTTATAAGGGTTTAGTCTCTATCTTTAAGGATACAATATACAAAAATGCACATATATAACATGGAAAAATTAGATTGTTTACATTTCAACAAAAAGATTTGGCATTATAAAATGATTCCTTCAGTTTTTGCTTGTTTTAGTTATTTTTAATGTAGAACTTCCAATACCTTTTAAATTTTGGTTTTTTTAATGTTTTAATAACATCTAAGCACACTATTTTGTGAACACATGTGACAAACAAATCAAAGTAAACCTGTTTAGGACCAGAAAAATCACAATTGTGCAAAAATACCTTTTATTTTTATATCTCGCCTAAGAGTTATTTGTTCATATTTAAATTTGAATGATGAATTAAATTCCCCTTTAATTACTTTTCATGGGAATTATTATTCTAGTTTATTTTAAAATTATTATATAAACCAGAATGAAATGATTTCAATTTCCTCTTGCTTTAACTTTTCAATTAATTAAATCATCACTTACTCATCTGTTCATATATATTTCATGTTATATCATATACTTTGAGACATATTGGGAGAGAAGCCAGTCTGAATGTTATTTTTATAAATAAATATGTTTCAACAAAAGAATATGCAGCAAACATAATGGTTAACCATCTTCCTAATAGAGTTTCCTAGTGTGGAATAGGTATTAACAACTTACTTTCATTCATAAGTCTTACAAGTCTTATAATTCCATGTTTATAAAAAGTAATGTTTTAAAATCTGAAAAAAATGATAAAACAGACCAGAGTCCTGTTTAGTCTCTTGATGCTTTCATGATGATGGCACAAGGTAAGTGTCATCTCTAAACTAGGTTGAAGAAGCACTGATCTTTGATTAGTGAGAATTTACAAATAAATTGTGGCCTAATAATACATTGGGATCACATTTCATGAGTAATCACACTCTTTTTAAAAAGATGTATAAGTTTTGGAATCTGACTGACTGTGGGAAATGTGAATAATAGGCTCCCATAGAAAATTGAAATAGGAAGGAAACACCGGGAGGCAAGAAAGGTATGGATGAGTGCAGCCTGGCCAAGTGCTCATCACCTTCCCCTGCAGTGTAGAAGCAAGCAGACAGGCTGAACACCTTTCCTGAATGCCTCTCACTGAACTATGAAGTAGGCAAAGGTCAGCCTGGCCTGCTGTTGTATTCGTTGTAAGCAGTATGATGAGACGTTGAAATTCATACTGTGTCAATCTGGAAAATCAATAAGAAAATAATAATGCACAGTGAAGGAAGAAACATGTACAACATAGATAGTACTCATATCCTTCAAAAGGGGTTCAAGGTCAAGCCACCCAGGCCTACTTTGGAAACAGCCTAAATCACTTTGGATGCACTCCTTGTTTGAAGCACTGGTTATCAAACTTCAGGGAACCAGCTAGTCAGCAGCCTGGGGACCATCCTAGAGATCCTGACTGATTATGTCTAGGGACAAGCCTGTGAACCTGAAGTTATTAACAAGCCCACCTGGTGGTTCCGACGCGGAAGTCCTAGATAGATCCTCTCTGAAGAGCAGTAGGTAAAATGGGCTCAGGCATGTGAGTTCCAAGCTTAATAATCACAGTTCTCACTGGGCACTTAAAAGACACTTAAGTGGAAAGAAAAATTTAGAAGTATGTAAGTTACCTTTGTGGCAGAACCTTTATTTTTAAACAAAAATCCGGGTATGATGTGTGTTCTTATATTTTATTAGTGGAATTGAAGGTTTGTGTAAGTAAGAGGCTGTGTTTGTTGTCTAGGAATTTGGAAGCCCCAGAGGTGCCAGTGTATTCGGTAAAGGGCCATAAAGAAATCATCAACACCATTGATGGGGTGGGTGGACTGGGAGTCGGCGAAGGAGCCCCTGAAATTGTGACTGGCAGTCGAGATGGTGAGTCGATGTAGTCTGTGCGTCTAAAACGAAGTCTCTGTGCAGCCTGCTGTCCATATGGCAATCCCCTCCCCGTCCCTACCACATTGCCTTGACCATGACATCAACAGTTTTGCCTCTGCTCTTTTCATAGGCAATTTGGATGGCGTATCCCTCAGTCGTTTCAGACTTTGGGGCATTTTGAGATAGAGGCATATAGCACGCACTATTTTAGTACCAAGTTAGTTCAACTAACAATGGTAGTTTGCTCTGAACCTTGAAGGATTTAAAATGTCTTTACAGGTTTTTGAGGCAGCTGACGATATAATGTGGGTGGCAGCTTTTCATTTTCTTTTTTTAAAAAGCAGAATTAGTACTTGTGAAAATTGTCATATTGACAGCTGGTTGGAAACTGAGGCTCCGAGCTCCCCGTGCTGGGTGTGGTAGAGCCCTCCAAGGGCGCTCCGAGCTCCCCGCACTGGGCGTGATAGAGGGCACTCCTGGCCTTTTTCATCTGCTGTGGCCAGTACTGGTTGGAATGACTGTGACCAAATCGCAGTTTGTATGGCTTCGTGAGGGATGCACGAGAGACTCGGTACCTTGGTTGGACTAGTTTTTTAACAACTATTCAAGACCATGAGGAAACTGATTTAAAATATAAATATATCATTTTAAAATAGTTAACAGCAGTTGTGTTTTAGAAATCAGTTGTTCTGGACGGGGACTGTAGCATAGCAGGTTAAGCCACTGCCTGCAATGCTGGCATCCCATATGGGCTCTGATTTGAGACCTGGCTGCTCCACTTCTGATCCAGCTCCCTGTGATGCACCTGGAAAAGCAGTGGAAGATGACCCAAATGCTTGGGTCCCTGCACCCACATGGGAGACCCAGAAGAAGTTCCTGGTTCCTGGCTTTGGACTGGCCCAGCCCTGACCGTTGTGGCCATTTGAGGAATGAACCAACTGATGGAAGACCCCTCTCTTTTTCTCTCTCCTCCCTCTCTTGGTAACTCTGCCTTTCAAATAAAGAAAATAAATCTTTAGAAAGAAAATAAATCTTTAAAAAGAAAATCAGTTGTTCTTCCAATCATAAAAGCAATATGGAACATAGAAGGCAAAATAATACTGAATTTATCACACTGCCCCAACCATTAGATTTTTATTTGCCTTTCCAGTTTTATATACCATTTTGTATATTTAGCAGTATGAATATAATTTCATATCCTTTTTGATTTAATGTTTTGTCATGTATAAATCCTGCTGTTTCCAGTTTTCGTATTATTTTAAGAACTATAATATTCCATTATATGACTGTGTCAATGTGCTTACCCATGCCACTGTTGGTAAGCATTCAGTGTACTTTAAGTTTATTGTTTTGTGAGACTGGTTTAAAAGTAATGAAGAAATGATTGTTGTCATTTATGTAACTCTTTTGGAATAAACATTTTATGGTTCTTAAAATTTAGTGTTAGACTTTCCAAAGTATCTGTGACGTTGTCAGGTACAATACATGAAGTAGATTTCCAACCTCCCCTAGTAGCATTGATTTCCTTTTTTCCCATAATTTTATAGATAAAACAGTACTCCATTCTAACTTGTATTAACTTTTGTCTTTGTTTGTTAGTTGGTTTTGGCTTGTGAGTTGTCTGTTTATATTCTTTGTTCATTTAGCTATTGGACACTTACTGTACATCTTATCAATTTGTATAAACCTTACAGTGTAAGATAACCTCTTGTTAACATTTGTGAGAAATGTTTTTCTTCTTAAGGCAGCCTTTTATTTTATTTTTATTTATTTATTTTTATTTTATTTTATTTTATTTATTTGAAAGTTACAGAGAAAGGTAGAGACAGAAGTCTTCCATCTGTTGGTTCACTCCCTAGATGGCTGCAATGGCCAGAGCTGTGCCAATCCGAAGCCAGAAGCCAGGAGCGTCTTCCGGGTCTCCCACGTGGGTGCAGGGACCAAGGACCTGGGCCATTTTCGACTGCTTTCCTAGGCCATAGCAGAGAGCTGGATGGGAAGAGGAGCAGCCAGGACTAGAATCAGCACCCATATGAGATCCAAAGCCAGGAGCCAGGTGCTTCCTCCTGGTCTCCCACATGAAGTAATTCTCTATTAAAATAATATTAGGATAGTACTCTATAGAGTATTACATGAAGTAATACTCTAAAACCCCATATAGAAACCATAGAGTAAACATTAGAGTATACTCATTTGTGTAAGAAACGTTGGAGCCTTGTGTAAGAAAGGTTGTGGCACAGCAAGCTAAGCTGCTGCCTGCAATTCTGCCATCCCACACTGGAGGGCCAGCTCGAGTCCCTGCTGCCCGGCTCTGGATCCACCTCCCTGTTACTGTGCAGAGGACGCCTGCCTCCCTGTTACTGTGCAGAGGACGCCTGCCTCCCTGTTACTGTGCAGAGGATGCCTGCCTTCCTGTTACTGTGCAGAGGATGGCTCTTCGGGCCCTGCCGCCCATTTGGGAGATCCTAGTGGAGTTCCTGGTTCCTGGGTTTGGCCTGGCAAGATTATCAATCCATCCATCCATCTTTCCAGCTATCTCTACCCCCCACCTCCCCTTCAAATCAAAACTGACCTTTAAAAAATAAAATTTTAAAAAGCATCAGTGATTACACAGATAGTAAGGAAAAAATTTTAAAATGACACCAGTATAATTCTAAATAATACATTAGTTTGTTTTAGGCTCAAAGAACAGAGGGCATGATTTGAATTATGTGACATTTGTGTTTGCCTGATCAATAGCTTGTAGATAACCTAGGAACAGCTGTTGCTTTTCTGTGTGTCCATTAATTTGGCAATCAAGTCAGACAGTAACATAGGAGTCATATCTTTGATATCAAATACATACTTCAAACTAATTAGAAGTTGGAGAAACTAGAATATTTTTCAGACGTCATAAACATCTGTACTGTTGCCATGTACACAGGGGGCCATAGGAAGAGAATGTGGGAAAGAAACATGACCATTCCCGAATGCATTTTGCCACCTTACTTTTATCCATGACAGGAACTGTGAAGGTGTGGGACCCGAGGCAGAAAGATGACCCTGTTGCTAACATGGAGCCTGTACAAGGGGAACACAAGAGAGACTGCTGGACTGTGGCGTTTGGTGAGTTACTGAGCAACGCTTGGGTTTTAAGGATCAGATGGTGAAAGGTCCACAGCCTCAGAAGATTCCTGATCGTCTCTGGACAAGCTGTGTTGTGGCTATTCTTTCTAATTTAAAAAAATTCTTTATTTCCTATTTATTTGAAAGGCAGAGATACAGCCCTGCTGGTGCGTACTCTGGGAGGCAGTGAGTGATGGCCCCAGGGCTTGTTTGGTGGACTGCTCACAGAGTATAGTGAAGCAAAGAGTGAATGGCAGGCTCCACTATTTGCTGGGACAAGCTACCCACCTCACTTCTGATGCTTGGTTGTTTCATCTACAAAATGGTGCTAATACTAGAATTTACTTGATGGTGTTACTGTGAAAACTGAAAGTGTACACATGTTAGAATCATGCTTGCATTATGAAGTATTCAAAAACATTTGTTGTTAATAAAATGTGCTTCTCTGCCGTGATGCTGACTCTGTAGACCTCAGAACAGGTGCAACTTCCACCACACAGACACAAAGCCGGGACACACGCGGCACTGTTTTATACGGCACATCTTCAAATAAAGAGTTTTGTTCAGATTAAAAAAATAAAAATAAAAAAATAAAATGTGCTCTGTTTAGACAGTATTAACCTAGTTTAGTGCCATTACTGGAGCTAAACAGAATCTCAGATGCATATGGTAACCTAATCTTGTATTAACATTTTTTTTTTAAAGATTTATTTATTTATTTGAAAGGTAGAGTTACAGAGAGAGAGGGAGAGAAAGATCTTCCATCCACTGGTTCACTCCCCACATGGCTGCCAGGGCCAGGGTTGGGCCAGGCCAAAGCCAGAGCCAGGAAGCTCACCTGGGTTTCCCACATTGATGGCAGGGGCCCAAGCGCTTGGGCATCTTCTGTTGCTTTTCCCAGGTGTGTTAGCAGGGAGCTGGATCAAAAGTGGAGCAGCTGGTGTTAACCCAGTCTAACCTACTGCATCAGAATGCCAGCGCCTACATCACATTTTTTATAGAATATGTGGTTTTTTAGGAAATAGTTACTCCATTGCAGAATTATTTCTTATCATTTTGATAACTATTTCTCTATTAATATACTCAATATTAACTGATAGGGCTCTAATTGGCACTTGCCCTTGAAAATATGCTACTGCCAAAATTAAATTCCTTTTTGATGCTACAAGATATGGGCCATAGAATTTTCTTCCCTCTTTTTCTTAGTATTATTATCTTACATAGATAATTGGCATTAAGAACAGGATTTATCCTGGACTATTTTTAACTTTTTAATGTTGCTTTTGGGCTGTTATTGAATCAGAAAAATTTCATATTTCCAATTTTTAAAATAAGTTATTATATGGAGATATGAACTTAAAATGTATGCACTTTGGGGAGAAATTTCAGGGTCAGTATTTAGAATGACCATTTTAAAATTGGTGTCAGAATGGAAAAGTAATTATCTTTGGACTTGTTAAAACCTTTTCATTGTTGATCTCAGGGTTGTAAGTATAATTTGAACTATAGGACATTAAATTTTTAAAAAGTCCATTAATATGACAATTTTTTATGAATGCCAACTATGTACAAGTTACTGTGTGTGTGCAAATGTGAAACAAACTTATTTTAACCTCAAGAAGCTTATGGTTTAGAAAAGAGGGCCTGATGTTTATGTGAAGTGTGATAAGAGGAGGCAGGGAGAAACGCAGAAGGAATCCAGAGAGAGGTGACTGGGCAGGAAGACCATTTTGAGTCCGGACTAAAAATACACAGGACTTCAACCACTGAGCAGTGCTCAAGAACATAGGCAGAGGGAATGGTGGGTGGAATAGTCTTAGGGATGGTGCTGGACCCTCGCCAGAGGCATTTGAATGGCCCGGAGGTAGCTGTGAGCTTGCCTGGGGTTTTTGCATAGATGAGACGTGATCCAAGCTGTAGGAAAATTAACTGGTGATGTATCGCGGGGAGAGATGAGTGGCACAGGGGATATGAGCTCTGCACTTTTTGTGGTATTCCAGGCAAGACATAGGTTAGAAGCAACAAGACTGGAGCAGAGGCGAGGAGTCAGAAGATAATGTGCGTGTTGTGGCAGAATAAATACAATTTGGCATTTTCTTTTTCCTTAATACAAGGAACAAGGGAAAGGATTTGTCCAAAATGACTGAATGTTAAGTCTGGTTGTCCGGTGAATGATGTTATTGATTGATGTTAGTGAGTTCCCAGGGGTAGGGATGTTTGTAAGGAAAGGCAGAGTTCAGATTGGTGCCTGAGAGTATAAGGTGCCCATGGACTAGACAGGGGGAGTTCACCATGGAAATTCTGGGCTGGAGTTTGTGAAGAAGTTGGAGCAGCAGAGAACCAAGGCCTCACACAGGGACAGGGGCCACCCTCTCACTTAAAACTCTTTCCTCATCAAGAGGAACTCAGGGACTAAATGCTGGTAGGATGAATTTAGGTATTGATCATCCACATCACTAAAAATATGTCCCAGCATGCCTTATCTTTCAGATCTCCTGGCAGAGACAGAATAACACTAGAACAACATTTTGCAAAATAAGTTTTAAAGTAGTTGCTGTTGGCTTTCAAATATAGTTACTGCCAAAGAAAGTAATGAGAAACAGAGCTGTTTATCCTCCCACACCTCCCTCTATGTTTAAATGTATGAGGGTACTTCAAAAGTTCATGAAAATATGGAATTAAGGGTGAGTGTTTGCACAATGGGTTAAGCCTCTGCTTGGAACACCTGCATCCCATATTGAAGTGTCTGGGATTTAGTCCTGCCTCAACTTCTGAGCTGACTTCCTGCTGATGCACCCGCTTAGTAACAGATGATAGCCCAAGGCCTTGGGTTCCTGCCACCTCCATGGAGACCCGGATGGAATTCCAGGCTCCTGGCTTCCACCTGGCACAGCCCCAGCTGTGGCAGACATTTAGGGAATATAGATGGAAGAGCCATGTCTCTCTCTCTCTGTCTCTCTCTCTTTCTCTCTCATGACTTTCTTTCAAATAAATACATAGGTAAAACTTTTTTTTTAATACAAAACAAAAACATTATTTTGGTGCAAAAACTTTTTGAGATCCATGCATACCATATTTTTTTTCATAGCATGCATGTTTCATGGACTTTTGTAGACCCCTCGTAGTTGAGCTGCTCGTCTGTGAATATTTAGTATATGGAGAGCATGTTCTTTCAACTTAGAATCTAGTAAATACTTTCACATAGCTCTTCAGTAGAGATTTTCAGTGAATGAGCTTTATTTACAAAAAAAGGGCCATTAGATATCAAATTAGTAACCTTGATGTCCCAGTATGGCTGATAAAATAGGATTCCCATCCAGTGTGAGTTTTAAACATCTTGTTTTGCTCTGAGTTTTCTGTACAGTTTCATAGAACACTTTTTTTGCAGCATTTATGTTAGCATGATAAAGATCTGAAATGTTGTTATCTTGATTTCCAGGCAATGCTTACAATCAGGAAGAACGTGTGGTTTGTGCTGGCTATGACAACGGGGATATCAAACTCTTTGACCTCAGAAATATGTCATTACGGTGGGAGACAAACATCAAAAATGGGGTAATTGCATTCTAGTGCTTGCTGGTTTCTTTGAGCATGTCATCAGCCACCTCTGAACCACTACAAACAGAAAGTAGCTCTATTAACCCATCTCATCAACCCCTCTGCCAACGGTTCTTAAGCTTTTGGGGTCAGACTCCTTTGAAAATCTATAAAAACCATGAGTCCTCTCTTCGGAAAGTGAACACACACCCTGATCCTGTTTGTACAGTGCCAGGGAGTGACCTGCCCCTAAGAGCTTTCTGTGGTCCCTCTGGGTCATGCAGTGTGCTAACAAAACGAGCAACCGAGAGGCCTTCTCTTGCTAGGTTCAGGAAGCCAGGAGTAGCATTAGCCTCCCTGAGTACCCTCAGGTTTTTGGTTCCTGAGTTGTGCACCTTTGGTAGAGAATGTGGTTCCTTCCTGAACTGTCTAAAAGAATGGAGAAAGCTGCATTATGACTTTCCAAATGCACCCACTGAACATGGGAAGGCAAGATGGCTTTGTTTATTAACAGGGGAGAAATTTCTTTACACTAACAGTACTGGCAGTATTGATTGAAAAGACAGAATGGTTGTTTAAAAAGTGCTTTCACATGATTTGATCATTATAAAGCTCTTTTACTTAGCTTCAAAGAGCCTCTTTTGTAAAAATGAGGAGACTATCAGTAATAAATATGTTCTCTTTTCAGGTGTGCAGCTTGGAGTTTGACAGAAAAGACATAAGTATGAATAAGTTAGTAGCTACATCTCTGGAAGGAAAATTCCATGTTTTTGACATGAGAACACAGCATCCAACCAAGGGTTTTGCCTCTGTTTCAGAAAAGGTAAATATGAGGAAAAATGTCTTTCTATGAAGAGGAGTGATGGCTTGTTTTAGATGGATAAATAGAATGAGTCACCAAGGTTCCTTCCAGGTCTTTATGTGAAGGAAGCTATTTTTGATACATTCTTGTGGGATCTTGACAAGTTTTCTGTGCAAAGAGTACTTTCCCAAAGTTTATCAACTTTAGACTTCTTGAATAAAGATCTTAGTTAGCTAGGAATCTGATTTTGCAGTATAGCAACAATTACAAAAAAAAAAAAAAAAACTAGCTAAGGTGAAAAATTGGATCGCCAAAACCCAACCTGATGTTTTCTGATAAATACGTGTTTGTTCTGATACCTAATTCTGTATTTTTCAAAATAGATCAGTATATATACATTATGCTATTTCATCACATTTTATTTTTTAATGTTTTTTGCTGTTTACATGAAATTATTTACAGAGCTCATTTCTGTAATTGATACATAGCAGGTGTTCATAAATGCTTATTTATTTCTAACATTGCTTTGTTTTAAATAGCAGTCAAGGTAGTTTACAGGGAAACCTGGCATTGCAGCATTGGAAAAACAGATGAGGAAAACCTGACTACAGGAAAATACTAGTTAAAAACCAAGAAAACATTATGGGGGGGAAGCCATTGTAATCCATAAGCTGTACTTTGGAAATTTATATTCATTAAATAAAAGTTAAAAAAAAAAAAAAACAAGAAAACAGTGAAGGATCACATAAGATCGATGCTGAAATGTCCTGTCATTCGCAAGAGGTGGGCTGGAACTGCGACTCGAGCCACACATATAAGTAAAAGATCAGTTAGAGATTGGTAGTTTCATGTCAAGAAAAAAAATCAGTTGCTTAAGAAGTGAGACTTTCCTCCCTTACTCCCTCTCCTGCCTCCATGGATTCATTAGGATGTCTCAGATCTTCCTATTTTATCTTATTATTATGTATAAATTACCATCATTGCCTGATGAACTGAATTCTTAACAAGTAGCTATAAATTATAATTTTTTGCCTTTGTCATTGCAGAATATATTAACTATCTAGCACCAATATACAGGACTTTACTAAGTTGTATTCCATATATAATTTGCAGCACATTATCTGTAATAGTAACCTCTCGAAAATTTGATTGTTATTTTTAGTTAATCCAGTAATTGCTAAATCTGTCATATAAGTGACTCTCATATATGTTAAGAGGTCATTTCCCTACTTGCTTTTAGTGTTTTTCTCAATTTCCAGAAGAAAAAGAGAAGTTAAAGAAAAGACAAAATAAGTTTCAATAGCTTAAGTGGAATCACTTGGGAATTCTCATGCACGTAAAGTGTGTTTTTTGAAGTATGTGTTTTTATCTGCTAATGCAAGTTCTCTAGAAAGACTTAAGATCAAGTGTCAAGGCTGATCACTAAGATGTGAAGTGTGCAAGTGTGGCTTAGATCAAGTCAGCCAGCCTCACTGCTTGTGTAAAATAGAAGTCATTTACTCATTCCCCTCCTTCCTTTCTTCTTCTTTCTTTCTCTTCCTCCCTCTGTCTTTTTTTCAAGTTCCTCCACGGTGAATATGGCATTGCTAGGATGGATTTACTGGGCTACTGTTGAGGTGCTGACAAAGTGCTAACCTTGCTGTTTTTTAATCTTTTAGTTTAATGTGACCGCTAAAGGCATTGACTTATTATGACTGTAAACAGTGTCTTTAGTCATTGTGTCCCTTATCTTGAAGACCAGACAAGCAAATGCTAATACAGTGAAAATATTGTTCTGGGACCTCCAAGGTAAAATTCAGCCTGTAACTGGGAATGTTGTATGTTCTCCACGCAGTTCTGCCGTGAAACTAAAGACTTGCAGGAATTAAAATTCAGATAGGCATTTGGCGCAGTGATTAAGATGCCTGCATCCCATATTGGAGTACCAGGATTTTTATCCCAGACCCTCTTCCCCCATTCTGATCCGTTTTCCTGCTGACGTCAACCCTGGGAAGCAGCAGGTGGTGGCTCCAGTACTTGGGTCCCTTCTACCTACGTGGGAGAACCAGGCTGATTTCCAGGCTCCTGGCTTTGGCCTGGTCCAGCCCAGGCTCTTGGAGGCATTTGGGGAGTGAACCAGTGTTTAGGTCTGTTTTCCCTCTCTTTGTCTGTCTCTTTATCTGTCTCTTCCTGCCCCCTCCCCACCATCTGCCTTTCAAAAAAATGAAGATAAATATAAAAGTTTAAAAGATCCAGTCTTCATTTTTTCCTTAAGAAATTTTTGTAGTTTGAGTATTTTTTCCCTCAATCTGAGCTGGAGATATTTAAAGGTATAAAATCTACCTTCATAATTTATATGGTACTGTAAACTTCAATGGACTTTTATCTTTCTTTTGTTTTAATCAAGCAGCACTTTGTTTCGTAAAGCAATAAAGAAAAATGGTGCTCTTTCTAGTTTCTGATGGGCCCCTATAAATCTGTGTAGCCATTATAAAGAGACTACCCAGAAAAAAAAAAAAAAAAGGCTTACTTATTTCTATAGCAGCCAAAGGTGTAGTAGTAAAAATGCTTTATTCCCAGGGCCTCTCTTTGAAGGCACCATTCAGCATATAAACCAATGTGTCCCTCTCATCCTGTTTAGGCCCACAAGTCTACGGTGTGGCAGGTCCGACACCTGCCGCAGAACAGGGAGCTCTTCCTGACGGCCGGGGGCGCGGGCAGCCTTCACCTCTGGAAATAGTGAGTGTCTGCCTGGGGCCTTGCTCCCTTTGCGGTTCCTTGTGGGTGTGAAGTGGGATTCGATTGAACCTTTTTGTCTTGTTTCCTCCTGTGCCTTGCTTCGTTTTGGTATGATTTTAAATTCCATGATGTTACATAACTATTGTTTTGTAAGCTTTTTTTTCCCTTTACTCAGTCTTTATTTCACACTTAGTAAATATTCACCTTCTTTTGACACACCAAATATATTTGTCATTACTTTGTGTCTTTATTGCAGAACAAGAAGCAGTTCTTTTCATAGATTTTGAAATCATAATTTTTGAGAATGTGACAAATCTGAACAAAGACTTTTGTCAAATATTGTCTTCTAGTTATTAGAGCGTTACCCTAAGAAGATAGGCAAGGGATGGGAACACTTAGCTTACAATCCTGATCATTCCCCTGGCTAAATGCAGGTAACATCATTGTCATAGAAGCAAAGCATCTCCAGGACCAACCTCTCACAGGGTTTGCTTTCTGCTTCAGGGCTGTTCCCATACCCTGTGCCCTGAATACTGAGGGCCCTCACGTGGTAGGTACTAGGTCAGCTGCTAGTTTTAAAGACTTAATAAAAATTGGAACGTGAATGGTATTTCTGAATACTTTTATTAATGAAACAATATATAGTTGGAAGGGGGAAAAAAACTGAAATCTTTCTCTAAAATCACTCAGGAAAAACAAACACAGAAGCCGATAAACGAAGGAGTTTTCAAAAATAACGTTTGGCTAATGATGTAAGAAGAAAGCTACCAGCCTTACTATATCTGGGGTTTTTACATTTACAGAATCCTTCTCTATCTGTTAGCTCCTTTTGAAGCTAGGAGAGGTTCTGAAACACTCTCGGAAAGACCTTGTTAAAGTATGTAGGGATCCAACCGACTCAAAACACTGGGAGTGCCTGCTTTAGATCAGAATGAGGAGGTTTCCGTGGGCAAGAAAGGAAGGAGAAGTGTTCGGAGACTGGGCCAGGCACGCAGGCCGTGTGTGAATTCCCCTTTTCCAGGCGCTTTGCCCCCGAGCTTCCCTAATGAGTCCATGCTTCCCCCGCCCCTGCCAGGCTCCGCCAGTGCCTCTAGGTGACCCGTGCAGCGTGCAGCGGCATGCCACTGCTTTACAGTCTCCAGGCTGAGTACTTGAAGAACAGGTTCCAGTTTGCTTTGTAACCCACACAGGAACACATTTTCAAGCAGAATAATGAATTTTGTGATCTCAGTAAAGCTGGCTCTGTGTGAAATTAGAAATGAGACATTTATCTCAACGTGAACTTTAGTCCTTCCTGTGATGAATGGCTAGTCTAATCTTCACATTGGTTTGGAGCTTTGCTGACAAGGGTTGGGCCAGTAAAGAGAATTGGTTTAAGAAAAAAATACTTAGCTTTGTTTCCATATACTGGTCTGCCTTGGTGCTTATACAATTAAATTATAAATATTTATTAAGCACTTTTTTTAAAAAAATTTATTTTATTTTTTGAAAGTCAGAGTTACAGAGTCAGAGAGAGGGAGAGAGAGAGAGAGATCCTCTGGTTCACTCTCCAAATGGCCACAATGGCCAGAGCTGGCCCAGACCGACCCAAGCCAGGAATCAGAAACTTCTTCCGGGTCTCCCATGTAGGTGCAGGGGCCCAAGCACTTGGACCACCCTCTGCTGCTTTCCCAGTCCATTAGCTGGGACCTGGATTGGAAGTAGAACAGCCGAGACTCGAACTAGCACCTATATGGGATGTCCACGTTGCTGGGGTCAGCTTTACCGCTACGCCACAGCACTGCCCCCTCTATTGAGGGCTTTAAGAATTCCTAGAAGAGCTCATCTAGTTATTCAGCATTTGTTTCTTTGAATGATCCCCAATATGCTGATTCTTTTGAGTATTTGAAACACAGATGCACACACACACACACATACCTTTAAGCTAATAGAAAACAGAGATTTTTAAAAAGTCTTTATGTTATCTTTTAAAGACTAAATAGCTACAGGCTTTACCAGGAGGTATCCGAAAAACATCTGTAGGTAGACTATTTATTCTTTCAATCAAAATAATTTGCAGGCTCTAAGAGGGCAAGATTATCTAATACTAAGTTATCTGCCTATTGCTTCTCTTACCATTTTTGCTCTCCTTGCTTGCTTTGTGCCTCTTAAACTCTTGTCCTTTACGAGCATTTTGGTGTGAAGGAGGTGTCATAATGGATGCGTAGGAGCTTGGAAAGGCCTTCTGAGGAGGGGTCCCTCCATATCCCACCAGCTCCTTCTGTATCCCACACCTCTTAAAAAGAGGGCTGTTTTTTCTGTCTCCCCTCTCAGATTGGTCAGACCAGGTCATGTCAATGAGTTGTTACATTTCAGCTCTTCTTACTTTATACATTTATATCTTCAGCTGAAAAAAATAAGCCAATGTTCTCAGAATCGTTTGTTCCTTCTTTGAAGCAATGATGTTTAAAAAGTCTAAAATCTACACCGAGCAGCAGCTTCCCACATAAATGGTACACAGAAGGTCCTCAGGTTTGGATCTGTAAGGTGGAGCTCCACTGTCAGTTTCCATTCTGATAGATGAGGTTCCGTGGATGTTACCACAGCTTTCGTTTTGCATATATTGTTTGCCTGTGCTGAATAGCAATCCAAATTTAGAGAAGAATTACAATGAAAGGTTATTAACAGCACCAGGTACATTTGTTAAAGAATGCTAGATCAACCTCACATTCTTTAATATTTTCATATTAAAAAGAGAAAATGCAGGAAATACAGGTGTATGTTGAATAAAAGCAATATCTAGAGGATTTTAGTAAAACTAACCCTTCTTTGTGAGATGTTTTGGGGCTTGGGTTGAGGATGGAATAGTGTCTTTTTATTTGCATACAACTCAACAGTATAAAGATTCTTTATTAGTTACAGTAACCAACTTAGGAATCAAAATAGTGTCATTGAAGTGTATGTGTCAAACTGGAATGGTGAATGCGAGGATTGATCTCTCCTGACCGCTTCAATCTTGTTTTCAGCGAATACCCTGTTCGACGGTCAAAGAAAGATTCTGAGGGAGTAGACATGGGAGTTGCGGGCTCCGTCAGCCTCCTGCAGAATGTGACGTTGTCGACCCAGCCCATTTCCAGTCTGGATTGGAGTCCGGATAAAAGAGGCCTCTGCGTCTGTAGTTCATTTGACCAAGTGGTGAGAGTACTGATTGTTACAAAACTCCACACACTCTGATCTGAAGACTTCGGACTTGAAACCTTCCGGAGGGACGTACATGGAGTTTAAGATGTGGATCTTAATGCTGGGCTCCCCTGACCTGCATTGACCAGATTTGGATTTGGCTCATGAACAAAGGCCCCAGATGCAAACCTCCAGGCCAGCCCCAGCCTGACCCTGGGTGTGCTCGTGAGCGTGCCACACGCTGGCTTGCTGTCGTGTATGGGAACCCCAGGACCAGGTCTTAACCCCATCTCCATTTCCAATACAAAGTCAGTAGTTGTCAATATTTCAACATGTTTCAGGTTTACTCTGTGTTCCACATTTTATCCTCACACTGGCGGTGTGTTTCAGTGTTGATAACGTGATGCTAGGAATCACTGCATTTGGTTTCGAGTAGTTTGCCTTGGGAAAAAACTGTGAGTTAACCTCCATTACTACATTGTAAGAGATTTTAGTGTCAGCGAGCTTTATTTTATAAAATACCAAAGTGGAACTGTCAGGCTGTGTCCAACAGTATAACTCGAAATGAAACAGTGATTTACAAAGGCCTGTCTATTACCTGCAATACAGGAGTGAAGTCAGTAGCAGTTTTGGTTATTGATTACTGCATATGAAGGTGAGATGTTCAAGATTATGGGAGTTTTGTAGGCCTATTTTTGGCCAATCTTTTTTAATATATTCGATGACTATAAACTTGTGTTTCTGAAAGCTATGGAAGCTTTAGTTCTGTTAATATTGTTAATAAAGTCAATATCATCACTTTTATTTGCTTTATAAGTGTTTAATGAGAACTTCTTCATTCACTTTTTTTTTAATGATCATTGTATGCTTACTAGCTAAGCCCCTGAAGCACAGAGTTTATCACACTTCTGAAATTTCCTCTTCCCCACCTGCATTCAAGAGGACAGAGCCACCTAGAACATTTGTCACATGGAAAGTTTTGGTTATGTCAGGGGTTCGGGGAGAGTCATTTGTTTGGACTGTTCAGTTCAGAAGATGAGCATCAGTTCCCCAAATATTTTATAAAACAATGCTGCTCTCTTATCATAAAAGTAAAAATTAATGTGAACTTACAAAAAACCATATCGCTGCTGGGTTTTTTTGTTTGTTTGTTTGTTTGTTTTTAGTTTTCAATGAAAACTTGGAAAATTTGTGAAAATCCCTCTTAGATCACTTTAATTTGGTAGTGTAAATAGAGTTTTAAGTCAAAAAGGATAAGTACCTATATTTCTTTTTTTTTTTTTTTAAAGATTTTATTTATTTATTTGACAGAGTTACAGACAGTGAGAGAGAGACAGAGAGAAAGGTCCTCCCTCTGCTGGCCCACTCCCCAAATGGCCGCAATGGCCAGAGCTGCGCCGATCTGAAGCCAGGAGCCAGGCGTCCCCCTCTCCAGTCTCCCATGCAGATGCAGGGGCCCAAGCACCTGAGCATCCTCTACCACCCTCCCAGGCCACAGCAGAGAGCTGGACTGGAAGAGGAGCAACCGGGACTAGAACTGGTGCCCATATGGGATGCTGGTGCTGCGGGCGGAGGATTAACCTAGTGCACCATGGCGCTGGCCCCAGTACCTGTGTTTCATTAGATCTCAGATGACACTGGTTGTAAGATTATCTGCTACCACTGAGGAGGAAGAATCCTGCTCGTGAAATGATGACCTGGTGTTTTCTTATCTCTTTGTTTTCCCTCAATTGAATGTTCTTTTGGATATATTTAGACATTAACTTTTTCACTATGTACCACTGTAGTGCCCTCCTTAGGGAAATATACAGAATGAACTTGGCATGATCCTCCTCGAATTTCTTCATATTGAGTCTGATCGTTCCAAATCACTTTTTGCAATCTGAGTCATCGGTGTTCAGGTTTTCCCTTACAATAATGTCCCTCGTACACAAAGCGTGTCGGTGGTGCAGTACGTTCTTTAACGTGTGCTCCAGTCTCATCCTCAGGATGTTCTTTCAGCTAATTGGCACTTACTGAGTTAATTAATTAATTGATACACATTTTGTTGTACACACGCAGGCAGTAACACTGGTCATGACTGCTGCCTGGCTGGACCAAGTTCATTTCCATTGTCTGATGCCATGTAACAAGCCACTGCAGAACCTCATATCTTACAGTGATAACCATCATGAGTGCTTTGCTTGGACATCTGTGATTTGGGCAGGACTCCACGAAGTGCCAGCCCGTAGCTCTGCTTAAGGCTGGCAGATCAGCTTCCAAGAAAGCATCTACTTATGTGACTTGCAGGTTGTTGTTGACTGTCAGCTGGGACCTCAGCCAGACCCGAGAACCAGGGATATGGCATGGGTTTCCTTGGAGCATGGTGGCCAGGTTCCAAGGGCGTGCAACACAGGCAAAAGCTATCTTGCTTTGAATGGCCTAGCTTTATAATTCACTCAGCCTCCCTTTTACCATACTCTTTCTCTTGAGGCACTCACAGTCTCAATCTCACCCCTCCAATTCAATGGGAGAAGATATAAGTTACTCTTGTTTTTCAAATTTTTCAAATTTTCAAAGAGAGATCTTCCATTCACTGATTCATTCCCCAAATGCTCACAACAGCCAGGGCTGGGCTGGGCTAAGAGCTTCTTCAGGGTCTCCCACATGGGTGCCAAGGGCCCATTCACTTGGGCCATCCTCTGCTGCTTTTCCCAGGCCATCAGTGGGGAGCTGGATCAGAAGTGGAGCAGCCAGGAGAAGAATCTGTGCCTCTGGGATGCAGGCATTGCTGGGTCTGGCTTTACCCACTACACCTCAGTGCCAGCCCCGAAGCTGGCTCTTTCAGATGAGTGGCAGGGACCCAAGTGCCTGAGCCATCACCTGTGCCTCCCGGGGTGTGTGTGAGCAGGAAGCTGGGTCACAAATAGAGAAGCTGGAACTCAAACCAGGCACTCTTACATGGGGTGTAGGATCTCAAGCCTCGCCTAAACTGTACCAACTGCTTCTACACTTTTTTTTTTTTAAGGATTTATTTATTTATTTGGAAGAGATACAGAGACAGAAGGATCTTCCATCCACTGCTTCACTCCCCAAATGGCTCTAACGGCCAGGACTAGGCCAGAGCAAAGCCAGGAGCTTTTTCCAGGTCTCCCACATGGGTGCAGGAGCCCAAAGACTTGAGCCATCTTCTGCCGCTTTCCCCAGTGCATTAACAAGGAGCTGGCTTAGAAGCAGATTATCTGGGACCCCAAACAGCGCCCATATGGGATGCTGGCATTGCAGACAGTGGCTTAAGCTGCTGCACCACAGCGCCAGCCCCACTTCTGCCCTTCCTAGTGGAGGCTCTCCTAGGTTCTGACTTCCAGTGAGTGTGCAATGAGACATATGCACTGACAGTGTTTAGAGTAACTCATCCAGGCCTTAGTGAAACCTTAGAACACATCTCAGGACCGTGAGGCTCTAGGACATCATGCACGTTTTTACTGTAGGTTTGTTTGCAGTCTTTAGCATTCACCTAGGGCGCTTTGCTAGGTGTGATGGTAAACTATGGGATGTTGGTAAAGGATCCCTGGATTGTGGGGCCTTGGGATCTTCCAGGCAAATGCCACTTTGTAAAGAAGTTTTTCCTTCCTTCAGTCACTAGATAAAGCAAAGTAGATAAAGCATGGCTTGTAGGCTTTGAATGTAAGGCTGGCTTGTGCCACCTGATTATTATATGACAATCTGCAGTCAAGTCAGTGGCTAGTTTGAAAACTAAGTGAGTAGTGGATTTTTGGCAATCTTTAAAAAAAAAAAAAAAAACTGGTTGTTTATTTTTATTCTGGAAGCCCCCATCCCTGATGGGCCATTCTCGTTGTGCCGTGTAGCTCCTCCTTGTCACTCTTGATGGCATTGGCTTGCCAGGCCCCTGTTTGTACAGAGCCCTCTCAAGCTAGACTGTACTTGGCGATCACACTGAAACGGGTCCTGCTGCTCCCCTGAAAGAGCTGGGGGCCCTGGGCCCGAGCTGCTCTCAGTCCCTTGTGCAGCCAGCTGAGGACACAGGATGCTAGGCAGTGTCCCCCACTCCATTGCGCACCCCGGAATGCAGCCTGCAGTGGAGAGAAATCCTTTGGCTAGTGGACGCCTCCCCCCACTTCCCTCCTGAGGCCAGGATGAACAGGTGGCAACGTGAACGCTCTGCTTCCTCCTGGGAATCTGTGCCACTGTGTAGGGACTCCAGGGAAAGGGCTCCTGAACCCCAGGAGCGGAATGGTGGTGATTAATCAGAACACACAGAGGGAGCAGGTGCGGAGTGTCCTCAACACCATGGCCACGAGTGCAGGGGTTCTGTGTACTTTGCATCAGACATCAAGTTTGAATGAACAAGTGGGATTTTTGACCTTGTGTTCTTAAATCATAGAGACTCAGAATAAACACAGCCTCCACTCCTAGGGAAGACATAGAAGTAGTAACAGCTGTGGCTACCGTGGCATTTATACAGCAGGGCCAGAGCAGTGTTCATGTAGAATTCTTTAGCAATTAACCTGATGGTGTACTTAAGTTCCAGCTCTGTTCTTAAGCCAACTTAAAACCAGGCCACTCAGCAATGTCCTTCAGACAACATTCCATAATTGTTGATTGGTGTTTAAAAGGGTGGGGCCGGCACTGCAGCTCAATAGGCTAATCCTCCACCTGCGGTGCTGGCATCCTGGGTTCTAGTCCTGGTTGGGGCGCCGGTTCTGTCCCGGTTGCCCCTCTTCCAGGCCAGCTCTCTGCTGTGGCCAGGGAGTGCAGTGGAGGATGGCCCAAGTCCTTGGACCCTGCACCCCATGGGAGACCAGGAGGAAGCACCTGGCTCCTGGCTTCGGATCAGCGCGGTGCGCCGGCTGCAGCGGTCATTTGGGGGGTGAACCAATGGAAGGAAGACCTTTCTCTTCTCTCTCTCACTGTCCACTCTGCCTGTCAAAAAAAAAAAAAGGAGGTGAAATGACAAATGAGCACAGTAACTACAGAAAAAAGTCCATCTTATTTTGGCCTGATTTTCTCAAAGTATCTTTATTTGTTAGGATCAGGTTCAGCTCAATGTAACTGAAAATCCAACGTATTGATTTCCCTCCCCTCTCTTTTGTGAAAATCCATGTTGGCAGTCCATGGTGCTGTGGGTGGCTCCACAACAGCCAGGGACCTCACTCCCTTTTTCTCTTGTTTCTCCACATTCTTATGTATTTTTTGCTCCAACATCTAGTGTGGCTGCTCCAGCTCCTACCATCACATGCATATTCTATGCCATCAGAAAAGCAAGAATGGTAAGAAAAAGGACACTTTGGCTTAAGAACCCATTTATGCCTTCATCCATTGGCTGGGGTTTGCCCATGTGTCCACACCCCTCCTAGTGAGACGAGAAAGGTAGTCTTTATTCTGTGCAATGAGATAGTTGGCTAAGTGTCTGGGGTCCCGAGGAGAGCAGAGTAATGGGCAGTAGGAGGAGAAAGAGGGGTCTGGCCACAGTGAGAGAGAACAGTGAAGCTCTCCTGTGGAGTTGCAGGTCGGCTGTGAGCAGCGCTTGCTTGTTCGGCTGGATCTGGGTCTGGGCGCCCCGTACAGCACTCACTCCAGTCCTCTCCATTATCTGGGACAAACGAGGCAGTGGAGTCCATGGTTTTTCCTTTCCTGGGAGTCATTTTTATTATCTTGGATGTACATTTCACAAAAACAGGAAGGAAAATTCGCCCTCAAAGCTCAAATTCATTTTCTATTCTAAATTTATTTTTGGGGGGGTTATTTGTTTTGAGTCCTAAATACTGGTTCCAAAGACAAGTACAGTAAAGGAGCAGTTAACCTCACGCCTTCCCACAGACTCACCAAGGACAGGACACTTACAATCCCGTGTATTGGCCTACAGTCACTTCTGCTGGTGATTTAGGTGGGTATGGTTTGTATTTATATGGGAAAAATAATTTTTCCTGTGAATGTCTAAGCGCAAAATGATTTCATCGTTTTTCTGCATGGGAACAGCCAAATGTTTCTGGCAAACTCGTAAGGTTCTTGGGACATGAAATGCAGTGAAAGCCAAGGCCTGTCAGCTCTTCCCCCAGCACGCTGAGTGGAGCCACTTCCCCTGGGGAAGGAGGTGCTCTCTGCCAGAGCTGGGAACTGCCAATCCCAGGCCTCTGTCCTAACTGAAGATGTGGTGGTGCGCTGTCCCCTTGTGGGCAATGCAGGCACTGCAGGCCGTTCACCAGAGAAGAAAATAGATTTTGCCTTCCAAAAGCAACTGGAAAAATCCATGCTATTTGATTCCCAGGAGATCACAAGTCCTCTTGAACCTTGAGAAAGACATTATCTGATGGAAATTTCTTCCAAAAATTCTAATGTATTTGTGGAAAAAAAGTCACTTTGAATATGGCAACACTATACAGCATGAATATGCTTGTTTTTACACAATAGATTTCTTAGCCAAAAAGTGTCAAAATAGCCACAAAAGTGGGGCTGGCATTGTGGTACAGCAGGTTAAACTGCTGTCTGCAATGCTGGCATCCCATATGGCCACGGATTCCAGACCCAGGTCCTCCACTTGAGATCCAGCTCCCTGCTAATGTGCCTGGAAAAGCTCCAGAGGATGGCCCAAGTGCTTGGGCCCCTACATGCACGTGAGAGACCTGGATGCAGCTCCTGGCTCCTGGCTTTGGATTGGCTCAGCTCTGGCCATTGCAGCCATTTGGGGAGTGAACCAACAGATGGAAGATTATCTCTCTGTCTCTCTGTCCCTCTCCCTCTCTCTGTAACTCTGCCCTTCAAATAAAATAAATCTTTTTTTTTTTAAATAGCAACAAAAAGTCATCACTTTAATTCAAGATTCAGTCTTATTTTTGAAACCATGATAGTTTAATTCCAAGAAAAAAATTAGATTAAAATTTTATTCAAGTTGTTTTTAAAAATGTATTTATTATCCACTGGTTTTCTTCCCAAATGGCCACAGGGGCCAGGACAAGGCTGGGCAGAAATCAAGAGCTGGGAGCAGTTCCAGGTCTCTCATGGGTGGCAGGGACTTAACCACTTAATCTGTCACCTGCTCCCTCCGAGGGTGCAAATTAGCAGGAATCTGGATGGGAATGGAGCCAGGACTCGAACCCAGGCACTCTGATATGGGATGTGGTCATCTGAGTCAGTGGCCTACCACAAGGCCAAGTGCTCACCCCTCTTTGACTTTTATGAAGTGAGGAATTATTCTATAAAGTAAATAGTAATATTCTCTGAGTTCTGGTTGTAATAAAGTATTTCTCAAAGGAAGTGCTTCTTTACGCCGTCACTTAATTTCCTGCACGCACTCCATGAGTCTCTCCCCACCTTCTTTGCTCCCGATTTGCATGAGATTCGCCCACTGGTTTTCAAAGCCGCTTTGGCACTAGCAAATTAGCGCTCAGGAGCCCTCTACCTGCCCACCCTGGTGCTGTGCACCACGGAGCCAAAACAAGCAACACAGAATACACAGTGTGCTCCAAGAGAATCAAGTTCTCGCACACACAAGAGAAGATGCTCACACCTTAAACGCAGGCCCCTGCGTTTAAGCCTGCTTCAAACTTTTCTTCTTTATCACGCCCAGGCCTTTCACAGCCAATCCGAATGTCAGCTCTGCAAGAGGTCCCTGAGGCCGGCACCCAATCTCTTCACCTGCAGACAGCCCAGGCTCCACGCGACTGACCCATGGCACCTCTCTGCAAGAAGCCAGGGCAAGGCTAAGCTTACGGAGCCGAGCCGAAACTGAGAACAGGTGCGCAAATAACACCGCATTCAAAGGCGATAAGGGTAAGCAAACAGTCTGCCAGGAAGGACCAGAAGCAGAGTTTTGGCTCTTGCTGGCTCTGCAGATAAAAGAGTGTTTGATCTGGGCTGAGCACAGCCCTTATCTGTGAAAGATAACATTCACACTCAGAGGGAGGCTCTGCTTGGGTTCTGCAGGTTTGCCACCACTGCAGTGAGGGCTGGCCTGCCCCACACTCTGCTGAACCCCGGGTCCAGAACAATGGAGCCGGGGACATTCTGTGAGCCGCCACCCAGGGGTCCCTGGCCTCCCAAGAGATCACACAGACTACAGAACCCTAAGAGACAGACACAGAAGTCTCCCCAGGGGAGTTCTGTGGCCCTGGGCTCCGCTAATCTACGGAGGGCCACTTAGGGCATGCTATGGATTTTCCAAATCTGCTCAGTTAAGCTTCTTAGGCGGGAGAAATGTCAGGAGCCCCATTCTCTCTCCTCTCTCTCTCTCACTGTTCAATTATTGAGGCTAAGAAAGCAGTGGGAAAGAAGAAAAAAAGAAAGAAACCAGTGAAGAATGAACCGGGGGAAAAGCCCTCCCCACCAATTCTCATGCATTAGACCCGCGATGCCTCGCCCCAGCACAGCCACAGTGGCTGACATTTGTGATGAAGGCCGCGGCAGTCAGCAGGAGCTCTGGCGATGGAAATGCCAGGGGCCTTCAGCAAGTGCATGGAAACGTGTTTTTTTTTTTTTTAAAGAAAACTTTTATTTAATAAATATACATTTCAAAAGTATAACTTTTGGATTATAGTGGTTTCTCCCCCATAACCTCCCTTCCACCCACAAACCATCCCATCTCCTACTCTTTCTCCCATCCCATTCTTCTTAAGATTCATTTTTAATTATCTTTATATACAGAAGATCAACTCTATACTAAGTAAAAATTTCAACAGATTGCACCCTCACAGACATACAAAGTATAAAGTACTGTTTGAAGACTAGTTCTACTGTTAATTTGCATAGTACAACACATTAAGGACAGAGATTCTACATGGGGAGTAAGTGCACAGTGACTCCCGTTGTTGATTTAACAATTGACACCCTTCTTTATGACGTCAGTAACCACCCGAGACTCTTGTCATGAGCTGCCAAGGCTATGGAAGCCTCTTGAGTTCACCAACTCCTACCTTATTTAGACAAGGCCATAATCAAAGCAGAAGTTCTCTCCTCCCGTCAGATAAAGGTACCTCCTTCTTTGATGGCCTGTTCTTTCCACTGGGATCTCACTCACAGAAATCTTTCATTTAGGTCATTTTTGCCACAGTGTCTTGGCTTTCCATGCCTAAGAAATTCTCATGGGCTTTTTAGTCAGATCCAAATGCCGTAAGGGCTAATTCTAAGGCCATAGTGCATTTGTCATGTTATGAGTCTGCTGTGTGGCCTGCTTCCCATGTTGGATCATTCTCTCCTTTTTAATTCTTTTTTTTTTACCTATATATATATTTTTTTAACTTTTATTTAATGAATATAAATTTCCAAGTACGGCTTATGGATTACAATGGCTTCCCCCCCATAACGTCCCTCCCATCCGCAACCCTCCCCTTTCCCACTCCCTCTCCCCTTCCATTCACATCAAGATTCATTTTCGATTCTCTTTATATACAGAAGATCAGTTTAGCATACATTAAGTAAAGATTTCAACAGTTTGCTCCCACACAGAAACATAAAGTGAAAAATAATAGATGATTTTTTAAATGATGATGAAATCAGATCAGAGCTATTGTCATGTTTAATTCCAGTGAGAGTCAAGTTGGGAATTGATAATTTCTTCTTATTTTTTTTTTTTTTACAGAAGATCAGTTTAGTATACATTAAGTAAAGATTTCAACAGTTTGCACCCACATAGAAACACAAAGTGAAATATACTGTTTGAGTACTCATTATAGCATTAAGTCTCAATGTACAGCACATTAAGGACAGAGATCCTACATGAGGAGTAAGTGCACAGTGACTCCTGTTGTTGACTTTACAAATTGACACTCCTGTTTATGGCATCAGTAATCTCCCTATGCACCAGTCATGAGTTTCCAAGGCTATGGAAGCCCCTTGAGTTCTCTTATCTTGTTTAGACAAGGTCATAGTCAAAGTGAAGGTTCTCTCCTCCCTTCAGAGAAAGATACCTCCTTCTTTGAAGACCTGTTCTTTCCACTGGGATCTCACTCACAGAGATCTTTCATTTAGATTTTTTTTTTTTTTTTTTTTTTTTTGCCAGAATGTCTTGGCTTTCCATGCCTGAAATACTCTCATGGGCTTTTCAGCCAGATCCGAATGCCTTTAGGGCTGATTCTGAGGCCAGAGTGCTGTTTAGGACATCCGCCATTCTGAGTCTGCTGAGTATCTTGCTTCCCATGTTGGATCACTCTCCCCTTTATTTATTCTATCAGTTAGTATTAGCAGGTCCTAGACTTGTTTATGTGCTCCCTTTGACTCTTAGTCCTTTCATTATGATCAATTGTGAACTGAAATTGATCACTTGGACTAGTGAGATGGCATTGGTACATGCCACCCTGATGGGATTGAATTGGAGTCCCCTGGTATGTTTCTAACTCTACCATTTGGGGCAAGTCAGCTTGAGCATGTCCCAAATTGTACATCTCTTCCCTCTCTTATTCCCACTCTTATGTTTAACAGGGATCACATTTCAGTTAAATTTCAACACTTAAGAATAACTGTGTGATAATTACAGAATTAAACCAGTCATATTAAGTAGAACAGACAAAAAAAACTACTAAGAGGGATAATGTATTAAGTTGTTCATTAACAGTCAGGACTATGCTGATCTCTCCTTTTTAATTCTATCAATTATTATTAGCGTCTTATTTATGTGATCCCTTTGACACTTAATCCTATCTTTTGATCAATTATGAACTTAAACTGATCACTTTAACTAGTAAGATGGCATTGCTACCAGCCAACTTAATGGGATTTGGAGTCCCATGGCACGTTTCTAGCTCTACCATTAGGGAGGGGTAAGTCTGAGAGAGCGTGTGTCGAACTGTACATCTCTTCCCTCTCTTATTCCCACTCTTGGAAATGCATTTTAAGAAAACACTCTGCATGGACATCAAGATTTTTTTGCACCAAAATAAACTCATTTTTTCCTTCCACTTTCTGTGAAGTTGTTGAAGTCCACTCGTGTGTTCTGTCTCAAGAATGCAAACTTCGCCTTGGCACTTCTGTGCACATGGGGAGGCTGCTGGAGGCGTTTTGGAAAAATCGTTTCCCCATATGGACTTAAGGGTGTAAGTCATTTTACAACTGCGATCGCCGTGAGCGTTGCCCTGGAGGGGTCCTGGGGAGAGCAGAGAGAGCACAGTAGCTGAAGCGGGAGAGGGAGGAGGACCTGACCTTCCTCCGAGGCCTGAGCTGGGCTGGCACTGCACTCCACGCGGCCGCCCTGCAGCCCTCGTGCTGCCTCTGCTGCGGCAGCAAAGCAGCTTGCCTCCCCCCTCCTTGAAAAACCGAAGCCCAATGCTTGCTTTACTTTAAAGGTATTTATTTATTTTATTTGAAAGGAGAGAACACAGAGAGAGAGAGAGATATCCCATTCATGGGTTCACTCACAACAGACAGGACCGGGCCAAGCCAAAGCTGGGAGGGAGCCCAGAACTCAATCTGAGCCTCCCAGGTGGGTGGCAGGGACCCAAGTACTCAAGCCGTTACCTGCTGTCTACTGAGGTGCTTATTAACAAGAAGCTGGATCAGAAGTGGAGCCAAAACTCGAAACCAAGCATTCTGATATGGGATGCAGGTAGCCCAAACAACCTCTTAACCACAGCTCCAAACACTTGTGATAAAGACTGGATCTGGGGCCAATGCTGTGGCGTAGTAGGTAAAGCCACCTCCTGCATTGCCAGCATCCTGTATGGGCACCAGTTCGAGTCCTGGCTGCTCCACTTCCTATCCAACTCTCTGCTATGGCCTGGGAAAGCAGTAGAAGATGGCCCAGGTCCTTGTAAAGGACCAGCAGATGAAAGACTCTCTCTCTGCCTTTGACTCTCTGTAGCTCTGAGGCCTTTTAAATAAATAAATAAATCTTAGGGAAAAAGAAAAGGGAGGTCAGGCCTCCCTTTCAGCTAGGTGTGGCCCGTGCTCCAGGGATGGTGTAAACAAGAGCTTGAGGATCCTGGTGATTTGGGGAGCCACCCTTCTTTAAGGGAAAGGACTCTTTCCTTTAATGACTTCTACCAAAGAGACCAATAAACTTGCTTCTTGTTTAAGCCACTGATAGCTGGGGGTCTCCTCTGGCCTGCATGCATACCTAATCCTAACTACTAACTGTTCGCATTAGACAGAGGAGGAGTCACAGAGTAAGTAACTTGGTCCATAGATACGGATAGTCATTCCTTAGCATCTGCAGCAGATGGTTTCTGCGACCTCTGTGGATACCAAAGTCTGAGAAGTTGAATCCCCTGTAGAAAAGGCATAGTATTGAGCCGGCGCCGTGGCTCAATAGGCTAATCCTCCACCTTGCGGCGCCGGCACACCGGGTTCTAGTCCCGGTTGGGGCGCCGGATTCTGTCCCGGTTGCCCCTCTTCCAGGCCAGCTCTCTGCTATGGCCAGGGAGTGCAGTGGAGGATGGCCCAGGTGCTTGGGCCCTGCACCCCATGGGAGACCAGGAAAAGCACCTGGCTCCTGGCTCCTGCCAGGATCAGCACGGTGCGCCGGCTGCAGCGGCGGCCATTGGAGGGTGAACCAGCGGCAAAGGAAGACCTTTCTCTCTCTGTCTCTCTCTCTCACTGTCCACTCTGCCTGTCAAAAAATAAAAAAAAAAATAAAAAAAAAAAAAGGCATAGTATTAACATATCTATGCATATCCTCCCACCTTCAAATCATCTCTAGATTCCTCAGAATACATAATGCAATGTAAACACTTCGTTAATGATTGGTGTGCTGTATTGCTTAGGGAATAATGACAAGAAAAAGTCGGTACTGTACAAGTTGGGTACAGATGTAATTTTTTTCCCAAATATTTCCCACCTGTGATTGGTGGAATTTGAGAATGCAGAACCCACGGATATGGGGGGGGGGGGAGTGTGACTGTATTACCTGATGGAATTCAGATGTGGGTCTATTTGACTCTAAATTTCATCTTTTGTTGTTGTTATTGTTGTTAAAGATTTATTTATTTTACTTGAAAATCAGAGTTACACAGAGAGAGGAGAGGCAGAGAGAGAAAGAGAGAGAGGTCTTCCAGCCGCTGGTTCACTCCCCAGTTGACCACAACAGCCAGAGCTGTGCCAATCTGAAGCCAGGAGTCAGGATCTTCTTTTGGGTCTCCCACAAGAGTGCAGGGGCCCAAGGGCTTGGGCCATCTTCTACTGCTATCTCAGGCCACAGCAGAGAGCTGGATTGGAAGTGGAGCAGCCGGGACTTGAACTGGTGCCCATATGGGATGCTGGCACTACAGGCAGCAACTTTACCCGCTGTGCCACAGCACCAGCCCCCAAACTTCTTTTCAATGCAGTCTGTACTAGCAAAAGTAACAGGAACATGCATTTATGTAGTGTTTCATAATTTGGGAATATTTTCATGTGGATTACACAATATGCACAGTTTGGATTTTTTTTCTTTTTTTTGGCTGCAAGCAACAGAAATAGACCTGCACTAAAGAGGAATCTTTGAAGAGGATTTGGGATAGTGTATCAGTGTTCAGTCAGAGACACAGAGAAGCAGTAGGGAAGCCAAGCACGAGGGATTTGGGCCTCCACCGCTGGGGAGCTGGGGAGGCCATCTGGGTGAGACTGTTGTTCTGAGGTCTGATCCTGGAGCCTGCCGACCTCAGGACAGGCAGGCGGGACCCGGATGTGAAGTACGGAAGGGCAGGAACAAGCTGAGACCCACCAGCTGAACGGACTGGTATCCTGGAAGCCAGGATCCTTCCTCCCGGAGCCAGACTCACATACCTGGCTGGAAAGTCAGGGAAGCTGAAGCGGGATCCCGGGAAGGGCAGAGCAGTGGCAGGCGCAGCTTAGAAGCGGAGCCAGCAGAGCCATGACCATAAAGATGGCTGTGCTTCACTCTCACCCTGCAAGTCTCACTCCAGGATCTCCCCTGTGGTCCACTGGCCTGAACACGCCCAGGGGAGGGAATTCTGGGAGATGCAGTTCGTCCTGCCAGGCAGCGTCTTAGAAAACCAACTCAGGCAGCGCGTGGCGTGGAGGGGAAAGCTCAGGAATCAGGGTTCGGCCAGAAAGGCCGGGCGGTTCTGGGGATCTGCACGGCAGACGGGCACTCATCCTCTCGAGTCTGCAGCAGCTCAGGCTGGATGGCCCTGTGTACTGCTCGTGTTCCCAAGGCAGAGTCTAGTGAGCTGGTGTGGCTCACGTACTCGCCCCCCCCTCCCCCCCCATCCACAGAGGTGGAAACCTTAGCTGACTGTCCAGATGACACCGTCCAGGGCGGCAGGGGCAGTGTCTGTCTGAGTCCTGGCCTCTTTCCCCTGGAGCATTGCAGTCTCAGGCAGGTTCTCCCCACGGGATGGCAAACGTGGCCTGGGTCGTCACGGGTCGTCCCCACGTACAGCCCTGATAGGCAGAGAGCACGGTCCTCACAGCAGGCTTGGGTCGGAGGTGCGTCTGCCTGGCCGGGTCACACACCCAATCTCCAGCCTATTCTGCTGGCTGAAGAGAAGAAGTGCTCTCGTTATTCAGGCCCAATCATGGGGTAACACATTCCGAACGACACTGAGAGCACCGGAGTGGCTCACACAGCAAAGTCAGGCTGCGTCGTGACGTGAGGAATCAGTGCTGAGAAGGCAAAACCTGCAGATGCCTCATAGGGCCCAGTCCCAGTCCTGGGCTTCCTGAGTTCCAGGTCCTTGGCTAAGGCCCTCAGCCTTTGCAGGCCTGTGCTTGCCCTGGTGTGATGGGCAGTCGGGAATCTGCCAATCAGTTGATGATTGATAGAGCCTCCCTCAAATCTAAAGGGCCATTGTTGAAACCAGCGTATGGAAGAGTTATCTGCACCCCTATGTTTATAGCAACTTAGCTCACAATAGCTAAGGTATGGAATCGACCATGATGTCCATCAACTGATTGTTGTGGGGCACACGGGTTAAAACACAGAGAGACTTTTGAGGTCAAATTAGGAGTCTTTATTAGCCAGCTGGTGACTGCCCGCTCACAGAGCAAGTCCGGAGAAGAAAGCCCCGAGTTGCAGTGGTGGGGGCTTTTTAAAGGCAGAACCTACTTTTAATCAGACATTTGACTGTGCGTGTGAGCCTGTGTGAGCAGAAAGCAGGCATACAGAAGTGAGAAGCAGTTAGCTAATTAGCCAGGGTTTTTTGTAACCTTGACGCCACCTGTGTTATCCTGTGTCTGCAGCCGGGAGGAGACAGGAGAAACCAGTTTAGTGGCCTTGGCCATTATCAAGCAAGCCGAGGTACAGAAGCTAGAAATGGGCCAGTTACAAACTAACATTTAATTTTATGAAGAACAGGCCTTGTTTTAAAACAACCAAGCCAAATAACCTGTTGAACTTTGAGTCCCTTGTCACATGATGACTGGATAAAGAAATTGTGGAATGCTACTCAGCCATAAAAAGAATGAATCCTATATTTTGCAACAAAATGCATATAACTGGAGACCATTATGCTTAGTGAAATAAGCCAGTCCCAAAAAGGCAAAATCATGTTTTCCCTGGTTTGTAGTAACTAATATACAGAGTATAAAAAAGTATATGAGCAAAATTGACATTTTGAGATTTGATTATTGTTTACAGCCCTTGTTTATACTGTTGAGGAACAGTGGTTTTTCTCCTTACTACTTGTTGAATTCTTTATTTAGTGGAAAGTTAAGCTTGTGATTTTAAAGTGAATGGAAAGTATGTGATCACAAAAATTAAAAGATAAGAAAGGTAGAAGAGAGGGTGGGAGTGAGGGAGGTGGGAGGAGAGATTGGGAGGTATCATTATGCCCTTGAATCTGTATAAATGAAATACATGAATTGTGTTTCCCTCATATAAATAAAATTTTAAATATTTTTAATGAGAAAAATCTTAAAGATTCTTAGTCTGTGTAGCTGAAGCATCTGTTAGTATGCCTTTCTCTTTGTCTCTTTTTCCCATCAAACCCAATCTTCTCTTTCATGCAGGAGGGGCCAGACTGATGAAGCAAGAGATCAGGACGGTTACAGCAAGTATATGGAGAGGAGTCACCAGGATAGGTGTGAACAAAGCCCTGCAGAAGACATACAAACAAAGACAGTGAACTCCGTAAGGACCGGAGACTACGTCCCCACAGGCTGATGCTGGGTGCCTAGTGTGGGTGATCACTAATTATTTGATGTTGGCTCCTAGGGCATTGGTTGCCAAAGGACAGATAACTTGCAAGGGAGTCAACATGGCAACAACTGTGGGCCCAGCCCGCAGGGACGCTCATTAGTAACCAGCAGGGGAGTCCAGGCTTCAGTGCTGGGCCGCAGGGCCTCCCTCTCCTCACAGGTGGTTCTGTGATGAGCAACCTGGGAAAGTGAGGAGAAAGACGGGACAGGTTCATTAGCACAGCTCATGCCCAACCGCCTGCCTGCCCGAGATGGGCTGGTCCCTGGGGCTGGGCTGTTATTTACAAGACCCAGTGTGCCCTGGGGCAGGTGACCCTGCTGCTGGTCCCCAGGGAGGGGAGATCTCTGAAGCCAAGATGAAAGGCAATGAAAACTCCACGTGTTAGACCCCCAAAGCCAGCCTGGGGGTCTGCTCAGCACAGAGAAGCTGCTCACCTCCACGGTAGTGGGCTCCCCCTGATCCCGCCCACCTGGGTGACCTGTCCTGGGGTGGTGGAGGACTTCTAGTGCAAAAACCAGAAAGGTCCCGGGGAGCCTGGGTGAGTTGATCACCCCATGGGACTGAACCGTCCTCTGACATCCACGAATCCTCCCAGGAGAGGCTGCAAGGGCAGGTGGGGGAAGGAGGGTGGGTTCAGAGGCCAGTTTGGACCTGTCCTGCACAGGCTTTGGGGGCATTAACACAAGGACCAAAGCCAAGTTGTCTGCCCCCTGGTGGCTTGTTGTGAGCGTCAATGTGGGTGACTGACTGTCTTGGCCACCAAACATGGAATCCTTGCAAGCTGAGAGAGGTGTCTTGCAGCAAAGGAGCAAAATCGATGTCCACTGACATGGATGGGCCAAAAAGCATGCACTTCCAGTACGGATGAGGAGGGTGGAGCCGAGGCACCTGCCCCTTCCTTGTGGTGTAGGGCCTGTCGCGTCAACATTCTCCATAGATCCAGACAGTTCACCTCTGAGAACCCACTCTGCGGCAGAGGAATTAAAGTACGCTTTTCTTATGTAACTCTTACGGTTCCAGACAGTAGAGAAGACTGTCCGTTTCTACTGAGAAGAAGCCAAGGGTCAGGGAATCGCTAAAGTAATACTGCTAGAATGCAGCACCTCTCACACCCTGTTCCCCTTTGACAAGTTCTGCAGGACCTCACTGAGGTGAAGACAGACTTTTATTTGGGGTCTCTGTTTTTTCATTTTTTATTTATCTAGAAAGAAAGGCAGAAAGAGAGAGAGAGAGGCAGACAGAAAGACAAAGAGAGATCTCTCATCCTCTGGTTCACTCTCCAAAAGCCCATGATAGCCAGGGCCAGGCCTGGCTGGAGCCGGCAGCTGGGAACTCAATACAGGTATCCCACGTGGGCGGCAGGGGCCCTGTTGCTGCTGCCCGGCAAGTGTGTGTTAGCAGGAACCCGGAGTTAAGAGCTGGAGCTAGGTACTGAACCCAGGTACTCTGATGTGGAGCATGGGCATCTAAAGCATTAGGCTAAATGTCTGCCCCTGTTGTCTTGACAGAGCAGGAAAACTGGGATTTGGTTTAGAATTTTGAACTTAATTATCCAGCACCATCTGCAACATAGTGACTAGCAGGATGGACGTTCCTTTTTTTTTTTTTTTGTCTTAAAAAAAAAAAGAATTATTTATTTGAAAGGCAGAGTTACAGAGTTGGGGGCGGGGGGCAAGAGCGAGAGTGAGAGCGTGAGACATCTTCCCTTTGCTGGTTCCCTCCCCAAGTGGGCACAACAGCCAGGGCTGGGCCAGGCTGAAGCTGGAGATGGAACTCCGTTCTGGTCTCCCACACGAGTGGCAGGTGCCCAAACAGTGGAGCTGGGTCAGAAGTGGAGCAGCTGCGACCTGGGATGCCAGAGTTGCAGTGATGACTTAATCCACAGTGCTGGCCCCAGCGGGCGTGGGGGTGGGAACGGACATTTTTGACATGCAGTAGGACAGGACAGTACTGGGGGAGGGAGGCGATAGGCCATTATAGCAAGGATCCTGGGGAGGGACACGAGCAGGGGCTCTCCTGTCTGGTCTTCACCCGAAATAAGAGCAGGCTGGGCTGCCTATGGAGGCCCATTTGTCTTTGGAAGGCTACAGTTACCCCATTTATTCAATAGCAAATATGAATTGTTAGGCTAAGTAGATTATAACTGAGAACTGTGGTCTCTCTACTATGCTGTTGGTATTCATTATTGTCACAAAATTGTCTAATTGCAAAGGTCCATATTGACAAACCAATAGGAAGTACATTGACTTCACTGTAGTTTTGAATTATTCCATCTACAAGGTTTTATTCCATAGAATTGTTACATTCTTCATCAGGTAGGCCCTTTTAGGGTCAAAGGGTTCATCCCGAAGATTCCTGAGGCTGAAGTAAGAACTGAATCAAGTACAAGAAGCTTTTGCGGCCATTTGGGGAGTGAACCAGAGAACAGAAGACCTTTCTCTCTGTCTCTCCCTCTCTCTGTCTGTGACTCTACCTCTCAAATAAATAAACAATCTTAAATAAAAGAAGCTTTGTGGATGCTGGGAGAAGAAACCATTTGATTTCCTGTATGCACTGGTGTGTGTGTGTGTGCGTGTGTGTGTGTGCTAATTTCCCTAGTGACCTGAACCAAAGATGGAAATTTAAAGTTTGTTTTTTAACTTTAATCTTTAATCTTTTTTTAAAAAAAGATTTGTTTTATTTATTTGAAAGACAGAGTTACAGAGACAGAGAGAGGAGAGACAGAGACAGAGACAGAGAGAAGTCTTCCATCTACTGATTCGCTCCCCAAATGGTTAAACCAGTCAGGGCTGGGTCGAGATGAAGCCTGGAACCAGGAGCTTCTTCCAGATCTTCCAGGTGAGTGAAAGGGTCCCCAAGCACTTGGGCCACCTTCTGCTGCTTTCTCAGGCACAATAGCAGGGAACTGGATCAGAAGTGGAGCAGCTGAGACATGAACCAGTGCCCACACGGATGCTGGTGTCACAGGTGGTGGCTTAACCCATTATGCCACCGTGCCGGACCCTGCTTTATTAGTCTTGCGGATTGAGATCACCATTTGGGAAAGAAGGGATGGAGATTCAGTGTACAAGGTCACATACCTGCTTTCTCTGACCCAACAAAGGACAACTGAATTTGACAATGGGCAAGGGCACTGTGGTGACAGGCCATAGCACATGATCGAACAAACAACTAAACAATCAGAAAGACTGGTTTATTGATTAAATGGTTGCAAGGAGGGCCTGGAGTTGTGGTTTAGCAGGTGAAGTCAATGCCTGCAACGCCGGCATTCCATATGGGCACTGGTTCAATTCCTAGCTGCTCTGCTTCTGTCTCAGCTCCCTGCTAATGTGCCTGGGAAAGCAGCAGAAGATGCTTGGGGCCCTGCACCCACATAGGAGACCCAGAAGAAGTTTTTTTTTTTTTTAAAATTTATTTGACAGGTAGAGTTATAGACAGTGAGAGAGAGACAGAGAGAAAGGTCTTCCTTCCGTTGGTTCACTCCCCAAATGGCTGCCACGGTCGGCGCTGCGCCAATCTGAAGCCAGGAGCCAGGTGCTTCCCCCTGGTCTCCCATGCGGGTTCAGGGCCCAAGCACTTGGGCCCTCCTTCACTGCCTTCCTGGGCCACAGCAGAGAGCTGGACTGGAAGAGGAGCAACTGGGACTAGAACCCGGTGCCCATATGGGATGCCAGTGCCGCAGGTGGAGGATTAACCAAGCGAGCCACGGCACCAGCCCTCAGAAGAAGTTCTTGGCTTTGGTCTGGCCCAGCCCTAGCTGTTGCAGACATTTGGGAAGTGAATCAATGGATGGAAGATTTCTCTCTCTCTCTCTCTCTCTCTGTAACTGTGCCTTTCAAATGAATAAATAACACATCTTTTATAAAAGAGTGCTGGTGCTGTGCTGTAGTGGGTGAAGCCACCACCTGCAGTCCTGGCATCCCATATGGTCATCGATTCGACTCCTGGCTGCTCCACTTCCAATCCAGCTCTCTGCTATGGCCTGGGAAAGCAGTAGAAGATGGCCCAAGTCCTTGGGTCCTTGCACCCACATGGGGGACCTGAAAGAAACTTCAGGCTCCTGGCTTTGGATCTGCCCAGTTCTGGCTATTCCAGCCATGTGGGGAGTGAACCAGGGGACCTCTCTCTGCAACTTTGCCTTTCAAATAAATACATAAATCTTTAAGAGAGAGAGAGAGAGAGAGAGAGAGAGAGAAATGGTTGAAAAGAGCATTGTGTCATTAGGAATTGCATTGAGCTGCATGCAAAGAAGAATACGGAATACTATCCAGCTATGAAAGAAGAATGAGGGGACTCTTCATAAGTATACTTATTGCAGTAGGATGTATTATTAAATAACAAAGCCACCTGCAGAGAAATAAATATAATATCCCATTAATGGGATTTTATCACATGTCCCTGAAGATGTGTCAGAATCTTTTCAGAGAAAGGAAACAAGCCTATATAATTTGAAAGAATTCCCAGAAACTCTATACAGCAGTCACAGTTAAGACTGTGGGCTGCAGCTGGGCACAAATAAATTAATGAAATTGACAGTCAGATAAGGTGGTGCCAATGTGGTTTCAGAAAGACTATGCTGATGCTAACTTTGCACCAAAATGTCAATGTTGTAGCACAGCTAATGGTGTGGCTGGGACAAGCGGGGGGCCAGTTCTGTTTTTGGCCAAATGATGAACAAGATACTCGGAAATGATATTCCATTACGTGCCATTTAATGACATTAAATCCAAGTTATAACATGCTTCTTACTACACTGAGCTCATACGAGAACCAAAGGGACTTTCCAGTGACAATGAAACAAAACAAAACGACTTGCAGACCAGCAAATGCTAGAATTGAGAGAGGTGAGCAAAGTCAGCCTCAACTGTAGGCACTGGAAACTAAGTTCTGAGCCAGCTGCCAGGGTCTGTGCCCCCATTAAGGAAGCTAATGCTGCCCCCTGTTGGTAGCACTTGTGACTCCAGGAATAAGTAAATGAAAATTGCTTTTGGAGGAAGCTGTCATTAATTCAGGCTTTCTGCTTTTCTATAGATCATGTAAAACCAAATGAAATATCACAGTAAGAATATTAAGGAAACAAGACATAATAATTATATCAGGACTAAGTGTTGGGCTAAACAGTGCCCCTTGTGTCCCCAAGATCTGGATTCTAATTCCCAGATCCTGTGAGTGTCACCTTATATATATGACAGACTTTGCAGGTGTGATTAAGTTAAGGCTCATGAAGCAGGGATATTTCCCAGGTTATCCAGATGGGCTCTAAGGATTCACAAGTATCCTCCCAAGAAGGAGCTGTGACTACAGAAGAAATAGGAGCTGAATGATGAATGCAAGGAGTTACAGTGTAGATTAATGCAAGGAAGGGACCATGAGCCAAGGAATGAAGGCAGCCTCTAGAAGCCAGGAAAGGCGAGGAAACAGATTTTCCCTGCAACCCCCAGAAGGAACAGCTCCTCCAACTTCTTTCTTTAATTCAGTGCTTTTGAACTTCTGGTTTCCAGACTGCATGGGAATACAGCTGTGTGATCTCAAGTCACCGATTTCATGGTAATTTGTTGTAACACCCATAGGAAACTAGTATATGTTGAGTAAGAAGAAACCAAAGACTTCAGAATGTTGTTGTAATTATCAGATGCTGAAATTTTTAAGGAAAATTAAAGCTAAGAAATATTCATGGGACAAGTATTGTTGCGCAGTGGGCAAAAGCTGCTACCTGCAATGCCATCACCCCACACTGGAGCACCATTTCCAGTCCCAGCTGCTCTGCTTTCTACCCAGCTGCTTGCTAATGGGCCTGGGAAAGCAACAGAAGATGGCCCAAGTGCTTGGGCCTCGGACGCCCATGTGGGAGACCCAGATGGAGCCCTTTTGGCCTGGACCGTGCCCTAACCATTGTAGCCATTTGGGAAGTGAACCAGAAAATGGAAGATTCTCTCTCTCTCTCTCTCTCTCTCTGATTTTCAAATAAATAAATCTTTTAAAATATTCATTTAAAATGTGCATAGACGCGACTATCAAAAATGACCTGAAACATCAGAAATGAAACCCATTTTTTTATTTGAAATTAAATGAAGAAATGAAAATTTATAGTCTAGACATTAATAATTAATGGATGAATTAAACAACAGAAACAGCTGGAAAGAGAATTGATGAACTTCAGAAAGGAGATGGAGAAATTATTTCTATTCCTGAACAGAGATATGGGGAGGTACAAAATGTGACCAAGGGTTAAGCAATATGGGAGACAGAATGAACAAGTAGATGAAACACAATATTTGAAGTGATTTTGCATGATAACTTTCCAGAAATGATGAAAACCACAAATCCCATAGCTATAGAAAGACTGACATAGAATAAGTAGGCTATAAAAAGTTCCACACCTGGACACATCATTGTAGATATTACAAAATATCAAAGACCAATAGAAGGTCATTAAAATAGCCAGAGAAAAAGGATTACTTATAAGAGAAAGGCAAATGGGCAGGCAAGCAGGCTTCTTAACAACAAAGGCAGGAGCTGGCGCTGTGGTGCAGTGGGTTAATGCCCTGGCCTGAAGCGCTGGCATCCCAATGGATGTTGGTTCTACTCCCGGCTGCTCCTCTTCCAATCCAGCTCTCTGCTATGGCCTGGGATAGTGGTAGAGGATGGCCCAAGTCCTTGGGCTCTTGCACCCACGTGGGAGACCCGGAGGAGGCTCCTGGCTCCTGGCTTCGGATCGGTGCAACTCTGGTTGTTGCAACCATTTGAGGAGTGAACCAGAGGATGGAAGACCTCTCTCTCTGTCTCTACCTCTCTCTTTAACTCTCTCTTTCAAGTAAATAAAAAATAAATCTTTAAAAAAAAAAAAGGCAACCAGAAACAGAAACTCTCCTCAAACTAATTAACTGTCAAAATTGAACTGTGCTCCAGAAAAGGTATCTTTTCCAGAACAAGGGCCAAATCAAGATTTCTTCAGAGTATGGGAATGAGAAAAGTTATAACCAATGGTTCTTTTATTCTTTGTTAAAGATTCATTCATTCATTTATTTGAAAGACAGAGTTACAGAGAGAGAAGGAGAGATCTTCCAACCCCTGGTTCACTCCCTTAATGGCTGCAACAGCCAGAGCTGGGCCAATCCAAAGCCAGGAGCCAGGAGCTTCTTCTGGGTCTCTCACACAGGTGCAGGGGCCCAACCACTTGGACCATCTTCCACAGGCACATCAGAGGGGAGCTGGATCGGAAGTGGAGCAGCCAGTACTGGAATTGGCGCCCATATGGGGTGCCGACACTGCAGGCGAAGTCTTTACCCACTACACCACAGCGCTGGCCCCAAACCAGTGGTTCTTAAGGAGATAAATCTTTGAAGGATATAAGGAGGAAGGTCAGAAATATCAGTAGGAATCATGAACAGAAACGCTTGGTAAACACGAAGCTTATATGGAGGCAAATATAAATAAACATTGCCTGGACGTCATTTATAAGGAAATAGCAACAAGACCAATGTACAAATACAAACTGAAATCAAACGAAATAGCATTTGACACCCATTAACTTAACAAACACCAAAAAGCCTGGCCAAGTCTGCTGTCACTGAGACAGCCAGCGCTCTTGCCCAGGCCTGAGGAGCGCAGAGCAGGGCAAACACTTTGGAAAATAAATTGACGTTATCTTTCAGGGTTGAGCAGGCTTCACCATCTTACAGTACCCTAGAGAAATTCTTGCGCATGAGCACAAAGCAGTTAAAGTGCACAGAGCGTGTAAAAGCATATTCACACACCCCGAGAAGGAATGCCTTGGCGTGAAGGGCCAGGTCTCCGCTTGCTGTAGGGCCAGCAAATGTGCCTTCTGCTTTAGAATGTGCTTGGATGGTCTCTTTGTCCCTCCATGAGACCCTGCAGGAAGAATGTCTAAGAGAATGCCCCAGGGTTCTAATTAGGACGTTCCATGCTGATGAACTAAAATCAGAAGACACTGCTCTAAGAAGACTTGGGTGCTGAATGGGTTGTGGAAAGCCTCTGGGATTCCCAAGGAGTAATGAGGGCACAGGATACGGCTTAGGGGCTCTGACAAAACCCCTGCTAGAATTCTGAAACAGAATCTCTTAGCTGAACCTGTCTGCGTAGCCTTCTATCCTTGTTCCCAGCCAAGGAAACCAACCACAATTCCAGAGAACACAAAGGAAAACGCTCCAAGGCATGCTGCAAAATACTCCCTCCCCACGCAGTACTGGAGCCGAGCTCAGCTTTGGCCTGGCCCAGGCCCTGGCCATTGCAGGTATGTGATGCACATGTCTAGCTCTCTCTGTGTCTTTCTGCCACTCAAATAAGTAAAAGAAAAAATTCATCTCATCCAGAAACACCCTGCAGACACCTAGATATAATGTTGAACCGATTATCTGGGCATCCTTACAGCCCAATCCAGTTGACACACGAAATGAATTATCACACCTCCTGGTGAATCCTGACAACCCTAGGAGTTAGATACTGTCCTTAGTCCTATATTTTGGATAAGCATGGAAGCTCATGACATCACACGTTAATTCCAGATTGCAATGGGGAAAGAGTCTCTGCTTAGTCCATCTTGCCACATCAGTACCAGTGCTTGTTCTGCTATGTGGTTCTGTCAACAGCTCATCTTCCACTGTGGGTGAGGCAGTCACACCTCACACCACACCAATGGGGCTTTCTGATCTGCTCTACTAGCACCCCCATGTGGGCATTGCGTGAAAATGCAGCAGAGTGTCCTACCTCTTGCCCACACTTGCAACCTCAGTCATAATCCTGGGGTAAAAAACTACTTGTCTATGCACGTCTTTCCTATTGTGAGAGCCTGGCCTGTTTATGCTGTTGGCCTACACTCCAGAAAACAAGCATGCAGGAGATATTTTTTAGGTTGAGGCAATCCAACCCCTCCATATACAAATGCTTTGTTGTTGGTTTATAAAGAGCCAAAAGCAATGCAGAGGGTGTCTTGGGTCAAAATGCTGAGAAGCAGAGCACAGGTGTTCAAGGGTGCATGAGTTACTGAAGGAGTGCACTTCAGAAGAACCACGAAAACCTTCAAAGGGAGGCAGGGAAGCAAAACAGGGCAGGTGAAAGAGGTGAGCAAGGACACCGCTTCAGGTTCCTGTGGTGATGGAAATGTTCTGGCTGATCTCTGCTGTGCAGTACAGTTGCCACCACCTACCTGTGGCCACTGAGCACTTGAACTATACCTAGCATAACTGAGGAACTCAACTGTAATTCAGTTTAAGTGACTGCTTATGGCTAATGGTTATCATATTGGCCCTTACTGTTCAAGGGTTTAAACCTCAAGACAGAGCTTGAGACAAGGGGGCTGACCTTCTGTTCTCATCTGTGGGCTGCCCTGGCCTTAGTAAGAGTATGAGTGGGGCATAATATCCCAGGCAAGGCTGTTAGCTCTGAAAATTCACACAGCTGGGGAGGTGGGCGTGCCAGACAGGTAAAGGGGCAGGGAGTGCCCCATAGCGACACTGTTGGTTAGCCTCCGTGGGGTGGTCCCGGCACCGTATTTTAATCCTACCCCATGGATTCTCCAAAAACTAAGTGCAGCCACAGAACAAGTGGATGCCAGCATCAGGCCATTTCTTCACGCGGCAGAACGATTGTCACAACCCCCTGAGCTAGATCTTCACGAGCAATTTTTCTTTGGCTTTGCTGGCCCTACCAGGAGGGTCAGGCAGATCCACATATGCATGCAGAGTTGTTTCTGTGGGCTTCTCGTTATTGATTTTTTCAGCCACAGAAAGCAAATTTCTATGATTCTGTAACATCTACTGCAATATTTGAGATGCCTCATCCCCAAAGCTCTACAGAAGAAAATGACAAAAAAACACTTTGTCCTTTCTTGGCTGAAGTGTTATAGATTTGAAGTTATAAATGAGAAAACCTGAATTCATGTTTTATTTATAGCTATTACACTTGATTTATGGTGTTGAAAAACACATTCAGCTTAATTTATGGAGAAATTAATTTTGGTAGAGATTAATTTTGAATCTATCGCCCCTTCCTAAAGTATATCACCACTATTCATAATCTTGGCTCGCAGACAGGGGTGTCAAGTGAGTAAAAATAAAAACAAATGCAAAAACTTGCAAAAGGAAATACTTCGTGCTTTTAAAGTGAGGCTAACAAGATGTTCTTAAAATCAGGATGGGGACTGATGCTGTAGTATGACAAGTTAAGCTGCCACTCTCCCTCTCTCTCACTCTGCCTTAAGTCTTTTTTTTTAATTTATTTTATTTATTATTTGAAAGTCAGAGTTACACAGAGAGAGGAGAGGCACAGAGAGAGAGAGAGAGAGAGAGAGAGAGAGAGGTCTTCCATCTGCTGGTTCACTCCCCAGATGGCTGCAACAGCCGGAGCTGCGCCAATCCAAAGCCAGAGCTAGGAGCTTCTTCCGGGTCTCCTATGTGGGTGCAGGGGCCCAAGGACTTGGGCCATCTTCTACTGGTTTCCCAGGCCATAGCAGAGAGCTGGATAGGAAGTGGAGCAGCTGGGTCTTGAACCGGTGCCCGTATGGGATGCCAGCGCTTCAGGCCAGGGCGCCACAGCGCCAGCCCTTCTGCCTTAAGTCTTAAAAAAATAAAATTAGGAAACCTTTAGAGTTCACTGATAGGATCAGAATTTAGAATTAATCCAATGGTCTTTTCCATTGAGTTTGTACATCTGGTAGAGAATTTTATATGAAAATATATAAAATAGAAGAAAATATGACACAGGATCTTGATGCATATTAATAATTGATAATAAGGAATAAAGAGCTCTGGAACCAGTGTTATACGTGTGTTATCTATGTCACATCTTTATACACTACCAGGCAAGTGTGTGTGTGTGTGTGTGTGTGTGTGTGAAGGATGGGGGAGTTAAGAGTCAATGTTTCATGGTGGTTATAATTGGGTTTCAGATTCAACCATTTCATCCAAGAACAAACAGATTTCAGTGGGTCCCATTCTAGGAATGAAGGATGATATCTGCTCCAGGTTTCTAGAATGCCGGCCCCTGACATTCTTGCATTTTAGCTGAAGACTGGAAATTTCAGCCACTTCAGCATAGAAGCCATTTGTTTTATTAATTTATTCTGCATCCTATAAGGATTTGTGATGAAACTTACAATGACAGGGACAAATGCAACAAAGTCAAGGCTGGCACTGTGGCATAGCAGGTAAAGCCGCTGCCTGCTGTGCTGGCACTTCATCTGGCTGCCGGTTCCAGTCCTGGCTGCTCCACTTTTTTTTTTTTTAAGATTTATTTATTTATTCAGAAGTCAGAGTACACAGAGAGAGAGGAGAGGCAGAGAGAGAAGAGTCTTCCATCCACTGGTTCACTCTCCAATTGGCCGCAACGGCTGGAGCTGTACTGATCCGAAGCCAGGAGTCAGGAGATTCTTCCGGGTCTCCCACTTGGGTGTAAGGGCCCAGGGACTTGAGCCATCTTCTACTGCTTTCCCAGGCCATGACAAACAACTGAATCAGAATTGGAGCAGTCGGGACTTGAACTGGCGCCCATATGGGATGCTGGGATGGCAAGTGGCGGTTCCACCTGCTATGCCACAGCACTGGTCCCTGCTCCAGTTCTGATTCAGCTCCCTGCTAATGTGTCTGGGAAAACAGAAGAGGGTGGCCCAAGTGCTTGGGATCCTGCACTCACGTGGGAGACCCAGAAGAAGCCCCTGGCTTTGGATTGGCCCAGCTCTGGCCATTGTTGCCAGTTTTGGGGAATGAACCAGCAGATAGAGGATCTCTCTCTGTCTCTCCCTCTCTCTCTCTCTCTGTAACTCTGCCTTTCAAATAAACAAATAAATCCTCAAAGAAATGCAACAAAGCCAGGGGTAAAAATAGAAGGGCCTATAGCTCTTGCATGTGTATATGTGTGTATGTGATATGTGTATGTGTATACATGACTTGTGTATATGATGTGTGTGCATGATGCACATGTGTGTTGTGTGCATATGATGTATGTATGTGATATGTGGCTGATGTGTGTATATTCACTGGGAGAGGAAAGGGGAGGGAAGGTGAAGATATCCGTGTCCAAAAAAAAAAAAAAAAAACGCACCATTTTCATTCCTCTTGACAGTTAAGGGGAAAGCGAGCAATAGATCTCATGCTAAAAACAAGAAAGTTTGTCAGTTTGCCAAGAGGAAACCATTTTGCTTTGTTCCTGAATATTATCTTTATTTAAAAATCAGAAAGCATCTGTGTTAGAAAACAAAAACAGATCACAGAGGAAATGATTTTCCTTTTCCTTTCTGAGACCCCTGCCCATCTTTTTGTGTGGCCCCTGGCTTGTTTCGCTCTGTGGCACTCTCAGCCCAGCCCTGGCGGACCCTGTGTTGGAACCATGGCTGCTGGGGGTGGAGTTCTGAGCGCGCTCACCTGCATCTCCCAGTCCTGGGAGACACAGAGAGCCGTGCCCCACGGATGGCAGATGGCACCCTCTCGTCATGGCTCTAAGTTTCCAGTGATCTCTTTCCCCAGCTCCCGGCACCATGGCCACCCCAGCAGCCAGCAGGGGCCCAGGACTTGGCTTTCTCTGGTGACGGCATTAGTGCTGAGGGAGCATGCTCAGGGAGATGTCACCAAACACGTCTGCCTTGGAGATGAGGTCTTGGCAGCTCTCACGTGAAGAATGTGCAGGGCCATTCTGCCTTGCCCTGTGTTTCTCTGGACAAAAGCAGAGCGTCTGCTATGAAGTCCTCGTGGTTTGTGTATTGTCTGACCAAGGGCCCGATTCCAGTTTGTGTGCAGGCTGTGTCCTTGGCAGTGGCATGATTCAGTTCTGAAAGGGAGAACAAATCTCCTTCGGTCACCAGCACTCCGTAAAAAGCCAGGCGGGAAGCTTAGTCAAGTGCACAAACCTCTGCTCTGAACTTCTCTGCCACATACGGGGGAATTACTGGCCCTGAAAGCTATCGCACACAGATAAGAGGCGCAGCTGTAACGTGATTCGACACGGAGTTTTGAAGGGTGCCACGCAGAAATGCGGAAAGTGGGCTTTGGAGGCACCATTTCGGGAGATTAAGATTTGCAATGCTGTTGCTTTATCCTGCGTTTTCTTTTCACAGGCTTTGCCGCAGGCCTAGCCACGGAGTCCTTTTTTCTTCCGTTCTTTCCCCCGGTGTACACACGCAGGTTTGCAATGCTTCACGCTTGAAGACTTGAGAAAAACTGAGTGAATTCAATATGACCGACGCCACAGCCACCAGCTTCCCAGGCTCTGGCTTGCCGTGAAGAGAAAAGCATGTGAGGAAAATATTTTATCACTGAAGGAAGGGATCTGTCTCAAATATGATCGCTCCGTTTTATCCATTCTTGTGTCTTACCAGAGTAGATTATGAAATAAGCTGGCCCCGCAGCACTGAGCCTGCTCCGCCACAGCTCTTGGGACCAGGCTGCAGCCCTGGGCCTCCTGGGCCTCCATTGCATTCACGGTGGCAGCCTCTTGGGCAGTGCCAGTGTCCCACGTCTCTTCCCATGCTAGGATTCCTGGAGCGGCTAGTGCGGCTTGAGTCCCTCGGCTCCTGGCAGTTGAGGCCACACCTGAAAGTAACCCGCCGGGCTCTGCCATGGATGTGTAGAAACACAACCCTGGCTCAACCATGAACTTGGCCCCAGCACAGCCCAGAGGGAAGAGCAGGTTCAGTTGCCAGCTTCAAGCAGCTTCTATTTCCTGGGAAATGAGGAGGCAACGGCTGATCTCACATGTTCTGGAACAATCCTGCTCTTGCACATTCTATGAAATTTGGCCTGTGGAAGTTCTTTGGTTTGTGTTAGAGCCCATGCTATCACTGAGGCAGGAGCCGGAAGTCAGGAGAAGATGTAGGTCCAAGAAGTCAGAGGGGCCAAAACCTTGGCTCAATAGGCTAATCCTCTGCCTGCGGCGCCGGCACACCAGGTTCTAGTCTCGGTTGGGGTGCCGGATTCTATCCCAGTTGCTCCTCTTCCAGGCCAGCTCTCTGCTGTGGCCCGGGAGGGCAGTGGAGGATGGCCCAAGTGCTTGGGCCCTGCACCCCATGGGAGACCAGGAGAAGCACCTGGCTCCCGGCTTCAGATCAGCGCGGTGCGCCAGCCACGGCGGCCATTGAGGGGTGAACCAACGGCAAAGGAAGACCTTTCTCTCTGTCTCTCTCTCTCACTGTCCACTCTGCCTGTCAAAAAAAAAAAAAAAAAAAAAGTCAGAGGGCTGTTCACAGCAGGTGCCTGTGACGTAAGGTGTTGCTACTGAGGACTGTGGGCAGGGAGAGTAGGCCAGACCGCCCTGTCCATCTGGTTAGCTCACTCAGTCTCATCAGTGCAACAGGAGAGTGGAAGGAAGGAGAAGAAGGGCGGCGTGTAGTCTGGGAGCAAGAGCGAGGGCCTGAAGCCTTTGGTGGCTTTGCCCTGCTGGAGATCGGGGACAGAGGTCAAAGGGGAAAGGGAGGTTCTACAGAAGGAAGGACTCAGCACAGACTTTGCCTATTCCACTGTTTCATCTGGGCCAACCACAACCCCTTGCATTTAGTGTGTGAATAATGAATTACAAGTCTGCCCAAGAACGAATAATGACTGGAGCTATTGCTGCCAATGATGTGAAGCATTGCTAGGGCCGTGGGTCAGTTCTTGGCAGTTTTATTGGCATGTGCGTTAGCACTGACAAGACGATCACTCTGGTAGACCCGAAAAGGTTTCGACAACTTGGCCTCCAGACTCCAGACTCTTTTTCCTGAGCTGTCTTCTACCACTTGCCCATCAATTCCATACCCTTGACCTTGCAACTCTGCCCCATTCCCAGGCCCCCTGTGTCTATTTATACCTCCACACTGAGAGTCTTCTCACTGTTTGGTGAAAACTTTCACTGACTGCTCTCCAAAAATTTTTTTAAATTAAGATTTATTTATTTATTTGAAAGTAGAGTTTCAGAGAGAGAGAGAGAGAGAGATTTGTTAGGGTTTTCAACCACGACCGAGAACAACAACCACGGCCACGCTGAGCAAAGAGTTTCATTAGGGTGAAGAACTGCTGGGAGAGCCTCAGAGGGAGAGGAGCTCGGGGCTCATGTAGTGCTGGGGCTTTATAGGGAACTGTGTCAAGGGAGGAGGGAGACAGGTGGGAGATGAGTTGGAGCGGCCGAACAAAGGCATGTGGGATGCGGGCTGGCGCAGTTGGAGAAGACACCAGATACTGTTGTGAGACGGAGTCTCCAGGGCTGCCTGATTCATAACTGGGGCAGTGATAGGGACCAGGAGGCATGGGGTGTTTCCCTGATTTGCAGCTGGCACAAATTGTGGTTACGGTGAGGCTCTCCAGGTACATGGCACCTCTGGGTTTTTCTTTTTATTGACACCGGGAAACGGGGGTAGATGTCTTGGACCCATGTGGATTCAAGACTCTCACAATATTTATCTTCCATCTGCTGGTTCACTTTCCAAATAGCTGCAGCACCTGGGACTGGGTCAGACTGAAGCCAGGAGCCTGGAATTCTACCTGGGTGCAGGGGCCCAAGCACTTGGGTTATTTTCTGCTGCTTTCCCAGGCACGTTAGCAGGGAGCTGGATTGGAAGTGGAGCAGCTGGGACTTAAACTGGTGCTCTTATGGGATGCCAGAGTCACAGGTGATGGCTTAATCTACTTTATCACAATACCAGCTCCCAGAAACTTCTTAATAGTCCCCTTCAATTTCCTTCTATATGATTTTTCTAGTTCTCAAGACAAAATTAAATCTCTAAACTTCCATGTTTTAGGCTATCATAGCAAATGCAGAATTTATATGATTTCTTCATTAGTGTCTCTCTGCTTGGTCATGTATGCTTTGAGGGAGGAGACCAATGTCATTGGTCTTGCATTAAACTAAATAATTGCCTTGTCTTGCATTCAACTAAATAAATGAAAAGTCTGAGATGTGCAGGTTGTCTCTCAGCATTGGGCAGTTGCTTGTAAAAGGGGAAGAGAATGGGAATGGAGGAGTCTGTCTTGTTCCATGTTGGTATGAACTTATGCTCATTTTAAAATTCACCACACACATAGGTATATAGAAGTACTTACTGTGCATTGTGCTAAGCAATTTTACATGGGTGTTTTTATTTAATCCTTACAAAGACCTCTAAGGCAGGTAATGATTTTGCCTATATTTTAAAAGTGAGGAAGTAGAAAGAAGTAGAAGGGTGAGCATGTAGCCTGGAAGTTAGGCTGCCCCCATCCAATCTCAGGGTTTGATTCCAGGCTCTGGCTCCTGACTCCAGCTTCTTGCTTGTGCAGATCCTGGGAGGCAGTGGTACTGGCTCAAGTAACTGGGATCCTGCCACACATGTGGGGCACCTGGATTGTGTTCTCAGCTCCCAGTTTCAGCCCCAGCCCTAGCTCCTGTGAGCATTTGGGGAGTGAACCAATAGATGGGCTTGCTCTTTCTCTCTCTCTACCTCTCAAATAAATAGATTATTTTTTAAAGTGAGGAAATATAAATGATTTCCCCAAAGTCACACAGCTAGTAAAAGAGCATAGGTTCAAATTCTGATAGTCTGACTCCAGAGTCCAGACTGCTATTATTCATCACCTCCCTTTACCACAACTGTAATGGAAGCTGTTGTTTTTTTAAGTTGCCTCTCATTTTAGACACTGAAAAGTCTGGCCATTTTTTCAGCCCTCCTTGCAGCTAAGATGTTTTTGTATGACCCAAGCTTAACAAGACAAATGCACCTGCCCATGACTTTGGACTTGGAACTAGTGACACAAAGAGAAGAGGCAGAGATAGGACCACTAGAGGTGATGGCAGCAAGAGCAGCAGCACCCAGAATGGTTGCTGAGCAACCTGTGGCATCCGTTGTTCAGTGGGGGTGCAGTGGTGGCTTCTCTGGGTGGGTTAAGTGGTATGATGTTCACTGTGGCCCACCTGCTGCCTAGCTTCCCTTAGCTGGCCTCCTTTTCTGAGCTGGGATTCAATCATGTTGGGAACTCTGAACTATTCAGCATCTCAGCAACAAATGCTTGTCTCTGCTTAAATCACCCAGACTAAGTTTTTGTTGCTTGTGGACAACTGGTATACTATCCAAATTAATTTTCTTGAATATAAGATGATGCCACGTACATAATTTTTTAAAAAGATTTATTTATTTATTTGAAAGGCAGAGTTACAGAGAAAGAGAGAGAGAGAGAGAGAGAGAGAGAGAGAGATCTTGCATCTGCTGGTTCACTCCCCAAATGGCTGCAATGGCCAGGGCTGGGCCAGGCTGAAACCAGGAGCCAGGAGCTTCTTCTGGGTCTCCTACATGGGTGCAGGAGCCCAAGTATTTGGGCCATCTTCCACTGTTTTTCCCAGGCACATTAGTAGGGAGCTGGACCCAAAGTGGAGCAGCTGGGACACAAACCTACGCCCACGTGGGATGCTGGTGTTGCAGGCGGTCGCTTTATCAGCTATGCCACAGTGCCAGCCCTGACATACATCGCTCCTTCCAGGAAGAAAAAACTCCTGAGTACCCAGAATTCCACAATGTTATACCAGAGTGGAGGGTAAAGCCTGCAGAGTGGATCATAGGGAAAATTTTCCAGCTCATTCATCTAAGCACGTATTTACGATTTCTATGACAGATGGCACGGCTGCTTATGGGACTTCTCAGTGTATTATTATAATACACTAGTGTCCAGAAATTGACTTTTACCTTTCAGTGTAATTTTACTTCCAAGTCTAACTCTGGATTTTAGAAATGTCATAATGAATCTGGAATTTGAATGTAGAAAGAAAAATGCAAAATATTTTCCTGCTAATTATAGGCAAAATGACTTCCCAAAATTATAACATTTAAAAAACTAAGATCACAGAGGAGTTGAGTTGCTGAATTATTTAATATAATCCAACTCATTAGAGCCTTATCTTTTGAGATGGAAGAAATATAATAGCTTACATAAAGGTGGTTGATAAATTCCAAGATGAAATTCACTTTGAAGGGAATAAAATGTGGTTGGGGAGTAACTAATCCCTGTGGCCTAATGCAATGAGGGAGTTGAGTTTATGGTTTGACAAGGGGTTATAATTATAAGGCATCTCTGAAACTGTGGGAGAAGTTACTGCTTCAGATGCCCAAGTGGTCTACTGAGACATCAGATATTAGACAAAAATAAACCTATCAGAGGCCAGGGTTTTGACCTTAATAAGTCTAGACATGTTAACATGATTAGCAGCACTCTAATCAAATCATCAAGTAAACACACACTCAACAAAGCAAAGAATCTCATGGGGTTGTGGGTTAGAAAATGATGAAAAGCTGGTTTCCATCTCTGCTAAGGGTGCAGTGGGGGAGAAATGGGGTGGTTTGCAGCATGAGGGGCATTGGTTAGGCCCTTGGCTCTCAACCAGGGAGAAGTTGGGGACATCTGAAGACATTTTTGGTTGTAATCATTTGTGAAGGGTGTGAAGACATCTGGGCATTGCTACTGGCACCTAGTGGAAGGTGCCAAGAATGTTGCTAAATAGCCTACAACCGCAACCACAGCAAAGATTTATCTGGCACTGAGTGTCGATAGCACTGAGCATGAGAAACTTTGGGTTAGCTGTAAGGAAGACATTTCTGAATCTGAAGCTAAATAAATATTGGAATGGCATAAATAAGTCCAGGACTATTATGAGTTGAGTGTGTGCCTACTTCAGGAGGGAACTTTTAAGAGTGCCTAAAACTCAGCAATCAAAAAATCCATGCTGAACAATTTATCCAATGCTAAGTGACAGCAGGATCAAACAGAGATAGGATTAAAGAAAGGGACATTATAATACTGTTTGTCTCGATTACTGAAGTTTTGGGTACTCCCTCTTAAATTTTGTGCACAAGGCAAGATTCTGGGTCACCTCACCCTAATCCTGGGCAGTTGGATCATCAAGGGTGTGGAATCACTTTACCTAAAGGGTGACTTGACTTGATTATTAAACTGGAGTAAGCTTGGAGAAGATAAATTATAAGGTCTCTTCCAACTCTAGAATTTTAGGTTATACTATGCTAAGGAAGGCAACAATCCTGGGGTTTTAAAACCTAACTTGGGTTTGTAATCTTTCTGGCTTATAGCTGGGCCTCCATATTCCAGGATCCTGTGTACTGTGAGTGATAACATCTGGTACCCCACAGGAACAGCAGCATTCACTGTGCTCTTTAGCATCGCTCCTCTACTGTAGCTCATCCTTTACGAAAACTAACCCTTATATGACTTTCCTTTGTGTTTTTAAAAGATTTATTTATGTATTTTGAAGTCAGAGTTACATATAGAGAGAAGGAGAGGCAACAAGACGTAGAGAGAAGTCTGGTTCACTCCCTAATTGTCCACAACAGCTGGAGCTATGCCAATCTGAATCCAGGTGCCAGGAGCTTCCTCCGGGTTGCCCATGTGGGTGCAGTGGCCCAAGGACTTAGGCCATCTTTTACTGCTTTCCCATGCCATAGCAAAGAGCTGGATTGGAAGTGGAGCAGCCAGGACTCGAACCGGTGCCCATATGGGGTGCCAGCACTACAGGCAGTGGCTTTACCTGCTACACCACAGCGCTGGCCCCATGTATGACTTTTCCATTTCACTTAGCAAGTAAACCATTACTTCTGCTTCCCATCCTGCTTCACCTTAGCACTCCTTTCCAGGTTCTTTTGGTATTGACATTATTTTATTTTATCTGCCCACTTTGTCCCAAAATGCCTTAGATGGAACTGGGGGGCGATTTTGTATCTTTGTCCTTTAACAAGCTTGGAGAAATAGTCTGTCTATACGTAATTACTATGTTGATGTATGTAGGGTATGGTGCTCACAATATAATGCTGACTCTCTTGGAAATGCCAGATGAAAGGTTCAAAGATAATTTACGAGATAGACAGTTATAAAAAATTACGGGAATATTACTAATTAGGAGAAATGTGATCTTGGATCCATATCAGAACAAACACTCTAACCATTATAGATTGCCTTCCATTAATTTCCATGGTTTCTGTCTGTGAGCAACCAGCCTACTGGAGAACCTGCATTCAGCAAATGTGCTCGTGCATAAAGTAACTTGATAGGGGACCAACCACTTCCCACATCCTGTCACTTAATCTAACTGACATATGTACAGTTCCTTTTGATCTAGGCTAACTGACTTTATCTCGATGCAAATCTCAGCTTCCTATCTGTTATTTTAAAAAATGCTTTAATCAGAGGGGAGCAACAAGTTGGGTTGAATTATAGGGTTTTGGTTTAGTCCCCTCCCCCCACCCCCACTCTGTTAGAAACAAAGCAACTTCAAACTTGGGTTTCTTCTTCCAAACCACTTAGTTATTGCTATTTTGATGAGCTATTTTGTGTTTATTTCTTAAAAAAAAAAAGGAACTAAAGAACTAAATGATAAAGATGGGTTGATGAAGAATGACTTTAATTTAATTTAAATTATCAAAGCTAGACATATCCAAATACTTTCTTTATTTTTTAAATTTTATTTGGGAGTGGGTACAGAGGTGAGTGGAAGTTCACGTAAGTCTGCCCACTGCTTATACAAAGGGTGCATTTCATTGTTTCGGATTTGGGACTCTGAGCTGCCATGGATGTGCAAGGCCATAATTTCCTTGCAGCAGAGAATCCAAATCCAGCAGGAGAGGGCGGGATGGAGCACTGGGTGGGACGGACGTTGCCTTGGGGTTTAACTTCTGCAGCTGCTTGGGAATAGAATCGAAATTATATGGGCCCAGACTTTGATATTCACAAAATCTGATGAAGATGCTGAATAGTTCCTTTGTAACAGACTGTCTACTATCTGTGTGAATATTAATTCTATGGCAGAAAGGAAACTGTCCCCTGGAGAGTTTTACTTAGAGCTTCAGAAAGGCGGAATGGAGAACTTGAGGTGAATGGGGTTTGTTCTCTTTTCTTGTCCTCTAAACAGGTGCTATGCAGCCTACTTTATAAAGCCTTATAAGTATCTACTGAGCAAATGAAGGAGTCAGTGAATAAATCAAGAATTAGTCACAGGGCCGGCGCCGTGGCTCACTAGGCTAATCCTCCGCCTTGTGGCGCCGGCACCCCGGGTTCTAGTCCCGGTCGGGGCGCCGGATTCTGTCCCGGTTGCCCCTCTTCCAGGCCAGCTCTCTGCTGTGGCCAGGGAGTGCAGTGGAGGATGGCCCAGGTGCTTGGGCCCTGCACCCCATGGGAGACCAGGAAAAGCACCTGGCTCCTGGCTCCTGCCATCGGATCAGCGCGTTGCGCCGGCCGCGGCGGCCATTGGAGGGTGAACCAACGGCAAAGGAAGACCTTTCTCTCTGTCTCTCTCTCTCACTGTCCACTCTGCCTGTCAAAAAAAAAAAAAAAAAAAAAAAAAAAAAAAAAAAAAGAATTAGTCACAAATGCTAAGGATTGTTGGTCATGTCATGAACATGGTCTTGGTCACACACATGAGTTACAGGTCTCAATGCATTTGCTGATAGGAGAGTGTCCTACCACACTGTGAACAGGATCATGCAACTACTTAAATAAGATGTTACTTCGTCACTGAAGGTATAAACCCAGCGGTTCAAATACTTTCTTTTTTTTTGCTGTTACTCCTTGTGTTGCAATATAATTGCAGCTATTTAAAAATTATTTTCATTGTACTATTCTCTTTGCTTTTGTGTATATTTGAAATTTTTTTTTACAGAAAGTGTTTTAAAATTCTCCCAACCCAATTTTTGTTCACGTAAACAAATCAGAGTGTGCCTTCTTTATGTCTGATTCTTTGTATCAAATTGTTTTTTAAAATTAATTAATTTATTTGAGAGTGCTCCACAGAGAGAGAGTGAGAGAGAGATAGTATCTGCTGGTTCATTTTCTAAATGTCTGCAACAGTCCTGGTCAGGGGCGGGGCTGAAGTCAGAAGCCACAGAAACTCAATCTGGGTCTCCCATGTGGGTAGCAGGACTTGAGCCAGCACTGCTGCCCCCCAGGGTTTGCATTAGCAGGAAGCTAGAATAAGGAGCTGGAGCCAGGAATCGAACCCAGATACTCTGATATATTAAATGCCTGCTCCAAGTAGAATTCTTTAGACAGAATCTGTGCCATCTCCATGCTCCTAGGTGCTCTGTACTTGAGACGGTATTTTGTGTTCAGGCCTCCTATTCAGATTTTCTCCAAAGGATAGAAAACAGCCCATTAACATACAGAGCAAGCTGACATCTTCTGAATAAATATTTGCAGCAGGAGTGTTCCATGGAATGCTTGCATCAGAAGCATTTTTTGTCAGTTATTTAGAGTGGATCAAAAAATAAAAATTGGGCTCTAAGAAATGATGATTCAGAAGTTGCCTGTTATGATGAGCTCATTTTTTTCTCCTCTACAGGTAGTCAGTAGAAACTCAAGGAGAGTGACACTCACTTCTGCAGGGCACTTGTGTTCTGTGTACAGGTGTAGGTGCTTCCATTTGTTCTCATTACATGCAAGATGAGAACTATAGCAAATCAAAATCACAGTAAAATTATTAGTATTAATTACTAATAAAGCATATCAAGCTATTGGCATCGTCAGCTCCTCCTCACAAGAGAGAAGCAAGGCAACTGAAGTTATGACTATCAAATCTGATGAAGGGCATGATTAAAACAGGAGGTTACAAGCTTGGAGAAATACAGAGCTGTATACCTGTGACCAGTGCCAGGATTCACCTCCGGTGGGACATAGTGACTCTGGAGTTTTCAGGGTGATCCATCTCAAAGTAGAAACTACCTTCGGGCCGGTGCTGTGGCTCACTTGGTTAATCCTCTGCCTGCAGTGATGGCATCCCATATGGGCGCCGGGTTCTAGTCCCAGTTGCTCCTCTTCCAGTCCAGCCTCTCTGCTGTGGCCCGAGAAGGCAGTGGAGGATGGCCCAAGTGCTCAGGCCCCTGCACCTGCATAGGAGACCAGGAAGAAGCATCTGGCTCCTGGCTTTGGATTGGTACAGCGCTGGCTGTAGCGGCCATTTGGGGAGTGAACCAACAGAAGGAAGACCTTTCTCTCTGTCTCTCTCTTTCTCTCACTGTCTATAACTCTACCTGTCAAATAAATTTTAAAAAATGCTTCTCTTTTGTTGGGGGCTAAGAGCTCGTAGAAAAGAATCTTAACCATCATGAATCATGCCTCGGTACCCACCTGTGCTGAGCTCATTTGGATCTTTTTTCTTTTAATTAAAAAAAATTGGGGTAATGGGGTGGGTGTTGTGGCACAGTGGGTTGAGCTGCTACTTGGGATGCCTGCATGCTATATTGGAGTGCTTGGTTAAAGTCCCAGCTACTGTGCTTCCAATCCAACTAGCTTCTTGCTAATGCAATGGGAGGCAGCAAGTGATGGCTCAGGTGGTTGAGTCTCCACTACCCATGTGGGAGACCCAGATGGAACTCCAGGCTCCTGGCTACAGCCTGACCCAGCCCAGTTGTGTGCATCTGGGGAGTTAAGTAGCCAGTGAAAGATCTCTCTCCCTCTCTCTGTCTCTTCCTCTCAAATAAATAAAAATAAGTAAATAAACTTATTTTAGATGAGAGAGAGAGAGAGAGAGAGAGATGAGGAGGGATGAGGAAGGGGGGGATGCGAGGGAGGGAGAGAGAGAGAGAGAGAGAGAGAGAAAGAAGAGAGCAAGCTTCTTTTTTCTGGTTCACTTCCAAATGCCTGCAACAACTGGGGCTGGACCAGAGCCAAAGCCAGGAGCCAGGATCACACAAGGGGGACAGGAACCCAGTGACTTGAGCCATCACCACTGCCTCCTAGTGTCTGCATTGGTGGGAAGCTGAAGCCACGAGCTGGAGTCAGGTGTCAAACCCAGGTGGTCTGATATGGAACACAAGCAACTTGACTGCTAGACCAAACAACCACCCTGGCATGAGCAACTTTGAAAGTGAAAGTCCTGCATCCCAGGAACCGCTTCGGTCTCCAGGAGACAGATGGCTGGCTTCAAACATAGTTATGTAAAAGCTAGTTGTTTGGGTTTTGACAAATCACATGGATGTGAGTCTCATATAATACATGCCATCATTGAATAGAGATCAACTCTGTAGAGGAAGTAAAGTGTCATTCTTACAATGGCTTCTCTCCTGCAGAATAGCCTAATCCTCCATAATTTTGCTTTGCTAGTGGTAAAATGCAATTGCCAGAGCTCCAGCTGGCAAATCAAGGTAATTTCTGGGCACCTTTAAATATAAGGGATTGCAATTCCTTTCCACAGCTCAGCCCTGCTCCGACAGTTTCATTATTCCATTTGAATAAATAGGTAGGCTACATACATAAATCTCAAATTTGTGTTATGCACATATTGGATAAGGGCAGAGGGAGAGGATTTTGTGAAGATGGCATGGCGTATGGCAAGCTGCTTTCACTTGACATTGTAATAGCATTAATTGGGAAAAATTATCCAGAGTCATGTATAGGACACATGGGCTAAATGCAAACCCTCTGAGTCCAGCTGTTTGTAACAGACTTTTATTTATTGTTCTTGGTATGTGGTACTAGTATCCCTACAGAAAGTGAGACATATCCAGAAGTGTTTAGTAGAGTGGAGTCATTTCATAAAGAAAAAAGATTAAAAAAAAAAAAAACGAAATAAGCATCAAGATAAGAAAGGTAAAGACAGACAAGTACTATGGCGCAGTGGGTTAAAGCTGCCACCTGCAGCATCAGCATCCCATATGGACACCAGTTTGAATCCTGACTACTCCATTTCCGATCCAGCTCCCTGCTGATGGCCTGGGAAAGCAGTAAGAGATGGCCCGAGTTCTTGGGCCCCTGCACGCACATGGGAGACCCAGAAGAAGATTCTGTTTCCTGGCTTCGGATCAGCTCAGCTCTGGCTATTTTGGCCATTTGGGGAGTGAACCAGCAGATGGAGGACCTCTTTCTCTGTCTCTACCTCTCTGTAAATCTTTCAAATAAATAAAATAAATCTTTTTTAAAAAAAAGAAAGGCAAAGACAGGGATTGAAAGTAGGAGGGATGTGTATTTTTAACTTGTTTCAGGCTTGACATTATGCTGCAGCCCATGAGTATTTAGCCCATCTGAGGTTAATGGGAAAGATGGAGTTATTTTATTCAACGGCCGTTCTGCGTCATTTTCTTCACTTGTCTATTTATACCATGTTGTGTGACCCTATCAACAGTAAATTCATCTTCCTTATGATTGGTTTGCAATGAGTTTTCAAATAGCTAAGATGGTATTTTATTTCTGAAAACATTGCCTGGACTTTTTTTTTTTTTTTTTTTTTTTTGACAGGCAGACAGGCAGACAGGCAGACAGGCAGAGTGGACAGTGAGAAAGAGAGAGAGAAAGGTCTTCCTTTTCCGTTGGTTCACCCCTCAATGGCTGCAGCGGCTGGCGTGCTGCGGCCGGTGTACCGAAGCCAGGAGCCAGGTGCTTTTCCTGGTCTCCCATGCAGTTGCAAGGCCCAAGCACTTGGGCCATCCTCTGCTGCACTCCCTTGCCACAACAGAGAGCTGGACTGGAAGAGGAGCAACCAGGACAGAATCCGGCACCCCAACTGGGATTAGAACCCGGGTGCTGGTGCCGCAGGTGGAGGATTAGCCTATTGAGCCATGGCGCCGGCTTTTTTTTTTTTTTTTTTTAAGATTTTATCTATTTATTTGAGAGATAGAGTTACAGTGAGAGGGAGAGAGAGAGAGAAAGATCTTCCTTCCGCTGGTTCACTCCCCAAATGGCTGCCTGTATTCTAAGAAGTTCAGCTGTTACACCGACTGAATACACCTCACCTGATGCTGCCTCTGATGGTGGGCGCCTAAAACCTGCAGGATTTTCTTACTTTAGAGCTCATTTTTGCTATCATTATTAAATCCTTACTAAGGATAATTTTCTTTAATATAGATCTGAATTAATTTCTTTCTTGAGCTGGTGGAGCCATTTAAAAATGTGTGAATGATGGTGCTAGCAATGTAGAAGTACTGCTTTCACCCGGGTAAATAATATATGTGTTCCTGAAGCTGAATCTTTCATTTTAATGAACTGAATCTCTCATAGGAATTAGTAAGTGGTATAGAATAAAAATATAAAATGACTTTCATTATGTCATCACTATTTTAAAAAGAATTTATTTATTTAAAAGGCAGAACATTAGAGTGAGAGAGAGAGAGAGAGAGAAAATCTTCCATCTACTGATTCACACCCCTAATGACTGTAACGGCCAGTTGTGGTCCGGGCTTAAGCCAGGAGTCAGGAACTCTATCTAGGTCTTCCACAAGGTAGAAGAAGCCCGAGTACTTGGCCCATCTTCTGTTGCTTTTAGGTGCATTAGCAGGAAGCTGGATCAGAAGTGAGGTAGCAAAGACTTGAACCAGAGCTCCAGTATGGAATGCCAGCATTGTAAGATTAACCACAACACAATACCTGTCCCTGTCTTCTCTCTTGAATAACAGAGTGTAATATGGACAATTTCAAATATGGACTTTGAGAATATAACATTCATATACCCTCATAGAAAGATATAATCTAAATCATGTATTTCAGGAAGAAGGAAATCGAATCCCGAGGAATATATGGGATAAAAGAAACCATAGAAACAACAGGAGCAGGTGTTTGGTCTAATGGCTAAGACACTGGTTAAGATTTCTTCATCCCACTTCAGAGTGCCTGGATTTGATTCTCAGCTCTGGCTCTTGATACCAGCTCCCTGCTGATGTGCATCATGGGATGTAGCAATCATTCATTTTAATAAACTGAATCTCTTTTAGTAATTGGTAATCAATAAAGAATAAAAATATAAAAGGGCCTTTATTTTGTCATCAATCTGATTTAAAAAAAAAAAAAGTTATGCTGGGGCTGGTGCTGTGGTGTAGCAGGTAAAGCCACTGCCTGCGGTGCTGGCATCCCATCTGGGTGCTGGTTTGAGTCCTGACTGCTCCACTTCGGATTCAGCTCTCTGCAGTGGCCTGGGAAAGCAGTAGAAGATGGCCCATGTCCTTGGGCCCCTGCAAGCTCCTGGCTCCTGGGTCCTGGCTTCAGATCTGCTCAGCTCTGGCTGTCGTGGCCATTTGGGGAGTGAGCCAGCAGATGGAAGACTCTGTCTTTCTCTCTCTCTCTCTGCCTCTGCCTCTCTAACTCTGCCTTTCAAATTAAATGAATAAATCTTTTAAGAAAAAAATTATGCTGATTCAGGCATTTGGGAGAGTAAACCGGCAAATGAGAGCTTGCTCGCTTTCAAACAAATAAATACCAGTTCAAAAAAAGTAAAAAAAAAAAAAAAAAAAAAAAAGTGCAGCACCATAGCTATTGTGTTTGCGAAGTTCTTTCCTTTATCAAGTTTCTCTCCACAATCCTGATGATAGAAGTTAGGTTTGTTTGTTTATTTATTTATTTGAAAGGCAGAGTTATAGAGAGCAGAGGTAGAGAGAGAGAGAGAGAGAGAGAGAGAGGTGTCTTCCATCTGCTGGTTCACTCCCCAGATGGCCACAATGGCCGGAGTTGAGCTGATCCGAAGCCAGGAGCCAGGAGCTTCTTCCTGGTCTCCCACATGGGTGCAGGGCCATGAGGACTTGGGCCATCTTCTACTGCTTTCCTGGGACATAGCAGAGAGCTGGATTGGAAGAGGAGCAGCCTGGACTAGAACCAGTGCTCAAACAGGATGCCGGCACCGCAGGCGGCGGATTAACCTACTGCACCACAGGGCCGGGCCCCAAGGCCAAATCTTTTTAACAAATCCTTAAATCTGTATCTTTCTCTTGGTGGTTCTGCTTTTCAGTTGAGCCATGAACAATACAGAATTTACACTAGAGTCAAATCTGACCATAGCCTGCTTCTGTATGGCCCTTGAGCCTGAGTTATTTTTACAGTTTTAGAGGATTGTAAAAGGAAACAAAGACAGAGTGACAGAGACCATATGTAGACCGCAAAGCCTAAAATGTTTACTCTCTGACTCTCTAAGCAAAATGTTTGCTGACTCTTGATGTAGGGAAAGTAGGACTATAAAATATTATGGCCAATTTTAGAAAACATTTGGAAAGTTTCTTATAAAAATAAACATATACCATGTGACTCAGCAATCCCACTCCTAGGATTCAAATAGAAATAAAAATATATGCCCAGAAGAAGACTTGCACCTAAATATTCAAATCATTTACATTCACTTATTTATTCAGAAAATTGTGCTATATGGAAGCAGGCAGATAAGAAAGATAAGCATTGCGTGGCTCTATTGATATGAAGTTCTAGAATTGGCTGTATTAATCTACAGTGATAGAAAAGCAGTGATTGGGGCTGGTACATTTTCTTGCATTTAAATCAACCTCAGTAAAGCTGATTTTAAAAAATCTGATGACTTGAAGAACTTTTCTGTTTGGTTTCTCATGGTTAAGTTCAAATCCACACTAGTGGGGCTGACGCTGTAGTACAGTGGTTAAAGCTCCAGCCTGCAGCACTGGTATCCCATATGGGCGCTGGTTCCTGTCTCTGCTGCTCCTCTTCCGATCCAGCTCTCTACTATGGCTTGCAAAAGCAGCAGAAGATGGCCCAAGTCCTTGGGCCCCTGCACCCACATAGGAGACCCGGAAGAAGCTCCTGGCTTTGGATTGGCCCAGCTCCGGCCATTGCGGCCATTTGGGAAATGAACCAGCAGTTGGAAGACCTCTCTTTCTCTCTCTCTGTCAGTCATACTGGACATGGACAGGATACCCCAGGCAAGCCCCTAGCCAGACACAGAGGCAGACAGGTAAGGGGAACCAGACTGGAGGTTCAGGCAGAAGGAATATCACCTGTTTAGAAAGATGCTTTACCTTGGGGACCTGTGCTGTGGCGTAGTGGGTAAAGCACCGGCCTGCAGTGCCGGCATCCCATATGGACACCGGTTCAAGTCCTGGCTGCTCCACTTCCAATACAGCTCTCTGCTATGACCTAAGAAAGCAGTGGAAGATGGCCCAAGTCCTTGGGCCCCTGCACCCGTGTGGGAGACCCAGAAGAAGCTCCTGGCTCCTGGCTTCGGATCAGCACAGCTCAGGCCGTTGCGGCCAATTGGGGACTGAACCAGCGGATGGAAGACTCTCTCTTTCTCTCTCTCTAGGACTCTCTCTTTCTCTCTCTCTCTGCCTCTCCTTCTCTGTAACTCTGACTTTCAAGTAAATAAATAAATCTTAAAAAAAATAAAAAAATTATTAAAAAAGAAGGGACACCCATGTAGAAATGTGATTGGTAGAGTTGGAAACATACTAGGGGATTCCAATTCAATCCCATCAAGGTGGCATGTGCCAATGCCATCTCACTATTCCAAGTGATCAATTTCAGTTCACAATTGATCATAATGAAAGGACTAAGAGTCAAAGGGAGCACATAAACAAGTCTAGTATCTGCTAACACTAACCGATAGAATAAATAAAGGGGAGAGTGATCCAACATGGGAAGTGAGATACTCAGCAGACTCATAGAATGGCAGATGTCCTAAATAGCACTCTGGCCTCAGAATCAGCCCTAAAGGCACTCGGATCTGGCTGAAAAGCCCATGAGAGTATTTCAGGCATGGAAAGCCAAGACACTCTGGCAAAAAGATCTCTGTGAGTGAGATCCCAGTGGAAAGAACAGGTCTTCAAAGAGGGAGGTGCCTTTCTCTGAAGGGAGGAGAGAACCTCCACTTTGACTATGACCTTGTCTAAACAAGATAAGAGTCGGAGAACTCAAGGGGCTTCCATAGCCTTGGAAACTCATGACAAGAAGCTGGGGTGATTACTGATGCCATAAACAGGAGTGTCAATTTGTAAAGTCAACAACAGGAGTCACTGTGCACTTACTCCTCATGTAGGATCTCTGTCCTTAATGTGCTGTACACTGAGGCTTAATGCTATAACGAGTACTCAAACAGTATATTTCACTTTGTGTTTCTATGGGGGTGCAAACTGTTGAAATCTTTACTTAATGTACACTAAACTGATCTTCTGTTAAAAAAAAAAAAAAAAAAAAAGAAAAGAAACTGTCAATTCCCAACTTGACTCTCACTGGGATTAAACATGACAATAGGTCTGATCTGATTTCATCATCATTTAAAAAAAAATCATCTATTATTTTTCACCTTATGTTTCTGTGTGGGAACAAACTGTTGAAATCCTTACTTAAGGTATACTAAGCTGATCTTCTGTATACTAAGATAATCGAAAATGAATCTTGATGTGAATGGAAGGGGAGAGGGAGTGGGAAAGGGGAGGGTGGTGGGTGGGAGGGACGGTATGGGGGGGAAAGCCATTGTAACCCATGAGACGTACTTTGGAAATTTATATTCATTAAATAAAAGATTAAAAAAAAAAAAAAAAAAAAAAAGAAATGTGATTGGTTATAACCTAATGGTAATGGTTCAAGGCAAAACCCAGCAAGGTCTATCTGTTTTTGGTCTTTCTGTATAGAGTTCCTTTCTCTTGAGTATCGGGAGCCCTCTGGAACAAGTGTCTTTTTTTTTCATTTGACAGGCAGAGTAGACAGTGAGAGAGAGAGAGAAAGGTCTTCCTTCTTTCCGTTGGTTCACCTACCAATGGCTGCTGCAGCTGGCGCACCGTGCTGATCCGAAGCCAGGAGCCAGGTGCTTCCTCCTGGTCTCCTATGCGGGTGCAGGGCCCAAGCACTTGGGCCATCCTTCACTGCACTCCCAGGCCATAGCAGAGAGCTGGACTGCAAGAGGAGCAACAGGGACAGAATCTGGCACCCCGACCGGGACTAGAACCCCTGGGTGCTGGCAACGCAGGTGGAGGATTAGCCTATTGAGCCGCGGTGCCAGCCGGAACAAGTGTCTCGTGACCTACTATCAGACAAGGTAGGTTCCAGAATTTTTTTTAATGATTTTTTTTTTAATTTGACAAGCAGAGTTAGACAGTGAGAGAGAGAGAGAGAGAGAGACAGAAAGAGAGGTCTTCCTTCCGTTGGCTCACCCCCCAAATGGCCGCTACGGCCGGCGCTGCTCCGATCTGAAGCCAGGAGCCAGATACCAGGAGTCAGGTGCTTCCTCCTGGTCTCCCATGCGGGTGCAGGGACCCAAACACTTGGGCCATTGTCCACTGCCTTCCCGGGCCACAGCAGAGAGCTGGACTGGAAGAGGAGCAGCCGGGACTAGAACCCGGGCCCATATGGGATGCCGGCGCCGCAGGCGGAGGATTAACCTAGTGAGCCCGGTGCCAGCCTCAGGGGAGAGGTGTTTTAATTTCTGTGATCCACTTGAGGGAAAAGCAATTTTAGTTTCTGTGATTTGTTTGGGAGCAGAGAGGACTAAAAGGCAGGAGGATGGGAGAAGATCCGAGATTTTTGCTTCCGAGGCTTCCAAACTCCTTCAGTTCCAATCACGCAGCAAGCGGTAGTGCAGCCGCCCGAGCACCACTCTCTGAGCCCCAGCAGCTCTCATGAGAAGGATTCAGTATAAACTGCTTCTTTCAGGATTTCTGCCTCTGGAACTGCCTAGTAGGTATTTGGGGAACGTAGTGAAAATGACCCTCCTAAAGTAGCGAGATAGTATGAAGAGAACAAAATATGCTATTGACATAAGGTTAAAACACCATGGAAGTTTCTCATTTGGAATTCAAGAAATATACATCAATTATGGTTGTTAATGAAAATGACAGATTTCTTCTGCCAACTCTACAAAAGAAGCAAATGAAACCACATGACACCATACCCTTATTTTATGTAAAATACTTTGTTTATGCATGTGGAGAATTGTGTTGTTGATGAGATTAAGGTAATTTTGATTTTCAAATCCATTATCTATTGTATTCAGATGTAAATGTTTTACTCTAGGGGCTTCATTGGAGATTTACCAAAAATATTGGGCCTTCTTCATGAATAGCTATTTTCCAATTAGCAAAGGTCACAGCATAGAGGAAGTCCAACATGGTACAAATTACTACAAATGCCTCTACTTAAAGATTTCCAGTCTTCTTTGTGATCAAGGTAATCATTTCCACATTTCTGTTCATGCTGTTAGCCTCAGTAGGTTTTTGAGTTTCTCTGAATGTGTTTTTCCAGCTTCCAAGTTCCTTTTGCCAGAATAGTTCCAGGCTTTCTGTGGGCAAGGGCAGAGCTCCAGCACCTCTTCAGGTCTTCATGTGGTCTATGATCCTCTAAGAGCATCTGCTGGAAAGGGAGTGCTGGGGCCTGAGTGCCCAGCACGAGCACACCAACTTCCCACCGTATCGGAGACCCCATGTTGTCTTGCAGGCCTCATGCTGATTGTCCCACAAGCCCAAGTCCTGGGGCCTTGAACTTTGTCTTTCAAGAAGCCTTTGTCTGAGCTTGTCCTCTTTGTAGAAACTGCTAGGTAACCAATGCTCTTCTCAATTAGCCCAGGCAGAAACCTTCAAATATAACATATTTGAAAAGTATGAAAAAACTTGTAAAATCCTTGGGACCTTACATAATTTGAAAATCAATCACTCCATTTTTTCCACCTTACAAGTGACATATTAACAAATAAGTTTTTAAAAAGCTTATTTATTTGAGAGAGAGAGAGAGAGAACTCCCATGTTATTATTTACCCCTCAAGCTGGTGCAGGGGCAGGCTGAAGTCAAGAGCTGGGAACTCAGTCTGAATCTCCCACATTTGCAGCAGAGACCTAAATACTTGAGCCATCACCTGCTGCTCGCCAGGTACACATTAGCAGGAAGCTCAATTCAGCAGCCGGGGCTGAGAATCCACTCCAGGTATTACAATGTAGGATGCAAGTGTCTTAACTACTAGGCTAAATGCCCACTCCTTGACATTGCAGTTTGGTTATATAGCTAAACTTGAAAGCAAAGGGTTATCAGAAACTTGAACCTGGAACTGTATTTTAATTTTACTTTACTTTAATAATAATTCTAAGAAGACTAGTAGGAAGAATTCCTATGTACACACCATGTAGTTGTGTGAATTTGAGACAACAATTCTCTAGGAAGCAAGAGCAGTTGGGAAAGTGTTCACTTAAATAGGGAAGATGAAACTCTTCATGAGATAGCTGTGTTTTTCACCACTATACTACAATCTTGGCATTATAAGGGGTCTTCAAGAAGTTGTATAAAATGCCTATTATTGAAAATCAATGTGTGGAGTTCAACTTTTTTGCCCCAAAAAACTTATCTTAAAATTTTTTTGTTATTTATTTTTATTTTATTTTATTTTATTTGAAAAAGGGTGGGGGTAGAGATAAGTTTTCCATCACCTGATTTACTCCCCAAATGCCTGCTGAGTCAGGAGCCTGAAACTCATTCTGGTCTCCCACACGGGTAGCAGGAACCCAGGTACTTGAGGCATTACCTTCTGCTCCCCAGAGTGTCCATTAGCAGGAAGCTGGCATTGGAAGCAGAGCTTAGACTTGAACCTAGGCACTCTGATATGCAATGTGGGCTTCCCACATGATGTCTTTTTTTTTTTTTTTAAGATTTATTTATTTATTTGAAAGTAGAGCTACACAGAGAGAGGAGAGGCAGAGAAAGAGAGAGGGAGAGAGAGGTCTTCCATCCGCTGGTTCACTCCCCAGGTGTCTGCAACGGGCCAGAGCTATGCCTATCCAAAGCCAGGAGCCAGGAGCTTCCCCTGGGTTTTCCATGTGGGTGCAGGGGCACAAGGACTTGCGCCATCTTCTACTGCTTTCCCAGGCCATAGCAGAGAGCTGGATCAGAAGTAGAGCAGTCGGGGCTCGAACTGGTACCCATATGGGATGCCGGCACTGCAGGCGGGCAGCTTTACCCACTACACCACAGGGCCAGCCTCTCAACGTGATGTCTTAATCACTGTGCCGAATGCCTGCCCCCAGTAAAGTTACCTTTTACTTCCATTTTCCATGAACTTTTTGAAATTCCTTTATATGTCAAGTGTGTCTGCTTTGTCCTGAAGAGTTAGGTGGTCACAAAAGCTGTCAAATTCCTTTAAAAATACCCATGCTGCTCAAGGGTCCCGGGGATCCAGGCCAGGGCTTCAGGAAAGCCTTTCCAGACAACGCCTGGGCCTGAGGGGGCAGCAGGAGCAACCAGGGAACATGCTTGTGGGTAGAGCTCCCTCGAATTCCTTCAGCCACAGAGGATCTGCTCTGGGGTAAAAGCCCCAAACAAAACAAATTATCTCCTTTTAAGGCATGTTTAATTGAGCCATTAACACGTAGAGAGGAGCCAAAGAGGCACCTGCATGTCCACCTCCCAGCTCGCTCCTGGGCATGCAAGGCATGTCACAACGGCCTCATAAAAACACACCCGATTGTCTCATGTTCTTTAATTACCATCTTGTAAAGTTGACACCTTGATTATGCTTGAATCGCACCAGAAACGAGTCGGTGCTTTTATCCGCATGCACATAGCTTCTTCATGGGAGTTTAAGCAATTGTATAGAAAGGGTCTGCTGACTACATGAAGCCAAGCAAAATAGGGTTTTCAGCAGCCCCTCTCAACTTGTCAGGAAGAAAATGACAAAGTAAATACAAACTGATTTCTGTCAATGGAAAGGAATCTTAACCCATGATTCTTTTTAAAAAATTTTAAAAGAAAGATTTATTTATTTATTTGAAAGTTGGAGTTACAGAGAGAGAAAGGGGGAGGAGAGAGAGAGAGAGAGAGTTTTCCATCTGCTGATTCACTTGCCAGATTCCGCAATAGCCAGCGCTGGGCCAGGCCAAAACCAGGAGCCAGGAGCTTCATCTGAGTCTCCCAGGTGAAGGGCAGGAGCTGGAGCACTTGGGCCATCTGCCACTGCTTTTCCCAGGCCATTAGCAGGGAGCTGGATGGGAAGTGGAGAAATTGGGACTCAAACCGGTGCCCAGATGGGACGCTGGTGCTGCAGATGGCAGCTTTATCCCCTACGCCACAATGCCGGCCAAAGCCTGGGATTCTTTATGTAGCTTCCCCATCCTTAACATAAGCCCCATTGTGTAATTGAGCATAAATGAAGTGCAGGTAGTCACAAATGCCGGCCACAATGTTACCTGCTTTTCTTACTTTTCTCACTTAATGCTGCCAATGAGATATGAGCTATGAGGAGCTTCCTTGATCACCCCTCCTACAGATGAGGGAACTGAGGCCTGGGGAGGGAAAGCAATTTGCAGAAGGCCACGCAGCCCATGAGAGCTGTGCTGGGGAGTTCCGACCTGATAGCTGGATCTTCGCTGCTACACGACGCTGCCTCTCCCTCTGCTATCTCTGAAAGCAGTGTTTTTCAGCTGGGGCTCGGTCCAAAGGAAATTTTCAGAGACCCTAGAATCCTATGAGAATTCACAACTGTGTGTTTGAAGCTTTTGTGGTAGTCTGAAGAAACTAACATAATCAAGTCACGGTGATCACATTATAACTGTTATAATGTGCTGAACCTCTAAGATTATCTGAGAGGGGAAGGGGGCGGGGATCTCCTATTGGCTATTTTACTCTCGAATGCCAGCAATAGCCAGATTGGGCCAGGCTGAAGCTGGGAGTCAGGAAGTCAACGCGGGTTTCCACGTGGGTGGCAGGAGACCAGTGACTTGACCTTAACTGCTGCCTTGAAGAATGGACTTTAGCAGGAAACTAGAGACAGGAGCCAGAGGTGGGACTCATGCCCAAATGCTCTGATGTGGGAAGTGGCATCTTAACCGCCATGCCAAACGCTGAACTCTGAACACCTTCTAATTCTCTTTCCATGAACTTCTAAAATAACCTTTGCATTAGCTAGACTCTAGATTTTATACAGCTCTCACCAGTTTCCCTCCACTAATGTCGTTTTTGTCTTGCAAGATCCACTTCAGGATACTAAGCTGCACATATCGGCTAACAATTTTTTCAGAAAAAAATGACATTCTAATCAGCATTAGACAATGTCTATTAAAGGAAATCAGTGTGCTGCATTTACAATCAGAATGTTTTTAAGTAATAAGATATTTATGCCATATTTTAATTTCAACTTTCAAGTCAGTATAAATCAAGTCATTTATTACACAATTTACTAACAAATTTTCACTTCCCATGTGTAGAAAATTAACTTTAATCTTTGTTATACTATTCTTGGAAAATTACAAAGGATGGTCAGAGGGACTTTCTTTTTCTTTCTTTCTTTCTTTCTTTTTTTTTTTTTTTTTTTGGACAGGCAGAGTGGATAGTGAGAGAGAGAGACAGAGAGAAAGGTCTTCCTTTGCCGTTGGTTCACCCTCCAATGGCCGCCGTGGCTGGCGCGCTGCGGCCGGCGCACCGCGCTGATCCGAAGGCGGGAGCCAGGTGCTTCTCCTGGTCTCCTATGGGGTGCAGGGCCATCCTCCACTGCCTTCCCGGGCCACAGCAGAGAGCTGGCCTGGAAGAGGGGCAACCGGGAAAGAATCCGGTGCCCCGACCGGGACTAGAACCCCGTGTGCAGGAGCCGCTAGGTGGAGGATTAGCCTATTAAGCCGCAGCGCCGGCCGACTTTCTTAAAATTTGCAAAACAACATGTCATATGAGGATCTGTGGATGAAACGAGTAAATGAGCTTAAGGAACTCTGGAACATGCGTGTGCACTCTTGGAAACAAAATAAATGAGTAAGGAAAAGCAGTTTTGAAGCATTACGGAAGCCTCACGTGCCGATCCAGACAGTACTGCATTGTCAGATGTTAATTACACTCTGCCTGTCTCACTGCACAAATACACACCTTTGAACAGGTAAGCAGCACTAATGTGAAAACAGAAACAAAGAGTCTTTCATTAATTTCAGGAGTATTACCAGAAATGATTCAGCTTTCCTAATTCAAACATGAATTATATCTAACATAAATGATCAGCAAGCTACTGCTAGCAAGTTTGATAGATTTATAAAAAGCCCACATAGGTACTTTCAGCCTATTAAAAAGTGAAAGACATACTCTGGACTCCAAAAACAGTGCCATTAGAGATTACAGTACTGATTGAATTTTCCACTAACAAGCTAAGGGCGCTTTTGATATCTTAATAAGATTATATGATCTTCTTTTGGACCAAGACCAATAGTTTATTGTTCCTTGAGGAAGGTATTTGTACTTTATAAGCATTTGTGTTTTCTTCTAATGCTGTCCTTTTTTACTTTAATAAAACACTTATTTTTAAAACCTTTGGGGTAAGTTGCAAAATAGTGACTTATGAAGTATTTAACAATATTTAAAAAGTCTTTTTACTCAACAGTGTACTTTTGTTTTGTTTTCTCTAAATAAACACAGGAATTAAAGCAAAAGGTCCTTGGGGCCAGCACTGTGGTGCAGCGAGTAAAGCCCTGGCCTGAAGCGCTGGCATCTCAATGGGTGCTGATTCTGTCCCAGCTGTCCTTCTTCTGATCCAGCTCTCTGCTGTGGCCTGGGAAAGCAGTGGAGGATGGACCCAGTCCTTGGGCCCCTGCGTCTGCGTGGGAGACCCGGAGGAAGCTCCTGGCTCCTGGCTTTGGATTGGCGCAGCTCTGGCCGTTGTGGCCATCTGGGGAGTGAGCTGGCGGATGGAAGACTCTCTCTGTCTCTACCTCTCTCTGTAACTCTTTCAAATAAATAAAATAAAATTTTTTTAAAAAAGCTAAAGTCCTCTTAACTCCAAATTTGATGTCTGAGTATTTTTTAAAAAGGTTTATTTATTTGAAAGAGAGAGTTACAGAGAGAGAGAGACAGATCTTCCATCATTGGTTCATTCCCCAAAAGGCCAAAATGACCAGAGCTGGATCAAGCTGAAGCCAGGAGCCAGGAGCTTCTTCTGGTTCTCCCATGTGGGTATAGGGGTCCAAGCACTTTGGCCATCTTCTGCTGAGAGATAGTGTTATAGAGAAAGGCAGAGGACAGAGAGAGAGGTCTTCCATCGCTGGTTCGCTCTCCAAATGGCCCCAACAGCTGGAGCTCAGAAGCCAGGAGCCAGGAGCTTCTTCCGAGTCTCTCATGCTGGTGCAGGGTCCCAAGCACTTGGGCCATTCTCTATTGCTTTTGCAGGCCCTAAACATAGAGCTGGATCGAAGAGGAGCAGGTGGGACATGAACCGGCACCTATATAGGAAGCCAACAGTGCAGGCGGAGGCTTAGCCCACTATGCCACTGTGTCTGCCCTTGGCTACAGCTTTAACCAATAAAGGAGGAAAGGGGAGTATATCAATATGGTTGATGACAGTTTATAAAAACATATTCACTATTCTAAAACAAACTGGGTCACTACCTTAAGACATCATTGGCAGGCTCTCCAGGTGTTCTGTTACTCTCCCACTAAGTTTCCTTACGTGAACCAGAAACCTACCTTTACGGTAACAATAGAATTTTATATTGCTCTTCAATTTGACAAGCAGCAAACAACAGGAAACAAATTGGCAAAGCCACACTGGCCTTTAGTTATCACAGCACCCCTGAAAACAGGGGCTAAAAGGAGCCACAAAGAAACAGTATTCAGGGGCTAGCGCTGTGGCCTAGTGGGGTAAAGCCGCCGCTTGCAGTTCCAGCATCCTATATGGGCACCGGTTCGAGTCCCAGCTGCTCTACTTCTGATCCAGCTCTCTGCTATGGCCTGGGAAAGCAGTAGAGGATGGCCCAAGTCTTTGGGCCCCTGCACCCACATGGGAGACCCAGAAGAAGCTCCTGGTTCCTGGCTTTAGATTGGCATAGCTCTGGTAGGTGTGGCCAATTGGGGAGTGAACCAGCAGACGGAAGACCTCTCACTTCCTCTCTACTTCTCCTCTCTCTGTAACTCTGCCTTTCAAATAAATAAATCTTAAAAAAAAAAAAAAAAAGAAACAGTATTCAAAGAGCAATGTATTATCTAATGTGATCTCCAAAATAAGCACAATTCAGTCATCTTCAATGGGAAAAGCCACAGCGTTTGAAAATTAGGAATGTTATACTGGTTTTTATCAAAGTTATCATCCAAGTTTGGAACAAATTCCAAACTCACATTTACTTGCATCACGTCAGTTTAATAATCAAATAAATGACAAAAAAAGACAGACAGTGAAAACAACATCTTATAGCACAATAGTTGGATTTGGCTTCCTCTGGATAAAAACCTTCTGTTTTTCCATAGTCCTGTCTAGAAATCCCATTGTAAAGTCAAACTGTGAATCCATTTCAGCTAATAATTTATTTTGATTTTTAATTTCACAGCCTGTTTCAAAGGACAGAGATTTTGTAGCTGTTACTTTGCTTCCCAGTTTCAACGAGTCCCTGGTTTTCTTCTTCACGGGCACTACTAGCATCGCCGTAGTTCCCGGAGTGGCCAGGAGGTATTGCTTTCCCCAGGCCTGCGCCTCATCCTGCCAGCAGAGGGAGGAACATGGCAGGTGGTGGTGGTGGGGGGGGGGGGGCAGAGGGTTACAAAAGGGCCAGGGGTCACCCAGACCGCGTCTTCAGTCCCAGAGCCCCGCGAAGCACCGACTCTTCACCCCCAGTACCATGACATCAGTCTGAACGTAGTCATTTTTAAATTTAAAGTGCGGGGACCGGCCTTGTAGGCGAGGCGAGGCGGCTGAGGCTTCCGGGGCCGGCCGCCGCCAAGGTAGACCATGCAGGAGGTGAACAACCGCATCGTGGAGGAGACGCTCGCTCTCCAGGTCGAGAACGCGACAGCAGGAAACAAACCAGGAGCAGAAGTAACATCTGCAGATTCTGATGGCGTCCTCCATCGTATTTCAAATCCTAATGGAGAGAACACCAAGGCGATGGGATTTCTTTGATATTCTACAAAGAACTTCAGGCACATGGTGCTCAGGAGTCATTAAAAACGATGCGCGGGGGTTTCCTGGTGAATCCAGAATCAGGATGGAGTGTCTCTTTGCTAGCCGACCTTGACAGTCTGCCTGCAGAGAGGATTCCATGTACATCAGGCTGGCATGTGGACGTGGAGCCGTTTTGCCTCTGCCTTTGAGAAATACTTCCAATTCCAAGAAGAAGGCAGAGAAGGAGAGAACAGGGCAGCTATCCGTCCTAGGGGTGAGGAGGCCGTGTATGCTGGGTGTAAAAAGGACAGACTCAGCAGTCTTCAGCACCATGTTTAAGGATGACCACGATGTGGTCCTAGGACAGATGTTCTTGCAGGAGTTCTAAGGCCGCAGAGCCGGTCACACAGTCCCTCAGGTCGTCTCCAGCCACAGGACCCTCCCCTGGGGCTGCTGCTGTGGGCGACAACATCAGCTGTATCACCTTGGCGCTGTTCCCTCACCACACCAATGCCAGTGCCCGAGATAACACCATCAACCCTGTCCACACGTTCCGGGACTACCTGCATTACCACGTCGAGTGCTCTGAGGCCTGTATGCACACCCGTGTGCGGGCACAAACGTCTGACTTCCTCAAGGTGCTGAACCATGCACGCCCAGATGCTGAGAAAAAAGAAATGAAAAGTCACAGGAAGACGTTTTCATCCCGCCAGCTCTTGGGAACAGGAGGAGGAGGTGGCTGTCGACTGAAGGCTGGAACACTAGCTGTGGATAATGGTAGCTTTTAATATTGCACTTCAGCCTGCGCCTGCGGTGCCGGCATCCCATATGGGTGCCGGTTTCTAGTCCTGGTTGCTCCTCTTCCAGTCCAGCTCTCTGTTGTGACCCGGGAAGGCAGTGGAGGATGGCCCAAGTGCTTGGGCCCCTGCACCCGCATGGGAGACCAGGAGGAAGCACCTGGCTCTTGGCTTCAGATCGGCGCAGTGCCTGTTGTAGTGGGCATTTGGAGAGTGAACCAACAGAAGGAAGACCTTTCTCTCTCTCACTGTCTATAACTCTACCTGTCAAATAAATAATAAAAAAAAAATTGCACCTCTTCAGGTTCTCAAGGGATTCTCCATTTTGGTTTCATTTTGTACACGTTTGGAAGATAATCTGCAGAAATGAGCCTTGTTTGTAAGGACTTCATAGTTCCCAAGAATTAAAAAAAAAAAAAAAAGAAAATTCCATTTGATCAACTTAATTCCTTTTTTTTTTTTTAAACCATCCTCCCTCACTCCCCTTCCCTTCAACCCTCTTTTCCAAGCTTCTACTTTGCAACATGTTGCTGGTAATGAGATGCAGGATAATGCAATGTTAGCTTGTTTTTTCCTAAGTGTTTGAGTTTGAAACTCCTGTATCTAAAGAAATATGGTTGAAGTCACTAACAAAGAAAATCTATCTTAAAAAATTAAAAATTATTTTAAACATGTTCTATGATATTGTGTCGCTCCCCTCTTCATGGAGGAAGGACACTAAACCCTGCCTAGGCTTCATATCCGAGTCACGGCACCATTATGTCGCTCCCCGTCCTCGTGGAGGAACGACACAGGACCCTGCGCTGTTCTTTGGTCTGCTCGGCCCTCCCCGGGTTTGCTGCTGGTTCTTCCCGGGTTGGCTACCGTCCCTTCCACCTCCGTGGAAGGGCGGTTCCCCCTGCCACTTTCCCCACTTCCGCGGGGGAGCGGCACACCGCCGGCCGGCTCTCTCGGGGGCTGCACAGGTGTTCCTTCAGATAGATGTTCCCGGTGCATGTTGTCTCTCTCCTCCTTTATAGTCCTCTTCCACCAATCCCAACTCTGCTACCCACACGCCGAGTACGCTGCTCTCCTCCAATCAGGAGCAGGTCCTACAGTTTATTGGTTGAACTGGAGGCAGCTGTGTAGAAGCTGTTTCCTCCTCTCCCAGCGCCATATTGTGGGAGAGCAGATGCATAGAATAAGTCTTAATTTGAGTAACTTAGTCTAGTCCGAGTTGCTCCCAGTTGCTCCCCACAATATTGTTTATTTATTTTTTTTAAAGATTTATTTATTTTACTTGAAAGGTTACAGAGAGAGAGGAGAGGCTGAGAGAGAGAGAGAGAGAGAGAGAGGTCTTCCATCTGCTGGCCCACTCCCCAATTGTCTGCAACGGCTGGAGCTGTGCCAATCCGAAGCCAGGAGCCAGGAGCTTCCTCAGGGTCTTCCAAGGGCTTGGGCCATCCTCCACTGCTTTCCCAGGCCATAGCAGAGAGCTGGATCGGAAGTGGAGCAGCTGGGCCTTGAATCGGCGCCCATATGGGATGCTGACACTGCAGGCAGTGGCTTTACCCGCTACGCCATGGCACCGGCCCCAGAGAACAGTCTCAATATCTAGAAAAATGAGTACTTTCCAAGAAGTCATTGAAGATTCATTGATGAATGACATTTGGTTCAACTATTTTGCCATCTTGTAATAGGGGCCTATCTTACTGATAGTGTTGAAAACCTAGTAGAACCTGGTGATAAAGAAATTTTCAAATTCTTAAGTTTGCAAAATATAGTACCTAATTTCTGCTGTAACATTTAGGAAAATATTACTGAGGAATATAATCCATCTTCCCCAACTCTAGCTTTTTAATTATCTTATAAACACACTGAAACCACACTGGTGGAAGTTGGTGAAAAGGTTAATCAGTGATGGGAAAATTTACATAGGAAGTACATGACTTTCTAAAAAGGATTCAACAGCAACTCAGAACTTGTATAAACTATTTTTTTACAAAAATAAAATTCATGTGATGAAAAAGTTGCTCTAGCTAATATTATCAATGGATCATTTTTCCATATATATGAACTCATGTTTTAAATCTAAGCCAACATGGACTGCTACATTACACTTTCTGATTTATTCATAAATTCTATTTTCATGCTAAGATTGATCACTTAATTGAATTTTCTATTTGATCTGTTTACTACTGGCACCAGCCTCTAGATTTATTTCTGAGGTCATTGTTCACACACACAAAAGAAAGTTTATATTTTCCTAGAGTTACCATACACATGAGATTCATGGAGAACAGAAGCCTAGTAAGAAGGAGACGTTGATTGGTTAGCTAGGCACAGCCACTAAGTGGTTTTGAAAATAGTTTTGGGGGCCGGCGCTGTGGCGTGGCAGGTAAAGCCACTGCCTGCAGTGCTGGCATCTCATATGGGCACTGGTTTGAGTCCTAACAGCTCCACTTCTGGTCCAGCTCTCTGCTGTGGCCTGGGAAAGCAGTAGAAGATGACCCAAGCCCTTGGGCCCCTGCACCTGCGTGGGAACCCAGAAGAAGCTTCTGGCTCCTGGCTACGGATTGGCGCAGCTCTGGCCATTACAGCCAATTGGGGAGTGAACCAGCAGATGGAAGATCTCTCTCTCTCTGTCTCTGCCTCTCCTTCTCTCTTTGTGTAACTCTGACTTTCAAATAAATAATAAATAAATCTTTGAAAAAAAAATTTGCATCCACCTCTTGGAAATGTTGCACATTGATCCAGTTTGGGGAATTCTGAATTTGTTTGTAATCATCAAAATTTTGAAAATTAAATTCACATGTGCCAAGAATTTTCTGAACATTTCAAACTTGAATCATTTAAAAGCAAGATGTGTTATATGTGATTCTTGGCATCTAAGGATCAGCTGTGTTCAAGCACCTTATGTTTTCATTGTACTGATAGTTGTTAGTACACTCCCACATTTCATTTCTCCTTTTTCCTCAAACCAATTTTAACAAAAAGCAGCAATGTCTCATTTTTCTTCATGGTTAGTGGGTCAGGCTGAGTCACACACGTGCCAGCACTGTTGATGACATCTTATCTGTAGCCTCTGAATCCAGGCTCTTTCCCTTTATGCTCTTAAGCGTTGGTATAGAAAATTCAGCTTATTCTGCATGTAGGAATGGCAGGAAGCAGTTTCCAAACCAGAGCACAGAGCTACATACAATTCATAGGAAGGGTTCATTCTGAGTAATACAAAACATTTCTTTTCTTTTTTTATTTAGATTTGTTTATTTATTTGGAAGGTAGATTTACAGAGAAGCAGAAGGAGGGAGGGAAGGAAGAGAAGAGAGAGAGAGAGGAGAGGGAGAGAGAGAGAGAGAGAGAGAGAGAGGTCTTCCACCACTGGTTCACTCCCCAGATGGCCACAACCGCTGTAGCTGCACCAATCCGAAGCCAGGAACCAGGAGCCTCCTCCAGGTCTCCCAAGCAGTTACAGGGGACCAAGGACTTGGGCCATCCTCCATTGCTTTCCCAGGCCATAGCAGAGATTTGGATAGGAAATGGAGCAACCAGGACTCGAACTGGCACTCATATGGGATGCCAGCACTGCAGGCAGCAGCTTTACTCGCTATGCCACAGCACTGGCCCCTGAAATATTTATTTTCATTATGCATATAAACATTGATTTTTTTTTTGATGAAAGTTGTTATGTGGTAAGATTTCAAGAGCCTTTGTAAAGAAGTGTGACAGGAATCAGTTTCTTAAAGAAGCCTGGACCAGCACAAATTATTTTTCAGCATGGCCAGTTCTAGGAAGGTTTTCAAATCTTGTCTTTATTCTACTTTTTGATGTAAATTATTTGGGACAAAGATGCACAGAGAGGTGAAGATGAGGAATAAATATAATTTTGCAAATATAATTTTGCAGGGTGTTTAGAATGATTTCTCAGTTGATAATCTATCTTAAATTTTCCTATCCCACCAGAATGCTTCAAATGAATCACATATTTTTAACACCTGGACTAATAAAAAAACAAGAAAAAGAAACAGGAAGAAAAAGAAGAAGAGCCCTATTGGTCGACATTATTGAGATACAGTAGAGGTAGTGATGGCATGAATTACTCCTCCCATGTCGGGTTTTAACATGGACAATTCTCAGCATCCAGGCACTTTTCCTCAGGATGGCATGATACAGTCACCTCCATTGAACTTTTTTTTTTTAACTGCTAAAAGGTCATTCCAGAGAATTTTGCTGATTTTTATAGGGAAAGTCAAATCAGGTGGAGTGAATTGCAGATTGTCTTCTGAACCAGCAAGTCCTGACTCCCAGGGCGGCCAGGGCTCCATGCAGGAATCTGCAGTCCTTGGTGACGCCTGTCTGAGAAAAGCTTGCTCACCTGTCCCCTTCCTGCAAGGCTGGAAGGTGGAGTAGAGTGAGGTGGGGTGAATGGTGAAACTGTTTTCACTTTCTTATTTGTTTTCAATACTTATTTGAGAGAGTGGGAGTGAGCAGGGCCCATATTTCCCACCCACTGATTCATTCCCTATGCCCAAAAACAGGTGGGCCAGGTGGAAGCCAGAAGTCAAGGGCCAGAAACACAATCTGGGTCTCCCATGTGGGTGGCAGAGACCCAAGTATTCCGCCATCATCAGCTGCCTCCAGGGTGTGCATTTGCAGGAAGCTGGGCTTGGGAATGAAGCCTGGACTTGGAAGGCAGGCACTCTGATGTGGGATGTGGATGTCCCAAGCAGCAGCTTGACCACTGTGCTGTGCTTATTTATCCTTACTGCTCACCAGAGAAGCAAGGGGAGGGGTGATCTAGCCACTTTGGTTCAACAATTAATAAATAAATGGGATTAACTAAGGAGAACATCACATGGAATGATTCAGCTTTATCTTTGAATTGTGATATTTTTAGAAATAAATTTTGCTATTGGAATTCTTTTTTTTAAAGATTTATTTCTTTTATTTGAAAGAGTTAGAGAGAGAAATAACTTCAATCTGCTGGTTTACTCCCCAAATGGCTACAACAGCCAGGGCTGGCCAGGCCAAAGCCAGGAGCCAGGAGCTTCTTCTTGGTCTCCCACGTGGGTGCAGGGACCCAAGGACCCAAGCTATTCTCTGCTGCAGGGAGCCAGATCAGGAGTGGAACAGTTGGGATTTGAACTGGTGCCCATATAGGATATATTGTAGAAGGTGGATAAGGGGGATTCTCACAGAAACTGTGACATAACATGATGTAGTGGTTTTCAAAGAGTATCAATAGGCACCTTTTTCCTATAACCCGAAGCCTTGGATAACTTTGACTTTCTCCATTTTTTCCTGAGGGAGCTGAGCAAGACTCAACCATGCATCAGAAAGGTTCAAATGTTTAAATGCACAGAAATTTAAGGAGAAAAAAGGAGGAAAAGAATAGGGGAGCAAGTGGTTGGAAGTGCAGGAAAAAGAAGGGTAGGTATTCCCAAGAGAAATTTAAACGTAAGCACCGGCAAAGTGAGTGACTTTCTCCTACTTTGTATCCACAGCATGTAGAATAGGCCCCGACATTTAATGTGGATTCAGCAAATATTTGTTGAGCAAATCATGGGTGGGATTGTTGGTGTTACTGAGCTGTGGATATTTAGTGTAATGCTGGTGGAGCCATATACCCTGAAGGGTCTCCTTTCAAAAAAAAATCACCATTCAGTTGCAGGAGTGTAGTTAACTGGCAGCCTCCAGTTGGTAGCATGTTAGGATCTGTCTCAGCTTTTAAGCTGAAGCCATCCTCACGCCAGGCAGCCACCAGCAATATCTGAACCTAGAGAAGTACCTGGCCATTTCTGCCCAGGTGGTCTTCTCTAAGGGACCCCCTTTGCTTTGAAGCTCACTGCTGGGTTCCCTGGGATGGTCAGTTTGCAACATGGTCTGAGGCTCTTCCTGCCCAGTTCTGCTTCCTCTCTCTTTCTCAAAGATCCCTCCTCTCAATAAACTTCCTCCTCCTCTTCCTCCTCCTCTTCCTCCTCCTCCTCTTCCTCCTCTTCCTCCTCCTCTTCCTCCTCCTCTTCCTCCTCCTCTTCCTCCTCTTCCTCCTCCTCCTCCTCCTCCTCCTCCTCCTCCTCCTCCTCCTCCTCCTCCTCCTCCTCCTCCTCCTCCTCCTCCTCCTCCTCTTCTTCTTCTTCTTCTTCTTCTTCTTCTTCTTCTTCACAGGCAGAGTGGACAGTGAGAGAGAGAGAGACAGAATTTCTGTTGGTTCACCCCTCAATGGCTGCTGCGGCCGGCGCTGTGCTGACCCGAAGCCAGGAGCCAGGTGCTTCTTCCTGGTCTCCCATGGGGTGCAGGGCCCAAGGACCTGGGCCATCCTTCACTGCACTCCCAGGCCATAGCAGAGAGCTGGCCTGGAAGAGGAGCAACCGGGACAGAATCCGGCGCCTCAACCGGGACTAGAACCTGGGGTGCCGGCACCGCATGCGGAGGATTAGCCTAGTGAGCCACGGCGCCGGCCTCAATAAACTTCTTATGCTTCTATTTCACTGTTTGTTGAGGACTCAAATGATCCAACTTGTGACAGTTTCACTGGAAGCCCCATAATCACCTTGGTGCAGAACAAACTGCTAAGTTTGTGGACCACGTCTTTGGGGCAGTGTTATTTGAAATGTGGTTTATGAATCAGTGTCAGTCTGTGAACTATTTGGTATTATCTCTCCACAATAAGATGAGTGCAGAAATTGATATCATTTAGAAGCTTTCCTTACCATTCCATATAGCTGTAAAAATGGAGACTGGTAAGTGAATTGGACTTCTGGCATGGGACTAGTTTGGATGCTGTTGACTTCATACGGTGAGTCCATATGTGTACCAGTTATGTGCATGCAACAATTTGTGATATTTTAACGTTGATTTGGTAATTGTGACCCTATCATTGTATAAAATGTTATAGTAATTTATCTTATCAAAATATAATTTAAATGTAATGAAAACATTAAAATATAGATTATTACAACTGGCAACTGATGAAAGCTTGAAGTTGAATTTGAAAACACAGCCATCTTTTGCTTCATATAAAAGTTAACAATGAGTATCCTTAGTTTGCTGGGTTTCAAAATCTTCCCATCTATTCCCATCAATGTAATTATGTAAGACTCATTTCTATAATACAATGTAAAAATAGATGAGCTATTTAAATTATACCTTATCCTCGGCAATTTTTGCAAGAAGCTCGTAAATCCAATCATAGAACAATCACCTCGGGCCAATGCTGTGGCACAGTGGGTTAACGCCCTGGCCTGCAGTGCCGGCATCCCATATGGGCACCGGTTCGAGACCTGGTTGCTCCACTTCTGATCCAGCTCCCTGCTCTGGCCTGGGAAAGCAGTAGAAGATGGCCCAAGTCCTTGGGCTCCTGCCCCCACATGGGAGACCCGGAAGAAGCTCCTGGCTCCTGGCTTCGGATCAGCACAGCTCCACCGTTGCGGCCTACTGGGGAGTGAACCATCAGATGGAAGACCTCTCTCTCTCTCTGCCTCTCCTCTCTCTCTGTGTAATTGTGTAACTCTGACTTTCAAATAAATAAATAAATCTTTTTTTTTTTAAAAAAGATCACCTCATTTATCATGTTAAAAACTTTGAATATTAACATACATGGTGTTTGTTCAGACTGTTTTTTAAGAGGAATTGATTAAAATCAATATTGTGCAGTGGTTTAGGCCACCGTGCGTGACACCAGCATCCTGAATCAGAGTACCAGTTGAAGTCCAGGCTGTTTCGCTTCCGATCCAGCTTCCTGCTGATGAACACCTTGGGAATGCAGCAGGTGATTGCCTAAATACCTGGGTCCCTGCCACACATGTGGGGGACCTGGATGCAGTTCCTGGCTCCTGGCTTTGGCCTAGCAGTTGTGGACATCTGGGGAGTGAATCAGCAAATGGAAGAGCTCACTGTCTCTGGCTTTTCACTTCTATCACTACGCTTTCCAGAAAGAAAAGAAATATTTTCTTAAAGATTTATTTATTAATTTGGAAGGCAGACTTACAGTGAGGCAGAGGCAGAGAGAGTGAGGTCTTCCATCCAATGGGTCACTCCCAAGATGGCCACAATGGTCGGAGCTGCGCTGATCCAAAGCCAGGAGCCAGGAGCTTCTTCTGGGTCTCTCACGTGGGTGCAGGAGCCCAAGGACTTAGGCCGTCTTCTACTGCTTTCCCAGGCCATAGCAGAGAAGTGGAGCTGCTAGGACTCAAACCAGTGCCCCTATGGGATGCCAGCACTGCAGGTGGCAGCTTTACCTGCTATGCCACAGCTCTGGCCTCATTTTTTTAAAAAGTATTTTTATAGGCATTTAAAAAAGATTTATTTATTTGAAAGAGGTAGAGAAACTGAGAGAGAGAGAGAGAGAGAGAGAGAGAGAGAGAGAGAGAGAGAGATTTTCATTCACCCCCTAAGATGACCTCAACAGGCCAGGGCTGGGCTAGGTAGAAGCCAGGAGCCAGGAGCTCATCTGGGCCTCTCAGGTGGGAGGCAGGGTCCTAAACACGTGGGCCATCTTTTGCTGCTTTCCCAGGCCATTAGCAGATAGCTGTATCAGAAATGGAGCAACCAGGACATAATTGTTGCCCATGTGGAATGCTGGCTTTGCAGGCAGTGGCTTAATCTGCCAGGGCACAAGCTAGCCCCATTAATGTATGTTATCACCATATCATGTCTAATTGTTAAATTAGGACTGTGGACTGATAAAAAACTGAGTGTAAGCAACACTCTTAAAATTTTTTTTTATTTTTACTTTTTGACAAGCAGAGTTAGTGAGAGACAGAGAGAGTTATAGACAGTGAGAGAGAGAGAGAGAAAAGTCTTCCTTCTGTTGGTTCACTCCCTTAATGGCCGCCACGGCCGGCGCTGCGCTGATCTGAAGCCAGGAGCCAGGAGCTTCTTTCAGGTCTCACACTCGATGCAGGGACTCAAAGACTTGGGCCATCTTCTACTGCTATCCCAGGCCATAGCAGAGAGCTGGATCGGAAGTGTAGCAACCAGGCTAGAACCAGTGCCCAGATGGGAAATGCGCGCCCCAGGCAGAGGATTAACCTACTGCGCCACAGCGCAGGCCCCTCTACGAATTCATTTTTACTGTTTTTTACTAAAGGATCTCTTAACAATGGATTGGAAAAGTAGCCCATTTTCACCACAGATAATTTGGGAAGCTGTTCTAGAAGGCTGAGAGTTGTAGTTAAGAACCTGGTCCCTGGAACTTCAGCAAGGGTTAAAATTCCTAAAAAAATTTTGGTGGCTTTTTTTCTGTTTAAATACGCTCAGGGGTGCCGAGTTTCGCCCGACAGAAATCGAGCCAAAGCGGGCTGGCGAGCTCTCCCACCCTTCCGATCCAATCTCCCGACTCAGGACCCCTTAGGCCATTGCGAGCCCCCGGAAAGGGCGGGGCGAAGGGGCGGGGCGAGCAGCGTGAGGCCATTGGAGAGCGACGCTCGAGATTTAGGCCTGGTCGTCGCGTTGTGACGCCATCATCGCGCGACAGCTCTCCAGGAGGCGAGGAGTCGGAGGCTTTGAGGTACTGTTGAAAACTTGGTTGAGTTTTTCTTATGTTCTTTTCAAAAATCAGCTTCTGCTGTCTTGGGATTCCCTCTCTACGCTCCGGCAGGTCTAGGCGGAGCGCGGTAGGGCTCCTCATTCTGATGTTGGGGTCAGGGTCGTGGCAAGACGTGGCTTGGTTGTCTTGTGGTTGCTTGCCGGTTTTGGCTTACCTCGGCCCCTCGTTCCTCACTCTTTACCCAGTCTCTTTCTTTTTCTTTGGCTGTTGACTCTCCTCTTAAACATTGGAAGGCGAAGAAATTAACAACAACAACAAAAAATAACGACTTCGCAATTGATTCTCAGCTGCCTTCAAACCGTGTTTAAGGAGAAAGGCCCGAGTGGAAGGTGGAGGGGAATAGACTTCACGTGTTAGCCCCTGGTCTTTCACTTCCAGGATCACAGACGCCTGTCGCTGCGTTACTAGCCCATCTGAGACAGTGGCTGATTTTGACCTTCTGGTGAACTCTAGTTGTTAAGCTCAAGAGCGGGTTTTTTTTTTTTTTTTTTCTAATGGTCCAGGAAAGTTTAATGTGAATCAAACTTCTGTTCGAAACTAGCTTTATTGCCTTCATAGTTGTTGACTGCAATTTAATTTTGGCGCGATAAAGCTGTTCTTTGTCCCTAGATGTTTGCGGTGCGCTTATTAAACTGTTTGAACTGTATGATAGTAGGCGGAACTAAGACTAAACCCTATATTTTCTTTTTTGAAAATAGCAAATAACCCCTGCTGAAGTTCAGAGAACTGTTTGTGAGGGGCAGAAATGATAGAACTAATGTTTTTAAGTGTTTCTAATTTTTTTAAAAGATTTATTTATTTGAAAGAGTTACACAGAGAGAGGAGAGGCAGAGAGAGAAAGAGAGACGTCTTCCATCCGCTGGTTCACTCCCTGATTGGCTGCAACGGCCGGAGCTGCCCCGATCCAGAGCCAGGAGCTTTTTCCGGGTCTCCCATGTGGTGCAGGGGCCCAAGGACTTGGGCCATCTTCCACTGCTTTCCCAGGCCACAGCAGAGAGCTGGATTGGAAATGGAGCAACCGGGTCTGGAAGCAGCGTGCATATGGGATGCCGGCGCTTCAGGCCAGGGCAGTAACCCGCTGTGCCACAGCGCCGGCCTCTCTAATTTATTTTCATTTTATTTGAAAGACACAGAGGCAGTGAGGTTTTCTACCCACTGGTTCAATCCCAAAATGTCCACAGCAGCCAGAGCTGGGCCAGGAACTTCATTCTGGCTTCCCGTGTGGATGTCAGGAACTGAAATGCTTGAGCCATCATCTGCTGCTTCACAGACGTTCATTAGCAGGAAGCTGGATTAGGAAGGAAGTAGCTGGAACTCAAAACTAGGCACTGTGATCTGGAATGGGATGTGGGCATCCCAGGTGGAGACTTAGGCTGCTGAACTGAATCTTCCAGGACTTATTGGTTTGTTGGAAGATAAAATTAAGCCAAAGTGTGACAGTGGTTTTTCAAAATAGAACAGAATTCTCTGAATCAAAAGATGTTATAGCTGCCTTTGAAGAGCCATGTTTGTATCACTCTTTAGAGGTGATATGATTTTTCTTGTATCTGTGTTTAAGTTTTCAAATGGCTCTTCATAGGTGTTATCTCAGCCAATGTTTCCGAACAGTTGACCCTTCAAGTATGGCTCCGAGTAGTTCATATTGGATTAGGGTGTTTGATAACTTTCACTTTAGTAACATACTAACTAAAATATTACCGATGGTCCTCAACTTATGATAGTTTGATTTAGGATTTTTGACTTTATGAAGCTGGGAAGGAGGTATACATTCAGTAGAAACTATTCAGATTTTGAATTTTGTACTGTTCCAGGCCTTACTATAATTCATACAGTTCTCTTTATCAGTGCCCAACTGTAAGCTAATGTAAGTTTTCTGAGCACATTTAAGGTCACACTGCGATATATAGTTATTTAAGTGTTTAAATGCAATTTCAGCTTTTGATGTTTTCGACTTCACGATGGTTTTATGGGGATGTGACCCCATTATAAGTCAAGGAGTGTACTAGCTAATGTATTTGAGTAATTGAGTCAGTCACTGTTGCTTTACCTACGTTATTCATTTAATGTGCCCAGCAGCCCTATGTAGTGTTTTTATTATTTTAGAGATGAGATAATTGTAATAAACAAATTCCAAGTATTTTGAAAGGTAATTTTTATTGCTTCATGTCTATAATTTTGAAAATGCTTTGAATTAAACATTGAAGTATTTGATTCTAATTACTGATTGCTATCTAGAGCAACCTGGTAGCATATATTTTTCTATTACTAGACTGTGGGATAGGCTTTTTTTTGTAAAGGTTAGTACCTTTTTTTTTTTAATTTTTATTTATTTGAAAGAGTTACAGAAAGAGAGAGAAAGTAAGAGAGAGAGAGAGAGATCTTCCATCTGCTGGTTCATTCTCCAGATGGCCTCAATGGCTGGGGCTGGGCCAAGGTGAAGCCAGGAGCTTCAGCTGGGTCTTCCATGTGGGTGGCAGGGGCCCAAGTACTTGGGCCATCTTCCATTGCTTTTCGCAGGCCACTAGCAGGGAGCTAGATTGGAACTGGAGCCATTCAAATTTGAACCAGTGCCCAGATGGGATGCTGGTATCACAGGCAGAAGCTTTACCTGCTATACCTCAGCTCTGGCCCTGAAGGTTAGTAACTTTATTCCAAAAGGACTAGCCTATATTTTCTTAGGGATTTTATTGTAAAATTGAAGGGGAATTACAAATGACACTTAATGTAGACTGTTTGCCCATAGTAGCAATATTTGTTGAGAACTTGTGTGTGCATTTCACTGTTATTTTCTAAGATAGTGCAGTGCAAAAGAGTCATTATAACAATAGAATTCTGGTGCAACATCTACAAATGGCTTTCTGGTTCCAGGAAACAAGTATATGTTGAATTTGGTCTCTGGCTTAGTTCATAATTGTGTATCTGCATTTGGAATAGAGGTGGAAACAGCCTCATGATATACATTATCATGTAAGTTTTCTGTTGATCCATGTAGTGACTGCCTAATATTCCTAAGTCCAAACTGTAATTTGATATGAAGATTCTCCAAAATGTTGTCTCAGTTTACTTTGATTGGTTTTAGTCAGTTAACAGATGCTAAGTACTGAAATGTGGCAAGACATTTTGTTAGTGGTATGGATGGAGGTAGTGTGTGAATCCTGCCTTGAAGAAATAGTCTAACGGAAAGTTCTGAGCAAAGCAGTGACACAATCTGACCTAAGTTAAAAAAATTTAAAAAAATTCTTTGAGAGACAGAGCAAGACAGCTCTCATCCACTGGTTTTCTCCCCAAATGCCTGCAAAGCTTAGGGGTGGGTTGGGGACTTAGGAGCGACTGAAGCCAGGAGTCAGGAGCTCAGTCCAGGTCTCCCACATGGACCCACCTACTTGAGCCATCACTTCTACCTCCCAGGGTGCACATTAACAGTAATACTGGAATCAGGAACTGGGTATCTAACCTAGGCACTAGGATTCTCCACCTGCATTATTGACTGTTTACTGAGCTCCGTTACGAAGAGTGGTTTCTTAAGGAAGCATTTTGTTTTCCCTCAGATTTGGTCTTGTTCACTAGTTTATAGTCTGCCAGCACCATGTGTTTCTCCATATCACTGTTAGAGTTTTTTATTTCTGTGCTTGTTTTATAATTTCTATTATCTGCACTAGACTATAAGCCTGGTGCAGGCAAGTTTTTGCACACCATTATATGCCAAGCATCAGGGCAGCATGGCATAGAAAGAAGCTAAATAAATAAATAAATATCTGTTGCATAAATGAGTCCTTGGTGTCTGAGATGTGGGAAATGCTCAGTTACTCATTCACATGGCATTGTGCCAATGTGCTGAGAAGGGAGTCAGGGATAACTAAAGGAATTGTTCAGAATCTGAGACAGGATCCAGTTGAGATTGGGTGGCCAGCCAAGAGAGTAAAAGACATGATTTATTGTATACATTTCTCTCAACCACAGTTGAGAACAGAACTAGTCTGGTGTGTTACAGGTCCTGGGCAAAGGACCAGGGGCTGGTTTGTTATGAGTAAATTGGTCTCAGAAGTGGCATTGGTGAGGGATGGTGTTGGAAGAATCTCATGAGAATTTCTAGACAGTAGCATGCAGACCCAACAACTTGGGCCAGCATCTCTGGTCTCTGGCATTCCTAATTTGTACTCCTTTGGCCTCCATGGGTATGTAGGCTAGCTGTTTACTTCAACCTCTGCCTCGTTTTTCTTCATTTGCACTTCAGCTGTGCATTTGCTTCTTGCTCCACCTGCATCTCATGGCACAGAGGTTTCGAAGATGACTGTGCTAAGGGTGACAACTGTGAATTTCTTTAGGAATGTTCATTAGGCCTAGAGCTAGAATGGTTACCCAGGGATTGGCTAGCAGGAGAGGGGAACATACAGCCTGCGGGCTGTTTAAGGCCTGCGGAGTCATTTGGTCTGCCGCTGCCAAGGCATCCACAGGCAGGCCTTGAATAAATGTATAAACCAAATAAAGAATATAGGTTTGATTATAGCTGCTAAGTAGGGGGGGAATGATAAAATTTTGTCTGGCATATTTGAGAGTAAAGTAAGTTTCAAAATTTGAGATAATTGACATTTTTATTTATAAACTTAAGTATTATGTTGCATATATTGTTTAAAAATCAAAATTCAAAGAGTGTAATATAAAATTTTCTCCCTCAGTTTCCTGGTTACCAACAGTTATCCAGTTATCTTCACCCATTTTTCTTCTGGGTTGTATGTGTTTTTGTTGTTAAGTGGATTTGTGGAGGGTCTCTATCTGTCTCTCTGTTGCAGATATCTTTGCCTATTTTTCATTTGGCTTAAAAATTGCTGTGTTTATTTTCACATGCATACATTTTTCTTTTGTATCCTTTAAGGTAACTTGCATGCATATACAAAGTAAACTTCCACACTCAATATATCTTTTTTCCTTAGAAACAAATAGTTATAGTACACATATTGTATTTCAGCCTTTTTCACTTAATACATTTTAGGACTCTTTCTAAGCTTTATTTGCTACTTTTTCACTACTACAGAGTATTTTTTGAGAGATATTTATATGTGGGAGATGTTGAGATTTTATATATATATATATATGTGTGTATATATAATTTATTTAGCTAGTTTCTATTAATAAGCATGCAGGTTGTTCCCTGTTTTAAAGTTTCATTGTTTTGAAGTGTGTTCTTGAACATTATCTTTTTTTTTTTTTTTTGACAGGCAGAGTGGACAGTGAGAGAGACAGAGACAGAAAGGTCTTCCTTTGCCGTTGGTTCACCCTCCAATGGCTGCCGCGGCCGGCGCACCGCGCTGATCTGATGGCAGGAGCCAGGTACTTCTCCTGGTCTCCCATGGGGTGCAGGGCCCAAGTACTTGGGCCATCCTCCACTGCACTCCCTGGCCACAGCAGAGAGCTGGCCTGGAAGAGGGGCAACTGGGAGAGTCCGGTGCCCTGACCGGGACTAGAACCCGGTGTGCCGGCGCCGCAAGGCGGACGATTAGCCTAGTGAGCCACGGCACCGGCAGGTCTTCCGTTTTCCGTTGGTTCACCCTCCAAGTGGCCGCTATGGGCCCGGTGTGCTGCACTGATCCGAAGCCAGGAGCCAGGTGCTTCTCCTGGTCTCCTATGTGGGTACAGGGCCCAAGGACTTGGGCCATCCTCCTCTGCACTCCCGGGCCACAGCAGAGCTGTACTGGAAGAGGAGCAACAGGGACAGAATCTGGCGCCCCGACCGGGACTAGAACCCGGGGTGCTGGCGCCGCAGGTGGAGGATTAGCCTAGTGAGCTGTGGCTCCTGCCCTATTGCAGATTTTTAAGCAGGAAAGTGTCATGACCAGACTATTTTTGTAGAAAAATCATATTTTATAATAGTTCAAGTTGGGAATGGAGAAAAATTGGTGATAAGGAGACTACTCAAAGGCTGTTGAAAATGCAGTCCGTGAGAATGGATGAAGAAAAGAAGCCATGCCACAATGCTGTGGTGTAAGGAGATTAGGAAAGCTATGTTGACAGGACTGATTGTATCTGGGGCTGTGGAAGGAGCCAAGGGTGGCTCAAGTTTCTAGCTGATCGAGAAGTAGAGAATCAAGGCTGGGAGATAGTTGATGACTTCAGTTCTAGATGTGATGCTGCATGTCCTTGTTTTTCTCCTGTCAGTTCTTTAGCTGCCAAAACCAGTGAGAAGAGGGATGGAGGAGTGGCAATAACAGCCTGTTTGGATACTGGGCACCATGCCCCCACTCCTAATCTCAACCAGCACTTCCAGGGCAGGAAGGAGAACAGGTTTCTCATGCCCTCTCCCCTCGCTCCACTTCTGTGACTGGCTTTAGAGGGAGTAGGTGGCATGGTGAGGAGGATTTATGGGAGGGACATTAGGAGCAGGAATGGGACTACTTTTCTTCTTTCTCTTTATCTGTACAACCTTAGGCAAATTATTGAACCTTACTATGGCTCAGTTTCTTCATCAGTGAGGATTAGGTCAGTTAATGTGTGAAGCACTTAGAATAATTAGTGTCTGACACATGTGAGTGGTTTGCTGTTGCAGCTGATTCCGAAGAGTCACTGCTTGATCAGAGTAGCAGAGGGGCACAGGAAAGCTTCTGGACTTTTGTTTTGGAAGGAACAAATGCTGAGGAACTGCCTGTGTAAAATAAAATGTTTGTAGAAATAATTTGATTGGAGAAGAATTTTTGATACTAGAAGAACATTTATTTATTTATTTTTTAGTCTACCTTGCCTTTATTTTCTAGTTAGGAGGAAGGCAAGTGGTTTAGTTCAGATTTAATGAGGGCAGTTATTCTAACTTACTGCCTTGCTCTCAGAGTTCACCCGAACTCATTTTAACAATAAATATGTGCTTGTTTATTGGGGCTTAGGGACAGGGAATAATTGCAGAAAAATCCCTACCATGTTCTGGAGAGGAGAAATATTTTCTAATAGGGAAATTGGATGAAAAATATCCATACTTAAATAAAGACTTTTTTGTGGTTTTTTAAAAAATGCTTAAGTATTTGTTAAAAGCCAACATGCTTTATGAAAATATACCTTCATTTAAATTTAATGAATGTTTATTCTTAAGTACAGATTTAATATGTGCTGTTTGAAATGAAATTTAAAGAATGAAGAATTGAAGACAGTGACTCTGCTTTGATTCCATTCCATAATCCCTGCCTCTTGTTGGAGAGAATGTCTATTTTTTGTTTACCTTCTTCCAGACCTTTTCCCACATATATACATGTACAGGCTTCTTTTTTTTTTTCATCTTTTTTTTTCCCTAAACCAGTGACATAGTTAGGGACATTTTACAGACAATGTTTCAGAACTTTTATCACTTCTCATTTGTATGCAAATACTTGCAGATCTACATCTTTATTTATTTATTTATTTGAAAGGCAAAGTTAGAGAAAGGAAAGAGACCTTCTATCTGCTGGTTTATTCCCCAAATGTCCACATTGGCCAGAGCTGGGACAACCTGAAGCCAGGAGCCAGGCGCTTCTTCTGGGTCTCCAACTTGGATGCAGGGTCCCAAGTACTTGGACCATCTTCCACTGCTTTCTCAAGTGCATTAGGAGAGAGCTGGATCAGAAGTGGGGCAGCCGGGACTCAAAGCATATGGGATGCTGACACTGCAGGTGGAGGCTCTACCTGCACAGGGCTGGCCCCCTTTTTTTTTAAAAATTAAAATATTAATTAACTTATTTATTTGAAAGATAGTTATGGGGGGAGGGAGACAGAGTGTGTCACTGTATGCAGATTTACATAATTTTTTTTTTTTTTTTTTTGGACAGGCAGAGTTAGTGAGAGAGAGACAGAGAGAAAAGTCTTCCTTCCGTTGGTTCACCCCCCAAAATGGCTGCCACGGCTGGCGCGCTGCGCCGATCTGAAGCCAGGTGCTTCCTCCTGGTCTCCCATGCGGATGCAGGGCCCAAGCACTTGGGCCATCCTCCACTGCCTTCACGGGCCACAACAGAGAGCTGGACTGGAAGAGGAGCAACCGGGACAGAACTGGTGCCCCAACCGGGACTAGAACCCGGAGTGCCGGGCGCTGCAGGTGGAGGATTAGCCTAGTGAGCCACGGCGCTGGCCTGATTTACATCTTTATTTATAAATTTGTAAAGGTTTTATTTATTTATTTGAAAGGCAGAGTTACAGAGAGGCAGAGGCAGAGAGAGAGAGAGAGAGAGGTGTTTTCCATTCACTGGTTCACTCTCCAGATGGCTGTAATGATCAGAGCTGGGCCAATCCAAAGCCAGGAGCCAGGTTTCTCACATGGGTGCAGGGGCCCAAGAACCTGGGCCATCCTCCACCGCTTTCCCAGGCCATAGCAGAGAGCTGGATTGGAAATGGAGCAGCCGGGACTCCAACTGGTGCCCATATGGAATGCTGGTGCTGCAGGCAGCGGCTCTACCTGCTATGCCATAGCGCTGGCCCCTCATCTTTATTTTTAATAGACATGGTATTTCCAAGGATGAATGTGTTGTGATCCATTTAACTGTTTCCTTTATGAGTATTTTGATTATTCCCAGTATTTTGATATAGTATATTTACATTCAGCAAGTATTGGTTGATTGCCAGGCTGTGACTGTGAACAAAACATGAAAATTCCTGCTCTCATGTAGTTATCTTCCTTTGGAGATACATAAACATTTGGAAGTACACAAGCAGTAAACCAGTTTAAGAAAATGTCCAGTGCTGTTGAGGAATATTAAGATGGGAAAGGACATATGCAGTGAGGGAGGGTATGAGGTAGTCAGGAAGGTTGCACCAGGGAGTGACATTTGAGCAGAGAGCTAATGAAGGTGAAATCATGAGCCCTGAAGCCCTGGTAGGGGAAGAGAGGAAGAACCCATTCTAGGAATGGATGAAGTACTGTTTATTGCCCTGCGGTGGGCAGATGCTTGAAATGAAGAGGAAAGATCAATGAAGCTATGTGGCTGGAGTGAACTGAGCGAGGGGAGAGTGGGAGTGGATAAAGTCACAGAGCTGATGTGGAGTCAGGGCAGATTGCATTGGATTTTTTAGGCCACTAAGGATTCTTTTTACTTGAGTGAGATGGCAAACCTTTTCTGATCAGAGTTGATAATCTACTGTCTTAGCTGGAAGCAGGGAGCCCTTTTAGGAGGCTGTTGCAGCAGTCTTAGGAATCTTGGTGGCAGTTTGGACTGGGGTGGTGTCAGGAGAGATGGTGGGATGTGGTTAGATTCTGGATATTTTTTAAAGATGAAGTGAGAATAGCCAAGGATCACTCTGCAGTTTTGTGTGTGAATAATTGAAAAGTTGGAGGTGCCATGAAAAAAGATGAGGAAGACTGTAGTAGACAAGATTAGGAATTTGGCTTTGCGTAAGTGACATTTGAAAATTTATTATACATCCAACTCAGAGAAAGAAACAGTTGGAATGTAAATTTGGAGTTCAGTGGAGAGGTCAGGGCTGCAGAGACAAACCTGGGAGTCATCCATTTATTAATGTATTTTAAAAGCTCACCTAGGAGTAAATTAGATAGAGAAGATTAGAATTCAGGGTTTTGTGTGGGCATTTCAAGATGAAGAGGCTGGGAAAGTGAGAAGGATGTAGCTGCCAGTGAGGTAGAAGGGAAACCAGGAGATGGGAAAGGAATCAGTAATGACAAGTGACAAGAGCTGAGCACTGCCGTCTGAGTTTAACAGTGTGCCCATACTGGTGACCTGGAACACGAGCAATTTTGAGTGAAAAGTAGGGTTCTGTTTGTAGGATTTCAGAAACAGTGGAAGGAGGGGAATGAGAGACACGATAAGCAATTGTTTCGAGGAGTTGATTCTATAAGGGGGCGAGAAAATGGTGCTTTACTTGGACAGAGAAATGAGGTTAAGATTAAAATCTAAGCTTAGAACCTTTTTAGGATGGCATGTCTTTGAATATTTTATAATTTTTTTCTGTGGTTAATTATCTATGTGGTTTATGTATTTCTTTTTAGTTTTGGTAACTGATAGCTCCCTCCCCACTCCCTGCCCCAGAGCATCATTCCTTCCTCCACATTTTCAAATTCATTGGTTTAAAATTCTACATAAAATGGGCAAACATGGAGTCTTATTTGTATTTGCAGGATGTCCCTGTACTATATCTGGGAGGCAAATACTGGAGCTCTACTTCCAGAGGTCAGGAAAGTGGGCTCGTGTTTTCAGCTCTTATGGAACATGATCCTAGATTCTCATTTTCTTTTGTTTGTAAGATTCCTTGGCTCTGCTTCCTATCAGTTTGAAACTTTGCTCTTTAGCTTCTAGAATATCTATGTTGAGGTTGGCTAACGGGCACATGCCTTTCTTGTTTTCCAGCATTTCTATTTTTATATTTTTATGTTGGAGGGACTTTGGCAGGGATGAGAGCAAATTGACATTTTCAGTTGAGCTTTTGAAATGAGAAGTCACAATTCCTTTCTGTGTCACAATTCTTTTCTTTACCATAGTCTTTTGTTTAATTGCTAGTTGTATAGTAGTTGTAGTTACCTTACAGCTCAAGTAGTGATAGTCAGATAGACCTCACTTACCCTCCTCCTCCGTAAATAAAACCAGATGTTTCAGTGGAGTATACTCATGAGGAAGAAATGTTGATATATTGTGACTAAATATTCAGATATACTTTGAAAATTTAAAAGACATGGTCATAACATTAGAACTGTAAGGGACTTTACAAAATCATTAGAGCAGCTGCCTTATTTTATGGGTGAGGAATTTAAGGCCCAAGACACTGATTGATCTAAGGTGACAAAACCAGGGACCAAGCAGGACAGAAAGCCCAGGTCTCTACTTCTGTTCTGCTGTGCTGTCTGCTATTGTGCACGTTCTTGCTGTTCTCCTGAGCTATATAATGAAGGTATTTCTGTAATAAATCTTTTTTAAAAATAAAAATGTTACATATAGCTTGGATTGGTTCTGAAATTTGATCTCAGGTACTTTATTTAATACATTGTGTGGGTTTTGCTTTTTGTCATGTAAATATTAATTGTGATACATATGCGACTTAAAAGACTTGGCTGTCAGGATATGCTCAAGTCTAAATGAAAACCATATAGTTTATTTTCCCCAAGTTTCCTCTTTTCTACTTATAGACTTTATTTGATTTATGGACCCTTTGAATTTCTTATTAATATTTTAAAGAAGCTTAAGGAATATAAATATATATGAGACTTGAAAAATGATTTTAGTGATAGTCAGGATATTTCAGACTTAAGATTTTTAATTTTTTAGCCTAGTGTAACATGCTCCTAGATTAACACCTAAATTTAGAAGGGCTAAAATATATTAGCTTTAAAAAAAAATGTTCTGCTCATCATTTCTTCAGCAAACATTATGGGATGTATTTATCAAACTTTCATTACTGTGCTTGGTATTTAATTTCAACTGAAAGTTTTTAAAATGTAGGATTTTAATTACTGATATCTCATGTTTGGTATGTAATCATGTCTGTAATGCTTTCAAAGTGTTGACAATTTAATATGTATAGCATTAGTAGACTTTGGATTTTTCCTCTTCCCCCAGACAACTTAAGATGAGGGGAAGTTGGAATGTAGTTGCTCTAGAATTATATTCTAAGATTTGCTTAATTATTTTCAGGTTTTAACTTTTTTTTTTTTTTAAGATTTATGTATTTGAGAGGCAGAGTTACAGTCAGAGAGAGGGAAAGACAAGAGAGAAAGGTCTCCCATCTGCTGGTTCATTTCCCAAATGGCTGCAACAGCTGGAGCTGGGCCGATCTGAAGCCAGGAGCTACGAGCTTCACCAAGAGTTTCTTTTGAGTCTCCCATGTGGGTGCAGGGGCCCAAACACTTGAGCTGTCTTCTACTGCTTTCCCAGGCAATACCAGAGAGCTGGATTAGAAGCTGGGACTCGAACTGTCATCCATGTAGGATGGATGACATGGTGGAAACTTAATCTACTGTGCCACAATGCAGACCCCAAGATCTTTTAGGGCTTTTGAAGTACGTGATTTGACCTTTGGATTGTTTTGGTAGAACAAGCTCTGTCTCCACAGTGAGGTTCTCAGTATGTAATTTTTTTCACAGCTGGTCACAATGGCAGGTGAAGAAATTAATGAAGACTATCCAGTAGAAATTCATGAGTATTTGTCTGCATTTGAGAACTCCATCAGCACTGTGGATGAGATGCTGAAGACCATGATGTCTGTTTCCAGAAATGAGTTGTTACAAAAGGTATTTTAAAAATGTAACTCTTCAACTTGAGTTTTGTAAAACTAAGTGTTGTGTTATGAATCATATGGAAGAAGACATAGATTAATGGTATCTGCTTCTTTCCCCTTTATTTTAGTTTTTATAAATGTGTATTTTTATGGGAAAAAACACAAAACAAAAACTCCAGTCTTGAGGACTACCTCCTAACTATATTTTTATTTTGACTGAGTTTTGGAAAGAAAGGCCCTCTCAAAGCATTCTTTTTGACAGACTCTATCTTTGACCTTTTAAGTATTACAATGATGTTATCAGGGTTTCTGGAAACCCTATAGGACAAAAACAGTAAATTGACTTTGACAGTCTAAAACAAATCTCATTATGTTTCTTCTGTCTTTCGTATTGCCTGAGCATTTTAGCCTACTTCTTATACATAAATGCATCATGTACAATGTTTGTATTGATAAATTACTTTTGACATACAAAGCCCAGATTGTAACTACTGAGATTAAAATAATTCAAAAGAATTTTTCTTTATTATATACCTTCCTTGTCTAACTAAAGATGATATTCTTAAGTGAAAATTTGTGGGCAGAAATCACTGGCTAATAAAATTTCTTCTTTTTTGCAAATTATTTCCAGATCATTTGGTTCTTGAATTATAGAAAGTTAAAAAACAGTTCTTTGATACACTATGCTTGGTGAAAGTTTAAAATTTTATCTGATGGTGTTCAAAGTGTGTGAATATTTCTTTTTTCTTTCATCTCTCTTTTTTTTTTTTAACAGTTAGACCCACTTGAACAAGCAAAAGTGGATTTAGTGTCTGCGTACACATTAAATTCAATGTTTTGGGGTATGTATATTGCTTTGAAGTTAATTATAATGCAAATTATTTATTGTGTCAAAGATGATTTAATTTTTAATGCTGACAATATATATACGATTGATTATATGTTCTAGTAATTTTAGCAGTCAGATTTTTATTTCTTTTAAATCAGAATACTTGATGTGCGTGAGTCACAAATAAATTTAATGTTAGAGGTTGAATAATTTTTAAGATTTAATCATTCATTTGTATGACTTTCCATTTTTGTAACTAGAGTTTCTTTAATTGGAATGCTTTTATTAAAATATGTAACATTTTATTCCATGAAATCTTTCTTTTGTAGTTTATTTGGCAACTCAAGGAGTTAATCCTAAGGAACATCCCGTAAAACAGGAATTGGTAAGATTGTAGTTAGTTTTATCTTTATTTTACATGTCTTTTTGTGGTAGTATTCCTGAAGTCTAAGTCATACTACCTTTATCACACTAATTATGCAGAGCCAAATTAGGGTTGCAGTTGTGAAGGTAAGCCAGATCTTGTCTTGGTTTTTCTTTTACCTTTGTCGGAGAGTTGGTTTCCATGTATTATAAAAATCTCTGGATGAGAGAATGTTACGATTCTAGTAATTATTTATAACTTCCGTATTATTTTTCCTATAAATTCTTGAAATCCTGTTCATCTCTCATCTCTAGGACTACTACTTTTTTTTTTTTTTTTAACTCTTACTCAATTCTTAAAGTATATTCTGGTTGATTTACTAGCAAAGACGGGAAAGTTTCTCCCCCACCTTTTCAGTTCTTCCATTAATTCATTTTCTCAGCAGTAAAGAATCCAGTTCAGCAACAAAGCTAAAAGCTTTTTTGGCACCAGTTGTATGTGTACTGTCCAGTAATTCTGCATTAGTGACATATTTACAACCTGTAATAAATCTTCTAGGTTTGTCTTTGTATCCCATTTAGATGTATAAGTATAGTATATAAGATCTGATACCCTAGAATTTTTGCTGACTTAAAAAATTAAATCTTTTACTTTTAAGGAAAAAATTAGAAATCAAACTTATGGTTACCTTCTTGGCTAGTTTTATGAATAAGAATATTAAATTTCTTTTTGTGTTTGTAAGATGCAATGTAAATATGTATGTGAAATACACGACATTGTATTCTTGTTCTCAAGTCTTATGGTAGTTGATATGTACCTTATTTACAACTTAGTAGAGTACTTGGTCATTTATTTTAAAAAAAAGAGTAAACTATCTCTGTTTTCTTCATTCTCTTTTTAAACCTGTAGACTAAGACATTTTCTTCCCCTAAAGTTCTTGAGGGAAAAATAAATTTCTTTCTGAATGCAGTATTTTTTATGAAAAATATTTAAAACAAAAATATAAAACAATTTGACACTCAAATCTTGGTTTGACAATAATATTGGCTTAAAACCTTAAGAAATATGGGTTTTGTCATCTGTTTTCAACTTTCTAATGTGAACCTTGCATTTATAAAATTCCTCTTTTTTTGTTTAACACAAAGAGAACTCAGAACTGTCTTTGTCAGAGGATAAGAACATTTGTCTTTCTTAGAACCCACTTTATAGTGGAGTACATTAATATTCTGGACTAAGGTTAGCAAATAAAAAGCATTCATAAACTGATTCTCCTTTTCTGACCTTGTGGCAGACATTACTAATTGATCACAGAGTTAGTGTGTGATAGGAAGCCTATTTGATAAATGGGGAAAGGCATTGAAAATAGTCAATTTATTCATTCAATAAATATTTGAATGCCCACTGGGAGCCAGGCATTATTTCCAAGTGAGCTGATTCCTCAGTAAATAAAGCTAAAGAATGTGGCAGATGCCAGACTGTGTATAATGGAGGGAGACAAACAATATATCTAATCAAATAAAGAGATAATATATATGAATATGTAGTATGTTAGGAAGTTATGTGTTACAGGAAAAAAGAAAAAATAGAGTATGGTCACGGGGATTGGAGCGCCTGGGTAGGATTGTAATTTTAAATGATGAAGTGAGGCCCTCATGGAGGGGGTGAATGTGAGCAGGCTGGAGGCAAGAAGAGGGCATGGCTGTAGAGGTATGTGAGGGAGGTCATCATTCCAGGCAGAGGAATAAGTGAGGCAAAGGCCCCGAGGCAGGCTGGGGTTGGGGTGTGCTACCCTTGGCATCTGCTATCGTAAAGACTACTCTGAGGAAGATGGGGAACTGTTAAAGGCAGAGTTCTGTATATGCTTTTGTAACTATTTTGATTATTTTAATAAAACTTGTCTTAAGCAGTAGTCAGTCATTTTAGTCTGCTGTCTTCTAATGGCTCTTATCAACCTTATTTCTCTATTTGAAGTATTGGATGACCATTTGTGCTGATTAATGGTCGCAGAAGATTCAGAGCGGTATTGGCAACATATTTTGTTTCTCATCTTCTGAAGTCTGATTAGAACTGTGTATTTTATTACGAAGTTTCATGCATTTATCAAAATTATGAAATTGAATAAAGGATCTTATATTTTTCATTCTTCCCGTTTTGATTGTAGATAGTATATAAACATAAATAGTTAAATGCCACTTCAAATATTTCCTATTTGAAAAAACTTCGGGAGAATTTAGTTTGGATGTCACAAGTGTATAGGCGCTCAGGTTTTAGATTATAGACGTCAGGTATAAAACAGTTAATGTGTAGATTTAGGTGAATGCTAATTAAATATAACCATATATAAATAAGACAGTGTTTTTCTGTAGTGCTGTCTTAGAGTGGTTCTTTCTCTTTGGAACACTTCTGTCTGTCCACCCTCTTCTTCCCCTGCCACCCCTAGATTGTAAATTCTAGGAGAGCAGGGAACGGTTTATCACATTCACGTGAATTTACTAGCCCCATGTAATTAATAGGCAATAAATAACATATCTACTGAATTTAACTGAGATATAGTATAATAAAACTTAGTGGTGGTGAACAGTCCAGTAAATCCATTGCCTCTCTTTTCTTTCTCTTTTTAACTTTAAGGAAAGAATCAGAGTATACATGAACAGAGTCAAGGAAATAGCAGACAAGAAAAAGGCTGGCAAACTGGACAGGGGTGCAGCTTCGAGATTTGTAAAAAATGCTCTCTGGGAACCGAAACCTAAGAATGCATCCAAAGTTGCCAGTAAAGGAAAAAACAAACATTAACTTTTTGGTTTTGGTATACACATATTCAAAATGTACATCATTTTTATTGTCATAACAAAATTTCTAATTATGTGGCAATGCAAGGCTTAAATGTATTCCTTGTTGAATTTATATGTAAATGTGTACTTCAGATTTGTAATGCAAAAATACTTTTCTGCCAGAAAGATTCTTTATTGATTTTTCCTATAGAGCACTCTGAGGTTTTAATGTTGTGATCTATTTTATATTTATAGTTTACCATCTCTTTTGATGACACTTATTTCCTTATGTAGGTCAGTCTTGCAAGTACCATTTTATAAACAACTAAAATTTAAGTTAAATGTTCTTTGTAAACATTTACACTATTTTAAATGAATAGTGACCTTATGAAGTATGTTATCGCTGGGCTGAATTTATAAGTACATCTATTTTTACAATGTGATATTAAGAAAGAATGAAATGACTTAATATCCTTTTTTTCTCCTGTGTAGTTAATTTATCATGTTTTCATGATTTTAGGAATTAATTGCTTTTTTTGATATTTGGAGTGTGAAATTAAAACTTTAAGGTTGTACTTTAATTTTTGGCACATTGCCTCAATGTCCCATTTAATATAAAATACATTCTCATTAACATTAGATGGGAAATAAGGTTGTATGTTGGTGACTGAATTTTGACAAAATGGTTATACTCTCTTAAAAAGTCTGTAAATGTTGTATAGCTGACCTGTTTTGTTTTTGTTGTATTTAAACTTACTTTTTAAATCAGAGTGTGTAGTGCTTATAGTTTTCTTGGTCTCACTTTTGATTTTTCAATTACATGTTTTGAGGCTGTATCAAGTATGTACAAGTGTTTTGGAACAACTCTGTATGTTACATAATGCTGCTTAAGCAGAAGAGAATGCCAAAGGAGATCACATTGTGCTAATATTCTGATTTGTTTCTGAAATATTTGTTACAAAGAATTGTACATGTTAAATTCTTTAATGCCTGTCTGTGATGTTTAATTATATACCAAATAGTTTCAGTCTTTGAATTCACATCATTATGTATAAGAATGCCAAATACAGTAAAGTACTATAATTTTGAAAAAGGATTTAAGATTTTCGTGATTAATTCTCCATAAGTAACCTTGAATAAATGGATTTCCTGATTTATTGTAGCAGATATTGGAAATGATCTTAAAATGTAATGGGTTTTGTAAAGCATGTTGAACTCTTTCTGTGACACACAAAGAGGAAGTCACTTATGGATGCAGAAAGTCTTTTCTCCTCTGGTGTCAGTTTTTGAAGTGGAAGAACATTTTTAGTTATTTTACACCTTTTTTTTACTTTCTTCTCAAATTTCTAGCTGTTTTTATAGTAACTTTTTTGACAAAAATAAGTGTAATATCAAATGTGGTTTCAATATCTTTGTTATTTATTACAAAGAATCTTAGAAGTTGAATTTATGTATATTTTTAAGTTTCATATGAAAGGTTAAATGAAATATATCATACAGTTACAGAAAATTATTAGCCCAATGTTTAGTTTGTGAAAGTTCAGCTCTATGTTCTATTACATTGGATATTCTTAAGTGAATAGTTTTTTGTGTTTATTAGTAGAAATAAAAAAGTTTGTGTATACTCCATTATGTGTCATTTTATGTATTTAAAGATTTGGTTTATTTATTTGAAAGGCAGAGTTACACAGTGAGTGAGTAAGTGAGTGAGTGAGATATCCACTTTCTATCTGCTGGTTTACTCCCCAGATGGATTGGGCCAGACCAAAGCCGGGAAACTGCAACTCCATCTTGGTTTCCCATGTGAGTGCAAGAGCCCAAGCACTTGGGCCATCTTCTGCTTTCACAGCCACATTGGCAAGGAGCTGAATCGGAAGTAGAGCAACTGTAACCCAAACTGAAGCTTATATGGGATGCCAGCATTGTGGATGGTGGCTTAACCCACTGTGCCCCGTTTATTATGTATAATTTAAAGTAGCCTACAAGAAGTAGCTGAATGATGATAGTGCATTTTGTTGTTTATTTGTTACTTATTCATTCCCCAAATGTGCTTTTTTTTTTTTTTTTAAAGATTTATTTATTTATTTGAAAGGCAGAGTTAGAGAGGCAGAAGCAGAGGGAGAGACAGAGAGAAAAGTCTTCCCTCCGCTGGTTCACTCTCGAAATAGCTGCAATAGCTGGAGCTGAGCTAATCCGAAGCCAGGAGCCAGGAGCTTCTTCCGAGTCTCCCAGATGTGGGTGCAGGGGCACAGGCACTTGGACATCCTCTGCTGTTTTCCCAGGCACATTAGCAGAGAGCTGGATCAGAGGTAGAGCAGCCGGCTCTCAAACTGGCACCCATATGGGATACCTGCACTGCAGACAGCAGTTTCACCTATCATGCCACAGTGCTGGCCCTTTTAAAAAGATTTATTAATTTGAAAGGTAGAGTGACAGAGAGGGAGAGACAGATATCTTGTGTCTGCTATTTACTCTACAAATTGCCATGGTGGTCCAAATGGGCCCATGCCAAAGCCTGAAGCCAGGAACTCCTTCCAAGTCCCCCCCTCTGGGTGTCAGGGATCCACTTGAGCCATCTTCTGCTGCCTTCCCAGGTGCCTTAGCAGGGAGCTGAATCAGAAATGCAGCAACATGGGATGCAGTGTTGTAGGCCATGGCTTAAACTACAATGCCAGCCCCTCCACAGATATACTTAATGACATTTACACAAGGATATTTCAAAAGTTCATGGAAATTGTATATGAAATGTACATGCAAATGTACATGTAAATGAAAAAACTGTAGATTTCAAAATTTTTCAGCAAAATAGATGTATCTTTTAATGTCATTTGTCCATGAACTTTCTGAAGTACTCTCATATTGCCAAGTGCTGTGTAGGCACTAGATTCCAAAGGAGATAACCAGCCTCTTTAATCAATTGAGTTCTTAAGAGTTACTGGAAAATTTATGAGAAATTTTACTCATTAACCTTAGAACCATAAAAGGTGATGGGTTGATCTGTCTTAACTGTGGTACAGTTATTGTTAACATAGTTTATTTCAGGTGACAGTCTGCTCTAAGTTTAGATGTTAATTACATCTTTTTATTAATTTCTTTGGGGATTAACAAGTTGGAGAGGTTGCAGCTATAGGTATTTCTATGAACAGAACTGTAGACTATTTAATACTAAATAATGAGATCTTTTAGTATTAAAGTATAGTTTTCTTTTTGTTCATAGTGGCAGGATGGGAATTCATTTTAGTAAGATGTTCAGAGAAAAATTGAAGTTTGAATTATGGTTGACATTCCTGGAATTAGGAGGTTATGTCAAGTTGATTGCTTTTTAAGATACTCTGCAGATTAAAAAGTTATTCTACTTAGCTATTAAAAATGAATTGGTATTTTTTTCTAAATAAGGCTTTTAAAATTGGAAATATAGGAAATGTTTAAAAAAATGGGACAGTATTGAATGGATACATTGTTCTGAAGTAGAAGTAGGTCATTGGAGCAAAAGATATTTAAGAATCACCCAGTTTGAATACATTATAATTTTAGGCAATAAACTCTCAGATCTTCTTTACAAAGTCACAATCACTGAAAAATTTCCACAGTGATTCTAATCCTTGTATGATAGTTAAGTTTGGTATAGAGAAGAAAAAGAAACACTCATGTCCCATTTTCTCACTTCTTCACAGTTACAGTAAACTTGCTCCAATATAGTAGGTCTTACCAAATGCTCTTGGCAGCAGCCTATTTTATATAAATGTGCTGTGAATATATTTTACTATTACCAACATTTCTCTTTCCCTATATCCTCCCCTAAAACTCTTTAGTTTGGGAAATAGAAGCCATCCTGTGTTTAGTTTATATATTGATGTTTTATCATTGTCATTAACAGTTACGTTAAGGAGAAAGTGTGCAGGACTTTATAATCCTATGGATTTGTTTTACTTGATTAGTTTACCTGTTGCTTGGTAACGGGATCTTTTTTTTTTTGACAGGCAGAGAGAGAGACAGAGAGAAAGGTCTTCCTTTTTCTGTTGGTTCACCCCTCAATGGCTGCTGCGGCCGGGGTGCTGTAGCTGGCACACTGTGCTGATCCGAAGCCAAGAGCCAGGTGTTTCTCCTGGTCTCCTGTGTGGGTGTAGGGCCCAAGCACTTGGGCCATCCTCCACTGCACTCCTGGGCCACAGCAGAGAGCTGGACTGGAAGAGGAGCAACCGGGACAGAATCCGGCACCCCAACTGGGACTAGAACCCGGGGTGCCGGCGCTGCAGGCGGAGGATTAGCCTAGTTAGCCGCGGCGCCGGCTGGTAATGGGATCTTAAGAAAGAGCCTTGAATGTTTTTGGTTTGCAGATTCATTTTCCTAGCAAGGTGAACTAACATTCATGGACTACTATGTGGAAAAGCTACCCTGGACTTGATGTACTGTTTTCAAAGAGCTTTTTTTATGGTGTAATTTTTACCATAGCCAGAAAGATAGACTGGCTATCCAGACAAGGGATAGCTATAGTGATGGCTATTGGCAATACCAACAAGCTCTGAGTTACCTACCTGTTCTTGAAAGGTTGAAGGAAAATCTTTTTTCTCAATAAATCTTGAAGTTTGTATCATGGCAGCATCACTGCATGCAAGATGTCAGTTGTGTGAAGTGATATATTTCAAACGGTATACAAATTCTGATGGTGAGAAAATAAGCTTTTATAAATGAAACATTTATTATTTGCTTTTCAGTTTAGTGTTTCCTTTAAGGCACACCATTTCAGTTCGGCAGCTACAATAAGTGACTGAAGGAAATTGAAGATGATAATTCAACCTTTCAAGATGCTTCTGCTGAAATGAATGTGGACCTGCGCAGAGCTTGAATCTGAAGTCTATAGATTACAGTGTTCTCAAGCCACGTACCTAAGAAATTCATGCTGTGATAGGATTTGAATGAGATGATTAGGGGAAATAGAAACGAATACCTTCCATCCTTTGTTATGTAGGTATTATCTATTGTGATGCTCTTGAAAAATGTTGTTACAAAAAGAATAGAAGCTTGACAGACACAATTTATTGCAGAGCATAATTCCTTTTAGTCCTCCAAAATGGTTTAGTTATTAAAATAATAAAAGCAGAATTATATCAAGAAATCACCTCTGATTTAGACAATGGATTGCCCGTAGACTGTGTGGTAAGGGATCTGGCTGGTGTCCTTTTGTTTGTCAGTTTTAATTCAACTGGAATCATTTACTACCTTAGTTCTGATACTTTCTGTATTATTTTTCCCTTAAGGAAGAAATCGGTATTTGAAAGTGTATATAGTAGTTGCTGGCTTTTTTTTTTTTTTTTTTAATTTTTTGATAGAGTGGACAGTGAGAGAGAGAGACAGGTCTTCCCTTGCCGTTGGTTCACCCTCCAATGGCCGCCGCTGCAGCCGGCGCAGCGCGCTGATCTGATGGCAGGAGCCAGGAGCCAGGTGCTTTTTCCTGGTCTCCCATGGGGTGCAGGGCCCAAGCACCTGGGCCATCCTCCACTGCACTCCCTGGCCATAGCAGAGAGCTGGCCTGGAAGAGGGGCAACTGGGACAGAATCCGGCGCCCCGACCGGGACTAGAACCCGGTGTGCCGGCGCCGCAAGGTGGAGGATTAGCCTATTGAGCCACGGCGCCGGCTCTAGTTGCTGGCTTTTGACATTTATGGCTTTTAACCTTTGTGAGTGACTTTTGGAGGTCCGTGGAGTATATAGTATTTTGTGATTTTGCCAAGGTGCAATTTTAATTCCCACTAAATTCCATGCAGGAAGGCCTGACTCAGCTAATGATTTAACCTAGCTAACTTCTCAGTATTCAGTTTTTTTCCTTCACTTGCAGTCTCATTTATTTATTCACTCATTCCTTCAGTGTTTGTTGAACTCCTGTGTGCCAGGTTCTGCTGTAGGCACAGGAGATTGAGCAGGGATCCAAATAGCCTGGTGGGGGCTGGGAGATGTCCAGCTTTTTATCATGTGGAAACTGGCTGCTGTGTTCCCCTCAGCCTCATTTATTGAAGTCCTAAGCTTCAGTACTTCAGAATGTAACTGTATTTAGAAATGGGTTTGTTGAAGATGTAATTAGTGGATATGCAGTCCTTAGGATGCGTCTTAATGCAATATGACAAGTGAGCTTATAAAAGGGAAATTTGGCGACACAAACAGGATACAAGAACACTTGAGGAAGACAAAGGAAGAGATTGGGGTAATGCTTCTCTTTGCTAAGTAAGGAACACCAAAGATTGCCTGCGGAGCACCAGAAGCTGGTGGAGACCAGGAGCAGATTCTCACAGCTCTCGGAACCAACTCTGCCAACCCAGGGCAGTGGACTTCCGGCCTCCAGAAGTGAGATGATGCATTTCTGTTGTGTAAACCATCCTGTTTGTGGTACTTTGTCATGGCAGCTCTAGCAAATACAAATACAAATGCCATTAGGTGAAGGGGAAGCTGTTAAAAACATCAGTAACTTCAATGTAAATGTAGTATAAGAAACTTTGATAGGGGCCAGCACTGTGGTGTAGTGGGTTAAGCCTCTGCCTGTAGTGCCAGCGTCCCATATGGATGCCGGTTGTGTCCCGGCTGCTCCTCTTCCGATCCAGCTCTCTGCTATGGCCTAGGAAAGCAGCAGAAGATGGCCAAGTACTTGAGCCCCTGCACCCACTTGGGAGACCCAGAAGAAGCTCCTGGTGAAGCTCTTGGCTCCTGGTTTCTGACTGGCTCAGCTCTGGCTGTGGTAGCCATTTGGGGAGTGAACCAGTGGATGAAAGACCTCTCTCTCTCTGTCTCTGCCTCTTTCTGTAACTCTGCCTCTCAAATAAATAAATAAAATCTTGGAAAAAAAAAAAAAGAAACGGACAAAGACAATAAACATAATTCTGAAGAAAACCAGGAACTTTTGTAACTTACTCTGTAATATTTTTGAGTCTGGGTAAAGATCTCAGGACTTAGACCTTGAAATGTCAAGGGTCTGTTAGACTCATTCTGAAGCCCAGTGTTCAGACCTGCGCCAGCAGATACTGCCGGTTATGATCGAATACACCATCTTTTTTTTTTTTTTTAACTTTTATTTAATGAATATAAATTTCCAAGTACGGCTTATGGATTACAATGGCTTCCCCCCCATAACGTGCCTCCCACCCGCAACCCTCCCCTTTCCCACTCCCTCTCCCCTTCCATTCACATCAAGATTCATTTTCGATTCTCTTTATATACAGAAGATCAGTTTAGCATACATTAAGTAAAGATTTCAACAGTTTGCTCCCACACAGAAACATAAAGTGAAAAATAATAGATGATTTTTTAAATGATGAAATCAGATCAGACCTATTGTCATGTTTAATTCCAGTGAGAGTCAAGTTGGGAATTGATAATTTCTTCTTCTTCTTCTTTTTTTTTTTTTTTTTTTACAGAAGATCAGTTTAGTATACATTAAGTAAAGATTTCAACAGTTTGCACCCACATAGAAACACAAAGTGAAATATACTGTTTGAGTATTCGTTATAGCATTAAATTTCAATGTACAGCACATTAAGGACAGAGATCCTACATGAGGAGTAAGTGCACAGTGACTCCTGTTGTTGACTTTACAAATTGACACTCCTGTTTATGGCATCAGTAATCTCCCTATGCTCCAGTCATGAGTTTCCAAGGCTATGGAAGCCCCTTGAGTTCTCCGACTCTTATCTTGTTTAGACAAGGTCATAGTCAAAGTGGAAGTTCTCTCCTCCCTTCAGAGAAAGGTACCTCCTTCTTTGAAGACCTATTCTTTCCACTGGGATCTCACAGAGATCTTTCATTTAGTTTTTTTTTTTTTTTTTTTTTTTTTTTTTTTTGCCAGAGTGTCTTGGCTTTCCATGCCTGAAATACTCTCATGGGCTTTTCAGCCAGATCGGAATGCCTTTAGGGCTGATTCTGAGGCCAGAGTGTTGTTTAGGACATCCGCCATTCTATGAGTCTGCTGAGTATCTCGCTTCCCATGTTGGATCACTCTCCCCTTTATTTATTCTATCGGTTAGTATTAGCAGGTACTAGACTTGTTTATGTGTTCCCTTTGACTCTTAGTCCTTTCATTATGATCAATTGTGAACTGAAATTGATCATTTGGACTAGTGAGATGGCATTGGTACATGCCACCTTGATGGGATTGAATTGGAGTCCCCTGGTATGTTTCTAACTCTACCATTTGGGGCAAGTCAGCTTGAGCATGTCCCAAATTGTACATCTCTTCCCTCTCTTATTCCCACTCTTATGTTTAACAGGGATCACATTTCAGTTAAATTTCAACACTTAAGAATAACTGTGTGATAATTACAGAATTAAACCAGTCATATTAAGTAGAACAGACAAAAAAACTACTAAGAGGGATAATGAATTAAGTTGTTCATTAACAGTCAGGGCTATGCTGATCAAGTCACCGTTTCTCACAGTGTCCATTTCACTTCAACAGGTTTCCTTTTTGGTGTTCAGTCAGTTGTCACCAATCAGGGAGAACATATGGTATTTGTCCCTTTGGGACTGGCTTATTTCACTCAGCATGATGTGTTCCAGATTCCTCCATTTTGTTGCAAATGACTGGATTTCGTTGTTTCTTACTGCGGTATAGTATTCTAAAGAGTACATATCCCATAATTTCTTTATCCAGTCTACCGTTGATGGGCATTTAGGTTGGTTCCAGGTCTTGGCTATTGTGAATTGTGCTGCAATAAACATTAGGGTGCAGACCACATTTTTGTTTGCCAATTTAAATTCCTTTGGGTAAATTCCAAGGAGTGGGATGGCTGGGTCGAACGGTAGGGTTATATTCAGGTTTCTGAGGAATCTCCAGACTGACTTCCATAGTGGCTTGACCAGTTTGCATTCCCACCAACAGTGGGTTAGTGTCCCTTTTTCCCCACATCCTCGCCAGCATCTGTTGTTGGTAGATTTGAAATACACCATCTTTTAAGCTTTGTTAACCTTGGTTTGAAGAAACTCATTTCCCTGAAAGCAAGAACACGCTGTCAGGTTCCGTGGAGAGGAGCTTTTCCCCACGCCTGTTATTATCTTGTGCCATGTAGTCTTTCCCTATGTGATACAGCAGTCCGGTCCAACTATTGAAGATAAACACTGAAAACACCTTATACAGGGCGGTATCATTGTACTGTTGGATGAGCACATGCTGCTTGAAAAATCCCATCTTAGGTTCATCTGGGTGGAGGTTTTTTAAAGTTTCTTTTTTAAAAATTCTTCACTGTATAATGTACCATCAAGATTTCTTTCCTTAAAGTTAGGTATTGGAGAACTCAGAAGGGGGCTTTTTACTCTTAATGATTTAGACTCAGTTTAATTTCATTTCTAACATTATAAAATGCTGCTTATTGGTTTTCAGCTTTTAGAATCAACTAGTAGATAAAACACAAAAGCCAAGAATATAAATGAAATTGGCTTTGACAATGGAAAACTAAAGATACAATAGAAGTGAGTTAGCCATGGACTTACATGGAGAAAAATTCTGATGCTGTACAAAACTGATAGATGAATAAGATTTTTTAAAAAAATTTATTTATTTGAAAGAGTTACACAGAGAAAGGAGAGAAGGAGAGGCAGAGAGAGGGGGTGGGGGTCTTCTATCCACTAGTTCACTCTCCAATTGGCTGCAACAGCCGGAGCTACGCCGATCCAAGGCTAGGAACCAGCAGCTTCTTCTGGGTCTCCCAGGTGGGTGCAGGGGCCCAAGGACTTGGGCCATCTTCTACTGCTTTCCCAGGCCATAGCACAGAGCTGGATAAGAAGTGGAGCAGCCGGGACATGAACCAGCACCCATATGGGATGCCAGCACTGCAGGCAGTAGCTTTACCCACTACGCCACAGTGCCGGCCCCTGAATAAGGTTTTAAGGAGGCATAAAATTTACCTAAGGTGCAAAGATAAAAGCTGTATCATTTAAAAACAAAATTCTTCCATGAGAATTGGAAGGAATTGGGTGCGGGGGTGGTGTAATTGAATCCTGAAGTTTCAGGCCGTGGAATGAGAGGCTGATGTCTTGTGAGCCAGCAAGGTGGGTGAGTGTCATGAAGGTCATCACCAATACTAAGGACAGGAATGACTCATCCTGCAGGTGAAGAGGAGTGACCAGGAGCACAAGATTTTGTTTCTTTGTTGTTTTTGCTGTGGACTGATTTCTTGGTTAAAAAGAAATGAGAAGGAAGTTTTATTGACCAGCAACAATCTTTTCTTCAAACAAACGTCATGACAATCAGATACCCCAATGAATGTGAATTAGTTTTTGCATTTTTAGGCAATAAAACACTTCAGTATTGGAAAATAATATAGGAATGCATAAATGCAGAAGCACTGTCGCTTACATACATGAGGCATTTGATCATTTTCCTAAATTTGGGCCTACTTTATTTTTTAAATTTTAGGTTGTTTTCCAGATTAGCCAGAACATAACTCATGTTTTTGGAAGCAGAGCTCTTTCTAATCTGTCTTCCATGTATTTTGAAACTTCTAAGTATTCTTGGTCAATTTAATTCTTCCATACTGTTTTGAAACTTATAGAAACATTTGAAATGATCATCTTAAGCTGTAACTATGCCAGATGTTTTTGTTGTCTGTTTTCGCCTCTTCCCTTTCATACATTTTTTTCTTAGAGATTTATTTATTTGCTTGAGAGATGGAATTACAGAGAAAGAGCGAGACAGAAAGAGAGGTCTTCCATCTGGTGGTTCGCTTCCCAAATGGCTGCAATGGCCAGAGCTGAGCCGATTGGAAGCCAGGAGCTTCTTCTGGGTCTCTCGCTTGGGTGCAGGGGCCCAAGGATTTGGGCCACCTTCTACTACTTTTCCAGGATATCAGCAGGGAGCTGGATTGGAAGTGAAGTGGAGCAGCCGGGACATGAACTGGTGCCTATTATGGGATGCTGGCTCTGCAGGTGGATGCTTAATCTACTGTGCCACAGTGCTGGCCCCCTTATACACACTTTTAAATTAGACAATCTGCAGTTGTAGGTTCACAGAGGAAAGTATGGAAGGTTCCTATATATTCCCCTTTTCTCCCAATGCACAATCTTCCCCAGGAAGGACATCCTACACCATAGTGGTTCATTCGTTACACTTGATGATCCAGCATTGACACATCCTTACTATGAACAGCCTGGTTTACGTTAGGGATCACTCCTGCTGGTGTGTGTCCTGTGGATTTGGACCAGTATAATCCAGTGCACCCATCGTTGTGTATTTACTGGAATAGTTTCAGTGCCTTAAAGCTCCCGTCCTTTGCTTGTTCATCCCTCTGGCAACTGCTGGCCTCTCACTGATTCCATAGTTTTGCTTTTTCCAGCATGTTGTATAGTTGGAATCACAGTGTGTAGCTTTTTCTTTTCTTTTCTTTTCTTTTTTTTTTTTTTTTTTTTTGACAGGCAGAGTGGACAGTGAGAGAGAGAGACAGAGAGAAAGGTCTTCCTTTTGCCGTTGGTTCACCCTCCAATGGCTGCCGCGGCCGGCGCGCTGCGGCCGGCGCACCGCGCTGATCCGATGGCAGGAGCCAGGAGCCAGGTGCTTTTCCTGGTCTCCCATGGGGTGCAGGGCCCAAGCACCTGGGCCATCCTCCACTGCACTCCCTGGCCACAGCAGAGGGCTGGCCTGGAAGAGGGGCAACCGGGACAGAATCCGGCGCCCCGACCGGGACTAGAACCCGGTGTGCCGGCGCCGCTAGGCGGAGGATTAGCCTAGTGAGCCGCGGCGCCGGCCTTGTGTGTAGCTTTTTCAACATGGCTTCTTTCTCTTGAGTACTATGCATTTAAGTTTCCTCCCTGACTTTTCATAGGCTTCATAAGTTGCTTCTCAGCACTGAATGCGTTTCCATTGTCTAGAATGTCTATCTTCTGCCGGTTGCTTCTCAGTTTTGGCAGTTGTGAATGAAGCCATCATAAATACCCGTGTGTAGGTTTTTGTGTGGAAGTTTTCAGCTCATTTTGTTAAATACCAACGAGTACAATTGCTGGATCATATGCTAAGAGTATATTTATTTAGTTCTGTAAGGAGTTGTCAAACACACTCCTGAAGTGGCTGTACCATTTTGTATACCCACCAACAACAAAACTTTGTTTGTTTGTTTGTTTTGACAGGCAGAGTTAGACAGTGAGAGAGACAGAGAGAAAGGTCCTCCCTCCGCTGGTTCACCCACCAAATGGCTTCCATGGCCGGAGCTATGCTGATCCGAAGCCAGGAGCCAGGTACTTCCTCCTGGTCTCCCATGCAGGTGCAGGGCCCAAGCACTTGGGCCATCCTCCACTGCCTTCCCGGGCCACAGCAGAGAGCTGGACTGGAAGAGGAGCAACCAGGACAGAACTGGCGCCCCAACTGGAACTAGAACCCAGGGTGCCGGCGCTGCAGGCGGAGGATTAGCCAAGTGAGCCATGGCGCCGGCCAATACTTGTATTTGTAACTTCTGACTTATATTTTTGTAGCAGCTCAAGAAAAAAAGAAAAGTGACTGAAGTGATCAAATGAGATGTAGAAAATTTTAAATTGCTTGATATCATGGAATGGAGCAAGGGTTGCATCCTGAGATAGTGGAGCTAGAACATTTCATTCAGAATAGTTGAAACAATTGAAAATGCACCTTAAAATTTTTTGAATTCTTTGACCGATTGGAAGACATGTCCAATTTGTTTAAATTTCTGTGGGGCTAAATGTTAGAATCCTCTTACACAAATAGATATTTTAATTGGAAATTAAGAGATGCTTGTTAGTATGGGAACTGGGAAGCATAGTAGAATTTATTAGTGGTACCTTTACCAGTCGTTTTAAGTATTTTTCCTTTTATAATGATAAATAAAGTGGAATAAGTGTTATCTTAAAATCTACCTCCCAGCGATTGTCACTTTCACAACTAAAACCAAGAAATCTGTAATTAAAGTAGCTAATTCCATGTAAGAAATGATTGACAATGGGGTAAAAAGATTCTTCAGCCATTGTTTGTGATTGGTCTGTACGTGCATGTGTCCCAAGGTTGAGTATATGTCCATGTGAGTGTGCAGTGTAGTGCAGTTAATATCAAGTCTTGGCCAAAAAAAAAAAAAAAAAAAAAAAAAAGGGACCTAAATGAAAGATCTCTGTGAGTGAGATCCCAGTGGAAAGAACAGGTCTTCAAAGAAGGAGGTACCTTTCTCTGAAGGGAGGAGAGAACTTCCACTTTGACCATGACCTTGTCTAAACAAGATAAGAGTCGGAGAACTCAAGGGGCTTCCATAGCCTTGGAAACTCATGACTGGAGCATAGGGAGATTACTGATGCCATAAACAGGAGTGTCAATTTGTAAAGTCAACAACAGGAGTCACTGTGCACTTACTCCTCATGTAGGATCTCTGTCCTTAATGTGCTGTACATTGAAATTTAATGCTATAATGAATACTCAAACAGTATTTTTCACTTTGTGTTTCTATGTGGGTGCAAACTGTTGAAATCTTTACTTAATGTATACTAAACTGATCTTCTGTATATATAGAAAATTGAAAATGAATCTTGATATGAATGGGAGGAGAGAGAGAGCGGGAAAGGGGAGGGTTGTTTGTGGGTGGGAGGGAAGTCATTGGCGGGGGGAAGCCATTGTAATCCATAAGCTGTACTTTGGAAATCTATGTTCATTAAATAAAAGTTAAAAAAAAAATCAAGTCTTGGCCAGGGTTAGGCATTGTTTTACAGACTCTGTGATCTATCCAAGCTGAGTGGGGTGGGTGTTCAGTGTTTTCTGCATTGGTAAAATCATTGAGGCTCACTGAGGGTTAGGCCCTGCCCTAAATTATACAACTAGAGGCCAGGATGTGAATCTAATCTGAAGACTGTTCCTTCACCACTGGTGTTTTCCCTAAGCTTTCTTGCTGACCAAGGAGCTACCTGTGGAGGAAGCTTTCCAGGAGGCAGGGTGCTATTTACTGATTGGCCAAATAGCCATGGGTGCTATTTGCTGATTGGCCAAACTTGTATTCAGTCTACACACACTCTCCTCCTGGGTTCGTCTGGATTTCTGTGATGTCGGTGTGAAGTTTGCAGGGCAGTTGGAAGCATGACTTGGAGCCGTATCACATTTCTGATGGTGTGCTCTACTGCTGAGTGTCAGCGATGGGAAATCATCGCGAAGAGAGACCTTTTATGGTCATGCTTGGCAGGTGGTCCTCCAGCCCCACCATCTTAAGACTGTTGAAGCACACTGTAGACGCCCCTGGTCTATATTGCCAAAACCCAAAGTTCTTCCGTTACACTTACTGATGCTCCTTTCCCCTTGGCCATGTAAAACACGCTCTTTATAGTGAATACGAAGGAAGTCTCTCAACCGGAAAATAATTGATCAACAACATTTTTTACATGTTTGCTCTTTTTTTTTTTTAATTTTAAGATTTTATTTATTTGAGAGGCAGAGTTAGAGAGGGAGAGGAAGAGAGGTCTTCCATCTTCTGGTTCACTTCCCAAATGGCCACAACGGACAGAGCTGAGCTGATCTGGAGCCAGGAGCCAGGATTGCTTCCAGATGTCCCACGTGGGTGCAGGGGCCCAAGCACTTGGGCTTCCGCATGCTTTTCTGAGGCCGTAAGCAGAGAGCTGCATGGGAAAAGGAGCAGCCAGGACACAAACTGGTGTCTATATGGGATGCAGGCGCCACAGGTGGAAGCTCAGCCCACTGTGCCAGCCTCATGTATTTGCTCTTTACACTCAACTGCAAGTAGATTTACATTGTGCTTCTCCTCATTTGGTTATGATTGACATTGCAGTGGAGCAGTTAATAAGGATGTGGTTAAGGTAAAGGAGCGTCTAGGTGCCTACTGCGTGCTGATGCCTAGGCTAGCCTCAGTGACCTTCAGTGCTTCCCTTCTTGCTGGAATTTGCAACCTAGGGGAGGTTTTCTCTTAATATTTATGAAACACAGAGATATTTTATAATCTAGCTACTTCCCCCCAAGTGTATCACTTTTAATTATTTGAAACTACATGCTTTGGCCTTTCTTTGAAGCGTGCATGTAGTCTCATACTGAATGCTTTTCTCTCCTGTTTTCACATTTGTCATCGTTGCACTTACTGATCATGACCGCTAGGTGGCAGCAAAAGAACACAGAAGATTTCTTATTTTGCTTTTGTGGAGTAAAAATGAAGTGAAAGCCATGGATTTCATGGATGATGGAGAGAAAAAAATACAGTAATAAAAACTTGACGTAACTGTAGCAGATGAGACTTCAATACATTTCATGCCTAAGTAGACATTGCTGTAAGTTGTAAGAAGTTAAGTTTAAGCTTGATTATTATCAAAGTCATAGAGTTCTTTTTCATTTCCTTTTTGTCAAATATCTTTCAAGATTTCTATGCAATTTTCCATTTGTGATGGTAAAGAAAACCCTCAATCCAGGCACTAAGAAAAACGTGTTTAGTAAGGAACCTTGGTGAACAGAGATTTTAAATGTCCGGGAAGAATGGGAATGGGTGGTTTTTCCTGATAGCCTGTTTTAAAGAACATTCTTGGAGAGAAAATTAATGCACTTTGGAGTTCTTGTTCATAGGCAAGAGTTTGTCCTTCTCTTTCTTTAAAATACTGCTGAGCATGCAAATTCTAAATAAAGTCTCTTTGCAGATTTCCTATCACTCCAGTGAATTTACAATGGCGTAGTTCCAAACTGAGTACCCATGACATCTCAAGCCAAGCATGTGGAGTGCTCACAAGGCAGTAAGAAGTAATAACTACTCGCTAAGGTTTTATTTTACTTCTGTACAGAAAATGGAAATCTGTTTACAGGTAAAAGGAGAGCTGCCCATTTCCCCCAGATATTTTCAAACTGACTTTCTTCCTTTAAAGTGATCATTTAACTTTTGGGAAAAAACTATACTTAGCCCACCTGAAAAGTTCGCAGTGAGTTTCAGACGCCACGTGTGGACTGGGAAGCGGCACTGCAGAGAACTGAGTGTGGAACAAAGCCACGGTCTCATCTTCCTGGGGCTGTTCGCAGACGGTTAGGGTTAGAGGAGAAGAGCGTTTGTGTTTCTTCCCCTCTGAGGGTGGGGACATCGTGTTTCCTCAGGGTGGGACCCGGCCTCACTGTGTCTCTTGTTGGCAACACTATCATTGCAGTTGATGTAGCTGTGCTGTGGAGCAGCGAGCCTTCTGTGATTTTGGGGTGTAAGTGAGTTTTCCCCCTTATGCGGTATGTGGCCACCGGAGCCTGAATGTTCACTTCCCTTTAATTGTACTGAGATGTCCCAGCAGTATTTAGAGTTACGGAGACCTGGAACTCCAGGCTAAAATTCTCACAGGAAGTCGTTCTGAGCTTGGGCTCAGCCATCCATGTTTGCTACACACCAAGAAAGCAGGAGGGAGAGGAAGAGGAGGGAAATAGTTTGTGTTTTCACCATTCCCTCTTCTTGGAGCATTTGGGAAGGGAAGGGAGACATGTGCATCGTCCCAGTGCAAGATGGGCTGTGTGAGGTGCGTTCAGTTTCTTCCTTGGAAACCATATGGAGTTGCGCTGGCGGGGTCTACTGTGTTGTTCCCACTAGTGCAGAGTATTTGGGGGCGGAGGAAATATCTAGGAGAGAAATTTCCATCACTCCTTCAGTAACAGTCTTGCCCCACATTTGTCATATAATTTTCATTGGCTTCCTAGTAGGGCAAATTATAATGGTGGGGCAGGTGTGTGGTGCAGCAGGTGAAGCTGCTGCTTTGGCATCTGCACCCTGTATCAGAGTGCTGCTTTGAGTCCTGGTCACTCGACTTCTGAAGGAGCTTTCTGCTGATGTGCCTGGGAAAGCTGCGGATGATGACCCAAGTAATTGGGTCCCTCTTATCCACATGGGAGACCCAGATGGAGTTCCAGACTCATGGTTTTGGCCTAGCCCAGCTCTGGCTATTGTAGGCATTTGGGAAGTAAAGCAGAGGATGAAAGCTCTCTCTTCGTCTCTCCCTGTCACTCTACCTTTCAAGTAAATAAATAAATCTTTAAAAATATATACAATGATAGGGCAGGCTCTGTGGCACAAGAGCTTAAAGCCCTGGCCTGCAGTGCTGGCATTCCATATGGGTGCCAATTTGAGTCCCAGCTGCTACACTTCTAATCCAGCTTCCTGCTTATGCACCTGGGAAAGCAACAGAGGGCCATGTGGGCCCTTACACCCACATGGGAGATCCAGAAGAAGCTCCTGGCTCCTGGCCCAACTGGTCTGGCCCAGTTCTTGCATTGCAGTTGTTTGGGGAGTGAACCTGCAGATGGAAGATCTTTCCTCTCTGTCTCTACCTCTCTGTAACTCTATTTTTCAAATAAATAAAGTAAATCTTTAAAATGTATATACATATGCACAATGAAATGATGTTCACTATGAAATTAAAAATGAAAATAGTAAAACTACAAAGTAAACCTAAGTGTAATCCATACCTGTCTTTACATGCTGTAGAGACTGTCTGCAGAGACTATCTAAAGTGTGAATTGCAGGAGATCAGAGAGAACCATATAGCACAGATTCGACCTCCTGGTTCTCTGAGTGCTGACTTTGACTAAATCAGTGAAGCTGTGCATTTACTTGTCCAGCTACAGAGTGGGCACAGCTGTGCGTGTTTTTCTCCATGGACTGTACAAACGAGGAGGCAGTTTTTTGGGAGAAAATGCTATTTAAAATGCTAGTCAAGGAAGAAGGTATCTTACATGAAAACTTGTAAATTTTTTAAAAAAAATTTTAAAGATTTTATTTATTTATTTGAGAGAGTTACAAACAGTGAGAGGGAGAGACAGAGAGAAGGGTCTTCTGTCCGTTGGATCACTCCCCAGGTGGCCACAATGACCAGAGCTGTGCTGATCCGAAGCCAGGAGCCGGGAGCTTCTTCCAGGTCTCCCACGTGGGTGCGGGGGCCCAAGCACTTGGGCCATCTTCTACTGCTTTCCCAGGCCACAGCAGAGAGCTGGAAGAGGAGCAGCCGGGACTAGCACCGGCGCCCATATGGGATGCTGGCGCCGCAGGTGGAGGATTAACCTGTGCCATGGCGCCAGCCCCTGGTAAATTTTTTTTAAGATTCATTTATTTGAAAGGCAGAGTTTTAGAGGAGGAAAGAGAGACACACACACACAGAGACATCTTCCATCCACTGGTTCACTCCCTAGATGGCCACAGTGTCCAGGGCTGGGCTGATCTGAAGTCAGGAGCTAGGAGCTTTGTGTCTCCCATGTGGATGCAGGGGCTAAAACACTTGTGTCATCCTCTGCTGCTTTCCCAGACACATTAGTAGAGAGCTGGATCAGAAGTGGAGCAGCTAGGACTCGAACTGGCGCCCATACGGGATACCAGCACTGCAGAGGCAGCTTAACTTCCCGTGGAGCAGCGCTGGCCCAGAAAACTGGTAAATTTTGGCACAAAGCTTATCTTCTAGTCTGTTCTCTCTCTTCTTTGTCCTGGGTGAGGTTTCTGACTTAATAGCTGAAGACATCATTTTGAGGAATTAGAATTCTCAGACCTTAAACTTGTAACTTGGGACAGCTAAGGTTTTGCTAGGTTGTTTTAAGATAAAGGGCCATGACGGGCAATAAGGAACTTTTAACGAAAGCATCAGATTTTATGTGCTATGCCGAAATGTCAACTCTTCTCTAGCTCACAGGAGGGAGGCCACACCACAGGGGACAAACTCACTTGTTATTGTTGTTAATGGAAAATGGTCCTCTTGGCTCCAGAGCAGCACCTAGAGCAGCTGTGGCTACGCATGAGCATTTACTCCAAGAGTTTAAAGAAGTCGCCCTGTCCAGGCCCCACCCAAGCCCAGCAGATCAGACTCCGGGGAGGTGGAGCCCACGCACCAGCGTGCTCTGCAGTGCTCAGCATAAGTCGTCGTGATCCAAGGCTGAGAACAACTTGGCAAAAAGCTTGACCAGGACAGCAGACTTCAACCTTTGTTGCTTGCTTTTGTTAGGGTACTTTTCCAAAAGAAGACCTGGAATTTGAAGACAAAATAATAAGCACACTAAGACAGATGTGCTTAAAATCAGATGGTTCACCTTGTCGGCCAAACATGGTTCTTCCTAGAGCGAACCTAGTTTTTCTAAACCACCACGAAGGAAGGAAGGAAGGAAGGGGTGGTTGCCGTCTTCCTTCAGGGCTGCTCGCCATGCCATTAAAGAAGCCCTAAAACAAATGTAAATATTGCCTGAGCCATCTCAGATTGCTGAAGTTCTTATAAAGACAATCTCCCCACCTCGAACATGAGTCTATTCAATAGTTATAGGTCCTAAGAAACTGGTGATTTCTCTATTTTGTCTGAAATGACAAAGAAGAAACAAACCGTATACCTCAAAATGTGCAGATAATTAGATAAAGTCATTTATGTATGTACACGCACACACGCCACATTCCGGAGATAGCAGTTCTAACTCAAAGCTCTCAGCTTCATTGTGCGGTACTAAGCACACTGACCTGGGAGATGGGCTTGAGTTGGCCTTGGCTGGCTGGAACCTTAAATGTTTCTTTTCCTTTCACTCAACTTCAGTTTCCTCATTTATGAAAGTACACGTTGGAGCAAGCTAGACACCTTATCTGCTACTTCTGCGATCCTTATCCACTTCTCAAGTCACCCCTGCAGCAGAGATAAGTTCCAATTAGCTATAGACTTGCTTTAGAAATATTTCAACCACAGATCATAATTTTTGCTGGGTGAGTAGTAGGGAATGTTGATGTCATTTACTATCAATTGCATTTGTCCCCTTTTATGAAGAAGATAATGCAGACCTTAGATTAAATTTCAAAGCTGTCTTAGGAAGACACATTACACAGAGAACTGGGAAATAGTCTTTTCACTGATTATGTTACAGCCAGTAGTGTTTAACGTGGCACATAAATCAGCAAAGTAAATGAGCAAGCGTCTGATATATTTTTAAAAGGAATCTAGCAATATGCTTAGGTTTGACATATAGTTGGTGCTCAAAAATGTTTGTTCAATGGTAAACAAATTTGAAAGATTAAACAAGTTTTCAGTCTCAAATTCTAGTTTGAAGAAATTATAAGATAAAAGTTTTTTTGTCATAAAATATGTTTTTGATTTAAATCTTATTTCTTTAAATAGTTAAATTTGGATACAGTAAAATTGGGAAAACTCATCATTGTACAGCAATGGCAATTTTTTAATTAGGTAATGCTTGGAATAATATGCTTATATAATGATTTTGAAAAGTTTAAAAAAGTTACATCAAGCTTTGACATATCTTTATTTTATTAAAATTCTAATATCAATGAACAGTTCTAAGGTAAAATTTTCCCACGGAGTATATATTTGGTACTGCCATGGTTATATCAGTTTTGATAAACTTTGTGGCTTTGAAGCACAGCTTTATTAAGATTTTGTAGTAGGGGCTGATGCTGTGATACAGTGGTTAAGACTCTGTGACACTGGCGTGCCTTATGGGCACCAGTTCAAGTCTCGGTTGCTCTACTTCTGATCCAACCCCCTGGTAATATGCCTGGGAAAATAGCAGAAGATGGCCCTAGTGTTTGAGCCCCTGCCACCCACATGGGAGACCTGGAAGAAACTCCTGGCTCCTGGCTTTGGCCTGGCCCAGCCCTGGCTGATGTGGCCATTTGGGGAGTGAACCAGTGAATGGAAGACCTCTCTCTCTCTCTCTCTGCCTTTGTGTCTGTAACTCTGCCTTTCAAATAAATAACTACATCGTTTAAAAATATTTTACAGTAAAATTTATATTAATATTCTAATGTAACCATTTGTTTAAATTAACACTTTTGAAAATAAATTAATTTGATTAAATGAGTATCCTTTAGTTTGAATAATTATAAATTGAGGAACCAGCTGGGAATAGGAAGATTTAGAAAACTTTTTGTTTGCCTAGCTCCTCTTATTTTAAATTTAAAGGAAAGGAGAACATATGTAAATGTCCTGCCTTGGCAGCCAATTGACAGCCAAAGTTACACGGATCTTCCAGCTGAGTACAACTTGAAAAGCTGCACAAAAACAGAAACTGCTTAAAGATCCCAGAAAACTAACCAGATAGTTAGGAGTGCGAGGAGCAGGACCTAGCGCGGAGGCTGGGCTCAGGCAGCCAGTCCTGGAGCTGGGGCTGTTGTTCCTCCTTAGCTGGTGACCGAGTGGTGCAGTGGCCTTGACGCACCGCGGAGCTAAAGAAACAGAGACGGAACTCCCAAGGCTGGGAGAGTCCTGGTGCTTGCTGCTTCTGCTTTGAGCTGGGCCCCGAAGATGCATTCTGGGAGCACAGAAAGGTGAGTGGGGAGGTATCCTCTCAGGCGATGCAGAGTGCTGGTGTCCCCGGCCTGGAGAAAAGAATCTAAATCGCCCCCGGAAGTGATGATGTCATTATCTAAGGTCTCAAATGACTTCTGAAAGGAATTTTGCAAGTCCAGCATTCAGGTCACAATTTGAAAATGTACGGATATGAGACATGTACAGATATGAAATGTACAGATATGAAAACGGACAGAAACAGCATGATGGATATTGACTCACAAGGGTTCCCGATCTTGGAGAGATAGGATTTAAATAAATATACTTTGGTGTAGGTGGCAGAGGACAAAATTGAGAATTTTGGCCCCCACAGAAGCTATAAAAGATCAAACAGAAAATCTTGAATAGAAAATTGAATGACTGGGATAGGAAGATCTCAGTAGTTGGGGTTAACAATAGGTTGATAGAACTGGTGAGAGAATTAGTGAGTCACTTATAGGTTAAAGAAAATATGCAGAATGAAATATGGAGAAAAAAAAGTTGGCAAATCAGAATAGGGCTAGAGAATGTGAAAATGAAGTAAAAAACCATAAGGAGAGGAGAAAATAGAATGGAGGTAAAATTTTAACAGAGATAAGAATTTTCCAAAGCTGAAACTTGGAAATGTTTCACTCAAATGTCACTCAAAGTGCCCGCAGATTCAAAGCAAGATAAATATCAAGAAAGTCACATTTAAATACACTAGGAAAATATCAGTGAAAATCAAAGTTTGAAAACAAAAGGCCAGATTTGAAAAAAATTATCTTCAAAGAAGAATAGGGACTGGTGGCATTGTAGCATGGCAGGTGGCGCCCCTGGTTGCTCTACTTCCAATCTAGCTCCCTGCAGATGGCCTGGGAGGAGCAGCAGAAGATGACCAAGGTCATCTGGGTCTCCCTGTCACCCATTTGGGAGACCCAGAGGAGGCTCTGAGCTCCTGGCTTCCTCCTGGCCCAGCCTGGCCGTTGCAGCCATCTGGCGAGTGAACCAGCAGATGGAAGATCTCTGTCTTCCCCCCTCCCTCTGTGACACTGCCTTTCAAACAAACAAATCAATCTTTTTTGCCTTTTTTTTTTTAAAGAAGCAACAACTAATTAGCAGAAATAATGGAAACTGGAAGACAGTGGAATTGTATCTTATAAGTGCTGAGAAAAAAATAATTGCCAATCTTAAATTCTAAACTCAGTGAAAATATCCCTTAAGAATGAAGGCAGAGGCCGGCGCTGCAGCTCACTAGGCTTATCCTCTGCCTGCGGCGCCAGCACACCGGGTTCGAATCCTGGTCGGGGCGCTGGATTCTGTCCCATTGCCCCTCTTCCAGGCCAGCTCTCTGCTGTGGCCCGGGAGTGCAGTGGAGGATGGCCCAAGTGCTTGGGCCCTGCACCCCATGGGAGACCAGGAGAAGTACCTGGCTCCTGCCTTCAGATCAGCACAGTGCGCCGGCCGCAGTGGTCATTGGAGGGTGAACCAATGGTAAAAGGAAGACCTTTCTCTCTCTCTCTCACTGTCCACTCTGCCTGTCCAAAAAAAAAAAAAAAAAAAATGAAGGCAGAAGAGACCTTTCACATAAACACTTAGCTAATTTATCACTAGCAGACTTACACAAATGGAATTTCTGGAGCGCAGTCTTCCCACATGGAAGTTTGTAGATGAAGGGAAGAAAAATAAAAAGAGAACAAAGAAAACAAACAGCAAACAAAAGGAGAACATACAGTGAATGCCCATGTATCTGCCAACTGTCAAGCTGTTTTCTACAATTTTCAGCATTTAGTCGCTGTCTCTTCCTCTCTCTTCCCCTCCACTCTCCTACAATAGATTAAAGTAAAATCAGACATTGTATCTGTCAGTATTTTAGTAGGAATCTTTTTCTAAACGTAAGCACGTAAGCACCATACAGTGATCTCTTTCATAGAACTTGACACTAATGATTTCTGAAAAATCATCAAATACATACAAAGTTTTCGAATTTCACTTTGTTTTCTTTTTGTTAGTGATTAAGAAAACTGATGTATGGTTTGTTTCCTTTCAGGATGTTGTTTAACACATTCCTCTTCTCCCTCCATTGAAAATTTCAGCAATGCAAATCTTTAAAAATGAATCTATGAAGCCATTTGCACTGTGGCACATCTAGGGGAGGCTTGGTAAAAGTCAGCTTTCCTTTTTTTTCCAAGAACACTTCTTAGGGGGTGGCGTCTGTTGCCTATGACATCCAAGAGAAGGCACACAACGTCTTTCTCTTTTTCATGCTATTAAGGTTCATCAGTCAGCTGTCTTTTCAGACATTGGTATGTATAAGTGTGTGTATGTGCATAAAATGTATGTATTTCATACACTATGTATTCAGGGGTTGCAAAATGGTGCTATTTTATCATTCTTGTCTATTTATTAGCTGGAATTGTTCTCCTAAGAAAGAATTTTCTTGTATCAACTGTTGTTACCCTGAGGTGGTATGATTGATATAGAAAATCATGAGAAATCCTAATTTTCTGCCTTTCTTTGCCAGACTTTGAACCAATCAATTCTCTGGTACTGTCAAAAGGCAACCACTTTTTAAAAAGAAGCATTATCAAGTCTGGGTTTTTTACTTTTCCTGTGTGTCCTGTTTTGCAGGTATTCTTGATATTACTCTTTTGGCTGATGGGAGATTTTCCAAGTGACTGTGTACGTTTGATGTAGCCCAAAGGATGGCAGCTTCAGCCTGCTTCACTGCTTTCTGGTCCACAGAGATTTTTATCTCGTTTTTGAGCTCACCATTATATGTTTGTTTTTCTGTCCTATACTTCATCTACCATTGCTTTCTTTATGGAGTAAACGGTGAATCAAAGCATCAGCTCACTGCGCCGCACTGAGTGAAAGTCTAAAAGAACTGTGGACATGACCTCCGTGTGTCAGACACCTCAAACAGGTGGAAGTTTCAGTGCATGATAACATCGGATGAGTTTCCTGGTCCTGGAACTCCGGAGGGAGACGGTGACTAGAGAATGCCAGGCTGAGGACTTGGTCTCATCACAGTGCTGGGAGGGGAACTCCATCCCAAGACTGCTTGTTTGCTGTGTGTGTTTCCCTCTCCAGTTCTCACAGAAATGTCTGTCTGCTTGTCTGAAAGTGAGCTAGCCACACTCAGCAAGTTGTTTTGCCTTCAAGTTTTGGCTTAAAGGATTCTTCCAGATATTGTTTGCATGTAGACTCTTGGATGGGGTGACCTAATGTATCTGGTATTGGGAATAAGTTCCCCACAGAACTCTGTCCTGCAGGGTGTCTTTGTGTTGGAGTGAGTTTTCTTGACAGTTACAGATCTAGTATATGACGTCCTCAAGTTCATAGTGCAGGAAAAGTCTACTTACATTTTGTTTTGAAAGAATCCTCTTATTTGGTTTGCATTAGTTATTGAATAGGAAGTATTTCAAAAGGATTTGTGTTTCCAGTTGAAATAAAAGTATCCAAAAATCAAATGTGGATATGTATGTTTTTTGGAACTATGGCTTTGGATTTTAGTTTTGTCATCTTTACCTGGTATCACCACCAAAGCAGACACACTTTCTCCTCCTCAAATACTCATGATGAATCTTTTAAATTGGAGCTAAGTGGCAAAAAAAAAAAAAAAAAAACACCACACATCAATACATAAATTTTTTCTGACTAGAATTATTAAACAGTTCACCTTGAGTTAGTTATTACAATTGAAACTAGTTGTTAGTTTTAAAAAATAACATTTACTTAGAGTTGTTACTTCCCTTTCCAGTCCCAAAAGGACTGAACATATCCTACTCTATTAAAAATAAGCTTAGGGGCCGGTGCTGTGGTGTAGCGAATAAAGCTGCTGCCTGTGGTGCTGGCAACCCATACGGGTGCCAGTTTGAGGCCTGGCTGCTCCACTTCCAATCCAGCTCTCTGCTGTGGCCTGGGAAAGCAGTAGAAGATGGCCCAAGTCCTTGGGTCCCTGCACACATGTGGGAGACCCAGAAGAAGCTCCTGGCTCCTGGCTTCAGATTGGTGCAGCTCTGGCCATTGCAGCCATCTGGGGAGTGAACCAGCGGATGGAAGACCTCTCTCTCATCTCTATCTCTCTCTCTCTGCCTCTCCTCTCTCTGTGTAATTGTGACTTTCAAGTAAACCAAATAAATTTAAAAAAAAATTTTTTTTTGACAGGCAGAGTGGACAGTGAGAGAGAGAGACAGAGAGAAAGGTCTTCCTTTGCCGTTGGTTCACCCTCCAATGGCCGCCGCGGCCAGCGTGCTGCGGCCGGCGCACCCCGCTGATCCAAAGGCAGGAGCCAGGTGCTTCTCCTGGTCTCCCATGGGGTGCAGGGCCCAAGCACTTGGGCCATCCTCCACTGCACTCCCGGGCCACAGCAGAGAGCTGGCCTGGAAGAGGGGCAACCAGGACAGAATCCAGCGCCCCGACCAGGATTCGAACCCGGTGTGCTGGCGCCGCAGGCAGAGGATAAGCCTATTGAGCCACAGTGCCGGCCTATAAATAAATCTTTTAAAAAAAATAAGCTTGGGGCTGGCATTGTGGCATAGCGAGTAAATCACCTCTGTGATGCCAGTGTTCCCTATGGTTGCCAGTTCAAGTCCCAGCTGCTTCACTTGCTATCCAGCTCCCTGCTTAATGTGCTTGGGGAAGCAGCAGAGGATGGCCCAGATCCTGGGGCCCCTGCACCCACGTGGGAGACCTAGATGAAACTCCTGACTCCTGGCTTTGGCCTGGCCCAGTCCTGGCTGTTGCGGCCATTTGGGAAATGAACCAGCAGGTGGAAGATTTCTCTCTCTGCCTCTCCTTCTCTCTGTGTGTAACTCTGACTTTCAAATAAATAAATAAATTGTATAAAAAAAAAGTTTAAAAAGGAGACATGAAAACCGTCATGGACCATCCAAGTCAACAGTTCTCAAAATGCAGCATGGACCCTTTGGACACTTGCCAACAGTGCTTTGGACTTCCTTTGGGCTCCCTGAACGAGCATCTGGGGCCAGAGAGCGTGTTTTCACACAGACATCCCGTGAATTCCTGTGCATATGAAAGTCAGAGAATCACTGATCATGATGAAGGAGGGAAAAATCAATGTCACCAGGTACCTGCATTAGTGAACTTGAACCAACCAATGCAGCTGTGGGTTTGGGTTGACATTTTCTGGAAGCAACAGTGCCGGGGGTGGAAATACCCAAAACACCAAGAAACTACTTTGGTTTGTGTGGTGTTTCTTTTTTCTTTTTTTTTACAAGCAGAGTGGACAGTGAGAGAGAGAGAGAGAGACAAGAGAAAGGTCTTCCTTTGCTGTTGGTTCACCCTCCAATGGCCGCCGTGGCCGGCACACTGCGGCCGGCGCACCGCGCTGGTCCAAAGCCAGGAGCCAGGTGCTTCCCGTGGTCTCCCATGGGGTGCAGGGCCCAAGCACTTGGGCCATCCTCCACTGCACTCTCAGAGAGCTGGTCTGGAAGAGGGGCAACCAGGACAGAATCCGGTGCCCCGACCAGGACTAGAACCCGGTGTGCTGGCGCCGCAGGCAGAGGATTAGCCTAGTGAGCCTCGGCGCCGGCTGAATGTGTGGCTTTAATCTCCTATCTACAGATGATCCGAGTTCGTCCGCAGAGTTCATGCTCCTCAGCAGTGAACCTCAAGGTCTTGGCACAGGGAATGTTCTAAACTCTGATTTTGTGGGAAGAACATCCTGGCCCCTTCCAGGCACCATCCACTGGCTCAGACAGACGAAGGGCTGGGGCCATATCCTTGTGTCGGTTTTGGGTTGGGCCTGGCCTTTCCGGTGGCTGCAAGGAAAGCGTTGTCGCATGGCTTCTCTGCTTTATGGTGATCTAACTCACTAAGGGATGGGAGTTGGACAATTTGGGGAGAGAGATAGTTGGCATATTCATTAGATTAATTTAAAATCTTGATATCTTCCTGGAGAGATTATGCAGAATTGAAGTGTGGCTTGTTCGTTGCTAAACTCCCTCATAAGGGTCTGCTTTTGGGGAAGGTGAGAGCCATGTGCTTTGCCTTCGGATGAGTGGGGCAGAATCGTCAGTGGATTGTGAAAGAGCCACAGGCAGGCCTGGAAACAGGCGGCCTCGAGCTGGAGGCTGTGCACCCAACCGTTAGGCCTGTGAAGAATTTAGGATCTTATGTTAACTACTTCGGAATCAAACTTTGTGTAGCAGATAAGAAATTATCTCCCCCCACCCCCAGCCCACACTTTTAGAACATATGCTGGCTATTCTGTGACTATCACACACGTCTAGGAATCACCCCAGGATGATTTCTGTGCAACATGTGTTCTCGAGGAGAATGATATCTTAGTTAACTCCAAATAGCCAACTTACTTGATCTGGCAAGTGGCTGGCCTACCCAGATCCTCTCTTGGTGTAACTGGTGCTGCATGAGTAACAAGGCGCTGAACTGGACTTTATGATGGCTTTATGATCTCTTGCGGCCAGAGTGACGTAACTGAACCAGCATTGCCTTGGAGGCATTCTTCTTCTTTTTTTTTTTTTTTTTTTTTTGACAGGCAGAGTTAGACAGTGAGAGAGAGAGACAGAGAGAAAGGTCTTCCGTTGGTTCACCCCCTCAAATGGCCGCTGTGGCCGGCGCTGCGCCAATCCAGAGCCAGGAGCCAGGTGCTTCCTCCTGGTCTCCCATGCTGGTGCAGGGCCCAAGCACTTGGGCCATCCTCCACTGCACTCCCTGGCCACAGCAAAGAGCTGGCCTGGAAGAGGAGCAACCGGGACAGAACTGGCGCCCCAACTGGGACTAGAATCCGGGGTGCCAGCGCCGCAGGCAGAGGATTAGCCTAGTGAGCCGCGGTGCTGGCCTACCTTGGAGGCATTCTGATTGCGGGTAACAGACACTAAGAACCAGAGTTAAACAACCTCCAGGACACCATGTTAACAGGTGGGAACTTGTAACAACAATTCAGAGGAGGAAAAGAACACGCGGGACTCTGCACGGCATCCAACACTGACAGGCTGGTCCCTTTTTGGATCTCCTGCAAATTTCTCAGAGGCTGTGTGTGTGTGTGTCCTGCGAGGTTTGTTTTGTACGAGTGGAAGTTCAGATTACTGGACATTAAAACATGATAAAGAAAGAAAAGATTAAGAATAAAGTGTAAGATGGCTTCTAAGGCGACAGTTTCCTGGTTGTGTTGCAGATACATCCACAACTACCGGTTGTTGCAGAGTGAGGTCTCACTAAGTGGACTGGGCAGCTTTGTGCTCCAGTGTTAACTGAAATCAGTTAATTTTCCTGTAACATTTTTGTTTCTGCTTGAATTACTTTACTGACAGTGTTTTTAAAAATTGAAACTTGGGCGGCCGGCGCCATGGCTCACTTGGTTAATCCTCCACCTGTGGCGCCGGCATCCTATATGGGTGCTGGGTTCTAGTCCCGGTGGCTCCTCTTCCAGTCCAGCTCTCTGCTGTGGCCTGAGAAGGCAGTGGAAGATGGCCAAGTGCTTGGGTCCTTGCACCTGCATGGGAGACCGGGAGGAAGTACCTGGCTCCTGGCTTCAGATCGGTGCAGCGCCGGCCGCAGCGGCCATTTGGGGGGTGAACCAACAGAAGGAAGACCTTTCTCTCTGTCTCTCTCTCTCACTGTCTATAACTCTACCTATCAAATAAATTTTAAAAAAATTGAAACTTGGGTAATATTTTTCAAAATTTCAGTTAATTTTATTTATTTAAGAGGAAGAGAGGGGGAAAGAGTGGGAGGGGGAGAGAGAGCTCCCATTACTTAGGTCACTTGCCTAATACCTACAACAGCTGGGGCTGGGCGATGCTGAAGCCGGAAGCTAAGAACTCAATCTGTGTTTCCCACGTGGGTGGTAGAGACTTATTACTTGAGCAACCGACCGCTTCTCTCCCGGTGGCGTCAGCAGGAAGCTGAAATTGGGAGCAGCACTCTGATATGGGATGCAGGCATCCCAAGCATCAACTTAACTGTTATGTGAAACTTAGATAATACTTCTCAGAAGTCTTCAAATTTTGTAGAAATGACCCAAAGCTAGGTATGAAGGCTTTCTCTTTCTGTTGCACCCAGGAGTGTGTATGCAGTCGCTAGGGAGGACTCTCCAATGTGGTGCTTTATGGCACATGAGGTGACAGGTTTGCAAAGACCATACTGCTAACAGCACAAGGTAGGTAATCTCTGTCTTACTTGTGTAGAATATGAATTGCTGTGTTCTTAGTTTTGTATTGAACAGATTAACAGATGTTAAAAGCTACTTCTTTGGGGCCGGCACCGTGGCACACAAGGTTAATCCTCTTCCTGCGGTGCTGCCATCCCACATGGGCGCCGGGGTCTAGTCCTGGCTGCTCCTCTTCCAATCCAGCTCTCTGCTATGGCCTGGGAAAGCAGTGGGAGATGGCCCAGGTCCTTGGGCCCCTTTACCTGTGTGGGAGACCGGAGGAAGCTCCTGGCTCCTGGCTCCTGGCTTCAGATCCGCGCAGCTCCAGCCGTTGCAGCCACTTGGGGAGTGATCCAATATACAGAAGACCCTTCTCCCTGTCTCTCCCTCTCACTGTCTGTAACTCTAACTTTCAAATAAATAGATAAAATCTTTTTTTAAAAAAATAGCTACTTCTTTTTTAAAAAAAAATATTTCAGGTATACAAATTTCATGTATTTTCTGTATACAGATTCAGGAACATAGTGATACTTTCCACCCTACCCTTTCTCCCACCCATGCTCCAACCCTTCTTCCTCCCTATCCTATTCCCACTCTCAATTTTTATAAAAATCTACTTTCAGTTTACTTAATATTCATAAGGTTAACCCTACACTAAGTAAAGAGTTCAACAAAAAATATGAAAAAAACCTGTTTCTCAACAGTTGAGATAAAGGCTGTTAAAAATCATTGCAAAACATCAATTTCATTCCTATAGATTCCCTTTTAGGTATTATTTTAGTTACCACAGATCAGGGAGAGCATATGATATTTATAACCTTTTAATTTTACTTTTTTCATTTTCCTCCAGTATTTAGTTATAAATGTTTTATTTTTGCAACCAGTGTAAGAACTGCTCATTGTGAATATTCAAACATGGGAGAAATACAACTTAATGTAATGAATGTGTCCTGAAATCCCATTGGTGTGCTCATCCACAGCCACTTGCACTCATCAGCTCCCCGCACACCAGCCTGACTTTCCAGGGCCAGCACCTGAGAGTCTTTACTGAGGGCCCACTCTAGTGTGGGGGGGCCAGCTGGGAGTGCTGGGGAATTAGCATCCCTCGGATCAGCCTTAAACCAATCACCGACAGGCCGTGTCAGTGCCTCTCGGTTGGGATGATTAAAGGTAGTGTTCTCCATCCTTTCCCAGCATTCCCTGGTGAGGTTAAGATCCAGTTGCCAACAGTGATAACTTACTCCCTGAGAACACACTAGCTAAAGGCTTCCTTCTCTTCCCAGTCTCATCCTTTCCACTCTCATCCTTTCCACTCCCCAGTTGTGCTTTCCAAGGACCATCTCTCAAATGAGTCTCTTAGATTCTTCCTTGCCTCAAGGACTGCTTCCAGAGGGTGCCTAACTTAAGGTTCTCCTCATCCAAGGATGATACCGGGAATGTGAATTCCCATTCTTTTCCTGTGGATGTGAGGAAGCAATGCTGCCCTACCGGCTTTCTTGTGTGCTCTCAGGATGGAAATTTACCTAGAAATCCTGCTCATCATTTAGAAATGAGTCTCCAAGAGCAGGACTGCCAGTTTCCTCTGGACAGCCATTTAAAAGAGTGTCTTTAACTTTGCACCGGTGACACTGGGGCTGTGTAATTCTTGTTGAGGAGCTGTCTTATGCATTGTAGGTTATTTAGCAGTATCACTGGCTTCCACCCACTAGATACCAGACCTTAGTAGTTGTGACAAACAAAGATGTCTGCAGACATTGCCAAATGTCCTTGGGGGCCAAAGTTGCCCTCGGTTGCAAGCCACTAAGTTAGTTAGATCTACTGAACATGGATCTAATGTGGTTTGTTTAGAATACCTGAGGGCTTCCGAGCCACCAAACAGGAAGCAAAAGATCAAAGATAACCAGAAACGGATACTTGGGGCTACTCTTTTGCAATAGAGTTACCCCTTCTCCATAAAATAAGAATTGGAGTCCTGTACAGCAAGGGTGAATCATCGGTGGTGGTTCTTGTCTGGGAGCAGCCAGCATCTTTAGAGAAAGTGACAGCTGGCTGGTGTCCTGAAGTCGCTTGGTAATTTGCCACTGAATCTCTAAGAGTGCAGAGAGGACAGAGTTTTTCTCTAGGAGGGACTTCATGAAAACTTGGGTCCTTGGTGGGACAGTCTGAGCTGTGAATGGAGCTGAGGGCATTTTGCCATGATGAAGCCTTTGTCTTCAAGGCTATGAGGTTCAGATCTCCCTGGGAAGGGAGCAAGGCCTGCTACCCCCCAGTAAAAGGCAGCTCCTTTTTTTGGAAATGTCATCACAACTGCTTCTCCTAACATCTCTTGGTGGTTGAAGGGTGATGCCAGATCGTGGAAATGCATCCTCTGCCCATTCCCTAAAACAAATACGAGCAACAAAGTCATCACCTACAGCGAGTTGCAGAGATGTGCTAGGCGCTGTATAAAGCCCATGACATTGCTATGACGGCTGTCCATGGTTGAAGATGTTGCAGCCCTGATGCCCAATATTTGGGCATTGAGAGGTGGGGCATTTGAAAGGCAATCAGATTTAGTTGAAGTCTTGAGGGTGGGGCCCCATGATGGGATTAGTGTTTATAAGAAGAGACAGAGACCAGAGATTATTCTCTGCACTTCCAGGCTCCAGATTGTTGAGATACACGCTTCTGTTGCCTAAGCCACCCAGGCTATGGTGTTTTGTTATGGCAGCCTGAGCAGATCAATACAGTGCTACTATTATCTCCTTTTACAACCAAGGAAACAGGTTCACAAAGACCAAGTAGCCTCTCCTGGTTCACGGAAATAGAGAGTATCTGAGAAGACCTGGTTATGGCCTGGGTGATTCTGTTCCATGTCAACCTGAGCTGCTAGATTTTCAGTTGAAAGTTTTCTGGTTGAAATCCTCCTTCTGGCTGGAAGCTAGTGATGTGGCCCTCTTAGTCACTTGGCCTTGGACCTCCCTTAATGATCTAGGCCTTGGGAACACTGGGCGCTAGCTTCTAATGCCACAAGATCCAACTGGGGAGGAGTAGTCTTACCCTACTCAGTTCGAAGATGCTTTAAGGCTCCTGCATGGTTCTCAGTGTCTTTCTTGCTTCTCTCTTTAGACTGTCCCAGCCCACAAGCCCCTTGTCTCCTTAGGGCTTGCACAGGTACCACATTGTGGGCTTGCTCTGCTCTGGGAGGGCAGTTCTCACCCTTCAAGACCATTGCCTCTCATCTTGGGGCTGGCTTAGTTCATTCTAGGCAGACTGAGGCCATCTAGTCTGCCTGTTAGAACCCACCACATTGCCATTGCTGTGCATGTGTGTGGACCTTGTTCCTCTTGCTCCTCTCATGAACTCATCTCCTTTAAGAGCAAGCATAACATTGGAAGCCCTGTGTGTTGCTTGCCCCTCGGTGAGCCTAAAGCAGAATTCTGAAGAGAAGAATCCAGCTGAGAAGGCTTTGGGACTGCGCAAAGGGGGCCGTGTGTGAATGTGGAGCAGGGAGCGGGGAGTGGGGATGCTTGCTGCTGGCAGAGAGAGAATGCTGCTATTCTGATATATCTGTGTTTGCGCTGACATTTCATGTTTGCGAAACCTCACAGCTTGATGGGTTGATCCAATAAAATCATCAAGGGAGTGAAATAAAAACACCCAGAAGATTGGCAGGCAGGAGAGTCGACTGTGAAAGGCACCAGCAAGCACAGCTTGTCACACAAAGCAGGGCTGGAAGGAAAGATGCAGGCGAGAGGGCAGTGGCAGCCACTCAGAGTCTGCCTTGGGGTCGCTAATGATAGGCTTTTATCCTATTACAGCTGAGTGACACAGAACTTATTAGCAAATTAAAAAGTGCTCATTTCTGAAAATATTTTGGACATTATACCAATGTGTTCTAGTGGTTGTTGAAAGGACTCTATTATATTGAGTTGGCTTGGAACCCAGGAAGTGAGTTGGCACTCTTCAAAGCTAATAAAGCATCACTTATCAGAGGATTTAGAGGTGTGACTCAGTTCCTGGGTTAAAATACACAATACAAGCCCAGGGCTGAGGTGTCAGCCCTTTGCCAAGCCTGATGAGTCTCGCATACCCGGCAGTGCTGAGCAGTCTGTAATCTGGGTGTTATCTAGGTTTCAAGTGTTTTGTTTGTGTAAGGATCTAACCTGTTGCCCTCACCTCCATGTGCACTGCTCTCAGCATGCAACCAAGTGCAGGAGAAGCTGCTGTTTTTCTGGAGTGTGTGGAGGTGACTCTACAGACAGACTTTTTTTTTTTTTTTTTTTGGCAGGCAGAGTGGACAGTGAGAGAGAGACAGAAAGAAAGGTCTTCCTTTGCCGTTGGTTCACCCTCCAATGGCCGCCGTGGCTGGTGCGCTGCGGCCGGCGCACCACGCTGATCCGAAGCCAGGAGCCAGGTGCTTCTCCTGGTCTCCCATGGGGTGCAGGGCCCAAGCACTTGGGCCATCCTCCACTGCACTCCCTGGCCACAGCAGAGAGCTGGCCTGGAAGAGGGGCAACCGGGACAGAATCCGGTGCCCCGACCAGGACTAGAACCCGGTGTGCTGGCGCCGCAAGGTGGAGGATTAGCCTAGTGAGCCGCGGCGCCGGCCTGTTTGTTTGTTTGTTTGTTTTGACAGGCAGAGTGGACAGTGAGAGAGAGAGACAGAGAGAAAGGTCTTCCTTTTGCCTTTGGTTCACCCTCCACTGGCCGCCGTGCCCGGTGCGCTGTGGCCGGCGTACCGCGCTGATCCAAAGGCAGGAGCCAGGTGCTTCTCCTGGTCTCCCATGAGGTGCAAGGCCCAAGGACTTGGGCCATCCTCCACTGCACTCCCTGGCCACAGCGGAGAGCTAGCCTGGAAGAGGGGCAACCGGGACAGAATCTGGCACCCCGACCAGGACCAGAACCCAGTGTGCCAGCGCTGCAAGGCGGAGGATTAGCCTATTGAGCCACGGCGCCAGCCACAGACAGACTTTTGTATCTTAAGATTTTCCCTTCTAGAAGAGGGGGGTTTTATTGATTTCATTTATTTGCTCATTTGGATGGGCTCATGGCAGTGCTGGTGGTCACAGTGGCCGAGACCTGAGCCTTCTCCTTTGTGAAGCAGAGTCCCAAGGAGGCTGGGAGCGTTAAGGTGGAACCTTGGGTGTTCAGGCTCTCACACTGCCAAGTCATCAACTGCCTATGGGATTTGTCCAGAGAGCAGAGTCCACGACTGGCCTCTGGTGAAGAGCTCTCTCCCAACAGGGCTTCCCTGGCCTTTCTTTATCTCTGAAGTTATTTTTAAATGTTTAGTTATTTGTTTTCATCTACCTGAAAGAGAGCAAGAATGAGAGAAAGAGAGAGAGAGTGAGAGAGAGAGAGAGAGAGAGAGAGATCTTCCATTTGCTAGTTCATTCTCAAATAGCCCAGAACTCTATCCAGGTCTCCCCTGTCAGCAGCAGGGGTCTAAGCACTTGAGCCATTGTCTGCTGCCTCCCAGGATACATTAGCAGAAATCTGGATCCAAAGTGGAGGAGCCAGGACTCAATCCCAAGTGTTCCAATATAGGATGTGGGTGTGCTCAACAGGGCCTTAACCAGCTGCACCAAGATGCCTGCCCCTCTGAAATTCCTTTTAAAGATGACACAGTAGAATGGTGTTTTCAGTCTTTTTAGTAGCAGGATTCATTCACACATACAAATTTTGGGAGTTTTAAAATAGCTGTATTTATTGATATTTATCATATAAAACAGGGTCAGCATTCTATAGCCCATGGGCCAATCTGTCCCACTGCCTTTTTTTGTGAATAAAGTTTTATTGGAACACAATCAAGACCATTCATTTATATATTGTCTATGGTTGCTTTCACAGTGCAATGCAGAACTGTTTCATTGTAATAGATTCTATGTGGCCCATGATGTCTAAAAATATTTATTATCTTTTCCAGAAAATGTTGCCAGTTGTCAATATAAAAATTTCAGTGAGAATGTTTAATTCATTAAAAATCAATTTAAAAAGCATTGTAAGATAATCAGTTACTTTTTAAAATTTTTACTTATTTATATTTATTTGAAAGGGAGGGAGAGAGCAGGAGAGAGATCTTCCCTTCAATGGTTCACTCCCCAGATGCTAACACCAGCTAGGGCTGAATCAAAACGGAGAGCCAGAGCTGGGAGTCTGATACTCAGTCTACATCTTCCATGTCAGTGGCAGGGACACAACTACTTGAGCCGTCACCTGCTGCTTCACAGGTTGCACATTAGCAGGAATCTGAAGCAGAGCCAGAGCTTGAATGCAGGCATCCCAGCATGCTCCTTGTCCCAAGCAGTGTCCTAACCACTGTGCCAAAAGACTATCCCAACAGGTTACTTTTTAAAAACTGAAACGTCTATACTTTCCACACAAACAATAGCAAAAAACCACTTTGTGAGACTTAAAGTAGAATTGTTTTATGCCTTTGCCAGTCTTTGATGTTTGGCTTATTAGAAGGAACTGAAGTCTTCTATCATCTCCATGGTTCAATCTGTCACTGTATGTGCTTTGTTTCAAGTAAGTGAAGAAAATAGGGCCTTGCTTAGGTTTGTAGTTAGAAGAGGGAGGAGAATTTTAATAGCCTTTTCATATACCTATAGATATTCTTCTTAGATAGTACAAGTATTGACAAGTGATAATTTTTAGGAGGTTGCATGTGAATTCTGAAAATGTCATACTCTGTTACATTAAAATCTACTTGTGTCCAGCTACCATTATGGCATAGCCAGTTAAGCTGTTGCTTGGGGATGCTGACATCCCATATCAAAGTACCTGGTTCAGATCCTGGCTTGTCTAGTCTGTGCTTCTGATCCAGTTTCTGGCTACTGTGACTGGAAGGCAGTGGACGATGATCCAAATACTTGGGTTCCTGCCACCTGTCGGGGGAGACCTGGATGGAGTTTCTGACTCCTTTTTTTGGCCTGGCTTAGACCCAACTGTTGCGGGCATTTGGGCAGTGAAACAACTCTGCCTTTCAAATAAATAAATAATAAATGGTTTAAAGTATTACACGGTTTAACTTATACTTTGAATGGATCTTGTATCCATGATAGATTTTGTAACATCATTTATTATTTAAAAATATTAGTGTGCTGAGTTATGCAAACCTTTCAGATGTTGGCATATTTCATTTTGTATCATATCAAAATATCACACTTGTTAGTATTTTTTTTTATTTTTTTATTTTTTGACAGGCAGAGTGGACAGTGAGAGAGAGAGAGACAGAGAGAAAGGTCTTCCTTTGCCGTTGGTTCACCCTCCAATGGCCGCCGCGGCCGGCGCGCTGTGGCCAGCGCACCGTGGCCGGCGCACCGCGCTGATCCGATGGCAGGAGCCAGGAGCCAGGTGCTTCTCCTGGTCTCCCATGGGGTGCAGGGCCCAAGCACCTGGGCCATCCTCCACTGCACTCCCTGGCCACAGCAGAGAGCTGGCCTGGAAGAGGGGCAACCGGGACAGAATCCGGCGCCCCGGCCGGGACTAGAACCCGGTGTGCCGACGCCGCTAGGCGGAGGATTAGCCTAGTGAGCCGCGGCGCCGGCCCACACTTGTTAGTATTAAAACCAAATATTAAGAGTCTTTAAACTGTCAAACTCATGGTGGTGCATACAAGTTTTCCAAAATCCTGATTTTTGCATGAAAGCTCAAATTGTCTAATTTTGTCATCTAATACTGCTAGTTGTGTTTTGTAGATAGGCTCACATCACTTATCTTCAAGAAAAGATCTCCTAAATACCCAATCTGAAAAACCATCGTTTGTCTGTTGGCAATGTAAAATGGTGTTCCATTAAAAAGGAGGTTGGTGCAGCCTGCAGCCCAGACATCGGCATCGGAGCATCTCCTCGACACCACCCTCATGCTTCAGGATGCAACAGCACTGCTTTATGTGGCCGTCTCACTTGGTCCCCCAGCGTGTTAGAATGTGTGCACTCAAACGTTATGAAATGAACTTCGTACTGTATTGGTCAGGGTTCCCTAGAGATACAGAACTGATAGGATATGCCTTAAAGTATATGGAAGACTATTTATTAGGGATTTTGGTTCACATGATTATTGCAGGTGAGAAGTGCCGCCCAGCTCACCTGCTGGTTGAGGATCCTGGGATGCCAGTAGCATCATTGGAATACTAAAGAAGCTGAGGATGTGAGTCTCAGTTGGAAACCAAAAGTCCGAGAGCCAGCCAAGGGCTGCCAGTGTGGTCCTGGAGTCCAAAGGCCAGCAGCTGACCTCCAAGACAGGAGTCCAGTGTGTCCCAGTGTCACCGGAGGCTGACCCCCTAGAAGTCCCATCTGGGGTGCCATATGACATCAGAATATGGGGTGCCACTTATATTACCATGTACTACACTTGATCTTAGCCAAAAGGCCGAGAAGCGATATATTACCATGTACTTATTAATAAATTCCCAATATTTATAGGCCTATGTGGGTTCTTGCCTAATATTCAGAGAATTCTGAATGCTGGCATAAATGAATGAGGCAGCATGATAAACTTTTTATTCAGTGGGAGAAATGCATAGGGAAGTGATGGCCCTATCTAAAGAGAGAAGGAAATCTGGATCCATGCCGAGTACCAGGAGCCAGCCACGCGGAGGAACATGTAGGCCAGGAAGCATGGGGCAGGTGGCCCAAAGGCCATGTGCCCCAAAGGCGCAGGGGCAACAAGGGCCAGTGCAAAAGGGAAAAGGGCCAAAAAGAAGGCTGGGCCCATCATGTTCCAGGCCTTTAATCCACTTCCAAAGGGGAGTGGTTAATTAGCCTGATTGGCTGGTGGGCACGCAGGTGTGGTCAGGTAGGGGCATGCAGTCACACAGGGGCGTGGGGAAGGCATGGTCTTCTAGCTCACAAACCTGATCAGTTTTATCCTGTTGTCTGCCCACAACACCAGTGCTCTCTCCAAACAATTCTAACACAACCTTCCCATTCAGTCTCTCCAGGTCCCTAACCCACTGATGATGCCCACCCACATCAAGATCAGATCTTTCAAAGTGCACTTAGACTTAGGTGCTAACTTCATTTGGAAACATCCTCTCAGACACACCCAGAATAATGCTTCTCCAGGTTTCTAGGCATTCTTTAATGCAGTCAAGTGGACACCATAAAATTAACCATCACACACAATTGTTGTTGCCTTGTCAAGGATGTATTACTTCATTTGTGTCACTGTAATAAAATGCCTGAGGCTATATAACTTTATAAAGAAAAGTTTATTTTGGCTCATGGTTGTATCCAAGGTTTAGGGGCAGCCTCAAATGATGGCCCCCTGGTGCTGGTCTTCTTTATGGGCAAGAAGACCCATGGTGAGAGATAGGGAGTGCGCGCGCGCGCGCACGCGCGTGTGTGTCTTCTGCTCTCCCTCCTTGGAAAGCCACCAGTATTCAATCACAAGAGCCCCACCCTGATGGCTTTATCTAATCCTACTATCTCCCTGAGGCCACGTCTCCAAACACCAGAGCCAATTTCAGTTGCTGTACTCTTGTTATCTCACCGTGGAGATTAAATTTCAACCAGGAACCCTTGGGGATACATTCAAGCCATATACAAATTATAGCGAGGCCATCCTTAAGTAAAACTGGCTTTTTCCCCCCTTGTCCCCCTGTGGTGTCTAGCACAGAATGACCACTAAAACAACTCAACACCTCTGCCTTGGTATGTGCTACGACACCAGCAATGTTAGCCTATGGCTTTTGCAGCATCAATGCAAATGTCAACACGGTAGAGAAGTCAGAAAGTATCTCATTATTAGTATAAGAACAGTTTTGAACTTGTGAATCCCTGAAGGTGAGCCTATGGATCCTACTTTGATAACTGCTGAGGTAAACAAAATCAGAGTCTTCCGTGCTGCTAGGAGCAAGGTTCCTTGATTAGTTCATGCTGGGAAATGCAACATGCTGCATGCACAAGGGCATCTCAAGCATTCATGACAAATAGAATTAAAAGTTTATTTCAGTGCAAAAAATTCCAAATCCACATAGAGTTTTTCCATGCTATACGTTTTCCATAAACAGGACCCTCCTCCTGTTAGGTGGCTGGAACTTTCAGTGCTCATGAGATTTTAAAGGCTCAGCAAAGTCTTCTGGAAACTAAACTTCTTGAAATTGGAGTTTCCAAACCTTTTTGAGAAAAATGTCCCTTTTCCAATGTTCATGAATACTCTGGGAAATCCTGCCTCTTGGATACAAACAGTCCTCTTGGGATTCACTGAAAGCAGGCTTCAGAGGGCTGGGAAGTGGAGTGTTGGAAGGGGCCACAGAAAAGGGGAGAACCTGGGCTCCCCAGGGACCCACCTCTGGTCTGATCCCTGGATTTTCTTTGGATTGTTTTCTGGGCAGTGTTCCTGACAACACAGCCAGTGACTGAGCCCCGGGGAGAAAGTGCCATCAGCTCTACTCTTGCTGTAGCTTAGGGACCTCCTGCCTGCTCCTTGTGGGGAACGTCAGCAGATCTGCAAAAGTGCAGGACTCCCGCTGCCTCACAGACTGCCCGGGTGGGGTGGGGTGAGTAGACAGCAGGGCATGCTTGGCAGTAAAGGGTTCCTCTCCCAGACTGTGTGCTTTCTGGTCTACACCTCCCTGGCCCTGGAGTTTTGTGACTATTGGGTGCACCCTTCTTTAAGGTTTTGATGAGCTGGCTCTGGGAACCTGTGGCATCCTCACTCTTGCCCCTCTGCAATGGGGAGGCCCTTTTGGGAACCATTCTATTGAGAATTTACTCCATACTGCCCATCCTTAGATACAATCCCCCACCCCCATTCTGGAGTCAGTGCCCACTCCACTCCCTTTCTGATAGCTCCCATCCCCCACACCCTGGACTCCTGGAGGAATCTCTCCCGAAGGCATGGGAAGTAGGAAAAGAGTAGAGAAGGTGAGAGGAAGCAGCACCTCTGAGAGGGAACTGGCGAGTTGGTCACAGACCTGCACATGTTCTCGGCTGAGGATGGGTTGGGTGTTGGCCTCCAGGGTGGGGGGAGATGGGAGAGGAGCTGAAAGCACAGGGCTGCAGCCTCCTACCCTCCTCAGTATGAGTGCCCCTGCTGTCATGTAGTCTGTAATCCAACTTTTGGCATGAGACTTCATTTGGATCAAAGATTCTGCTGCTTAAACAACATGCTGAACATTGATTTAATCCATGTGTTTGTGTTATCTCAACCTCCTGATGCTTTCTGTAGGCTTCATGTATTTCTCGTGCACTTGGCCTTTTGTCCATACTCGGTGACAAACTTTTCGAAGGCAGGGAGCCTCTAAATCCTTTGACTTTCATCCAGATATCTGGCACAAATGCTGTGCACACAAAGCCTTTGGTAATTGTTGATGAGGTGTTGCTGGCAGCTATGAGCAGAGCTCCCGAGGCCCTGCAATTGGGTTATCATTGGAAAATGGGCTTGCTAGTGCATAAGGGTAGAAATGGCCCTGGACTGAGAAGGAGACCTGCATTCTAGATTCTAGATTCTGCTCACTACTCAGTAGCCCTGGACCTGGGACAATTCACAAAGACTCTCTCAGCCTTGGTTTTAATTTCAGTAAAATAATTGTTTCCAAGTTATGTTTCCCATGGCTTTGCTGATGATTGGTGGAGTAGGATTATCATAGTGTGCCTCGATAGTCCAGCATGCTGTAGGCTAAAGACTTGCACATACAGAATTGGTTTTCTAGTGTATTTATAAGTGGTTGTGAGTTGTAAGATGCAGATTCACTTTCAAATGTTATTGAATTCATCATAGCTACCAGTGACAACCGGCATAAAGGCTAATATTTATTAACATTTATTAACTGCTTACAAGTTGTCAATTATAGTAAGTGCCTATTTCAGGTGGGATTTCCCCACCCCAAGAAGAGGATTTGTAAGAAAGAGATTTGTGCAGGATTTCACTGAGGGAGTTGGGAGGAGGAGGAGGTGGGGGAGGAGAAGAAACCAAACAGGGGGGTAATTTCAAGGGAATCTCAGGCTCAGCCTGATTGCATGGGGGGACCTGGATGGTTTGAGTTTGTTCTCACTTGAGGAAAGGAGCTGGGTTTTCGTTTTCCTGCCCCAGTCGGTTACTGGACAAGGACCATGCAAATAGGGGGATGGCGATTTCAAGGAGCATGAAGTCCTCAGTATTTCTGGCTTTTTGTTCCTCAAGGCAAATCAACTTTAGTTTTTACTTATCTATTTGAAAGTCAGAGAAAGATTATATATATATATATGTGTGTGTGTGTGTGTGTGTGTGTGTGTGTGTATATATATATATATATAGAGAGAGAGAGAGATCTTTCTTCTACTGGTTTGCTCCTCAAATGCCTGCAACGACCAAGGCTGGCCAGACCATAGTCCGGAGCCCAGAACTCCATCCTGGTAGTAGTAGGTAGCCCACTACTTGAGCCACCACCTGCTACCTCCCAGAGTATGCATTAGCAAGAAGCTGGAATTGGAAATATAACTGGGACTCAATCCAGGCACCCTGATAGGGGATAGAGGCCTCCCAAGTGGCATCTTAACCATTGTGCCAAATGCTCACCCCTTTAGTAGCCTTTTAAAAGTTCTGTGACAAGAATCACAGCCTGTTAGATGATGAAAAATAAAAAACGAAAACTCCTTCAACGGGACAAACCCCTGAAAAACCCATTCCATCCATACTACCCAGGGGTCACAGTCATGTACACTGTAAAGATGCCCTAAGGGGATTTAGTGGTGTTCTCACAGTACATGCCACTGTGCCTTAACTCACTGAATCCTTGCAACAAACTTAGGAAGTACATATTATCATCTCCGTTTTACAGAAGAGGAAACTGAGGCACAGAGGTTAATAAACCTGCCATGGGTCACACAGATGCTAAGTGGCAGGTCCATGATACAAAGCAAGAATCCTGTGCTTTTACCCCCATAGCATATTGCTCACTACTTCTCAAAATAGCTATCATGTGTGTAATCAAGAAAACTCAGAATGAGTGGGCAAGCCTGGAGGTCCTGTGTGGTGGTCTAGCTTCAGTGAAATCATAATCTCTTCTTGCCAGTGCTGTGCTCTGATTTCACAGCAATTTCAAGGGCAATTTGGATTTCAATTTTATTCTGTTTTTACAATCATTCTGACTTATGCAATTTTAATCAAAATCAAAAGATCCCACTGTAGTTTGTTAACAGCTAAGAAAACAATGGCCAAAGGTGAAAGATTTTTTTTGAAGAACTACAAGGCACTTTGGTTGGCAGAATAATTGAGAGATGGCTATTTGGGTGGGACACAACATAATTTGGATTTCTAATTCAGCAAAATTACTTAATTGGCAACACATGCCTCCCGACTGCCACAGGAGAACAGGAGGGTGGCTTGAAGTGGGAACACTGGGAAGTGTTGCAAAATGGCAGATTCCTAAACATGCCAGAAGCTTTCCTTGTATTCAGCCTTAAATTCTTGCCAGTAATTATCTCATCCTCTCTGTAACCCTCTGTTTGAGGTTTTCCCCTTCCCATGGGTTTTTGGAAATGATGGGAGGTATCTTTTGTCATCGCAAGGTGAATGTTTAGTTCTCAGAGGGCCAGACCATCCTGCAATGCAGGAGACAGTCCCACTTGAAGAGTCTCACCCTATGTGTTAGTGACACTGACACTGAAGAATCCAGGAGGGGAAGTGAGTTGAGACAGTCATTGTTAAGTATGAACACATGGCCTTTGCAAGGACTCACACTCACTGTACGTGCCTCCAGAAAACCACGTGTGGAGCTAGAGGGAGGCAGAGCATGTCCTCGCTCAAAGCTGCTCAGAATGGAATTGCCCATGTCATTGTTGGGGAGCCTCCTGTACCTGGAAGTAGTAAAGTAGAGGCTGGTTGACTATGTTGTAAAGGATATCCAGGATGGGGGAGAGGACGGGCTAGAACCAAGCCCATAGGATTTTTCTTACTGTTTATTATCATAATCCAGGTGAGATTTGGGAAGGTAGGAATGAAAGCTGAAAATCATGCAATAAGGTTCAGTCTAAGAGATGTGGAGGTTGAATGAAAGAGGTCTGATATTGAGAGATGAAGGAGAAAATGTACTGTCTTGGAAAGAACTTTGAGTCAGAATAAATCAGCTCCAATCCCTGTCTCTACTTCTAACTGGCTGGTCCCGGGCTCACCACACTTTCTCTGTATCTGTCAGCTGATGGTACTCACTGTTCAGTGCTCAGAATCTGTAATACATCATTTGAGAACAGATCATGTTCTTTCTCATAATTCTACAAGTGGCCTTAGATAATTTATTAGTGTATCTCAAAATATGAAAAAAAATCTATCTGCTTTGTCTAATTCATAAGGAAATTAACAGTCTCAAATAAAAGCTTGAATGTTAAAATAACCTTAAAGTAGAAAGTGTAGTATAATGCCAGTTTGTGATTTTCCTCTCAAATGTCATTCTACAAATCTGGCGCCCCGACCGGGACTAGAACCGGGTATGCCGGCGCCGCAAGGCGGAGGATTAGCCTAGTGAGCCACGGCGCCGGTAGATGAGCACTTTTTAAATCTAGAAGTCAGGGAGCTGGCACTGTGGCACAGTAGGTTAATATTTCACCTTTGGCGCCAACATCCCATATGGGCGCCAGTTCTAGCCCTGGCTGATCCTCTTCCAATCCAGCTCTATTGTAGCCTGGAAAGGCAGTAGAAGATGGCCCAAGTGCTTGGACCCCTGCACCCACATGGGAGACTGGGAAGAAGCTCCTGATTCCTGGCTTTGGATTGGTGCAGCTACAGTCATTGTGGCCATTTGGGGAGGGAACCAGTGGAAGGAAGACCTTTCTCTGTCTCTCCCTCTCACTGTCTGTAACTCTACCTTTCAAGTAAATAAATAAATAAAATCTTTTAAAAGAAATCTAAAGATTAGAAATGAGAGAGGTTGGAGATATTTTTCTGTTGGTGTTTGTTATGTTTGTGTCCCCTCAAATTCATATGTTGAAGCCTTAATCCGCCAAGTGATGGCACTTGGAGATGAGGCCTTTGGGAAGCGATTAGGGTTGGATGAGGTCATGAGGGTGAGGCCATTGTTATAAGTGGGATGATGAAATCAGTGCCCTGATAATAGATACTCACAAAAGAAGAGGCCATATAAGACGGTGACCACCTGAAACCCAAGGGGAGAGCTCTCTCCAGAAACTGACCATGCTGGCACCCTTAGCTTGGACTTCCAGCATGCAGAACTTGAGAACAATTTCTGTTTAAGCCTCTGGGTTGATAATATTTTGTTGTGGCAGCCTGAATGGACTAAGCCTTGAAGAAGTCAAAGGCTCTGTGCTCCTCTGACAACATGGCAGGAATAGCAAGAGCCTCAAATTTTTTTTTTTAACAGATTTATTTATTTACTTGAAAGTCAGAGTTATACAGAGAGAAGGAGAGGCAGAGAGATAGAGAGAGAGATCTTCCATCTGCTGGGTCACTCCCCAGTTGGCCACAACGGCCAGAGCTGTGTCAATATGAAGCCAGGAGCCTGGAGCTTCCTCAAAGTCTCCCATGTGGGTGCAGGGGCCCAAGGACTTGGGCCATTTTCCACTGCCTTCTCAAGCTATAGCAGAGAAATGGATTGGAAATAGAGCAGCCGGGACTTGAACTGTTTCCCATATAGGATGCCAGTACTGCAGGTGGCAGCTTTACCTGCTATGCCACAGTGCTGGCACCAACAGCCTCAATTTTATAGCTTTCAGGATCTAATTCTGCTAACAAGCACTTAGCTTAGAAGAAGACCCCAAATCCCAGATGAAATACAATTTGATGAGACCCTGGGTAGAGACCTCAGCTAAGTAATGCCCAGACTCCTGACTGAGAGAAAATAGAGATAATAGATAGATGTTTGTGGTAATTTGTTACTCGGCATAGAAAGCAGATCCATAGGGCTTGTTGGAAGTCTGCCCTTCCTTGGGCACAAAACAAGATCTCAGAGTAGGATGAACAATTTTCCCTCACTTTCCTTCTTATTGGTAGTGAATCACATTTCTGCATGTATGTGATTCACATTGTATTACTCTCAGGCAAAGCAAAGGGACAAAGTCCAGCTAATAGTGTACTTATGGTGTTTCTTTTTTTTTTTTTAATTTATTTATTTGACAGGCAGAGTTAGACAGTGAGAGAGAGAGACAGAGAGAAAGGTCCTCCCTCTTGGTTCACCCCCCAAAATGGCCACCACGGATGGAGCTACGCCGATCCGAAGCCAGGAGCCAGGTGCCTCCTCCCGGTCTCTCATGCGGGTGCAGGGGCCCAAGTACTTGGGCCATCCTCCACTGCCTTCCTGGGCCACAGCAGAGAGCTGGACTGGAAGAGGAGCAACCGGGACAGAATCTGGTGCCCCGACCGGGACTAGAACCCAGGGTGCTGGCGCCTCAGGCAGAGGACTAGCCAAGTGAGTCACGGCGCTGGCCCCTACTTATGGTGTTTCTATGGTGAGGTGCTTGCATGTTGCTACGATCTGAATGCTTGTGTCCTGCTTAGGTTCATGTATTGGAATCCTAACCCCCAAAGTGGTGGTATTAAGAGATGGGCTCCAGGGCTGGCGCTGTGGAGCAGCAGGTTAATGCCCTGGCCTGAAGCACCAGCATCCCATATGGCTGCCGGTTAGAGATCAGCTGCTCCACTTCCAGTCCAGCTCTCTGCTGTAGTCTGGAAAAGCAGTAGAAGATGGCCCATCATCCTACTCTGAGATCTTGTTTTGTGCCCAAGGATTGGCCCAGCTCTGGCTGTTGCGGCCAGTTGGGGAGTAAGCAGTAGATGGAATCTCTCTCTCTCTCTCTCAAATAAATCTTTTAAAAAAAAAGAGAGAGAGATGGGATCCTTGGACAGTGATTAGGTCTTAGCATAAGAACCCTCATGAGCGGGATCAGTGCTCCTATAAAAGAGGCTCTCACCTGCGTCTCCCAGGTGAGGAGATAGGGCGAAGGTCCTGTCTGAATCAGGAAGGAGTGCTTCCCAGAAACCAAGCCTGCCAGAGCCGTGGCCTCAGACTTCCCACTCTCCAGAGCTGGGATACATGAGTTTCTGTTGCTCAGAAACTCTACTGTCTTAGCTGTTTTGTTATGGAAACCTTAGTGGACTGAGACATGCTTTTCTTTTTTTTTTTTTTTTAATTTCATTTTTTTGACAGGCAGAGTGGACAGTGAGAGAAAGAGAGAGAGAGAGAGAGAGAGAGAGAGAAAGGTTTTCCTTTGCCGTTGGTTCACCCTCCAATGGCCGCCGCGGCCGGCACACTGCTGCCGGTGCACCGCGCTGATCCAAAGGCAGGAGCCAGGTGCTTCTCCTGGTCTCCCACGGGGTGCAGGGCCCACGCACTTGGGCCATCCTCCACTGCGCTCCCTGGCCACAGCAGAGAGCTGGCCTGGAAGAGGGGCAACCGGGACAGAATCCGGTGCCCCGACTGGGACTAGAACCCCATGTGCCGGCGCCGCAGGTGGAGGATTAGCCTATTGAGCTGGAGACATGCTTTTCTAAGAAGGTAGCTCAGGATGGATTTAATTAGAAGAAGCAAGGCCAAGGGGATGGGAAATTTTTTTTTTTTTTTTTTTTTTTTTTTGACAGGCAGAGTGGACAGTGAGAGAGAAAGGTCTTCCTTTGCCGTTGGTTCACCCTCCAATGGCCGCCGCTGCAGCCGGCGCACCGCGCTGATCCTGGCAGGAGCCAGGAGCCAGGTGCTTTTCCTGGTCTCCCATGGGGTGCAGGGCCCAAGCACCTGGGCCATCCTCCACTGCACTCCCTGGCCATAGCAGAGAGCTGGCCTGGAAGAGGGGCAACCGGGACAGAATCCGGCGCCCCAACCGGGACTAGAACCCGGTGTGCCGGCGCCGCAAGGTGGAGGATTAGCCTATTGAGCCACGGCGCCGGCTGGGGATGGGAAATTTTTATTAATCAGGCTTAAAGTCAACAAATAATGCCACAAGAGACCGAGAGTTCTTTTCTGCAGAATATTTCCAATTCCTCTCTCCTGCTGCTGATGGTTGCTCTTTGTTTTCAAACAAATTCTACCCGTTGGCCTGCACATGGATGCCTATTGGTCACTGGGAGGTTGCCTGCCTTCCTTTCCTCCTGGAGACATGAGAAAGAGCTGGTAACTCAGCTTGTTATTTCAAGTTTCTGACCTTTCTGGACTCAGCATTAGGCTCAAAGAAGGTTGAGTTTAACAGAAAAAAAATCTTTCTGATTCTCTCTCCTTTGGGGTTAGAGAAAGAAAGTGCATCCACAAACAAGTCTTGATGTGTGTGAATTGTGTCATTTCAAGGAATCCTGATTTAGTGTCTTCTACATTGTGTGGCACTTGATAAATGATTGTTCCGGCCTGAGAAGCAATCTCTTGTCCTCACAGCATAGGCCCTCTTCATAATCTCTCTCTGAATGCCTCTTTTTTTCATTACTTGGTCATAATTATTTCTCTGTCGAGTGCCTAACCTAACACCTCTCCATGCACAGTGCCAAGGTTTGAAACCATAATAAGCTGAATGCTCACCTTCAAAGTCATTATTTCAATCATTAGGACACAGTTTATTCCTCAAGAGGACATTAACATTTGAAAATGTGTCAACCAGACTAAGAAATTCATCATGATCACAGACCACGTGCCAACTGATTAAAATGCAGTATTCTGATTTTCATAAGAGACAAATCTAACATGTGATGTCAGTTTACATTTTTAAGTTGTCTTAGTTTGGTTCCCGGTGAATTGTTTGTGAGGGCCAGAGAAGTTTGTATTTTAAACAAGAAACTGGTTGGGGGAGGAGGGAGGAATGCAGTCACATGGGCTAAGGACTCTGTAGCGTGTCACCCAGTGCACGTCACTGCTTCCATCTTAGTGGGACTCAAAGCTAGCCATGATGTAGGCCCTTAGGAACCTATAGTTTTCAGTATAAATGCATCTGGTTGCTGCGCTAAATTTCTTAGAAAAATTTAATGAGATCATCTATGCAGGTCAATTAATAAGGAGTAAAAGACAAGCATTCCCCTTCTGTCTAGCAAAAAGCCACATTTCATCATCAATGCTGTTGAAATTGTTAGCTAAAAATCTGGCACACACATACGCAGAAGTGAGCAGGAAAAATAAAATACAAATCCCTAGGAAACTGGGATGTGGAGGTTAACATTATGTCAACCCAGAGGTTTTCTGAATGGCCTTTGTTGTCAAGATAACAATACTTCTGTCTAAAGCTGGGAGAGGGAACTAGCAAATGAAATGAAGCAATGAGCACGATCTTAACCATTCGCCTCTCAGCTTCTGGAAGACAGTTCAAATAGGTTTTGGTCAGGTATTTCACAGTGCTTTGCCAGGGGATCCGGTCTCTTCCTGTTAGCTAATGCTGCATAATGAATCACTCAAATGCTAGTGGTTGCCAACCACATTTATTTTGCTTATGAATGTGCAATTTGGGTAGGGCTCAGTAAGAACAGTTGGGATGTCAGGGTAGGTTGGAGTTTCTTGGGTATCTTTCCCTCCACTCCTCCATCCTATCACTCTTCTTTCATTCCTTTTTATTTCTTCCTTTTAATTGACAAATAAAAATTATGAACAAATACCATATAAAACATGTTTTCAAATGTGTGTACATTTTGGAATGGCTAAATTGAATTAATTAACAAGAGAATTACCTCACACGCTTAATATCTACTCTTCAGTGATTTTTAGGAATACAGTATTATTAACTACAGCAACCGTGCTATAAAATAGGTCTCTTGAAGTTTTTCCTCTTGCCTCATTGAAATTTTGTACTTTTTGGCTAACACCTCCTTAGTCCCTCTGCCCCAGACCTGACTGCCCTCTGCTTCTATGGGTTCCACTTTTTCAGATTCCACATGAGTGAAATCACACAGTGTTTGTCCCTCTGTATCTGGCTTGTTGCTCTTAACAGAATGTCCTCCAGGTTCATTCCTTGTGTTCCAAGTGACTGGATTTCCTTCTTTTTAAGGCTGAATAATGTTCCATTGTGTATATACACACTGTATTTTTTTTTATCATTCATTCATGAATGGACACTTAGATTGATTCCATATCTTGGGTATTGTGAATAGGGATGCAACGGACATGGGAGTGCATACAGCTCTTAAGGACTATTCAGAACTCAAAGGACTATTCAGGTCCTTTGCTAATTTTAAAATCTGGTTATTTATTTTCTTGCTATTGAATTGTTTGAGTTCCTTACGTATTCTGGTTATTAATCCCTTATCAGGATGTATGATTTGCAAATGTTTTTTCCATTCTGTAGGTTGCCTTTTAAAAAAACATTAAAATATAGTATACATACCAGGAAATCCACAGAAGGGTACAGATAAATGATTTTTTGTCATCTGGTCACACTCATATCTAACACCTGAATCAATAAAAAAAACATTACTAGGACCTGAAGAGTCTTCACCTTTTCCATTTTTTTTAATGTGGGAAAGAAGAGTATATTGTCACTTACATGATAGGATTCAGTGAAGCAATATTTATAACTATATACTAAATGATATGATACACACACAATTTTTATGTTTGTATGAATTAACTACCACATAAAGAGAAAACCTGCGATGTTCGTCCTTTTGGTTCTGGTTTACTTTACTTTGGATAATGTTCTCGAGTTGCATCCATTTTGTTGCAAATGTCAGAATTCCATCCTTTTTAATGACTGAGTTATATTCCATTGTATATATTACCACATGTTTTTCCACCCATCAGTTGAAAGATATCTAGGTTTTTTTTTTAACTTTTATTTAATGAATATAAATTTCCAAAGTACGGCTTATGGATTACAATGGCTTCCCCCCAACAACGTCCCTCCCACCCGCAACCCTCCCCTCTCCCACTACCTCTCCCCTTCCATCCACATCAAGATTCATTTTCGATTCTGAAAGATATTTAGGTTTATTCCATATCTGAGTTATTGTGAATTGAGCTGCCATAAACATGAGAGTGCTGGCAACTCTTTCATATGCTGATGTCATTTTCTTTGGACATTCCTAGTTGGGGGAATAGCTGGGTCATGTGGTAGATCTACTTTCAGTTTTCTGAGGAATCTCCGTACTGTTTTCCATAATGTTTGCATTCCCACCAACAATGTATTAGGGTACCTTTTTCTCATTATCCTTGCCAACATTTATTATTTTTTGATTTTTGGATGATAGCCATTCTAACTGGGGTGAGGTTATACCTCATTGTGGTTTTATTCACATTTCCCTGATGGCTAGTGATCCCGAGCATTTTTCTCATGTGTTTGTTAGCCATTTGTATTTCCTCCCTTGAAAAATGCTTGGTCATATCTTTGCTCATTTATTTTTTTCTTTAAGATTTTGTTTATTTAAGAGTCTTTTCCCTCTTTTGGTTAGTTGATCCAATGGGTTTTCAATTTTGTTTATTTATTTTTTTTAAAACCAGCTGTTCATTTTACTGATCTTTTGTATAGTTTTTTTTAAATTTCTGTTTTCAATTTCTTCTCCAATTTTTATTATTTCTTTCCTTCTACTAATTTTCAATTTGGTTTGATCTTGTTTATCTAAGTCCTTGAGATGCATTGTTAGACCATTTATTTGATACCTTTCCAATTTTTTGATGTAAGCACTTATTGCTATAAACGTTCCTCTTAAAACTGCTTTTGCTTTATCTCACAAGTTTTGATATGTTTTCATTTTCATTCACTTCAAGGAATTTTTGATTTCCCTTTTGATTTTTTCTATTACCTACTCATTCAGAAACATCTGTTCAATCTCCATGTGTTTGTATATTTTCTAGAGTTTCTTTTGTTGTTAATTTCCAGCTTCATTTTATTGTAGTCAGAAAAGATACATGATATGATTTCATTTTTTTTAACTTGTTGAAACCTGTCTTATGGCCTAGTGTGTGGTCTAGCCTAGAGAATGTTCCATGCAGTTATGAAAAAAATGTCTATTTTTTTTTGGGGGGGTGGTGCATGCATTTGTTTTTTTTTAATTTTTTTTATTTTTTTTAAAACTTTTATTTAATGAATATAAATTTCCAAAGTACAGCTTATGGATTACAATGGCTTCCCCCCCATAACGTCCCTCCAACCCACAACCCTCCCCTTATCCATTCCCTCTCCCCTTCCATTCACATCAAGATTCATTTTCAATTCTCTTTATATACAGAAGATCAGTTTAGCATACATTAAGTCAAGATTTCAACAGTTTGCTCCCACACAGAAACATAAAGTGAAAAATACTGTTTGAGTACTAGTTATAGCATTAAATCTCAATGTACAGCACAGTAAGGACAAAGATCCTACATGAGGAGTAAGTGCACAGTGACTCCTGTTGTTGACTTAACAAATTGACACTCTTGTTTATGGCATCAGTAATCACCCTAGGCTCTTGTCATGAGTTGCCAAGGCTATGGAAGCCCCCTGAGTTCACTGACTCTGATCATTTTTAGACAAGGCCATGGTCAAAGTGGAAGTTCTCTCCTCCCTTCAGAGAAAGGTACCTCCTTCTTTGATGACCCATTCTTTCCACTGGGATCTCACTCACAGAGATCTTTCATTTAGGTTTTTTTTTTTTTCCCCAGAGTGTCTTGGCTTTCCATGCCTGAAATACTCTCATGGGCATTTCAGCCAGATCCGCATGCCTTAAGGGCTGATTCTGAGGCCAGAGTGCTGTTAGGACATTTGCCATTCTATGGGTCTGCTGTTGGGCTGGCACTGTGGTATAGTGGGTAAAAAAAAAAAAATGTCTATTTTGAAGCAGTGGGTCCATTGGGTCTGTAGTGTAGACCAGCTCTGTTGTTTCTTTGTTGCTTTTTTTGTCTGGTTGATCTGTCCAATGATGAAAGTAGGGTGCTGAAGTTCCCCAGTATTATTGCATTATAGATCATGTCTCCTTTTAGATCCATCAACATTTGTTTTATAAAACTTGGTGCCCTAGTATTAGGTATATATACATTTACTATAATCACATTTTTTTATTTTTTAAAGGATTATATATTTGAAAGGCAGCATTACAGAGGAGAGGGAAATATTCCATCTGCTGGTTCACTCCCCAAGTGGCTGCAATAATATCTCATTGTGTGAATATATATATACCACATTTTCTTTATCCATTACTCTGATGATGGACACCTTGGTCGATTATAAGTTTTGGCTGTTGTGAACAGTGCTGCTGTAAACATGGTGATGCAGGGATCTGTTTGATACATTGTATTCAGGTCTTTGGGGTATATACCCAGTAGTAAGATTGCTGGATCATATGGCAAGTCTATTTCTAGTTTTTAAAGAAAGCTCCACACTGTTTTCCACAGTGACTACACTAATTTACATTCCCCCCAACAGTGTTTTGGGGTCTTGTCCAAGAACTTGTCCCCTACACCAATATCTTAGAGTTTCCCCCACATTTTATTCCAGCAGCTCCATAGTCTTAGGTCTTAAATTTAGATCTTTGATCCATCTTGAGTTCATTTTTTTCCCCATTCATTTCTGCCAGTTTTTGCTTTCTGTGTGTTGGAGCTCTTTTATTTGGTACATATGTTTATCATTGTTTTGGCTTCCTAATAGATTGACCATTTGAAAATAGTCAAATATCCCTACTCATCTCTAGTAACATTTTTTCTTTTAAAGTCTGTGCCGCCTGGTAGTAGTGTAGCCATACCAGCTTTCCTGCAGTGGCTGTTTTCAAGATGTATCTTTTTTGATCATTTACTTTTTTTTTTTAAGATTTATTTTATTTATTTGAAAGAGTTACAGAGAGAAGTAGAGACAGAGAAAGGTCTTCCATCCGCTGGTTCACTCCCCAGATGGCTGCAATGGCTGGAGCTGCGCCATTTCGAAGCCAGGAGCCTCTTCTGGCTCTCCCATGCGGGTGCAGAGGCCCAAGGACCTGGGCCATCTTCTTCTGCTATCCCAAGCCATAGCAGAGAGCTGGATTGGAAGAGGAGCAGCCAGGATTAGAACCTGCTGCAGCGCCAACCCCTTGAGTTGATTTTTGTATACAGTGAGAGGTACGGGTCTAATTTCATTCTTTTACATATATATGACCAAGTTTTGCCAGCACTATTTAGTGAAATAGGATAGTCTGAGCACTTTTGTTTTCTATATCTGAGCACTTTTGTCAAAAATCAGTTGGCTGTATTTATGTGGATTAATTTCTGGGCTCTCTGTTCTGTTCCATTGATCTATAGATCAGATTTTATGCCTGTACCAAGCTGTTTTAATCACTATAGTTTTGTAGTATGCTTTGACATCAGGTATTGTGATGCTTCCAGCTTCATTTTTCTTGCTCAGGATTGCTTTAGCTATTCTGGATCTTTTGTGATTCCATATGAATTTTGGGATTGCCTTTTCTAGTTCTGTAAAGAATGTCATTGATATTTTGATAGGGATTTCATTCAATCTGTAGATTGCTTTAGGTAGTATAGACATTTTAATGATATTGATTCTTCCAATCCATGAGCAAGGAATACTTTTTCATTTTTTTGTGTCCTTGATGATTTCTTTCATCAATGCTTGATAATTTTCATTGTAGAGATCTTTCACTTCTTTAGTTAACCTAATTCCAAAATATTTGATTTTTTTGTGGTTATTGTGAATGGGATTTCTTTCTTGATTTCTCTTTCTGTGAGTTCATCATTAGCATACAAAGCAGCTACTGTTTTTTTTTTTTTGTAAGTTTATTTTGTAACCTGTAGCTTTACTGACTTGATTTATCAATTCTAACAGGTTTTAGGTGGAACGTTTAAGCTTTTCCATGTACAACATCATGTCATCTGCAAACATGGATAATTTGACTTCTTCTTTTCCAATTTTGATACCCTTTTATTTCTTTCTCCTCCCTAATTGCTCTCACTAAAACTTCCAGTATGATACTGAATGTGAATGGTGAAAGTGGACATCCTCGTCTTGTTCCATATCTGAGGGGAAATGCTTTCAGCTTTTTCCCATTCAGTATGATATTGGCTGTTGGTTTGTGATATATAGCCTTTATAATTTTGAAGACTGTTGCTTCTATACTTAATTTGTGGAGGGTTTTTATCATGAAGGGATATTTAATCTTATCAAATGTTTTCTCTGCATGTATTGAGATGACTGTATGTTTTTGGTTCTTCTATTCTATCCTATCCTATTCTATTCTATTAATGTAATTTACGGTGTTTATTGATTTGCGAATGTTGAACCATCCTTGCATTTCTGGGATAGATCCCACTTGATCATGATATATGATCTTTTTGATATGGTTTTGGATTCAATTTGCTAGTATTTTGTTAAGGATCTTTGTATTTATGCTCATTAAGGATATAGGTCTATAGTTTTCTTTTTGTTTGTTGTCTTTGGTTTTGGTACCAAACTAATGCTAGCCTCATAAAAAGGATTTGGCAGAGTTCCTTCCTGTTCAATATTTTTGAACAGTTTGAAGAGCATTGGAGTTAATTCCTCTTTGAATGTTTTGTAGAATTCAGTAGTAAAGCCATCAGGTCCTGGATTTTTGCTTGATGGAAGACTTTTTTATTGACAGGCAGAGTGGACAGTGAGAAAGAGAGACAGAGAGAAAGGTCTTCCTTTGCCGTTGGTTCACCCTCCAATGGCCGCCGCGGCCGGCGTACCGCGCTGATCCGATGGCAGGAGTCAGGAGCCAGGTGCTTTTCCTGGTCTCCCATGGGGTGCAGGGCCCAAGCACTTGGGCCATCCTCCACTGCACTCCCTGGCCACAGCAGAGGGCTGGCCTGGAAGAGGGGCAACCGGGACAGAATCCGGCGCCCCGACCGGGACTAGAACCCGGTGTGCCGGCGCCGCTAGGCGGAGGATTAGCCTAGTGAGCCGCGGCGCCGGCCTAATGGAAGACTTTTGATAACTGCTTCAATCTCATTACTTGTTATGGATTTGTTTATTTTGTCTGTCTTCTTTTTTAGTTTTAAATATTTATTTTTTATTTATTTGAAAGGCAGTGTTAGAGAGGAGGAGGAGGGAGAGGGGAGGAGGAGGGGAGGGGGAGGAGGATAAGAGAGAGAGAGATCTTCTATTTGCTGGTTCACTCTCCAAATGGTTGCAATGGCCAGGGCTGGCCAAGCTGAAGCAAGGAACCCAGAACTGCTTCTAGATCTCCCACATGGGTGCAGGGGAACAAGGACTTGGGCCATCTTCCCAGGTGCATTAGCAGGGAGCTGGATAGGAAATAGAGCAGCCAGACTCTAACTGGTGTCCATATGGGATACTGGCATTGCCGGTGGATGGTTAACCTGCTACACCACAGTGCCAGTCACTGTATCATCTAGATTTAATCTTGGTAGGTTGTATGAATTCAGGAATTGATCCATTTCTTCAAGGTTTTCGAGTTTATTAGCATATAGTTCTTCACAGTAGTTTTGTATGATCCTTTGTATTTCAGTAGTGTCAGTTGTAATGTCCACTTTTTCATCTCTAGTTGTATTTATTTGAGTCTTTTCTCTTTTTTTCTTTTTTAGTCTGACTAGAGGTTTATCTATTTTGCTTATCTACTCAAAACCAACATTTTGTTTTGTTGATCTTTTGTATTTTTTTTTTTTAACTTTCAGTTTCCTTTATTTTTACTCTGATCCTTATTATTTCTTGCCTTCTGGTTTTGGTTAGGTTTGTTCTTGTTTTTCGAAGTCTTCAAGATCAATCATTAGGTCTTTATGCTCTTTTTCTAATGTAAACACTTAGTGTTATAAACTTCCCTCTTCATACTGCTTTTGCTGTATCTCACAGTTTTTTATATGCTGCATTTTCATTTACTTCAAGAAAGATTTTTATTTCCTTTTTAATTTCTTTGATGAACTGTTGGTCATTCAATAGCATGTTGCTTAATTTCCAAGTATTTATGAGTATTCTGTTGTTCTTTTTGATTTCCAATTTTATTCCTTTATGGTCTAAGAAGATACATGGTGGCTGGCGCCGCAGCTCACTAGGCTAATCCTCTGCCTTGCGGCGCTGGCACACCGGGTTCTAGTCCCAGTCAGGGCACCGGATTCTGTCCCGGTTGCCCCTCTTCCAGGCCAGCTCTCTGCTGTGGCCAGGGAGTGCAGTGGAGGATGGCCCAAGTGCTTGGGCCCTGCACCCCATGGGAGACCAGGATAAGTACCTGGCTCCTGCCTTTGGATCAGCGCGGTGTGCTGGCCGCAGCGCACCAGCTGCGGCGGCCATTGGAGGGTGAACCAATGGCAAAAGGAAGACCTTTCTCTCTGTCTCTCTCTCTCTCACTGTCCACTCTGCCTGTCCAAAAAAAAAAAAAAAAAAAAAAAAAGACACATGGTATGATTTCATGATTTCAGTCATTTTAAATTTGCTGAGACTTGATTTGTGGCCTAATAGTGGTCTATCCTAGAAAAAGTTCCATGTGTTGATGAGAAGAATGTGCATTCTGTAGCTATTGGGTGAATGTCCTGTAAATGTCTGTTAGGTTCATTTGCTTGATAGCATGTTTCAACTCCAATGTATCTTTATGCATTTTTTTATTTGGATGATCTGTTCATTGATGAGAATGGGGTGTTGAAGTCACCAACTATTAATGTATTGGAGCCTATCTCTAATAGTAATTGCTAATAGGTCTGGGGCCAGTACCGTGGCTCACTTGGTTAATCTTCTGCCTGCGGCACCGGCATCTCATGTGGGCTTCGGGTTCTAGTCCCAGTTGCTCCTCTGCTAGTCCAGCTCTCTGCTGTGGCCCGAGAAGGCAGTGGAGGATGGCCCAAGTGCTTGGGCCCTGCACCCACATGGGAGACCAGGAAAAAGCACCTGGCTCCTGGCTTTGGATTGGCACAGCGCCGGCCGTAGCAGCCATTTGGGGAGTGAACCAACGGAAGGAAGACCTTTCTCTCACTGTCTATAACTCTACCTGTCAAATAAATTTAAAAAAATTGCTAACAGGTCTAATGGTAATTGCTGTATATATCTGGGCTGTCTTTTGTTGGGTGCATATATATTTATGATTATTAGGGCTTTTTGTTGAATCAAACTTTTTATCAAAATATGATGTCCTTTAACTCTTTTTAGTTTTGACTTAAAGTCTCTTTTTATCTGATATCAGGATAGCTGCACCTGCTTCTTTTTGGTTTTCATTTGGCTGGTAGATCTTTTTCCAACCCTTCACTTTAAATCTGTATGTGTCTTTGCTCAATGAGTTACTTGTAGGCAGCCTAAAGTGCGGTTATTTTTTTTTAATCCATTCAGCCAACCTAAGTCTTCTGGTTGCTGAATTTAATCCATTTATAGTCAGGGTTTGTATTGATAGATAGGAAGGAAGACTGGGCGTTTTATTGATTGGATAATGCTTCTACCTGCTCTTTTAGTGAGTTTGGTGGTGACATGTGTTTCATGTTCACTTCTAATGCAGGACAACCTTCAGAATTTCTTGTAAGGCGGGTCTAGTGGTAGTGAATTGTCTGTTTTTGCTTATCTAGAAAATATTTCTCCTTCACTTTCAAAGGATAGCTTCACTGAATATAATAGTCTTGGTTGGAAGTTTTTTCTTTTAAAACCTTAAATATATCATCTCTTCTGCTGAGAAGTCTGATGTTAATCTAAAAGGTTTTCCTTTATAAGTAGCTTGATACTTTTTTTTTTTTTAGTAGCTTGATACTTTTAATGTCTTTAGGATTCTTTCCTTGTCTTTGACTTTTTACAATTTGAGAACAATGTGTCTTGGAGAAGACCTTTTTTAGTTGAATCTGCTTGGGTTTCTTTGAACTTCTTGTATCTGGATGTCCATGTCTCTTTCAAGACCTGAGAAATTTTCACCTATTATTTCATTTATCAGGTTCTCAAAGCCTTTTTCCTTTTCTTCTTCAGGAATATGCATAATATGAATATTTGGTCATTTAATGGTATCCCATGTTTCCTGTAGATTTTCTTCATTCTTTTTAATTCTTACCTCTTTATTTTTGTCTGGGTTATTTTGAAATTCTTGTCCTCAAGGTCAGAAACTTTTTTTCCCACTCTGTCTATTCTGCTGTTAATGCTCTCAATTGTATTTTTTATTTCACTGGTTGAAGATTTCATCTCCAAAATTTCTATTTGGTTCTTCTTATTGAGATCTGTCTGCTTAGGAATGCTTTCATTCATGTCAGTCATAGACTTCCTCATTTCTGTAATCTGTCTATCTGTGTTTTGTTGCATCTTGTTGAGTTTCTTTACAATCCTTACTTTGAATTCCTTATTTGTCATTTTATAGATTTCCTTCACTTCAGGATCTAATCCTGGAGGAGTATTGTGTTCTTTTGGAGGCATCAAGCTACGTTTCTTCTTCATATCTTCTGTGTCTCTATATTGACTTCTGCCCATCTGGTATACTTGTCCCTTCTTTATGGAGTAGGTTTTATTGGAAAAGAGTTTTTTCAATATGGTTTGTCTGGAATGCAGAGTGTCAGTTGGATTATTACTTTGGCTTTGGGTCTAGGTGAGCCCAGGAGTATAGTCTCTGATCGATTTCTTTGTCTTAATCAGTGTGAGGTGTGTCTATAAATGACACAGTGATCTAGTCTGCTGTAGTTCATAGGGTAGAAGCATGGCTTTGAGATGAATAAGTATTTCCTTGGGTGTGTGTCTTTGGCTCACAGAGAGTTCCGTTTCAGGTTTCCCTAGTGGATGTGATAGCCAGGGCTTTATTCTTGATGGTGAGGGAGACAAGGGTAGCTACTCCTTTGTCCTAGTGGCAAGCCTTAGTGATGCTGGGGCTTGTGAAAGCAATTGCTGTGGCTCTAGGACTGTGTGATACTGATGGACCCTTCCTCTTGTCCTGCTAGGAAAGTCCAACTTGTGCTGTGGCTTATAACACTGACAGCCCTAGTCCTAGGACCTGAACTGGACCCTATTCTAGTCCTATAGGGTGAATACAAGGTATACAGGAGATTTTACTCTGAGGCTTTGAGTCCAGAGAGGTAGAATGCTGATAGGTTCTTCGCTATCTCCAGCGGCATGGAGAAATTTGGAACAAATTGTTACAGTCCTGGTGTTGCAGGGTATAGTGAGATCATTAGCCAGCTCTCCCAGGGTGGGAGCAGAATTCTTTTTGGACTGTTTCTGGTGTTAGCCCCCAGCAACTTAGGAGAATCCCCCTGGCTCATGCAGAGTGCATGAGAATAGCTCTGGGGCTACCGACCCAAAACTCCCACAGTTGCAGGATGTAGGGATAATGACCTTCGCCCTACACTTTGCCCTGGCTCTGACTATGATGCTGGTCGGAGCAGAACAGAGAGGTGCTGCTTGGCTTTTCATTGCTGACTATGGAGCTCTGGGTGGGTGGGGGAGGGGGAAGATAGGAGAGCAACGTGGCTTCCCTGTTCTAAGCCCAGCTCAGACCCCATTCAGCCCTCCAGGCTGAAGTAAAAGTCAGTAGGTGATTGTGGAATTCCCTCTCAGCTAACAGTGAGCAGCAGGGCATGTGGTGAATCCTTCCTACCTTGAGATGGTCAGATGGCAGCTCACAGCCAGCCGCTGGCTGCAGTGGTGGCTCTGTCTTCCCTTGCCACACGGCGTCTTCATTGTTTTTCACACGTCTTCATGCAAAATTTGCCTCAGGTAGACCCCTGGAAACGTAATCCTTCCTTTGTTCTTTTCATACCCCAGAGCAGCTTAAGTTAATGGGACAGATCCTCCTATTCAGCCATCTTGGATTCCAGGGAAGCATCTTGGCTCAAGCAGTTAGGGAGGGAGAGGAGCCAGCTAAGCTACATCCTACAGTAAGTATTCTCTGCTCCTTCCACTGTAGAGGAATGTCTCCCACTGTATCAGCAAGTTGAGTTATGATTTTGTTGCTGTATGCACAGTCTTGTAATGCTAACCATTTGCTATGTATTCATCTACCCACCATCAAGATGGAAACATCTCGGAGACAGGAATTATATCATTTGTCTCTTTTGGTATGTGGCTCTCGGTACACATTTCAATATTGGTTGGTATACTGATATTCTATGCTTTCTAATCTCATCTGCACAGCTCTGTTAGTCAGAAATAAGTTTAAGTGAAATAAAGCTGTCAGCAGCACCCCCTTTTTCTCCCTACCCCCAGTCTCCAATTTCTGCTTTTTGAATCTTTCTTGATTCATTTCTTTTGTGTGGTGGTAAAGATAGCTCTAGACTGATGTTTTCTCATCTTGTGATCAATTCCAGAGAAAAAGAGTCTTTTTCCTGAGAATTCTAGCTACATCCTTGAGATGGCCATGACGGGTCAGATCTGAGCTGTGGTCCCTCCCCTGAAGGAATCTCTGTGGCCAGGGCTTGGGGTACTCTGGGCTTTGTTTTTGTACCTGTGATAGGAGAATCCGTCCAACCAGACCAAGCAGCTCTAAGGAAGGGGAGGGGAACCGTTAAGGCCCAGTTGTCTCAAAGGAGGTTGTGTAAAGTAATAAATGTGGGAGAAAAGCCTGTTTTTCTTTTCTTTTTTTTTTTTTTTTTTAATCAAATACCAAGTATATGCTAAGTACTGTATTCTTTGTAGCTTCTGATCTCATTTGATGCTCCCAACAACTCTATAAGGCAGGCAGGATCATTTTAAGTTTAAAGAAGAGGAATTGAAGCTTGGATAAGATAGAAGATGAAGGTAAAATTCAAATCCAGGATATCTGACTTCAAAGGCCCACTGCTTTCCTTTTACCAGGGTTTTTAAACCTCAGCCCCTTTTGATGAAAGGACTGGGAAAGTGTTGGGAGGGACCGTGCTGTGCATTGTAGGAAGCTTGGCAACATTGCTGGCCTCTGCCCAAAGGTTGCAGTGGCAGCCCTACCCAGTTAAGACAACCAGAAATATCTCCAGATATTGACAAACATCCCTTGGTAGGGTGAGCAATATTGTCCCAGTTGAGAACCAGTGTTTTATCGACTCAACTGAGCTAATTCAAAGTTGTGGTGCCTAAAAATGCATGCACCCACAGCTGGGAAATCCCATTGGAAATTGTGTCTTTGCATTCTCACATGCTTTTATGTGTTGTAGAGAACTGTAGCACTCACACGGAAGAGCTCTCTAACCCCATAATTGTTGTTGTCCTTAGTTTGCAACGATGCTCCTTTATTTTGAGCTTCTAATATTAAAGAAAGGGAAAAGTGGCAAACTGCCACGACTTCTGCTCTTTCTGGCCCCGTCTTGGTGCAATGCAAGTGAGATCTGTGCTGTAGCTGCCCTCCCTGACACTGGGCATGTGTATAAAGTTTAGTTTCTGAGTCGCCGAGGTGTCCTTCGTATGTGCAGAGAAATGCAGCAAGGGCTGGGGGAACAGAGCCTATGAGGCACTTGGCACTGGCTCCTGCTGACTTCATTCCTTCTGCCAGTCTGGGCTGATTTGTAAGGCTGCATTTAGTGCCAGGGACTGGGTGGGAAAGGGGAAGTAAATTCAAACAAAAGAATGCCCCTGAAGTGTCTGAAAAGAGGCTTTTAACACCATTCTTTCAATGCTTTCAACCAGACAGAAGGTGCAAAAATGTGAAAAGCAGCCACAATCACTTTGGAGAATGGTAGAGTGGATCCAACACAGTGATATTATCACATGTATTTGTTGGACAAAAGACTTCATTGTATAACAAAATAAAACATGTTTCTCCTTCCAGTTCCTGCTTTGTGACAAATCTTCAAAAATGAGCTTACAAAGGAGCAGCCTGGAAACTTGGCAAGGGTTGTTTCTAGACAAGCTCCTTCCAAAATATCTGATGGAAAGGGTTTTCAGGCTGTTTTCCTGGCCTACTGTGTCGTTTGCCAATAATCTCCCCCCTGCTCCTGGCCCCTCTCTCTGGCCAGTTGTGGTTGAGAGGGATGGATGAAATACTTAAACCTCAACTCTAACATTTATAGACAAACCATTTCCAAGCTGACTAGTTTCCAGCACAGAGGCAGGTAAACACTCTTGCCTTTAATTGTGGCATTTACCTCTGACCCCTTCAGAGGATCTCGTCCCTGCCCTGAGGATTGTCACCTGTTCCTTCTGCCTCCCTCTGTACATAGCTCCAGGATGGTTTTTAATATCCTGGTAAAATATCCTGGTTGAATCTTCAGAATTTCTTTAGATTCTCAGATTTCCCCAGGAATGGAACACTCTGTATGTCCTGGAGATAGAATTAATTCTATCCCAGTAAAAAAAAAATCCAGGATCTAGATGTAAACTTGGTTTCTCATGAGTGCAACACTGATAGCGTATCTCAAAAAGTTACATGTGCATGATTCCATCCACATGACATTCGCAAAATGATAAAGCTAGGGTGGTGGGGACCAGATCATTGGTTGCCAGGGGTTAGAGAAGGGAGCAAGGGTGTGTCCATGGGAGAGGCAGCACAAGGGAATTCCTTTGTGATGAGAGGACAGTTCCAGATCCTGATGGAAGTGCTGGCAACACGCATCTATACACAGGATAAAATGTCACAGTTACATGCCAAAGTAGAGTCCATGCCAAGATGGGTGAAATCCAAGAAAGATCATTAGTCCAAATTTAAGATAAAATGTATGGTGCCAAGGTGGATTTCCTGGTTGTGATAATGTACTTCAGACCTATGAGACATCACCATCAGGAGAAGCTGAGTGATGAGTGCACAGAACCTCTCTATACTATTTTTACAACTTCTTGTGAGTCTATAGTTCTTTGAAAATACAAAGTTAAAGAGGTTTATTAAAAATCCTGCATCCTATGGCTTTATAGCATCTAGCATGGTGGAGATGACCTGAGGCCGTTAATTAAGAAATGAATGAGATGGATTATTGAATGAACAAAAGATCTTCTGCATTATGTTAATGGAAATTTAAAAGAACAAGGGCAATGATGACATTTTTTAGCATTTATGTGTCAAGCACTTTAAGCATAATCTTTTTTAATCCTCCTAAGAGCTATTTTTTTTTATAAAAGTTTATTCCTTTAAAAGAAAGTTAATTGTCTGTATGAGGGGAGTTAAAAAAGTTCATAGAAAATGGAATTAAAAGATAAGCTTATTTTTGTGCAAAATAATTGAAATCCAAGCAGTTTTTACATATACATTTTCTATGAGCTTTTTGAAGACCCCTAATGTTTGACAAAAGTGTAAAGAAAAACAAAGGAATTAGTAATGATAAAAAAAATGCAGACAGTAGTTAACACTGTTAGGAAGAGCAATGGGGCTGCAAGGTTGGAGGCGAGGAGGAGGGGAGTGGTGTATCTGGGCAGTTGTAGTACTAGGTATTCTTGCATGTGTCTGTTACTTATGCATGGTAAACCAGGCAGGAGAAATCTATAAATATGAAAATGGAACCAAGAGTTATTGATGTTGTGATAGAAGATGTTTAATTAACAAGAGCTGACCAAGCAGAGGATTTGCTCCTGGCTGGAGGCACTTGTGGGTCAAGTCACCCTAGAGCCACTCTAGGCCCTCATGAAAAGGCTCCTGGGATAAACTATTGAAGATGCATCTACCAAATGAGGAGAGCTCTGGGGGAAACAGTGCTTCTCCATGTGAACTCTGACAGCAGACTAGTGAACCATCAGTTCCTCATCAGCCACTGGCCTGTGGTCCATGACCTGTGCTGGCAAAGGGAGCTGAGCATCTACACTTTCCCTTGGCAGAGCCTTAAGGATGTGAGATAAGAGGGAGGAAAGACCACCAGGTATGTGAAACTTTGAGTTCAAGGACAGGAAAGGGACTTTGAGGGCACTGGGCCAGCCACTGCATTTTATAGATGAAAACGAGGCATAGTAAGCTAGGATGTGTTCCAGATTTTAGAGCTACTAGAAAGTGCTTGGGTGGACCACACCTGGGGACTCCAGACTGGAGAACTTATCTCTTCATGTCTGTCCTTCCTTCCTTCCTTCCTTCCTTCCTTCCTTCCTTCCTTCCTTCCTTCCTTCCTTCCTAGATTTACTTATTTGAAAGGCAGAGTTACAGAGAAAGAGAGAGATCTTCCAGCTCCATCCAGGTCTCCCACCTGGGTAGCAGGGGCCTGAGCACTGGGACCACCCTCTGTTGCTTTCACAGGTGCATTAACAGGGAGCTTGATTGGAAGTGGAGCAGCCAGGACTTGACCCATCACCTGTATAGGATGCTGGTGTCACATGCAACAATTGAACCTGCTGTGCCAATGCCTCCCCATCTGTTCATGTTTCTTGCTGACATTCTCCATAAGATCTCAAGGGGATTAACAGAGGAACACACACAACAGTCAAACATGAACACATATAAGGGGAGGGGAAAATAGGGCAGAAAAACAAGATAAAGCTTGGAGTCAAGTCTTTGGTCAGAGTGTATTTCAAGCTCTTTTCAATGCCATTGCCTTCAGTTGCCTTTCCTTAAGGAGTATAAGGGGCAGACTCCCTAGAGTGGTTCCTTCTCAGAGCTGGCAACAAAGTGGCGAAGTTTGGAGATACTGGATCTCAACGGTCTTATAAATATTATAGAAATAATATACAAATCCTTGCTGCTAGTAAAATTCAACAGTATAGTTACAGTTATATATAGAACAAAAACACCAGAGTACCTCCTGCAGGTAGCCATGAGTAGCCATGTGATTTGTATCACTAGAACTTCTCTGTGCATTTATATATGGATATAAAATATACACATAAGTAGTTTTAAAAATATATGGGGTCCATCTTTTTTATGAGGGAGCTTCAGAAATTCACGAAAATGTGTATTATGAAAAAACTAGGCTCAGATTTCAAAAATATTCCCAGGAAAATAAACTTACCTCTCAATTCCATTTTTCCATGAACTATTTGAAGTCCTCTTTTATTATCCCAGGATTTTTTTTTTTCTCATAGCAAAATGTCTTAGAGATCCTCCCATCTGGGTGCATGGGATTGTGCCTCAAGTGCCTTGGTGACGCTGTGCAGCACAGGTGCTGTGACCGTCCTCCTGATGCACCTTAGGTTGTACCCTGGGGAGGCAGGATCAATGGCTGTTCTGGTGGGTGGGGTTTGCTTGGGCCACATGTATAGTATTTCACAGGATCTGTTCTCAGGGGTTGAGTTGCCAATGTCTCCACTTTTGATTAGACACTGTCAGGGTGGCCACAGAAAATCTGGCACTGAGTTACCTTCCCATCTGAATGCTATGCTTATTCATTTTACCACATTCTTTCCATAAATAAGTAGTACCAATCTTTAAACATTTTACCAATCTGAGAGCTAAAAAAATTATCAATATATAGTTTTAGTATTCATTTCCCTGATTCCCAGTGATGTGGCATATCCTTTCTCATGTTGATATTCCATTTGCATTTCTTCTGTTAATTACCTAATTATAACTACTTTTATTTAAAAAAATTTTTCCTGCTGATTTTTAGATCCTGTTTATAAGTGAATGATAACTTTATTATGGTACAAATATTGCTTATTGGTTTGTTGCTTTCCTTTAAGTTTTGTTTATGATATTGTTGACCTTAGGGATTTTTTTAAAAGATTTATTTATTTATTTGAAAGTCAGAGTTACACAGAAAGAGGAGAGGCAGAGGGAGAGAGAGAGAATCTTCAGTCTGCCAGTTTACTTCCCAAATCGCCACAATGGCTAAGGCTGGGCCAGGCCAAAGCCAGGGGTCAGGAGCTTCTTCTGGGTCTTCCATGTGGATGCTGGGGCCCAAGCACTTGGGCCATTTTATGCTGCTTCCCCAAGTGCATTAGCAAGAAGCTGGATTGGAAGTGGAGCAGACAGGATTCAAACCAGGGCCCATATGGGATGCCAGCACTGCAGGTGCACTGCAGGTGGTGGCTTTTCCTGCTACACCACAATGCCAGCCCACAGAAGATAATTTTATACCTTTTTTCCAAATGATGGCTATCTGGCAAAGTATCATGTGTCATCTAATTCATGCCTTGTTTGCCATGTATGAAACTTTTGCATTTGCTTTCTGAAATTGTCTGTTTTGTTCCATTCCATTTGACATATTGATGCCAATATCACACTGTAAAATGATTGTCATGTTTTACTTTGGCTATTTTAAACAATATTTGTTTTTTTGAAAGGAAAAGTAACAAGGAGAGAGGGAGAGAGAGAGTGATCTTCCATGTACTGGTTCACTCCCCAAAAGTCTGCAACAACCAGTTCTGAGTTGGAGTAAAGCCAGCAGCCAGAAACTCCATCCTGGTCTCTTAATGGGTGACAGGGACCCAAGCACTTGGGCCATTCTCCACTGCCATCCCAGGCATATTAACAGTAAACTGAATCAGAAGCCAGCAGCTGGGATTCAAACTGGCACTCTGATATGGGATGCTGGCATTGCAGGTGGTGGCTTAACCCACTGCACCAACACCACCAGCCCTCATTTTGGCTATTAATTTTTTTTTTTTTTTTTTTTTTTGCGGACTAGCTCTTCTAGGTAAATTTCAGATTCAGCTTTTCAAGTTTCATAGACACACTCTCAAGATTGTTTCATAGAAAACACTTGAGATTTTGATTGGTGTTTCAATGCATTTGTAAGTTAATTGTGAGAGATTGATATTTTATAAAATGCAGTCTTCACTCATTTGAAAAAACAATTTAGTCTTTCAGTGAAATAGTTTTCTCCATAAGGTTTATGCTCTCTTTATTTAGTTATTTCTAGGTATTTTTAGTTTTTATTACTTGGTGGTTTCAAAATTTTGTCACAGTTTTTATTAAGTTGTAGAAAGTTATTGATTTTCTATATGTTAATTGTGTAATTGGCTACCTTACTGAACCTTCTCATTGGTTCTGTTTTTCAACTTACTTCTTTGATTATTATTATTTTTAAAAAAAATTTATTTACTTGAGGGGTCGGCGCCATGGCTCACTTGGTTAATCCTCTGTCTGCGGCGCTGGCATCCCATATGGGCACCTGTTCTAATCCTGGTTGCTCCTCTTCCAGTCCAGCTCTCTGCTGTGGCCCAAGAAGGTAGTGGAGGATGGCCCAAGTGCTTGGGCCCCTACACCCGCATGGGGGACCAGGAGGAAGCACCTGGCTTCTGGCTTTGGATTGGCGTAGCTCTGGCCTTAGTGGCCATTTGAGGGGTGACGCAATGGAAGGAAGACCTTTCTCTCTCTCTCTCTCTCTCTCTCTCTCTCTCTCTCTCCCCCCACTAAATCTCTCTGTCAAATAAATAAAAATTAAAAAAAGAATTTATTTACTTGAGAGGTAGAGTTAGAGTTACAGAGAGAGAGAGAGAGAGAGGGAGAGAGAGAGAGAGAAAGGTCTTCCATCTGCTGGTTCACTTCCCAAATGGCTGCAACGGCCAGAGCTGTGCTGATCTGAAACCAGGAGACAGGAGCTTCTTCTTGGTCTCCCACATGGGTGCAGGGGCCCAAGCAGTTAGACCATCTTCTACTGCTTTCTTGGGCCATGGCAGAGAGCTGGATCTGAATAGGAGCAGCAGGATAGGAATTAGCACCCATATGGGTGCCAGCGCCACAGATGGAGGCTTAGCCCACTATGCCACAGTGCCGGCCTATGATTATTATTTTTTTTTATTTTTTATTTTTATTTTTTTTTTATTTTTTGACAGGCAGAGTGGACAGTGAGAGAGAGAGACAGAGAGAAAGGTCTTCCTTTGCCGTTGGTTCACCCTCCAATGGCTGCCGCGCACCGCGCTGATCCGATGGCAGGAGCCAGGAGCCAGGTGCTTTTCCTGGTCTCCCATGGGGTGCAGGGCCCAAGCACCTGGGCCATCCTCCACTGCACTCCCTGGCCACAGCAGAGGGCTGGCCTGGAAGAGGGGCAACCGGGACAGAATCCGGCGCCCCGACCGGGACTAGAACCTGGTGTGCCGGCGCCGCTAGGCGGAGGATTAGCCTAGTGAGCCGCGGCGCCGGCCGCCTATGATTATTTTTTAAAAATATAGATAATCACATCATCTGACAGTAACGACAGTTTTGTCTATTTTTGTCCAATACTTGCAAACCTTATCTACTTTTCTTATCTAATTGCATTGATCAGAACCTCCAGAATAATGCTATGCACCATCTTTCTTGGGTCTGAACTTCGATCAGTTGCTTCTGCTATTTTCCCCTAAAGTGTGGTGCTTGCTGTCACTTTTTATTAAGTTGATACATTTTTATTTTTCACTAATATAGTGAGTTGCAATAGTGTCTAAATTTGAACTTTACTTTTAGAATAAATCTACTTGGAAATCTTAATAAGTGGTTTATTAGCAAGTGGAGGCCTACCTTTAAAATAATAATAATAATAGACATGGAAAATAAGATTTCAAATTTTTTTTCAACACACAGAGGAGGGAGCAAAGATATAGAGTGGCATGAAACTATGGCAAGCATCTGTTCTTATTTCAAGAGGTGATTAGAAATATGAATTATTTTCAGCATTTAATTAAAATATTTTGATCACATGTGTTCAGTGTAAATTTAATCTTGAGAAAATAGAATCAGCACGAAAAAGAAACAAAGAAAAACTCTTTAATAAGCAAAAATAGAAGACAGAGAAGAAAAAAGGAAACCCCAAATAGCAGCAGGAATGAAAACAGATTATCAGTTATAAGATAGCAGTTATCAGAATAAAGATGGTTATATTAAAATGACCTGTCACCGAAGGTTCTAGCTACAGTCATCCCTCAGTATCCATGGGGAAGGCATCCAGAAACCCCCACAGATAGCAAAATCTGCAGGTGCTCCAGAGCCTTATAGAAAATGGTGTAGTATTTGCGCATTCCCTATGCACATTCCTGGTACTTTAAGTCTTCTCTAGATTACTTATGATACCTAATGCAATGCAAATACCATGTAAATATGGATTGTCTGTACATGTTCAGTATACATGTATTTTCCCCCCAAATGTTTTTGATTGACTGTTGATTGAATCCGTGAATGCAGAACCCATGGATAAGGGGCACCCATTGTATCTGACGTTTACAAGAGATACACAAAGTGAAATGACATAGGAAGGTTGGAGATAGATACGGGCTAGCTTCATGGTGGCCTCCATGTGGGGCTCTGCCTGGGCCCCTCAGCGGCTCGGCGTCCTTGGCCTGTGCCACTGCCGGTCACCCGGGCACCTGTGCGTGCGTGTGCTCCAGGGACCGATGGGGCCGCCGGTGTCGGGGCGGAGAGTGGGGGTCCCGGCACGACGGGCTCTGAACACTACTGCCGGGAGCAGCTGCGGAAACGAGATTATGAAGGTTCTTTGTGCTCCGAGGCTCTGCTTTTACACTGGGGGCTTTCGGTGTGGGATGGCTCCGGTTAAGGATTCAGTCTCTGAGAAAGCAGTTGGACTGATGCAGATGCATTTTTGATAAAAAAAAAAAAAAAAAACCAACAACTGTGGAAGATATATCCCTTAACAAACCACCACACCAGCCTGTGGGCAGTGAACTCTGGAAGGTCCCTAAGCAGCAGCAGCAGGCCCGGTTTCTGGGCCCACAGATCGACGTTTCAGCCCCAGGAAAGATGGAAGCCAGAACCTCCGCCCTGTCCACTGGGGACTTAGAAGAAAAACTGGAAGGGAAGCTACTGTCAAAAAACATAATCTGACTAAAAGATGGCTTATGAAAAGTATTGGTGAAAGGGAAAAAAATCCGGATGACAAAGTGTATGGTGGTATCCAGGCCCTGGAAAATGATGCTGCAAACACTCAAAGCGCTCTTCTTTTTTTTTTTTTTTTTTTTTTTTTTTTTTTTAAAGCGCTCTTCTTTGTTTAACTTAGAAGCATTGGCTAGGAAGGATCTTTTTGCAGATCACAGTGGAAAAGCCCAAGGCCTTGTCGCTTGCTTGAGAGCAAGGTCCTATCCCGGCAGCAGAAGAGAGCTGTTCCTTCCCGTAGATATTTGTATGCGGCATGGTTTTCCCAAGAGGATGTCCTACAGAAGAGCCACGGTGAAAACGGGAGAGGTGTGATATGTGGCAGTGCCCACCAGGCACACTCAGCCAGGTCCTTCCGCAGAAGTGAAGCCTTGCCTGCTTTCTTCAGATGGTTTCTCCAGAGGACTACTTAAAGAAAACTCAGCAAATAGATTTTTGATATATTCCATCCATCTTACGGCAGAAGAATGCATTGCTTCCATTGTCTTTGAATATTCAGTTGCGGAGAAAATATTAAAATAATTTTATGTCAAAAAAAAAGAAAATAAAGATATGGATAAAGTTATACCAGACCACTTATAATCAAAAAAGATAAGTGAGACAGTATTAGTTTCTAAGAAAATAGAGTCCAATTTGAAAACTGTTATATGATCAAAGAGAGCTGTAGCATGATGTGAAAAGGTGTTGTCCTGCTGAGAAGAGAAACTTATTTTGGGGCCGGCGCTGTAGCATAGTGGGTAAAGCTGCCGCCTGCAGTGCCGGCATCTCATGGGTGCTGGTTCGAGTCCCGGCTGCTCTACTTCTGATCCAGCTCTCTGCTATGGCTTGGGAAAGCAGTAGAGGACGGCCCAAGTCCTTGGGCCCCTGCACCCAAGTGGGAGACTCGGAAGAAGCTCCTGGCTCCTGGCTTCGGATCGGCGCAGCTCTGGCCATTGCAGCCAATTGGGGAGTGAACCAGAGGATGGAAGACTTCTTTCTCTCTCTCTCTCTCTCTCTCTCTCTCTCTCTCTGTGTGTGTGTGTTTGTAACTCTGACTTTCAAATAAATAAATAAATCTTTAAAGAAGAGAAACTTATTTTGAACTTCAGTGAGGACATTTAACCTTCATGTGTGTAATATTCCTGTTTTCTCCTAGACTCCCCAGCCCTTTGCAGTTAGACATGGCTGTGAACTGGTTCTGAGAAATGGGCTCAAAGCGGAAGCCATATGAGGCACTTTCAAGTGAGCCACCTAAGAACTGGTGTGTGGTTCTCCATTGCTCTCTTGAATATTGCTTAAGGTGAACTATGCTGTTTAAATTTATTGAGCATTAACGATGCATTTACCCTCTATTATTTTTTTTAAATTGAGCTCACCTCTTAGATTCATTTTCCATTTAATAGTGCATGTGCTCAGATAAATTGTTGAGAAAAATTTTCTGCCTTAAAACATCTGAATGTCCTGTGTCTGAAATGTCTTTGTTGTGCCCAGACAGTTAAATGAGAGTTGCATCTGGAAATTTTGGAGTGTGACGATATTTCATAAGAATGTTGAGGGGCTGGCACTGTGGCACAGCTGGTTAAAGCCCCGGCCTGCAGCACTGGCATCCCATATGGGCGCAGGTTCAAATCCTGGCTGCTCTACTTCTGATCCAACCCTCTGCTATGGCCTGGGAAAGCAGTGGAAGATGGCCCAAGTCTTTAGGTGCCAGTACCCGCGTGGGAGACCTGGAAGAAGCTCTTGGCTCCTGGCTTTGGATCAGCTCAGCTCTGGCCATTGAGGTCATTTGGGGAGTGAACCAGTGGATGGAAGACCTCTCTTTCTCTGGCTCTACCTTTCTCTGTAACTCTTGTCTTTCAAGTAAATAAAACAAATCATTAAAAAAAAAAAGGAATGCTGGAGACCTTGCTCTGTGGCCCTCTGGGTCCCAGAAGCTGAGAAGCCTTCTGACAAGTGAGTTCTTTCTCTTTTGAATGTAGCCTGCTTTTTTCGCTCTATTGATTGTTAAGGATTTTCGCTTAAGCTCTGAAGTTCAGAGATCCCTCCAGACGTGGTGAAACCTTCCTTTGGTTGCCTTTTTTCCCTCCTACCCCTCCATCCCTACCCTTCCTCCCATTCCCTCTGTCTGTAAGGAACTGATTTCTAATGAATGCTTGATGATACTTTATGACAGTTGCATATTTTTAGCTAAGTGCACGTGAATGAACAGAACTGGGAGCTCAGGTATGTTTTCCTAGTGTGAGTGGAAGTTTTTGTGTTTCCCCTGGCAATCATGGAGCAGATTAGAGAAACAGGTGTTTATTCTGCAATGGTGAGCACTTAAGGGCCCTGGTGGGCTGTGCTTTCCTTCAGGGTGACCAGTAGTTTGTCTTCAGAGGAAGATACGTTTCTTCCCTTGGGGTAATCCTTTGTCCAAGCTGCGGGAACTACTCCAAGAGCCTCCTGTGTCAAAATTCCCACACTGCAGAGCTGCACCTCAGGTCCAAAGCCAGTGGTGAGGACCCTATCAGCGTGGACACAGTTCTTTCTTTCACTCTAAAAATCAGTGGCCAGGCTACCACCCATTTCTTCCTTTATTTCCACTGTCTCTGATTATGTGGCTATTTCAGAGTTTCGTACTGAGAGTTTCTCGTTTGCCTTTATTCCCATATGGGTCTGTTTCCAATAACTTTTTTTCTTCCTCGAGGAAACTCCCTTGATTTTTTTAGCTCTGCTAAAATTTGCTCTGCCATTTCAATGGAATTTAGGGAATGAGGCCAGGCAAACAGTTTTCTTCAATCAGTCATCTTAAACTTTTATTTGTTCTCTCTACCTCAAATAAGTCCCAGGTCATTTTCTGGACAAACTATCTTCAAGACATTCTGCTTTATGATAAATGGCCCTCTAAATTAAAATAACATTATTATTCAGAAAATACAGAAGCAGATAGAAGGAAAACTTGAAAAAATCTGAAGTCTCACCATGTTAATTATTCCTGTTAATAATTTGATATGAATAGTTTATCTCTTTATACATTTGGAAATGCATTTTTCCCTATAAAATGAAATCAGCATCTTCAATACAGATAGTACATTTATCACATGCTTAGTATACTTTAAGTACTTTGAAGAAGATTTTTGTTAATTATTTTAGTTTTGTATCATTTTATTTAATCAATGTTCTTACCCAATTCTTTCAACAGCTCTTGGAGTTGCTATTAGTCCTTTTTTACAGGCAAGGAATGATACTTTCTTACATGAAATAACTTGCCTACATTCATAGATGTACTACACTATAGAACTACACTATAGAACCCTACTATAATACTGTTTTGCCTTTTTTTTTAAAAATATAAAGACTTTTTTGAAAGGCAAAGTGATGTAGAGAGAGGGGGAAAGAGATGGAGGGAGATGGATAGTGATAGAGAGATAGAGACATATAGACAGAGACAGAGAGATTTGCTAACCACTGGTTCAGTCCTCAAATGCCTGCAATGCCTGGGGCTGGTTCAGGCTAAAGCCAGGAGCCTGGCACTCCATCCAGGTCTCTCACATGGGTAGCAGGAACCCAGGTACTTGGACCATCTTCTACTGCCTTCCCAGCTGCATTAGTGAGGAGCTGGATGGGAAGCTGACCAGCCAAGAATGGAACTGGTACTCTCATATGGGATACTGAATTTGAAGGTGGCAGCTTAAGCTCTCCACAACACAGCATGGATCCCCATCCTATTTTATAGCCTGATTTGGAATATAAATCCATAAATTCCTTTCAATATCAGTAACTATTCATCTATATCATAAATGAAATTGTTCTATAGTATTATATCACATTTATATTAAATATATCATACAAAACATATATTGGAGCCAGTGTATAGTGTAGCGGGTAAAGCTGCCACCTGCAGTGCTGGCATCCCATATGGATGCTGGTTCAAGTCCTGGCTGCTCCACTTCTGATTCAGCTGTCTGCTGTGGCCTGGGGAAGCAGTAGAAGATGGCCCAAGTCCTTGGGCCCCTGTACCCTGTACCAATATAGGAGACTTGGAGGAATCTCCTGGTTCCTGGCTTTGGATCAGCACAGTTCCAGCTGTAGCATCCATCTGAGGAGTGACCAGCAGATGAAAGACCTCTCTCTCTCTCTGCCTCTGCCTCTCTGTAACAACTATATTTCAAAATCGCAAATAAATAAATAAATAAATCTTTAAAAAATAAAGTATATATTATATGATAATAAAGGGTGTACACACACACACATTCATGTACTTTTATTTATTTTACCAGAATAAAAATTCTGTATTGAAGACTATTCAATTGTGTTGAACACGTACCATGAGGTAGACACTGTTTTGAGCACTGGAGCTAAATATGACATAGTCTCTGATCACATGGAATTTGCATTTTAGTGTGGGACCTAGACAACTAAAAATAGTTACATATGTGACTATTCGATGACAAATGTAAGTGATACAGACTCCTGAGTGTCTGTTCAGCTTGGAAGCTGGTCTTGGCGAGCAGTTGCATGGAGCCATTGGTGAGGGAGTGACATGCAGAGGGAGTTTCACCGCTGCTGCTGGACCTTTGACGCGTTCCTGCCTCCGCAGGTTAGTTTGTGGAAGAGCGTTAAGTAGAATCTGATCCAAGAGGCCTTTGAGAACTTTCCTAGCCTAACACTCTCTGGGATTGAGACCTCCTTGCTGGGCACAGATTATCTGAATAAATTAAACATGCAATTGAAAGACTCATTGTGTGCTAATCAAACTTGGCTATACTGGAAATAAAATGAAAATGAAATAATTTTGTCTTTCAAATTATATACCATGAGTTTCACTGGCTCTGTTAGCACTGTGGGATCGCAAGAGGCTATTATATTATTTATAACTTGTGCAGAAACCAGGAGGCTTCTTCAAGTTGAGACAGTCAAGCACTGTAGGGATTTTCATTCTTACTCCTGCACTTCTCTCCCTTTCCTTCAAAACTTTTTAAAAAGACTCCAGAGCTGTTAACCATTTTCAAAGGATTTTTTTTTCTGCATATTTTGGACAAGTCAAAGCTAGCACCATGATGAGACTGTTATATTTTGAACAAGTTGAAGTTTGGTACCATCATGAGACTGGTATGAAAATTCTTCATTCTACTCTGATTGGAACATGATCTTTTTGCAAGTTACTTTCTTTGTGTAAACTTGGTCACTCAAGGTGTGTTGTTGGCAAAGGAGACATCAGTCAGATCAGTCACTGACCCTGTCTGTCACAAGTTCTATAAAGCTGAAAGGAAACTCCAGTTGAGGAAGTCCTGACCATACTCTTCCACAATGTGATAAGTAAACAATCATTACCATCCCTGAGCGTTAACAACATATCATGGGCATCCCATCTCATTTCTAATATGATAAGGAAATTAGGAATCCACAACGTTAAATGATTTACTCAATATCACCCTATTAACAACTCCTAAAATTGAACCAGGTTCAAACCTGGATCTTTCTGGCACCCAGCCATGAACACTTTAAAAGAAATGACTAAATTCTTCAACTCTTCTCCACTGGGATATTTAGTGTATATTCCCTCCCTTTAATTCTGGGTTGGCTTGTGACCACCTCAACCACAGAGTATGGCAGAAGTGATACTATGTGACTTTTGACTCTGGGTCACAAAAGACCATGTGTTCTGCCTTGTTTACTGGAATACTTGCTCTTGGAACCCTGAGCCACCAGGTAAAAAGCCCTGCTGCCCTGATACATGCTACCGGGGAATCCACACCACCTGGAGTGACCTCAGGTATAAGCACTGAAGGTACAGTTGATGGCTCCAACTTTGAGACATCCTAGTTCAGGTGCCAGACATGCTATTGAAGGAACTCCAGATGGTTCCAGGTGGCAGGATTGCATTCCCCACAAACATTTGATTCTTTCTACCTGGAGTTCCAGTGATGTGGAGCAGAGGCAGACCATTCTTGTCTTATCCAAACACCTGACCATAGAATTGTTTTTTAATTAACTAATTAAAATTATTTTTTATTTGAAAGGCAGAATTACAGAGAGAGATGGAGAGACAAAAAGAGGTCTTCCATCTGCTGGTTCACTCCCCAAATGGCCACATGGCTAGGGCTGGGCAAAACTGAAGCCAGCTGGAACTCTATCTAGGTTTCCCCCGTAGGTGGCAGAGGCCTAAGTACTTGGTCCATCTTCTTTTGCCTTCCCAGGTGCATTAGCAGGGGGCTGGATTAGAAGTGGAGCAGCTGGGATTCCAACCGGCTCTTTGATATGGGATGCTGGCTTGCAGGTAGCGGCTTAACCTGCTGTGCCATGACAGAGGCCCCATGAGCACAATAAAATCAACTGAAGACTGGATAAAGAAATTATGGCATATATACACAATGGAGTACCACTCAGCAGTAAAGAAAATAAAATATTGTTTTTTGTGACAAAATGAATGCAACTGGAAACCATTATACTTAGTGAAATAATCCAGTCTCTAAGACAGCTATCATATGTTTTCCCTGATCAGGAGTATCTAAAATGTAATATATTGGAGTGGGTTGGACATTTGGAGATTCAATGATTGTTTACAGCCCTTGTCTCTTCTGTTGAGGAATAGTGTTTTGTTTTTTTTTTTTCTTTCTTAACGCTATTTGTTGAACTCTTACTTAGTGTATGGTAACTTTATGATCATTAAGTAAACTGAAAGTAGATCTCTGTAAAAATTAAGAGTGGGAATGGGTGAGGGAGGAAGAAGAAGGGTTGGGACTTGGGTAGGAGGGAGGGAAGTAATACTGTTACTAAATCTGTATATATGAAATACATAAACCTTGTAATAACAAATTAAAAAAAGAAGTAGATACAAACTATGATTTCTAAAAATATATTTTTAAACTAACTTCAAATTTTTGGCTTATACATATAACTACAAAACAATCTGATTATTTTAGGCTACTACATTTGGGGTAATTTGTAATGCAACAGTATTTTGTAGAATGAAGGGAATCTTAGTTGTTGATTAATCTACCTTGTGCCTAGGAAGCATTGCCTAATCTATTTCTCTCAGAGAGGTTACATGTTGGTGGTGAATGTGCTAACTCTGGCATTCAGAAGAGTTTTGTTTGGTTCCCCGAATCTTGAGTTTTGACAATGGTTAAGTTTTACGTGAAACATGAGTTTAAAGCTTCTCTGGGAGAATCAGTTCTGGCAACACTGGGCTTGCCTCCTGGTAGGAAAATCTTGTTTCTGAGTAGCAGATACTTCCTTCATGTGGGCCTTTGCCCTCTGCTGCTAAAGTTCCAAGCACAGCTGGTTGTATTACCAGCCTTCCTACTGCTTACATACTATGGGTATTTGTGTTGTAGACCTAAAATATAGATGATCCTATAACCTATGTTTCAGTATTGAAGCATGCTTAATAATTCTTGTTTCTTCTGTTTTTATCTTCTAAAACTCAAGTTCAAGTGGCATTATTTTAATCTATTTTGCATTTATAGTAATTATAGTGATGATTGAGTATCTTTTAATTCTGTAAAATAACCCAGCTTCAGGTGAGTGTAAAATCCAGAATCTTACGGTTAAGCATTCATCTGTCATGATAAAGAAATGTGAGTGAGAAGTTAAGTGTTTAATTAGGAATTAAAAATAGTCTTACATTCAGTTTTGTAAAAAGAGCTATACTTAAGTTGTGGACTTAAGTGCACTCTATTTAGGAGGTATGTTCAGTCTGTTTAGGATATATGAATGGATTTGTTCTGGGAGAAGATTCTTCCTTACCAGAATCCTTGCTGGAAAGGATGTGGATTTTGGTGTGGATCCATCCTTTGGGGCTCTTGAGTTGGAACCTGACTCTGTTGTGCAGTACGATGTATCATTGATTTAGGAGACCCATCAGTGAAAGTAGCTGCTATTTTCTTTTGGGCCTCACAGGATATCAAAGACACCACTTTCCAAGTATGCAAAGGATGAAGAGGAACAGAAGAAATTTCAAATTTACTGAACACTTGAAACTCAGACCAGAGCCGAACAATCCATATCTGGCTTTTTTTTTTTTTTTTTTTTTTTTTGGTAATATGGAAGAAGGGAATGCCTTCAAACATTTTTCTCTTAAATTTTAGGGCTTCACAATGGGAAGTAATTACTAAGGAAGGCTGTAGATGTCTAATAAAAAACATGGTTTCTAGATAGGAGAAAGTCATTTCAAGTCTGGGATGAGACAGAGGTAGGAGACAGGGAAGGCCACTGAAACCTGACGACACTTTCTGGTACCCTCTGGAGTGCAGCAGCTGCCATCTACTTTGATTTGTGATCGGAGACCCATGGCAGAAGGCCTTGACAAAACTGGCTTGGAATTAGACTTGTATTGGATAATCATCATTTATTATAACTAACTGGTGTTTACTGTCATAATTGTGTTCTTATGAGCTTGGTGCAATCTTGTTATCTATCCGTGGCTTCTAATTATTCCTTTGGCACTGGCCAGCATGAGGTAAATCACAAAGGGTAGGAGAGCATTTGGTCTAGTAGTTAAGTCGCTGCTCAGAATGCCCGCATCCCACATTGGATTCCTGTTAATGTGCGCCCTGGGAGGCAGCAGGTGACCACTCACCGTGGGTCGCTGCCATCCACCTGGGAGGCCTAGATTGAGGTTCCAGTTCCCAGCATGAGCCTGACTTAGCCCTGTTTGTTGCAGACATTTGGAGGGTAAACCAGCAGTTGGAACATTTCTCTCTGTTTCTGTTTCTCTTCCTCTTTCAAATACATAAGTGCAAATTTTTAAAAATCACTAAAGAGACTATCTACCTAATAGGCAAAATGCCATGCAGCCGTACTGTGGTTTTGGTTTATGTCACTTATGCATAGGTTTCAATTTTTTTTTTTTTTATTGACAGGCAGAGTGGACAGTGAGAGAGAGAGAGATAGAGAGAAAAGTCTTCCTTTTTCCGTTGGTTCATCCCCCAATGGCTGCTGCGGCCGGCGCACTGCACTGATCCGAAGCCAGGAATCCCTGCTTCTCCTGGTCTCCCATGTGGTGCAGGGCCCAAGCACTTGGGCCATCCTCCACTGCACTCCCGGGCCACAGCAGAGCTGGCCTGGAAGAGGAACAACCGGGACAGAATCCGGCGCCCTGACCGGGACTAGAACCCGGGGTGCTGGCGCCGCAGGTGGAGGATTAGCCTATTGAGCCATGGTTCTGGCCAGGTTTCAAATTTTAGGATATTTTTAAAAAAATTTATTTATTTATTTGAAAGGTAGAGTTATACAGAGAGAGAAGGAGAGGCAGAAAGAGAATCTTCCATCCGCTGGTTCACTCCCCAGTTGGCTGCAACAGCTGGAGCTGCGCTGACCCGAAGGCAGGAGCCAGGAGCTTCCTTGGGGTCTCCCACATGGGTACAGGGGCCCGAGGAGTTGGGCCATCTTCTACTGCTTTCCCAGCTATAGCCGAGAGCTGGATTGGAAGTGGAGCAGCCAGGACTAGAACCGGAACCCATATGGGATGCTGGCACGGCAGGCGGCAGCCTTACCCGCTACACTACAGCACCCAGCCCCAGGACAATTATTAAAGATAGTATGTGTTTACTTGCTAAAGACTTCCAACACAGGGTCATGGGTGTGGATTCTAATAATACTTTTGTCCATTATTATTATAACACAGCATTGAATAAATAACTCCACCAAGTCACTGAGAACAGTCATAGGAAACTGTGAGTGAGCCTAAAATCACAGAGATTCTTCCCATGAAACAAGCACACTATTTGCTATTATTCCAAAAAATGAAAGAATACTACAACTGTTTTCACATTCTATGAGGTACTGTCCTCTTTTAGTAGCCATGTGGATTTTCATCCTTTTTGTTTAGAATTGTTAATCCATCCTTTACTTCTCATGATTCATGTCTGTCCCACTGGTGGATGCTGGGATGCACTTCCCATAGTCTCCTTCAGGAATGGAGGACTTTGTTCCCCATTCTGTGAGTGTTACGATCAGAAAATCCCTACCTGCCAGCCCCCTATTGAATCTGACTCATCAAAGAAAAACCTCACCCAAAGCTACCATCCTTCCAGGGATGACACATTCAACAACTGCTCAGAATAGTGATGTGCAGAATTAAAGACCACCCTGGGGGCTGGTGTTGGGGCACAGCATGTTAAGACATTTCCTGTGATGCCAGCATCCCCATATGAACAGTGATTTGAGTCCCAGTTACTCTGCTTCCAATCTAACTCCCTGCTAATGTACCTGGGAAAGCAGTGGAAGATGGCTCAAGTACTTGGGCTCCTGGGAGATCAGGATAGAGTTGCAGGCATTGGTGTCCCCCTGGGCCAACCACTTTTATGGCCATTTCAGCCGTGAACCAGTGGATGAGGACCAGGACTTCACTGTTAAGAGTAATTAAATTCTGCCGTGGGTGTTGTGGTGCAACAGTTTAAAACCACTGTTTGTGATGCATGCATCCCCTTTTAGAGTGCTTGGTTTAAGTCCAGTGTGTTCCACCCTTCCAAGTCCACTGCCTACACTTCTGATCCAGATTCCTGCTAAAATGCCTATGAGACAGTGGATGATGGCCTGAGTACTTGGGTTCCTGCCATCCATGTGGGAGACTAAGATGGAGTTCCTGGTTCCTGGCTTCATCTTGGCCCAGTTCCATGTGTTGTGGGCATTTGATGAGTGAATCAATGGGTGGAAGAGCTCTCTCTCTCAAATAAATAAATAAATAAATCTTTAAAGAGAGAGAGGGAGAGGGGGATAGAGAGAGAGAGGGAGGGAGAGAGAGGGAGAGATTCAGTGGTAGGTCAGCTTTGAAGGTGAAGAATGACATTACTGAACTGCACTCACTGGTAGCAAGGGACCATTGATGACTGGAAATGATGGAAATGACGGGACCCTGGAACAATTGAGGCCAGGTAGCAAGCAAGGTGTAATGATCAGAGACTGGTAGGCACAATTATTGTAATGACTGGCAAGCCTGATTTCTAGAGACTGATGGAAATATTTAATAGAACACAACATTATTTGGGGACAAGTAGAAGGGTAACCAACAGGGCAACTATTCAAATTATAAATATGGTGGATAATTAGGTCAAGAGCAATCACCCATGGCTGGCGCCACAGCTCACTAGGTTAATCCTCTGCCTGTGGAGCTGGCACCCCGGGTTCTAGTCCCAGTTGGGGCGCCGGATTCTGTCCCGGTTGCTCCTCTTCCAGTCCAGCTCTCTGCTGTGGCCCGTGAAGGCAGTGGAGGATGGCCCAAGTGCTTGGGCCCTGCACCTGCATGGGAGACCAGGAGAAGCACCTGGCTTCTGGCTTCGGATTGGCACAGTGCGCTGGCTGCAGCACCCCGGCCACAGCAGCCATTGGAGGGTGAACCAACGGCAAAAGGAAGACCTTTCTCTTTGTCACTCTCTCTCTCACTGTCTAGCTCTGCTTGTAAAAAAAAAAAAAAAAAAAAAAAAAAAGAGAGAGAGAGCAATCACCCATGACAAGTAACATTTTTTACTCAGTGTCCTAACCTAATGCAGATTTCTGATCTGGTTCCATTGTCTGAGGCAGAGGTCAAGTTCCCAGAAGGAAGAACTGAGCAAAACTTCTAATTTCTGCCGTTTCTCCCTGGGATGCAATATTTTTCATTTACAATCTTGGTCAGAGGAGAGGGTAATTTCAGAGGTTTCCATTTGACCTTCTCTATTTGTGAAAAAGGTTCATTGTCCAGTGGTTTCCACTTTAACTCATTGCATCTTGGGCTACATGTTCACTACTTGCCCAAGTCCAATAAGACAGAGCACTCAAACATACAATAGATTACATATAGCACGTTTATCACTTAAATATGGGCAGAAAGGGACAACAGAAGCCTCAGATTCATTGTGAACCAATTCCACAAGGCTCAGAAATGGTAGAAATTAGTGCCAACCTTTAAGACCTGATCTTTGCCATATTCTCATTTAAGTCATCAGATTGACTACTGAAAAACCAGACAAATCCTGGGGAATGTCAGTAAACTGATGCAAAGTCAACCAAGTAGCAGCCCAGTGGCTGCTGTAGTATTTTTGCTGGAGCAGATTAACATAGTATTGATGGTGATATGGGGCCATTCATCTGTCAAAGGTATTACTTACCATCCTTCTCAGAGAAGATGACCCAAAACATAATTCATTTGCAATGGACAATAGTATATACTTAAAGTCTCGCCCCAGAACTAAGTCTACTGTCTCATTCTGTCACAATAAGAAAAAAGGGGAGGAAATGTTTGATGAAGAGAGAACTGATTATTGTGTGTTCAGTCTGCATTGTAGCCGAAAGTCAGATTATTTTTCTAATAGAGCAATGGGAAAAAGGAATGGCTGCTTTCTAAAGAGCTACAATTTCCTTAACTGGGAGTGTGCTAGCATGAAGTAGGTGCCTACTCATCATGGCTGTTGTGGAGACACCTCATGTTACTGATAGAGGTACTGGAATTGTCAACCTTGGGTTCTCTCATTTTGAAATCAAGGGATGAAAAAGAATAAAGTAGGGGCTGGCGCTGTGACTCAGTAGGTTAATCTTCCTCCTGTGGTGCCGGCATCCCATATGGGCACCGGTTCTAGTCCCAGCTGCTCCTCTTCCAATCCAGCTCTCTTCTGTGGCCTGGGAAAGCAGTAGAAGACGCTTCAAGTTCTTGGGCCCTTGCACCCTCATGGGAGACCAGCAAGAATCACCTGGCTCCTGGCTTCGGATTGGCACAGCTCTGGCCATTGTGGCCCTCTGGGGAGTGAACCAATGGAAGGAAAACCTTCCTCACTGTCTCTCTCTCTCACTTTCTATAACTGTATCTGTCAAATAAATAAATAAAATCTTAAAAAAAAAGAAAAAGAATAAAGTAGATGAGGCTGAAATGTTGACTTTGTTCAGGTGGTATCTTAATCTGTTGTCTTGCTATAATAAGATGTCAAAGACTGATAAATAAAGAAAATAAATTGATTTGTCAAAGTCCTGGGGGATCCAAGTCAGAGTGCCAGCATCCTGTGAGGGCTTACTGCTGCATCATGATGTGGTAGGGGCATTGAATGTTGCTCTGCTTGTAAAACAAGTGATGCCATCACTGGGTCCCACTTCGATGGCCTCAGCTAATCCTAATTACTGCTCAGAGTTCCACCTCCAAATATCATTAACATGTTAATTTGGGGATTATGTGGCCAACACATAATATGAGACACATACTGAAATTACAGCAAGTAGATATTTTAAGTCAGAAACCAAGAAGTAATCAAGTTCCAATTATCTAATAGCATTGGCTTAACTAGGTTTGGAGATGGCATGTGTTTCAGGAAACAGTTCATCTCCTGGGTGTCTCCTTTAAGCACATTTCAGCATCTTCAGGTTATCCATTGATTAGGGCTATTGGTAACTTAATATCCTTCTGACTTTAGTTCTCATTCTAGGCACTGTTACAGTGACCAGTTTGGTGCAGATTTTGACCAGCTTCGGGAGTGCAATGCTCAGGCCTGCACTATGCTCCTCTTTCTGTATGCTCTCCATTATTGCAGCGTGGGTTCTTTGGGCCAATGGTTGACCAACAGGCAGAAGGAGGCAATGGATCAATGCTTTTTCTCTTCTTCCCTGGTGCACAATACAGGCATCTCCTATGACCCCAAAGGGTTCAGTACCCAGTCTGCTATAATGATAGTCAACTCAATGATATATGTCCTTATGTTGGCTATTTTTTTCACTCGTATTTTCTTCCCCTTGCCTGCCTCCACCTCCCTCCTCTTCCAGTTCTATCTCGTGGGACAACACTCCAAGAAAAATACTTCTTCTAGCTTTTGTCTCAGGCTCTGCTTTTTAGAGGGATACAGGCTATGTTCTGAAGCAGCAACATCTCACGGGCAGGTGCTACCAAGAACTCTGTTGTTGGCAAACAATCTCCTATGTGTGTCTTTGAGTATCCTTCTCTACTCTTACTTCTTTTTTAAAGATTTATTTATTTTTTTGAGAGTTAGTGAAAGAGAGTTAAAGAGAGAGTGAGGGAGAGAGAGAGAGAGAGAGAGAGAGAGATATCTTCATCTGCTGGTTTACTTCCCAGAGGGCCACAATGGCCAGAGCTGGGCTGATCAGGAGCCAGAAGCTTCTTCTGGGTCTCTCACATGGGTGGCAGGGGCCAAAGCATTTGAGCCATCTTCTACTGCTTTTCCCAGGCCTTTAGCAGGAGCTGGATTAGAAGTGGAGCAGCCAGGACACAGCCCATTGCTCATACGGGATACTGGTGTTGTAGAAGGCGGCTTTACCTGCTACGCCACAATGCCAGGCCCCTCTCTTGGTTTCTAAACAATATAAACCAGGTCAAAGCAGGTCAAGTTCTATTTCAAGCAAGAAATACATCGAGGAGTAATAGTGAAAATTTTTTTTGATTGGTTCATATATACCAAGCCCTGTGCTGAGTGATTTTTATTTGGTATCTAGTTTACTTCTTATCTTAATTCAGTGAGAGAGGCACTGTTCTTATTTACACAAGAGGAAACTGAGGCTGAGACAATTTTAGCAACTTTCTTCATGTGACCTTTTAAAGTGGGAAGCCAGGAGGCCACCTGACTCTACTATCTGATGTCAGAGTAGAGTTCTTAAACACTAGAAATCCCAAGATGCAAATCAATATTAGGCCTCAGGGGAGTGATTAATGGTGTTTGATTACTAATATTGAATGTGCAAGCATTGGGATGGAATTGCACGAAGAGTCGATTTTTCTCTGGCAGCCCACAGGGAATAGCCAGGCTCCTCCAGTGGGAGGAGGTCTCATTCCCCAAGGAAGTGAGGGTCAGCATCTATTGGGCTTTGTCTGATGGCTGGAAAAGGGGGAATGCTGTGATATTTATTTATGGTTATATATAATGGTTATGATTATTTATGATATTTGCAAATAGATCGGTCTACCTGGTAATTTATGGCAGTCACTTGGGCTTTTAATCACAGAGATGGCCTTAAAAATAATTTCAGTCTGTCACTGGAGGACAAATAGATGGTGTTTGCATGTCAGCCTTCAAAAAGGAGCGGCTGCTAACACCTGGGAAACAAAACAAATAGGATTAGGTAATTTACAAAAGTGCTTCATTTTTCAAAACCTTTTCACTTTCCTCACTTCTTCATGTTATGCTGAAGTATAATGTTTGTCTTAATTAGAAGAAATAGGTCATGACTCTGAAGGCAAACAGACCCATTATTCTTCAAGAAATGTTCCAAGCCTCCAGCCTGAGGTCAGGCTGCAGGGATAAGAGGTGCCCTGGGAGGGGAGCGATTTTCATTTTAAATGGTGCTGAGCAAACATTCACTTCTCCCCACCACCATCAGCTTCCAGAACAACCCACAAATGTCTTTCTGAGGAGTAGACACTGAATCCAAACCCCAGATCCAGCCTTGGTACACTTGCTTGGGCTAAATGCTCACATTTCAGGGCCCTTTGTCATGTATGCCACATCTGGTCCCTAGAACTAAGCTCACAAGTGAAGGGTAAGAAATTTTTGTCTTTTTCAAAATGTATCAACATTACTTGTAAGGGGTGGGCATTTGGTCTAGTGGTTAAATTGCTGGTTAGGATGTTTGCATCCCACATGTCAGAGTACCTGACTCTGGTTCCTGATTCCAGCTTCCTGCTAATGTACACCCTGGGAGGGCAGCAGGCAATGACTCAGTGATGAGTCCCTGCCACCCATGCGAAAGATCTGGCTTGAGTACTTTGGTACCTCCCAGCTATGTGAGCATTTGGGAAGTCAACCAATGGATGGGAGGTCTCTTTCTCTATTTGTCTTACTATCTCTGTCTCTCAAATTAATGAATAAAAGATGAAAGTATAAATGTATGATGTGGAATTACTCACATGAACAAATTTTATTAGTTTCCTGTTACTCTGACCCCAAATGAAAATGAAGTGGATATCACAATGACAAGAACCATATCTAGTGAGTTCCATGTTCTTGGACTTGTTATTTAGGCTTTCTGAGTGGGTACTAGGGGTGATGGGATTCAAAGAGACACCAGATATAGAACGTGCTCTACAGAAACTCACAGACTTAACAGACGGGCTTAACCAATATACCCAAATAAATAAGGTATGAGACAGAGAGGCAAGTTTCATTATCGATAGGGTGCTATACAAGTTTGTAAACAAGATTATTTCAAACTAAAAGTATAAATAAGGCTTTGTAGAATCCTTTGAATTCGGTCTTGAGTGGAAGTTGCTATTTGAACACTCAGAGTTGAGTTTGGAAAGCATTCTAGAGACAAGGAATAGCTTGTGCAAAGACAGAGGTGTGAGCGCTGTGTAGGAGTGGTGGGGAGTACAAGGGAGCTGGGGAAAGATGATGGAGGGGTTTGCCTATTGGATAAGGAATTGTAGAGAAGCTGCAATCAATGAGTTTGTGATTTCTTCAGATTTTATGGCTGCCAATGGGCAGAGCATGATTTATAGCCCGAATGCCCTGGCTCTCACTCTAGGGAGTTTTCTGTTCCTCTTCCTCACAGTAGATGGCAAGGGGTTTCTAACTTTGCTTTACATTTGATCACCAATGACAGATACCCTAAGAAGCCCATTTTGGGAGGTTAAAGGCGGTGTGATCCTCAGGTCATAACTCGGGAAATCTACCAGCTTTGTGGTTAACTTTGACAAGATTTGCTTTTACTTTCCTTCCTTCCGGTAGAAAGAAAGGGGGCCAGGTGTGGGCCAGCAAGACCTTGGTAACAGGCACGTGTCTGGGGATATGTGTGTATGAAGGAGAAGAGTGTGTGGTATGTACATGCCTACGTGCCTGATGTCTTTGGACCCAGGACAAATAGGAATCACTTCTGGACTTTTGTTCATTCAGCTTGACATGGGCGAGAAGCCAGAATGAAGAAGTGTCACTTTGCTCTAAAGCGTGTTTACTTCTGAGCTTAGGTGGAGCTCAGGAAATGGAGTGTGTCAATGACTAGAAAAGCCCTTCCTTGTGGCTTCCTTGTGAGCTGGCTTAGCTAAAAGATACTGGCAAAGAAGTGGTAGTGCTCAAACATTGGAAGAGATCTCCGAGATCTGCCAAAAACCTTTCCGTGACAATACTTGTCTTCCTGGCGCAGGCCAATACCCACCTGAGGCTTATTCTCTTGGTTGACACATTTGCTGGCTTAGCATTTACCAGCTAGGATGCTATGAGGATAAGGTGAGGTGACGCTAGTCAAGAGCCCAGCCCAGTGAGCGCACAGCATATAGCTAAACAGTGGTAGCCCTCACCTGTGGAGCAGTCTTCTGAGCCCTGGGGGCCATGTTACAAGTGTCCACTGACCAGGGAAGGTTGACTTTCCTGGACCACAGCTCTGCAGAGTCGCTTCTGTTGCAAAGCCCATGTTTTCAGCTGATATCATCCTTGTGGTATGAATTTGGCATCTAGGGAAACATCTGGGATTGCACTAGAAGACAGGAGCCAGTTTTTACTATTTTCTGTTAAATTCTTCCTATTCTATAATTTCATTGTTATTGTTTTAAGTACAATCAATTGTTTATTTTCCTTTTGACCTGTTTTAAATGTAGCCTTCATATTTGCTTCCTTGGGATGCAGTAACAGTCTCTCACAAACTGGGTGGCTTGAAACAACAGAAATTTATTTTTTTTACAGTTCTAGAGGCTTGAAATGTGAAATCAGGGTGTTAGTGGGGCCGTGCTTCATTTGAAACCTGCAGAGAAATCCTTCATTGTCTCTTTCTAGCTTCTGGTGTCTTCTTGCAATTCCTTGGTTTGCAGCTGCATTACTTTAACCTCTGCCTTCATGGTCACATGATCTTCTTTCTTGGGTCTCTGTGGGTGTTCATGTGACCTTCTTACAAGAATATTAGTCATTGGATTTGGATTTATTCTGATCTAGTCTGATTATATCTTAACTAATTATGTCTGCAAAGGCCTTATTTCCAAGAAAGTACATTCTGACATTTCAGGTGGACATGCATTTTTGGGGACACTGTTCAATCCTGGGGAATATTCAGAAAGGGATTCTAGAGAGGAAGGGTACATAGTAAGTGAAGAATAAATGTTGTTGTTTTCATCTGTATTCCTCTGAACTCCAGATCACCTGGGGTGGCTGGGATGCAAGGCCCTAGGGAGCCCTGGCAGCGTGGGAAGGGAGCCAGGAGAAGTGGCACAGTCTTGCATGCGGGGCTGTGACAAGGACTGGGCAGTCTTGACCAAACACCCCAGCTGCACCATGGCTCCTTTGCATCTGTCAGAAGGAGTTTTGAAAAGGTGAAATCCTGGCCTGGCTCTGATATGCGTTACTGATACAGTTTCAAACAAATCGCGGAATCTCTTTGGGCCTGTTTCCTCACTTCTGGATTAGGAATAACAATCATGCTATTCTACCTGCTGAGTCACTTCCACAGGGTCGTGGTGAGGGGCAAGTGAGAGAACTGTGAAATGTCCTTGTCCACTTGGGGATGACCATCTCTGTGCACAAGTCACAGTGACCTCCCAGAAACATTCATCTATTTCCTTCACTGCTTTGTTCTAAACCATCTCATTGCTCCTTTGTGTTCACAGTAAAACCCAGCTTGATCACACAGCACACTTTTTTTCAGCCTCAGAGCTCAGTACAAGTCCCACCTCTCCCACGTGCACTCCACTAGCTCTTCCAGCCCAGAATCAAAAGCTTGTTTTCTGGACTACTGTGGTTAGCATTTGATTGTATTTTGTCTCAAGTTATTCTTTGATTGTTTCTTGTAGGAAGGTCTAACCCAGTGGAATCTGAAGCGTGATAAATGAAAGCAGAGAATTGTAGCCAGGGTAGGAATGCTCCATCTGTCCATCTCCTTCTGCTGTCGCTCTGTCCCTTCCTTCCTTTTTCCACTGCCTTTCTCCCCACAAGCTTGGAAACTCTGAGGCTTTGTGGAGCGCCTGCTTGGAAATCATTGTATGAGTTTCAGGAACAAGGTGGCAGAAGTTCTCTCTGTCTCTCTCTCTGTCTCTCTGTCTCTCTCTCTTCCTTTCCCCTCTACTTCTCTCAGATAACATTAAATTATAGAAATGCACTAAAAACTCTGCACTTAAAACAACTGAAAGAAATAAGTGTACAGAGTATGGGTATAGCAACGCTTCAGTAATTGGTATCTTTCTTTGAAAAACCTCTGGAAGGCAGAAAACATAGAGAAATAATTGGCTGATAAAGCAGAGTGAAGAAAGCTTCAAGGTAGGACTGCACACTTGAGCTTCAGCCAAAGAACACCTGTTGCCCAATAGAAAGATAGGGAGGCTCTGCCCTTGGAGACAGCTCTCATATCAGCGGGAGGGAGTAGGAAGTGGAACTGAAAATGGGAGACTCATTGAAGATCCGTGGGGCTGTTCCTGTTGTCTCCACCTTTCCTGTGAAATCCAGAACAACCTGTGTACCTAAGCAGAATCTTCCCCAAAAGAGCTGAAAAATACTCTTTGTCAGAGAGCTAGTATAGGGGGGTCGCTCAGGGTAAATCTTTCCTCATTCTGGAACTGAGATAAAATGTAATGGTACATTTTCTACCTGTTCACCTGAAACAAAACCTGCCAGTTGATAAACCAAACCCTTATTCACAGAGTTCTTGGTCAGATGTCTTGCTTCTTACTTCTTAAATATGTGAACACATATCAGGATTTTCACAACATTTAAGTAAAGTCTATGACAGGAGACAATGGCCAAGATAAATGAAGAAACATGATCCTGGAGGAAATGGAAATAATTTAGGAGACATGGAAACACCTTCAAAATCTAGATTCTTTAGAGGAATTTGAGAAAATATTGCAAACATAAAACATGAGAGAATGTTACAAAATATAAAGGAATAAAATTAATAAAATAAATGCTTACAAAATAATTTGATGTTCAGACTGGAAGACAAAGTTAAGGACATGTCTAAGAAATGTAAAAGAAGGAGTAAAAGAAGGAAATGAAGGAGGAGAAAGGAACGACATGAATTGAAAGAAAGAAGATCAATTCAGAAATTTCATCATTTGAATGATAGATTGAATTTTATTTAAGATTTATATATTCAAAAGACAGAGTTACAGAGAGGGAAAGGCAGAGGCAGAGAGAGAGAGAGAGAAAGTCTTCCATCTAATGGTTCACTTCCCAGATAGCTGCAATGGCCAGAGCTGGGCCAGACCAAGCCAGGAACTTCACCCAGTTCTCCCACATGGGTACAGGGGCCCGAGGACTTGGGCCATCTTCCTCTGACTTCTCAGGTGCATTAGCAGGGAGCTGAATCAGAAGTGGAACAGCTGGGACTTGAACCAGGGACTATATGGGATGCTGGTGCTACAGGCGACAGCTTAACCTGCTATGCCACAGTGCTGGCCCCAGTAAATGGCTTTATAAGAGTTTGTCAGTTAGCAGAGGAAATCAGAGAAGAAGTTAATAAATAAGAAAATTTTCCATAACTGGATGGAGATATGAGGCTTCAGATTAAAGGGGGCTACTAAATACTGGATGGTACAAATAAAAAATATATATATAATAATAATCATAATATTTTGCTTCATTGGCATTAAAAAGATCTTAAAACTTTCTGAGGGGACAATGTTGTGGCGTAATGGATCAAGTTGTAGTCTGCAGCACCAGCATCCCATATGGGCACCAGTTTGACTCCTGGCTGCTCCACTTCTGATCCAGCTCCCTGCTAATGTACCTGGAAATGCAGCAGAGAATGGCTCAAGTGCTTGGGCCCTGGCACCCACATGGGAGACCTGGAAAAAGCTCCTGGCTCCTGGTTTCGGATCAGTCCAGCTCTGGTTGTTGCAACCCTTTAGGGAAGGAGCCAGTGAATGGAAGACTTCTCTCTCTGTCTCTGTCTCTGTCTCTATCTCTGTCTCTGTCTCTCTGTAACTCTGCCCTTCAAATAAATAAAAATAAATTAAAGAAAAAGTTCTCTGAGAGGAAAATCAGGCAATTTACAAGACAAAAGAATCAGTATGATATTAAATTTCCTAATAGCAACACTAGATGCTAGAAGACATGGAGCAATGCTTATTAAGTTCTGATTGAATGTGATCATTGTCCAAAAATTCTATACCCAGTCAAGCTGGCAATCACATTTGAGCCCCCCCTAATCCCAAGGACTCAGTTTATGACCACAAATTCTTAGTAAGCTGCTAGAGAATGAGTTCAAGAAAGAAGGAGAGGGGAAGCCATGGGAGACGAAGATTCCACCTAGAAGAGCAACCAAGAGGAATTCCAGCAAGGCAGCTTGGTCTTGGCTAAAGTGAGCGATGAGGAGCTGGCGCTATGGTGCAGCGGGTTAATGCCCTGGCCTGCAGTGCCAGCATCCCATATGGTCGCTCGTTTGTGTCCTGGCTGCTCTACTTCCGATCCAGCTCTCTGCTATGGCTTGGGAAAGCAGTAGAAGATGGCCCAAGTGCTTGGGCCCCTGCACGTACGTGGGAGACCCAGAAGAAGCTCCTGGTTCCTAGCTTCAGATCAGCACAGCTCCAGCCATTGCGGCTACCTGGGGAGTGAACCAGCGGATGGAAGACCTCTCTCTCTCTCTCTCTCTCTCTCTCTTTCTCTCTCTCTCTCTGCCTCTCCTCTGTCTGTGTAACTCTGACTTTCAAACAAATAAATAAATCTTTAAAAAAATAAAGTGAGCAATGAATCCATGTTGGAGAATGAAGACAGAAGATTTTGTGAAAAGAGTCTTGACACATATAGGGAACAAAGGATTTTATAGCTTTTAGTGTATATTGAGAACTTTGATAATTATGAGACTAAAATAATGGTGTAGAAAATAAGAAAAAGGAAAAAATAATTTAGAATTTTGGAAAAACAACAACAAAACTGTATGTGAAAGGCTTGCTCTAGGGGCAGGCATTGGTGATGCAGTGAGCTAAGCTGCTGCCTGTCATGCTGGCATCCCAGTTTGAGCACCAGTTCAAGTCCAGGTGGCTTTGCTGTTGTCCAGCTCCATGCTAATGCAGCTGTGAAAGCAGTTAAAGCTGACCTAAGTACTTGGGGCCCTGCCACCCACCTGGGAGACCTGGATGGAGTTCCCGGCTCCTGGTTCAGGCTTGGTGCAGCCCTGGCCATTGCAACTATTTGGGGAGTGAACCAGTGATATGAAGATCTCTCTCTTTCTCTCTGCCTTTCAAATAAATAAATGTTTAAAAATATTATGAAAGAGTAAAAAAGTATGCTCCAAATATAAAGTAACCTCACCAAATATAAAGTAACCACTTAATAGAATATGAAGAAGAATACATTTGGTGCAGATGCCAGAAATGTTATTTCTGATTTTGAACTTTTAGATTTCAGTGGGATAAATCCTGGAGGACTTACAAACAGAAGACACATATTATTTATCTCTCTTTTTTAAAAATGTATTTGACAGGTAGAGTTATAGACAGTGAGAGAGAGAGAGACAGAGAGAGAGGTCTTCCTTCCATTGGTTCACTCCCCAAATGGCCACTATGGCTGGTGCTGCACCAATCCAAAGCCAGGAGTCAGGTGCTTCCTCCTGGTCTCCCATGCGGGTGCAGGGCCCAAGCACCTGGGCCATCTTCCACTGCCCTCCTGGGTCACAGCAGAGAGCTGGACTGGAAGAGGAGCAACTGGGACTAGAACCCGGTGCCCATATGGGATGTCAGCGCCACAGGCAGAGAATTAACCAAGTGAGCCACAGAGCCGGCCCTGCATATTATTTATCTCAGTGCAAACATTACAGGATTAATTGATGGAAGTTGGGGAATTTGAGCAAGGAAAAAGGAAATAGTTGTGACTCGTTGATGCAACAAGAAATGAGACTTTAATATGCTACTTGAAGTTGCAGATATTGAGTAGAAGAACTGAATAGGGGTTGTAACTAACTTGGGATGAAGAAGGGGAAGGGGAGGAAGGTAGAGGTTGTGTAGGTGAGCTACACTTGCATCCATCACGGTGAAAGTCAGTAGCTTATGTTGAGAGATAATAAATCAAGAAAGAGAGGTAGACATCTATTATATAGAGATTGGGAGTAAGTATCAGGAGAAACAGAAACAGAATGATTCCTGCCTCTAGGAAACAGGACTGGGTGGGATGGGGAGGGGTACATTTTCATGGTAATTTTTTTAGTGTTGGGTTTTTCTAACTATGTACATATATTACTTACATAACATTTTTTAAAGGACATCCATGTACCCAAAGAAAACTATTGGATGACCTTTGAAACTTGCTTTTAGGCCTCAATTTCAATTATAATTAGCTGAAATTTCAGCTCAGATGAATATAACTGTAATTAAAAATCTCAACTGCCTAATGGCAGACAATTAGTTGGAGCTGTCAGGAGCCAAAAAGAATGATGGGCAGTTTAAAGACTTTGCTATAAGGCTTGGCAGTAAGCTGGCAACGATTCCCGCTCCCTGGCTCCTCCTTCATGTCTTCGAGTCCAAAGGAGGCAGCAGAATTTATAGCAGGATCCTTAGCTTTGGACTTCTCCACAGACCTCTATTCAATTCTTGGCGCCACCAGTTATTGCCTGTGAGACCTTGGGCAAGTTATTTAACCTTTCTGAACCTGTATTTTGTCAGCTGCAAAATGGGGATAGCAACTACCTTGAAGACTTGTTTTAAAGACTGAAGCAAGTTATGTAAGTAATTATCACCATAGAGTGCTTGGAAACACTTGCAGTTCTGAAAGTATATAGGGCTGTTTACTGGGAAGAATTTGAGATGTTGACACAAAGTCTGCTGTCCTAGCTCTTACAGTCACCTTGTTAAGAATAACTAATACTCACAGGCAGCATCTGTGTTGCTGATCTTTCGCCCCCTCCCCCAGACACCACTCACATCCTTAGTTTTGTTAAGTATCTTAATATTAGTTGCCCAAATGTCTTTGAATTTCTTTGTTAGGTTGCTTGCCCTTACCTTGCTCCCTCATTTCACCATCAACATGTTTTTTCCTTGAGTCTGAAGAGCACTTTCCTATTCAGCTTTTAAGCCTCTAAGTATTTTTTTAAAAAAATTTATTTATTTATTTTATTTGAAAGGCAGAGTTACAGAGAGACAGAGGCAAGGTTTGGGGGGGGGGGCGGAGAGGGAGGAGAGAGTCTTCCATCCACTGGTTCATTCCCCAGATGTCTGCAATGGCCAGAGCTGCGCTGATCCAAAACCAGGAGCCAGGAGCTTCTTCTGGGTCTCCCATGTGGGTGCAGGGGCCCAAGCATTTGAGCCATCCTCTGCTGCATTTCCAGGCACATTAGCAGGGAGCTGGATAGGAAATGGAGTAGCCAGGACTTGAACTGGTGCCCATATGGGATGCTGGCACTGCAGGCAGTGGCTTTACTTACTATACCACAGTACCAGCGCCAGTAATTTTTTTTTTTAATTTAAAATTTATTGTTTAGCAGAGAAAGAGAGCAAGAGTGACAGCAAGTGCAAATGCTCCCATCTGAAGGTTTATTCCCCAGATACCTGTAACAGTTGGATCTGGGCTGGCCTGGGGACAGGTCTCCCATGTAAGTGACAGGGACCCCATGTAGGTGACAGGGACTCAACTACTTGAACTGTCACATGCTGCCTCCCAGGGTCTGGGCTGGCAGGAAGTTGGGGTCATCAGTCAGAGATGAGACTTGAACCCAGACATTCTGGTGTGGGCATCTTAACCACTAGGCCAAATGCCCTTACCAAGCCTCTAAATCTTAATACTTATTTCACCATGGATGACTCCATAGGAGTTCATACAGGCAGCCAGGGTGGGCGAGGGATAGTCTCTGGATTGTGGTTAGGTGGGACCTCCTTAAAAGTGCTGAGCCAGGGCCGGTGCTGTAGCATAGCAGGTAAAGCCACTGCCTTCAGTGCTGGCATCCTATATAGGCGCCAGTTTGAGTCCCGGCTGCTCCACATCCAATCCAGCTCTCTGCTATGCCCTGGGAAAGCAGTAGAAGATGGCCCAAGTGCTTGGGCCCCTGCACCCGTGTGGGAGACCTGGAAGAAGCTCCTGGCTCCATTGCGGCCATCTGGGTAGTGAACCAGTGGATGGAAGACCTATCTCTCTTCCTCTACCTCTGCCTTTGCCTCTCTGTAACTCTGTTTTTCAAATAAATAAATAAATCTAAAAAAAAAAAAAAAAAGTGGTGAGCCAAAGGTGTTGCCCACAGGTTTGGAGGAAGGCATTGCTCCTCCAAGAGACTGCAAGGTTTGGGTTTGGGGTGGTTGTGTTTTACTGGTATTGGTTTAAATATTGTTATTTAATCAGAAACTCCTTTATGCTTTATCTGAGATAAAAACGAAACAACCCCAAGCCAGCCTCTTGAGCTAGTGACATTAGGACTAGGGAGATTTTTCCGGGAAACAAACTTCAAGCTTCAGTTTTAGAAATTTCAAAGGAAAAACAAACCAGAATGAATCTCCATCCCATACACATACTCATGGTTTATGATATAAAGCTGAATATTGGCTTTGTTTTCTCTTTTGCACATCTACTTATTCCAGGCTAAAAAATGGAATGTCCTCCAAGAAAGGAAAAATGTACAGAGAAACACACATACAGAAACACACAGACACATATATTTCTGTAGGGGTTGGAGGGATGTGTGTGGATGGGGGAAAACCAGAGTGTGAATTCAAAAGGATGATTAAGAGAATTTGACAAAGAAAACGACTTCTTCCACCCATTTAACACCCACATTAATCCACTTGGATGATCAAATGCAAAAGACAAAGAGAATTACAACCTTTTCCAGGCCAAGAAGTAATAATTATTCAGAGGAAAATCTTGGCAAAATGAGGAATAAACCAAGCTAGAGAGAAAGAGAGATATTGAAGACAAAAAAACCAAGTTAGGCCATGATGTTTGAGTAGACTTTGTGCATTTTGCCTCCTCTTAGTTTGAAAGGATGAAGTAGAAATAAAAAGTCAAAGCCTTTATATGAACAAGTAATGGAAAACTAATGTTTGCGATAATTCCTGTTCTCCCCTTTGCAGTGGTAGAAGTAAGAGAGGTCAGGCAAGGAAAGGGTGAATTCCCAAGACTATGCATGTGGGAACTTATGTCATTCTATACAAACTGCTCCTATTTAAGGGCTGGTTTTATTTTTAAAAGCTCTACTGTTCCCTGATACAAGGATGGAGAAGAAGTGGGAAGAGGTAACGTGTGAACAAGGTTAGAAACAGAAAAAAAAAAAAAAAAAAGGAAGGAGAAAAAAGGGATAAGTCCAATTTTCTTTGGAAGCATACTGTATTGTTAGGCTTGCCTGGCTGTGTTCCAAGAGCTCAATTGAAAGTGAATTTCTCTTATTGAATTCCATCCAGAGATATCATAACCTCAAAAGGCTACTATTACCCAGAGGGCTTCAGATGGAACCATTTGTGCGTGACTCTTGAAATGCAAGGAGTCACAATTGTCATTTGACAACACGGGACCCATCGGGCCAGCTCCTTTCAGGGCAGAGGAATTGTTGACATAATCTGGCCCCTGGTCCCCTCCAGAGGGAATAGTCTCTCTCTTTCTTGAGTTTTCTGTTCAGCAGGTGCAGCAGCAAGAAAACCAAGGAGTTTCACAAAAACTGCCACCACCACTACCACCAACAAAAGCTGCAGGCTGATTTAAACATCAAATGCTTAGCCTGGGCAGGGATGTAAGGGGTACATAAGTCGTATACAGATCCTCAGAGTCCTTGGGACTAGGTTAATTTTATTAACCAAAAGAGGCAGTGAAAATACCATATCCTTTCACAAAACTAGTGGAAATGAAAACCAACGTTAAATGAAGAAGCTGACAGAAGACAAAGGTTTTGGGAAAGAGATAAAATCAGAGCTCACTGATTCAGATGGGTAATTTTGTTCTTGTTTTGAGCTGGTGAAGTGAATGCATGATATAAGTGGTAACAGTGGCTTTTCACATGTTTCCCACTCTGTCCCCGTTTCCTCCTCTTTATCCATTCCCTTCTTCCTCTTTAACCTCCTCCTTCTATTCATCACAGCCTGTATCCCTCCTTCTTTTTCTCCCTTCCTTTCAGCACGAAGTAGTGGGAGTTGCTTCCCGAAGCTTAGCTCTGATAATAAACCTCTTGTGTGGTGACTCATTTATTCTTAGATACACACAACCTATTCTGAATGGGGCTATGGAGAGAAACTCAAATAGAATTAACCACTCTTTTCAGAGGTGGTTGAATGCCAGCTTTCGTTCTCAAAATCAAGTTTCAATGACTGGTTTCTTTTGAACAAATGCGAAGGAATTCAGAATAATAAGTGTAACAAGATGGAGAAAATTTTATTCACCAGTATTCTTTGGGAGGAAAGCGCTGGCTGCATTTGGGAGAATTAGTTTGATAAACCACTTTGGTTGTGGATTAAGCCCCGAAAGTATGTTTGAGTAACAAAAGATGGTTACTAAACTGCCTTGGGAGGAGGGTAGGTCCTGTAACGTGGGGAGTCCTTTGTTTTGCTGAATACATTGATCTGGAGGAAGAGGGAAGAGGTGCATTGCCTGAAGAGGAATATGAAATTCTTTTGGGAATGTTGAGGGAAAGAACCTGAGAAAAAGAGAGGAGAAGCAAAAGAGAAACCACAAAGCCCTCTTAGCTGAGGTGTGGTGGGAGCTGTGTTTAACTTTTTATCATGAAAACTTGGAATGCACTAAAAAATAGAATAGTATAACAAGCACACTATATTTACCACTCCTGGCTAGTTTCTTATTACACTGAAATCTTTAATATGCTTCTTCCCCATTCTTTTTATTTTGAAGCAAACCCAAGGAAATTTGGAAGAAAAGAAATGTGTAATGGGGCTGTTTAAGTTGCTTGCTGTGGGCTGTCCTGTGTTTTGTCCAAAGTTTTTTTTATAAAATGTGCATTTATCACTATCACATATGCATAGAGTGGTCTTTGAGCCAATCAAGGGCATGCTGTTCTGCATCAGAGTGAAAAAGGTGAAAATAGAAATAACACACATGGACCTAGGACTTGGGCAATGAGGAATCAGCTGACAGATTTATGTGACATAAATATTACAGATTTCAGCAAAGAAGAAAAATATGGAATTTTTCAGATATCCACTATTTTGACATATAGTCTGTATGTCTATATCTGTAGGTTCTGTATCCATAGTTTCAACCAACCAGGAATAGAAAATACTTGAAAAAAATTCCAGAAAGTTCCAAAAAACAAAACTTGGATTTTCTGTGTACCAAGCACCATGTGTATGAGATGATGCACAGGCAGCCCTATTGCAGCCTCCCTGCAATTGGCAGATACTGTCTCTGTTGCTGAATATTTGAGCCGTGTTCAGCTGGCATCTCATTTGTATACTTTGTAGTTGGGCTGTCAATAATTGTGTCTGCACTAAACATGTACAGATCTTTCTCTGGTCATTATTCCCTGAACAATGTAGCAGCACAACTGTTTACACAACACTTAGATTGTATTAGGTATTTTTTTTTTTTTTTTTTTTGGACAGGCAGAGTGGACAGTGAGAGAGAGAGACAGAGAGAAAGGTCTTCCTTTTGCCGTTGGTTCACCCTCCAATGGCCGGTGCACTGCAGCAGGCACACCGTGCTGATCCGATGGCAGAAGCCAGGTGCTTCTCCTGGTCTCCCATGGGGTGCAGGGCCCAAGCACTTGGGCCATCCTCCACTGCACTCCCTGGCCACAGCAGAGAGCTGGCCTGGAAGAGGGGCAACCGGGACAGAATCCAGTGCCCCGACTGGGACTAGAACCCGGTGTGCCGGCACCGCAAGGCGGAGGATTAGCCTACTGAGCTGCGGCGCTGGCCTGTATTGGTTTTATAAGTTAGTTAAAGATGATTTAAAGTATAAAGGAGGATGTATATTAGATAATATGCAAAAACTACACTATTTTAAACAAGATTTATTTATTTGAGTGGCAGAGAGAGAGAGAGAGAAAAGAGAGAACTTCTATCCACTGTGTCACTCCCCAAATGGCCACAACAGCCATGTCTGGACTAGGCCAAAGCCAGAAGCCAAGAACTCCTTGCTGGTCTCTCACATAGGTAGCAGGGCCCCAAGTATTTTTTTTTACCATTCACTGCCTTCCTAGGCACATTAGCAGGAAGCTGGATCAGAAGTGGAGTATCTGGGACTCAAGTCAGCACTCAGAGGGCATGCAAACCATGCAAGCCTTCGGTTAATATGTTGCACCACACTGCTGGCCATTCTTAACAAGAGCATCCTCAGGAATTTGTGTCCCTGGAGTGGCAGTCAGGAGTCCTGGAACCAGTCCCCAAAATATACTCAGTGATGACTGTACTCTCAAGTCTCTGTTTACTTATTGAAGTAGCTTAATGATAACTGGGATTTAAATTCTTTCATGACTAAACTGTGAGCGATTGTGCAAATTGCCCATCTTTGCCTTGACTGTTCCATTCACACCTGCCCTATGTAATTCCAAGTGTTGCTGGGATAATTAACTTTGGAAAATGCAGGTAAAAGTGTTTTAAAAATATGATGTCACATACATGTTTGCTATGGTGTTAATGTTATTGAAAAAAAGGCTGGGTAAGATTCTTCCACCTAGACTCAGGGCCAAAAAGACTTTATCTTTTATAGTCTCAGATCTTAATAAAGGATTTGTCTTTTATCATATGAGGTCTTTTTTTTTTTTTTTTTTTTTTGACAGGCAGAGTGGACAGTGAGAGAGAGAAAGGTCTTCCTTTTGCCGTTGGTTCACCCTCCAATGGCCGCCGCGGCCGGCGCGCTGCGGCCGGCGCACCGCGCTGATCCGATGGCAGGAGCCAGGAGCCAGGTGCTTTTCCTGGTCTCCCATGGGGTGCAGGGCCCAAGCACCTGGGCCATCCTCCACTGCACTCCCGGGCCACAGCAGAGAGCTGGCCTGGAAGAGGGGCAACCGGGACAGAATCCGGCGCCCCGACCGGGACTAGAACCCGGTGTGCCGGCGCCGCTAGGCGGAGGATTAGCCTAGTGAGCCGCGGCGCCGGCCCATCATATGAGGTCTTAAAAGCATTTACAGCTACACCCCTGGCTTCATCTCTAGACCAGGCTTTTCTGGATGCCCAAATTTGATCTTTGCTCAGAAGCCATTTCGTAATTTAAGAATTGTTTGCCATCTGGAGAGGCTGGAGATATATTCAATACCAGCAGCTCTCGGTACCTTTTGTTTTAATTGTTCTTCTTTTAGCTTATATTTCCCCCAGAATTTTACTATATTCAGTAAAAAGAAACTATGTGGCACCTTCAATGTTCTGGCTGAAAATCACCTTAGATCACCCACTTTGTCAGTTGTATTTTCTACTTCCTATAGTACTGCATTAGAGAGTGTTGCCAAGTTTTCTGCCACTACATTAAAAAAAAAGATCCATTTTTCTCTAATTTCCTCACTAGTAAGCTCTTTGAAGTCCAAACTTCTGCCTTCTTTCAAGATACCTCCAAATTGTAGTTTTTGCCAGTGACCTGGTTCCAAAGTCATTGTCATATTTTCAGTTTTTATTACAACTTAAACTCACCTCCAGATACCAAAACATGTATTAGTTATGTAATGCTGAACGACAAATTCCCAAATTTAGCAGTAGTTGTAAACAACATTTATTATCTTGTAGTCCCCATAGGCCAGCAATCTGGGAGCCACTTAGTCGGGTAGGTTCTGGCTCATAACTTCTCACAGGTGGAAATCAAGGTGTCAATGGAGCTGCAATCACCTGAGATTAGACTGGGGTTAGAGGATCATTTTCCAGGTCATTGTGATCATTGGCTGGAGGTGCTGGTTTCTCCCTGCTGTGGGCCTCTCCACTGAGTTGCTCATGGAATGGTAGTCAATGCTTCTCTGAGCAGGTGATCCAAGAGTATAAGATAGCACTACCATACAGCTTTCTATAGACTCGTCTCAGAGTCACATACTGTCAACTCTGCCCTTTGCTAGTCATTTTTTTTTTTTAAAGATTTATTTTATTTGAAAGAGTTATTGAGGTAGAGACAGAGAGAGAGGTCTTCCATCTGCTGGTTCACTCTCCAGATGTCCGCAACGGCCGGAGCTGCACCGATCTGGAGCCAGGAGCTTCTTCCGGGTCTCCCACGTGGGTGCAGGGGCCCAAGGACTTGGGCCATCTTCTGCTTTCCCAGGCCACAGCAGAGAGCTGAATGGGAAGTAGAGCAGCCAGGACTAGAGCCGGCACCCATATGGGACACTGGCCCTTCAGGCCAGGGCTTTAACTCGCTGCGCCACAATTCTGGCCCCTGCTGGTCATTCTAATTGAGTCAGAAAGACAAGCCCACATTCAGGAGAGCCATTACACAGGGGTGTGAACTCCGGGAGGCCATGGTCATCAGGCATCAATCGCCTTGGGGGCCGGGTGCCACGTTGTGATCTTTTGGAGATACCACAATGAACCAGATGCTCTCCCTGTCTTCAAGGAGCAATCATGGATGATCACACTGTGGGGATACAGAGGAGTAGACTGGAAGTGTGGCCACTACCCAGACACAAAGTTGTGGTACAGGGCCCATGTGAGTATCAAGACAAGAGGAACTAACTTAGATCTGGAAGGGCAGGTCTTATGTGGAGGGTGATAAATATTGAGTTTCTAAAAAGTTAAATAAGTAAAGTTCAATCCAGGAAGAGGGGAGAACATGCACAGTAGGGAAGCCTGGTCTTCTGGAGAAATCTCAATCACCTGGCATGATTAGAGGCCAGGAGTGGGGCAAGGAGAGGGTACTGAGCTAGGAGCCGGAAGAGGTCAGGTCCTGAAGGAGCAAGTTCAGCTGTTAGAACCTTGCCTCGAAGGTCGCTGGGAGCGGGAGGAGAACGGAAGGATTTCAGGCATTCATCCAGTGCTTCCTTGTGGGTGAGCCTGTGCCTGGTGGGAAGTCTGCCTGTCCTGCCCACGCAGGAGGCCGAGAGGGCGAGGGGCCACGCCACCCGGGAGGAAGCCCGCAGCCTGGCAGCGGGCAGGCGGCGGGGAGCCCTGGGCGCATTTCCCCCAATCCCCACCAATCAGAAACTGCTCCGCCCCCACCCCCGCCAATCAGATAAACTGCTCCCTGGAGGGCGTGGCCCAGGCCCATCAGGAGAGCTACCTTAGCCCACCTGACCTTCAAGCTGATTAGAGAAGCATTGGGGCGCCTATATCAGCTTCATCCTATAGAATTAGTGTTGCCCTGAATTAGCTACACCCCTTCTGCCTGCCCTTTGCATCCTCTTCCTGCCCTTTAAAAGGCGTGCCTGCTCATGAGTAAAGTGGACATGTTCACCGAAACTTGTCTCTGGTGCTTTTTGTCAAAGAGTACTGTTGCCCGGTGCATGCAGACAGCGCAGGGACCCCGTGGGATGAGCCCGCACTTCCCTCTGTATCCAGTACAAAATGTTGAAGACAGTGACCTTAGTCTCCAAAAGTTTACAGTTTTTGGTCAGAAATATAAGACATAGGCACAGTTCACTGTATTTCAAGGTGGGCCCTGATAAGTATCCTGTGAAGAGTACAGAGAAAAATTATGTGACTTTTCTGAAGGGGAGAACGACTTTTGAAGGTGAGAACAATGAAGTTATAGGGAGGAGGTATAATTGGACTCTTGAGATGTGCTTTGGTGTTTCCAAGAGAAGGAGGTGGAGAGGGCGCGGGGAGCGCCCTTGTCGGTGGGTGGCAGAGACCTGAGAACTTCTGTCATCACCTACTTCTTCCCAGGGTGTGCATTGGCAGGAAGCTAACATCGGCAGTGAAGCCAGGACTCAAACGGCGGAACTCTGATATGGGATGTGTGAGTCCCGAGTGGCAGCATAACCTCTATGCCAAATTCCCACACCTCAGTCTTTTTTTTTTTTTTTTTTTTTTAAGGTGTAGGAAGATGTGCAGATAGGTAAGCAGTGTTTCTGGCCACATTGAAGGTGTACTGGGAAGAGATGGCTCTAGAATGCATAGTAGGCAGCCTCAGGACTGGGGCTGGTGCTCCTAGTGTTCCCAACTGTGCCCTCTTCCAAGAGGACCAGCTCTGAGCACGGGGGCCCCTGTGGCAGAGGTGAGTGTTGCCAAAGGAAAATTTCTAACGAACTGTTTTCAGGTCTCATCTGATCTCTGCTTAGCATTTTGTCTGATTATTAGAGCACACAGACTTCTGGCAGGAGAAGTTAATCAGCTATTAACCACCAAGAAGGTTCTCTGTAGCTTTTCTGGAGTTGAAGGAGTGTCCAGATTATACAGGAAACCATAGTTGTTACTGAACTGGGGTCGGGGGAAGGGCCAAGGGCAGGCACTTGGTGGGTTTCTCCTTGGGAACATTTGGCAGAAGTGCCTTAGGGTTTCTTTGGCTGCTGTTGAGTAAGGAAAGTGCAGCTGTTGTTTTCCCGAGCTTATCACTGTCTAAGGAAAGCGTTTTCTTTTTTTTATTTTTTCTTTTCTTTTTTTTTTTGACAGGCAGAGTGGACAGTGAGAGAGAGAGACAGAGAGAAAGGTCTTCCTTTGCCGTTGGTTCACCTTCCAATGGCCGCCGTGGCCGGCGCGCTGCGGCCAGTGCACCACGCTGATCTGAAGGCAGGAGCCAGGTGCTTCTCCTGGTCTCCCATGGGGTGCAGGGCCCAAGCACTTGGGCCATCCTCCACTGCACTCCCTGGCCACAGCAGAGGGCTGGCCTGGAAGAGGGGCAACCGGGACAGAATCCGGCGTCCCGACTGGGACTAGAACCCGGGGTGCTGGCGCCACTAGGCGGAGGATTAGCCTAGTGAGCCGCGGTGCCGGCCAGGAAAGCGTTTTCAACAAGAAGAGAAAAAGCCCAGCGCATGTGTGCTATGCTGAACCACAGACTGGGCACACCGGGGCCTGGGGGTTCTATCCCCAGCCCTGCCTTCATGGCCATGCTGTGCCAGCTAAATCTGTTAACGTCTCAGGACTCGGTGTTCTTATCATTAAAAGCAGACATTTTCACTAGATTAGAGATTCTCAAAAGTTGTTTCTTAGACCACAAGGTCTGATGGATGCTTTGGTGAAAAGGGCATCCCCAGTCAAATGAATTTGGAAATACCATTTACTACCGATTCCTATTACAGATTCATGATGGACATCAGTATATTAAAAGAATGAAAATGTTATGGTTCAATGGAAAAATGAAAAACATGTTAAGCCCCCAAAATACCCTTTGTCGTTAAATGCCTGGAAAAACTAGTAGGATATGTTCCTCCCTCAATTTTATTTAAGGTATACAAATTTCATGTATACAGATTTAGGAACGTAATGGTACTTCCCACCCTACCTTCCCTCCTGCCCACGCTCCAACCCTTTTTCCTCCTCCCTCTCCTGTTCCCACTCTTACTTTTTACAAAGTTCTATTTTCATTTTACTTTATACTCATAATATTAACCCTACACTAAGAGTTCAACAAATAGTATGAAGAAAAAAAACTGTTCCTCAACAGTCGAGAGTATTTATTTATTTATTTATTTGACAGAGTGGACAGTGAGAGACAGAGAGAAAGGTCTTCCTTTGCCATTGGTTCACCCTCCAATGGCCGCTGTGGCCGGTGTGCTGCGGCCGGCACACTGTGCTGATCCGAACCAGGAGCCAGGTGCTTTTCCTGGTCCCCGATGCGGTGCAGGGCCCAAACACTTGGGCCATCTTCCACTGAAAGGGTAATGTATAGGAGTGAAATGGATATTTTGAGGATTTTTTTTTTTTTGCAAAGTGATAAGGCTTTATTGGGGATAGGGCATCAGTCAGAAGGGAGGGGCAGATAGAGAGTGCCCAGTCACTCAGACTGGGAGAGAGCAAGGATACATTGTTGAATGGAGAGAATACACCTGGGCACACTAGGCAGGCGGCTCAGCAGAGAGCAGAGGGCTGAGTGTGCAGTCTGTTTGGACGCTCTAGGTTTTTAAGGGGATCTGTTCAACCATTTCTCCCTCTCTTCCAGGACAAAGGATGGGAAGTCCTAGTGGAAGGGTTTGTTGGGTGAAAATTAGCAAATTCCTCCCCAGGTTTGCTGGCACTGGGCAGAGTTCAGGGGCTCTGCTTAGGGTGTCTGTGAAGATTTTGTCTGTGACGATATGTTCTTGACTCTGATGTCTGGCTCTATTTTTGGTTTCTGATTCAACTTCATTACCAGCCTTGTTTTTATTTTTTATTTTTTTATTTTTATAGATTTATTTTATTTATTTGAAAGAGTTACAGAGAGAGGTTTTCCATCTGCTGGTTCACTCCCCAGATGGCCACAATGGCTGGAGCTGGCCCGATCAGAAGCCGGGGCCAGGAGCTTCTTCTGGGTCTCCCATATGTGTACAGGGGCCCAGAGACCTGGGCCATCCTCCATTGCTTTCCCAGGCCGCAGCAGAGAGCTGGATTGGAAGAGGGGCTAGAACTGGTGCCCATATGGGATGCCGGTGCTTCGGGCCAGGGCTTTAACCCCCAGACTTGAGTTTTCAGTTGGGAAGTATTCTTGGTGAACTTCATGTCTGACTCAGCTTCCCTTTGTCATCAACATTATCTCCCAGATTATAAGTCAAGACTCATACTTGATCGTACAAACCTCTCCCAGACCCAGCTGTTAACCCATGGTGTCAGAAGGTTCTGGGCCTTGTCTCTGTAGTCTGTCAGCTCTGATCCTGCATCCACATCTTCACATGGTAGTAGAATATGATACTAGCCAGTGTTGCCTTTTGCTACATAAAAGGTGAGTGTTTATAATTTGGTGAGCATTAGATATGAAGATCATTTGTAAAGTGAGTTACATGAATTTTCAGGATATAATCCTGGTTTTTAAGTGACTTACTTATTCCAGATAACCTTCATTACCCTATTTCCAGAACCACAAAGAGAGTCTGTCTATCTGGGGAAGTTAGCACATGCTGTTAGGTTTTAGAGGGTCTTATTTCTTTTCTTTTAGCTACCACTTGTCATCCCAGAATTTATTGTTTCACTCCGAAGTAAGACTGTAGTTATACATCTGGAATATGCCTTTTAGGAGACTGAACGTAAATTACTAGAATGAGGCAGCACTCTGTGTGACTGTTGAGTTCTATTAGTTGCGTTAAAGACCATTGATCTTGTGAGAAATTAGCTAAAGCTATAGAGGTCCATGTGAAGTCAAAGGTTTGCAAAACTATCCAGTGGCTCATCTTCTTTGCTATTGTTCATGATGAATTTTAGAGCCAGAATTCTCAAGGAGGAGAAAAACGTTTAATAAATTATCCAAGACTTAGATGACAATCTCTGGTTACTAATTTTAACTCAAGCCAATTCTGAATCATACATAATTCTTGTTCAATATGGTGGATCTAGATGTCTTGCCTTCTTTTGACAAACATAAGTGTGTTTGATTATAGGCAAAACAGTTCCTAAGCATGCATCATGTAAGTTCAAATTCTTAAGCCAAACTTACTATTGACGTAGTTACATGTACTGAGAAGGATAGCAGGTAGCCATAATGCAATGACAGTATCTTTTTTTTTTTTTTTTTTTTTTTTGACAGGCAGAGTGGACAGTGAGAGAGAGAGAGAGAGAAATGTCTTCCTTTTGCCGTTGGTTCACCCTCCAATGGCCGCCGCGGCCGGCGCGCTGCGGCTGATGCACCGCGCTGATCCGATGGCAGGAGCCAGGAGCCAGGTGCTTTTCCTGGTCTCCCATGGGGTGCAGGGCCCAAGCACCTGGGCCATCCTCCACTGCACTCCCGGGCCACAGCAGAGGGCTGGCCTGGAAGAGGGGCAACCGGGACAGAATCCGGCGCCCCAACCGGGACTAGAACCCGGTGTGCCGGCGCCGCTAGGCGGAGGATTAGCCTAGTGAGCCGCGGCGCCGGCCGACAGTATCTTTTAACCACAAACATCCCCATCCCTCTATATTTGTATCTCTAATGTTAGCCTTTTTTTTGTCAACAGGATTCTTTAAATCTATTGAGAGTGTATTTAAAAAATTTTTTATTTATTTATTTGAAATTCACAGTTACACACACACACACACACACACACAGAGAGAGAGAGAGAGAGAGAGAGAAATCTTCCATCCACTGGTTCACTCCCCAAATGGCTGCAATGGCCTTGGGCTGGGCCTAGCTAAAGCCAGGAGCCAGGAGCTTCTTCTAGATCTTCATGTGGGTGCAAGGACCCAAGCACTTGGGTCATCTTCTGCTGTTTTCCCAGGCTGTTAGCAGGGAGCTGGATCAGAAGTGGAGCAGCCAGGACAAGAACTGGTGCCAATATGGGATGCCAGTGTTGCAAGCAGCAGCTTTACATGCTATTTCACAACTCTGGCCCCAGTTGAGTGTATTCCGAGCCCAATTTTATTTTAGACACTGGAAAGATGAAGTGGTAATAGTTTTCTTTTTTTAATTTTTTAAAAGATAGATCCATTTACTTAAAAGGTAGCGATACTGAGAGGCAGAGGCAGAGAGAAAGAGAGAGAGAGAGAGGGAGAGCGAGAGCGAGCCGTCTTCAGTGGTTAACCGTTGCTTTCCCTGGTAGCCAGGAGGGCAGGATCCCTTTAATCTTTGTAAATCTGTGTTCTGTGTTTAGGCAGACAGGGAGGGCAGAGGGCTTTCCTATGTCTGCTTCTGCTTAGTTGTCCTTAGTTCAATGATCCTTCATATTTTGGGGTGGTGCATTCCAGTCTGCCGCAACTCCAAGCTGGTAGTCATTAAACTTTTAATTTTGCCTATAAGGACTTTTACAAAAACCATAAACAAAATTTTAAAAACTCAGTCATTTAGGATCACAATTATTTCCTTAAAGAAAGGACTTGTTAACACCCAAAATTAGGGTAAGCATAGTAGCAATCTTCTTCAACTTGAACACTTGGCCTTACGGAGAATTGATTCCAATATCGTGCCCAGGAATGGTAAAAATATTAGTGTAAGCTAGCACTAGACCATAGCCTGTTTGAGAACCACAGATTTGACTCACATGAGAACCGAAAAAGTATAAGAAAAAAGATGAAATGAGATGAAATAAAGAAATGAATGGTAGGAGATACACTGTCTTTTGGACACAGTGATATCCTGTCCTACATCTTGATTGTTATATTTGGAGTCTGCAGTCCATACCACTTGACTAAAATGTTTCATAAAAACACACTTGAAATAATGGGAGAAAAGTGTTTTCCATGGACCAAAAGGCTCATGACTTTTCTTCTATTTATAGGGGAATGATTCGCTCTTAACTGCTTTGGCCTCCACCGTCTTTATGGAGAGAGTTCTTGCTCAGAGCCACTGGTGCCATTTACATGCTAATAATTTCAGTAATTGATCTTGCCAAGTCTCTTCAAATCTTGCAGAAGGCAGCGGACCGCTGCTCTGAAAATAACTAAGCATTGCAGAGTGGGGCCTCCTCAGTGGGGGCCAGGTCCTATGGGCTTTGTGACTCTGTCAGTCCCTCCCACCCCCCTTTTGACCTCACACTGGAGAACTCTGATGAGTGAAAAGGTAAAATGGCCTTTATTGGGTCTCATGGTCAGCCAGAGTTTATCATCGCCAAAATGGAATACCAGAAGTTTAATTTTGTGTTTGTTAGTAGAAATGTAGGAGTGGTGCTTGTGGTCAGGCAATTGGTGCTGGGGTTGGGGGGTGACCTTATATTATACAACAGGAAATTCTTGCATCCATGATGTGAAGGAGAGAAAGTGAAAAAGAGCATTTCTAATTTGGTCAAAGATCAGAATACATCCCTGACTAGAAGGGCAACTGTTGATGTACTATCAGATTAGAGTGAAAAAACTCCAAGCAGTCATATATATTTCTAATTCTTATGTCTCAATTTTCTGGTGCTATAACAAAATATATGAGGCTGGGCAATTTAACAAAGAAAAAAAGTTTATCTAGCTTGCAGTTCTGGAAGTTGAAGAGCAGGGTACCAGCATCTGGGCTCTGGTGAGGGCCTCAGGGCAGAGGACATCTCAATGGTGAAAGTGCCCGCAAGAATGGCAAGTAGAAGATGTACCCAGGGGAGGTGCCAGGCTCCCTTATAACAACCCATTATCTTGGGAATGAATCCATTTGTGAGAACAGGATTAATCCCTTGTGAGGGTAGAGCCCCATGACCTAGGCGCCTCCCACCTGACCCCACTGCTTAAAGGCTCCCTCACCTCTCAGCATCACCACACTGGAGACTAGGTTTCCATCACATGAGCCTTTGAGGATACATTCAAAACACATCCAAACTGTAGCACTCATTCTCAAGTTCTCTGATGTGGCAGTGAAAATTCAGAATCCTTGGGATAGGGTATAGCTCTGTACTGCCCTGTATGGCAATCTGTAGCCATATGTGGCCATTCAAATTAAGTGAATCAAAATTAAAAGTTCATTTCCTGCAGTCTCACTAGCCACATTTTAAGTACTCAATAGTCACATGTGGTTAGAAGCTACCATGCTGGACCACAAAGATACAGAGTATTTTCACTGACAAGAGAAGTCCTATCAGACAGCTCTATTCCAGAGACTTGTGGTCCGGCAGTCTTCATTATTACTGTTAGAGCTCCTTCCTCCTTATGTGGACAATCTGGTCCTCTAATTGTTGTATAGACTGGGAAAGGCATGCTTGGACACTCATTTAGAAAGAAACTCCAGATCTTCTATTTTCTGCCCCCTGAGAAAGTAGGAGGAGCTTGAGTTACCTTCTTAACTTTCTTCCTAGAACTGGTGCTCACCTGTTAGCATTTTCCCATCCTGCAGAATTACTGGAGCAAGATTTAGCAATGGGGTTGCTTTGACTTCAGGGTGCAACTTTTTCTTTAAAGCTAATATTGATCTAACAGTGAATTCTTTACAAAACCCACAGGACTCCTTGAGGAAAAATTGGCCACGGTGATGTGGTGTCACAGATGTCTGAGGACTTTAAATTAACACTGTAAATCTCAGGATTATGGGGAAGAACTGGAAACTTTATTGAATGCCTCCCATCTGGCTGTACTTCAGGCAGCTGCCTGGCTGGCAGGGGGAGTGGCAGGTGTAGGACAGAGATTCAGGTATCAGAAACTATTTAATAAAAGAGTTGCTTTGGTACCTACACCCAGGGATCCCATTTCAAATTGGTTTTTCTTATTGAGATCAATAACAGGATGTTATGCTCTTGGCAAAAATGGGACAGGACTTGCACAGACTGTGGAGCTCAGTTCAGCCAGGGGCAGGTGTGAGTTTGGTGCAAGTCACAGGATGAGAGAGTCTTGAGTTCAGAGATGTAGTAGACACCCCAGCCGGATGCGACCTGGTGAGCAGGATGTGACCTGGTGAGCAGGACAGTGTTCTAGTCCTAAAGGCTGGGTTTCTGCTAACCCTTGTTGGGTGTCTTTTAGTGACAGAAGGAGGAATTACTGTTCTGTAAATAACTGGGATGATAGAATCATATTCTATCAAGCTACCTTTATTCCGACTTGATATCCTACAGAGAGAATGACCTGTCCGAATATTTGATGGTGCATTTTCCCTTCATGGCAAGGTAGAATCCCAGAGTTAGTAGCTTGGAATTGACACTGAGATGGTCTAAAGACCCTAGGAACTCAAACTGCAGCAGAAACCATCAATATCACATGGAAACTTGGTTGTGAAGGAACCACAGTTACAGCACAAAGATTATATATATATAAAAAAAGTAAAAACGTTTGAAATTGTATCTGAAGTTCCCTTCTCTTAACTAAAGCAATAAAACTGACAATAACGCCCTCCAAGAGAATTTTCTGTGAATTCCAGGGAGAAGATGCAGTGCCCACTCTGTGAGGATAAAAATAACCCCGATAGAACCCACATTTTCCCTACTGATGCTCTAACTCCTTCCCTTACTTGTTTCTGTTAAGTTCGGACATAAACTTTTACCTCAGGGTATTCAGTGAATGTGAAACTCCCAGGCAAGTGTGAATAAATTCACCTTTTTTCTAGTTAATGTGTCTCTTTTTAGTTAATTTGTGACATTCTATCTACCCCCTTCCCCCAATACATTGGAGTCTAACCTAGGCCTCTTCTTCCAAGGATATGAAGTAGAATTTTTAAGCTCTATCCCTTTAGCAGTTTTAAAAGAAGCAGCATTTAAACATATCCCCGGGAGAACCCTATAGAAAATATAATCTGAAATGCAAAAGGGTTGGCAAATGTTCATTGAGAAGGAACAGATAGTAAAATTATCTTTTTTTTAAAGATGTTTTTCTTTTTTTTTAAAAGATTTATTTATTTATTTATTTGAAAGTCAGAGTTACACAGAGAAGGAGAGGCAGAGAGAGAGAGAGAGGGAAAGAGGGGTGTCTTTCATCTGCTGGTTTACTCCCCAATTGGCCGCAGCAGCCAGAGCTGTGCTGATCCGAAGCCAGGAGCCAGGAGCTTGTTCCAGGTCTCCCCAGATGGCCACAATGGCTGGAGCTGTGCTGATCCGAAGCCAGGAGCCAAGCGCCTCTTCCAGGTCTCCCATGTGGGTGCCGGGGCCCAAGGACTTAGGCCATCTTGTACTGCTTTCCTAGGCCCTAGCAGAGAGCTGGATGGGAAGTGGAGCAGCCAGGACTTGAACCGGCGCCCATTTGAGACGCTGGCACTGCAGGTGGCGGCTTTACCCACTACACCACAGCACCCACCCCAGTAAAATTTTCATGCTTTGTGGGCCATAGAATCACTGTCGCAACCACTGAACTCCGCAGTTGTGGAGCAAAACTAGCCATAGACAGCACCAGTATGAAGCAGCATGGCTGCATTTCAATATGATTTCGTTTATGGACACTGAAATTTGCATTTCATGTTTCATGAACTGGTCTTTTTTTTTTTTTTAACCATTTAAAAATATCTTTTCAGTCATCAAAGTTTTTCCTAACCATCCTTGGCTTGCAGGCGGGACAAAAACTGGTTGGCAGACGGGATTTAGCTTGCTGGTCACTGGTTGAGGATCCCTGCTCTAGACCACTATTTCCTAAGGGTTCCACTTTATGGTTCCTCTGGAAAACAATATCAGTGTGACACACTGGGATAAGTAAGGTGACTCAGGGTTGGGAGTTGATGGGTTGGAAGAGGGAGAAGACAGGAGAAGGCCTGGCAAACCTGCCACTCACTCCTGGCACGAGTCTGGGAGGCCTCTCCATGTCCCAGATGTGGAAACCCAGACTGTGTGTTCACCCTGCCATCTCCAAGGGACGTCATGATCTGCGCTTCAGAGGCTTTCATGTTGTCTGGGTGACTCAGAGAGGCGTGACTCTGTCACTAGAGGAGCCTGGAGATGGGTAGCTTGAGTCCAGCGTCCTTTCTGCCAAATAATGCCAGAAAACCATGTTTTAAAGAATAAGATGGTGACCAAGCTGGAGTCTGCCCTGGGTCAGGGGCAAAACCAGTTCTTGGCATTTAGAATATCCCCAGAACAAACCCTGAACCTATTACTACACCCACCTTGAGCCCACAGGAATCGCTAATCTACTTTCTGTTTCTGTAGATTTTCCTGTTCTAGATATTTTGTATAAATAGAAGCACTCCGTGGGTAGTCTTTGATGACTGGCTGCTTTCACTTATAATGTTTTTTAAGATTCATCTACATTGCAATGTGTATCAGAACTTCATTCTTTTTATGGCTGTATAATATTTCATTGTGTAGTTCTACCATATTTTTATCTTTTAGCAGTTCATAGGTATTTGGGCTATTTCCACTTTTGGGCTATTATGAATAATGTTTCTGTGAACAATTTGAGTATAAGTTTTTGTTTGCATGTGTGCTTCAGGTGCTGGGCCAAATGGTGACATCTTTAATATTTTGAGGAAGCATTTACAGTTTTATCATTTTACATTTATATCAGCAATGTACAAGGGTTCCAATTTGGGGCTGGTGCTGTGGCGTAGTGGGTTAAGCTGCCGCCTGCAGTGCCAGCATCCCATATGGGTGCTGGTTTGAGACTCAGCTGCTCCACTTCCAATCCATCTCTCTGCTATGGCCTGGGAAAGCAGTAGAAGATGGCCCAAGTGCTTGGGCCCCTGCACCCACATGGGAGACCCGGAAGAAGCTCCTGGCTTCAGATTGGCACAGCTCCTGCCGTTGCAGCCAATTGGGGAGTGAACCAGCGGATGGAAGACCTCTCTCTCTCTCTGCCTCTCCTTCTCTCTGTGTAACTCTGACTTTCAAATAAATAAATAAATCTTTAAAAAAAAAAAAGCGTTCCAGTTCATCCACATTCTCACTCATTGTTATCTGTCTTTTTGATTGTGGCTATCCTGGTAATATTTTATTGGATATTTGATTCGTGTTTCTCTACTAGCTAAAGGGTATTAAGCCTCATTTCATTAGTTCATGTGTTTATTGGCCATTGGTATATTTTCTCTGAAGTAATGTCTGCTCAGATCCTTTGCCCATTTTCAATTATGTTATTTGTTTATTTGACTTTTAATTGTTCAGTCATATGAGATGACTATAGATAGGGAATTCAATTTCAGTAGGACTAGATCTTATTTTTTTTTTTTAAACTGTCAAGGTGTACATGCAGTCTCTGTTTCCTTTTAGGGTTCCAAAAGGGGCTGGTTATAGTTTTGGATATTTAGTCCCTTCCTTAAAGTAAGTGTTCAGACACAGGATAAAGGCCAGGAAATTCTGAGCTGAGAAGGAGAAAGAAAATGGAAAGTATTTGGAATTTTATATAGAAAACAGTATATGCTATCTCAAAATATGGCTGTAGGAAATTGGAATACGTAACCCCCAAACATGCTTCTTTGGCATGAAGATTATTTTGAGAGGCTGCAGCCACAGGAAGAGCTCTGCAAACAGAGTAGAAGTTATACTTTGTAAGGGAGATTTACATCTATCAAAGAAATCTCCAAAGTGTGTCTCCTTTTCTGTACCAGGAAAAGAAGTATGACTGTAAGTAACTGGAGACTCTTATCAAGCTACATCTGTGTAATGGACCACATTCTTACTCACTCTACTTTCCCTGAATACCTCCCCGTGACTGACCTCCCCGACAGCCTTCTTTGTTTAGCAGAGTGTGGCACAGTCCAGTAGCAGGGATAGGTTCTAAGAAATGCATTCTTGGGTGATTTTGTCATAATGCAAACTCACAGTGTGTACTGACACAAGTCTCGGTAATAGAGCCCACTGTACACCATATATATTGTGGTGACTTATTGCACCTAAGGGCGTGATGAACAAGACCCCATGAAACCAAATCAAGCACAGGAGAAAATGATGTAATCTGGAGACACCATAAACACGACATGTTTGCAGCTGTGAAGGCATAACAGAGCATACTTATGGTAAATTCTTTTAATAAGTAGGAGTACACTCTGCGGTGCTGATAAAAGCATAGTATAGTAAACACATGACCCAGTAACATACTCCCTTGTTATCATCGTCTACCATGTACTGTGCTCAATTGTGTGTGCCATACTTTGATAGGACTGGAAGCTCAGTAGGGTTGTTTACACCAGCAGCAGCACTACCATGTAGGTGAGGCCACAACATGACGATGGCTAGGTGGTAAGAACTTTCTGGTCTTGCAATAATCTTAAGGGACCACCTTAAGATATGTTGTCCATTTGTAACTGAAATGTCATTCCGTGGCTGGAGCAGGACTGTATTTAAGCCTGAACTCAAAGGGACCTCTGAAATTGATGCATTTTCCCTCCTGGGCTTTTCTCTTGTATATGTGGGATATCCTTGTTATTAAGCTTTGTTTTTCTCTTGTGAATCTGTCTTTTGTTCTGGGGCTCTGTTGCCCCAGCTAAGAACTAGAAGCGAGTAGTTAGGGTTAAAATGACGGCCAGTGGAATGGGTCACACGGTTCCTACTTCTCTTTGTTCCCAACGCTTCCTCTCCAGTGAAGACTCTCTTGTTTTGGGGCTCTCTTTCTCTGTGTACCCCCACCCACAGGCCTCTCCCAGCATTCACATCTCTGTCAGCTAAAGGCAAAACGACTTTTTTTCCCCCTTTCCTTTTCCTCTCCTGCCGTTGAAACAGTTGGTGTGATTTGTTCCTCACTGCCTTTCATTGCTGAACTCTAGACCTTGGGGTTGGAGGTAGGTTGAAGAAGTTATTCACCTCCTGCTGAAGGGATTCTCTCTTTGTTCCCTGGGCCAAAGCAGAGCGCCTCTCCTCCCCGACTATGCAAATCTAAAGCAGATAAATGTGAGCTATCAGGAGCCAATTTGCTGGAAATCTTCCCCTTAGTAATTGGCTTCATATTTCAGCTCTTAGAAAAAATCGGCTCTCATTACCACCCCTGCCTTCTCCCCTCAAGGCCAGCTGAGAGGGAGGTAGGGTCCACTGGCGACAAGGAATGGGAGAGAATGAAACTCCCGCTGAATTACGATTCTTTTCCCCTCCCGGCTTTCCTTTCAGGTGCCCCCTCTCAGTCATGGTTCCTCAGAAAAGCACCTCATCAGCTGGCCGGGGCTTCCTTGCCAATGGGGACTGTGTCCTTCCCACCCCAGGTTCACTTTTACCAAGATGGGAAGTGACAGGCAGGGAGACCTCCTGCTCCTGGGTTCCTGGGAGGGGAATGCAAAGCACGATATCAAACGCTGCCACCAGGCCAGCTCTTTTGGGTTGCAGGAGGCAGTCAAGCATTTTGCTGCCTGCTGAATGTCATCTCATTTAACATTTTGTTAAACAACTTCTAAAGGTCTTAACAATATGACAGATGGGCCATTGACTGGGTACTTAGTAGCTAAGGACCAGTTTGGCTGGGCTGGATTGTGTTTATTGTTCATTAAGTGTTATTTAAAGAACTCAATCGTTATGCCTCCAACCCCCTGCCCACCTCTCAATGCACACTTTCTGCAAGACCCCAGGGTGTCACATTAGAGACCTGTTTCTATAGAGAGGCTTAGCAGGAAGGAAAGGGTGGGAAGAGGCCCAGAAAGGAGAAGCAATGAGAAGGCAAGCAGAAAGGAGTGTGTGCGAGGAGGCAGGGGAAAGTGTGTATGTGCGTGGTGTGTGTGTGTGTGTGTGAGTGTGAGAGAGAGACAGAGGATGGAGAGGCAAGGAGACTATGGAGGGGGTTATGGCTTAAAGGCAAACATAAAGGTCAAGTGAGACAGCCACGTTGGATGACTTTGGCAGTTGGCACAGGATATCTAGTTCAGCTTCAGTTCCAGAAAGGGCCACAAATTCACAGGAAGGAAAGAGGCTGTGGTGCCACTGTGCAGTGGTAGCTGCTTACTGCACTGACCACAGCTGGCACTGACTGCCCTGTGTGTATCTCGCATCTGTCTTCCCAGTTAACTGTAGGAGATTAGAGGGCAAGGACCATCTCCTCCTGTATTTTCTCCAAGTGCATAACAACGCCCAATCTAGAATAAGCATTAAGTGACTTACATTTGGTTGATCATGAAGTTTGCCAGGGCAACACAGTCATGAGAGTCTAGATGAACAAGATAGGGCCACTATGGCCAGAGCCATTTGATTTGGCTTTAACCAAGGTCATTTTTTTTTTTTTTTTTTGACAGGCAGAGTGGACAGTGAGAGAGAGAAACAGAGAGAAAGGTCTTCCTTTGCCGTTGGTTCACCCTCCAATGGCCGCCGCGGCCGGTGTGCTGCAGCCGGCGCACCGCGCTGATCCGATGGCAGGAGCCAGGAGCCAGGAACCAGGTGCTTTTCCTGGTCTCCCATGGGGTGCAGGGCCCAAGCACCTGGGCCATCCTCCACTGCACTCCCTGGCCACAGCAGAGGGCTGGCCTGGAAGAGGGGCAACCGGGACAGAATCCGGCGCCCCGACCGGGACTAGAACCCGGTGTGCTAACCAAGGTCATTTTGATAATATTCTTCCAGTCCAGTGCTGGGATTCCAAAGTCTACCAGTGAGGGTGTAAGAGCTTCACACTGTTCCAGTGTTGTCAAGAACTATACTAAGGACAAAGAAAATTGCCCAGAAACATTGATTATTGTCACACTACTGCAGATTAGTTGTAGAATTAGGTTTTGTTTTTCTTAGAGAATCTCACTCTAGAATGTCATTTCTAGAAAAAGGCTTGAGAATGTCAGCAATCAATCTAATTTAAAGGCTTTCTGTTCCCAGATGAAAAAGTCTCAGGAGCTGAACCCTGTCCATACAGCGAGAGCAGGAAACTAGAGTGGACAGTGTACCTCTTAGTGCGAGTGCTAACTGTTGTTTTCAGCCAGGACTCTCTGGATTGTAAGTCACAGAAACCTAATGGCACAAACAACAAGAATGGATAAGCCCACATTACTGGGAGGTGCAGAGGTGTCTGACTTCAGGCATGGAAGACTCCGAGGACTCTGTTGTAGCCGTGCTGTTCTCTGCATTGTCTTCACTGATAGGCAGGTCCTGCCACAGTAGAAAAGGCGACCACCAAGAGCTCCAGCTTCGTGTTCTACCAGCCTGGCAACTTCAGTAGACAGAGGAGCTCTTGGCTGGCGCCGTGGCTCAATAGGCTAATCCTCCGCCTGCGGCGCCGGCACACTGGGTTCTAGTCCTGGTCAGGGCGCCGGATTCTGTCCCGGTTGCCCTCTTCCAGGCCAGCTCTCTGCTGTGGCCCAAGTCCTTGGGCCCTACACTCCATGGGAGACCAGGAGAAGCACCTGGCTCCTGCCATCGGATCAGCAGCCGCAGCGTGCCGGCCGCGGCGGCCATTGGAGGATGAACCAAAGGCAATGGAAGACCTTTCTCTCTGTTTCTTTCTCTCACTGTCCACTCTGCCTGTCAAAAAAAAAAAAAAAAAAAAAAAAAAAAAAAAAAAAGGCAGCAGCTCTTTCTGTTGGTGTTGGCGTGTCTTTGAGTTGACTTTCTTTGGCCAGTTTTGGCTTCAGGCCCACGGAAATCCCTTGGATTCTGGGGTGATAAATACTCTCTCTCAAGGCAAACTTTAGTTGAGCTCCTCTGAATTTTTTTCCAACTAGGCCTTGGCACTTGGGCTTCAATGTCTGTCTTTGTGTCATCCAATTTTACAAGAATCTTGTTACAAGAACCTCCCTTTTTCCCTGCTATTTCCTTTTTTTTAAAGTTTTATTTATTTATTTGAGAGTTACAGAGGGAGAGGAAGAGACAGAGAAATTTTTCATCCACTACTTTACTCCCTAAGTGGCCATCAGGGTCAGGGCTGAGCCGGGCCAAAGCTAGGAGCCTGGATCTCTATCAGGGTCTCCCGGTGCATTAGCAGGGAGCTAGATTGAAAGTGGAGCAGTTGTACTTGAACCAGCACTCAAATGGGATGCCAGCATTGCAGACTGTGACTTATCCTGCTGTACCACAATGCCAACCCTGATGTTTCCTTTTAGTAATTTACTACCTTCCAACACCCTCTTACCAAATGGCTGTAAATTCCCACTTTTTCTTATTTTATTTGGGGTTGAGCCCAATTCTGTGCCCTCCACCCTATACCTATAGGGTATAGGAGTATAGGTGTAACACGTCTCTATACCTATCTTGATAGTTTCCCTGAATTAAAGTCTGTCTTACCTTTCATTCTTTAACAAGTGTCATGAGTGAGTTTTCTCTTTAACAGGAGGAGGGAGACAATGGTTGCATCTATACTAGGTCATGGGGAGATAAGGAAGGAAAGAATATATGATTTGCAGAACAATGGAGGCCAAGTCCATGTCTATAGCATGTGATGATGTGAGCAAGGACTCTGATACTATAGATACTCTCTGGAGAAGCCCATTAGGGTCTCTGTGCCCCCTTGGGCAAAGCTAATCACCCTAGCCTCTACCATCCATGACAGAAGAATGGGGTTGTATGTTTCATCAGATCAATTCTGGTGTTCCTGTGTTGGGCAAAGAATTCAAGTCTTATTTCCACTTCTAAGACTTCTCAGCCTGTTCATACCTAATAAAGGGATACAGTAATGGAACTCAATGTAGATCAGCTCTTTATGTAGCCAAAGTTTAGTTACCAGTAAAGATCGAGAAAATAGAAGGTTCTGATCACTCACTATCTAACTCTGGTCTAATAAGATAAGCAACATAGATGAGGAAATAATGGCAGGGGTTGGTGTTGGGTGTATTAGGTAAAGTGATACTGGCATGCCATATGGGGACCAGTTCATGTCCTGGCTGCCCCACTTCTGATCCACTTCTCTGCTAATGGCCCGGAAAAGCAGCAGAAGATGGCCCATGTGTTTGGACCTCTGTCATCTATGTGGCAGACTCGTGTGAAGCTCTTGGTTCCTGGCTTTGGCCTGGCCCAGTACCGGGTGTTGTATTTATCTGGGGAGTAAACCAGTGGGTGCAAGATCTGTCTGTCTCTGTCTCTCTCTGTTTCACCCTCTCTCTTGTAACACTGACTTTCAAATAAATAAATAAATAAATAAATAAATAAATCTATCTTTTTAAAAAAGAAATAATGGTAGGGGCAGGAAGTATACTTTGGGGGAGATTTTGGAATGACAGCAGTGGTTTCCCAGAGAAAATAACTTTCATGGTGGAAGGATGGGAATGAGCAATGGAGTGAACTGTTTAGGAAAGGAAAAGGAAAATATTTGTAAGAGACAATAGCAGCAAAATCATTAATCCAGAGTGGGTGGGATCTCCCTGGGAAATTGTGAATATAGTTGTCCCTGGGTATCTTCAGCATGTTGGTTCCAGGACCCTGTCCTCCTCCACCAGATACCCAAATTCGTGGATACTCCAGTCCGTTATGTAAAATGGTGTAATATTTTCATGTAATCTACACACATCTTCCCATGTACTTTAAATCATCTCTAGATGACTTACAATACCTAACACAATGCCTACATCACTTCATTCACATGTAGTAGGCATTGTAATTAGCATACAACAAATTCAAGTTTTGCTTTTAGGAACTTCCTGGAACTTCCTCCCTGCCCATTGTTTTCAGTCTGTGGTGGATGACTCTGTGGCTGTGAAACCCATAGATATGGAGGCCTGACTGCATTCAAGTTTGATTGAAGCAAAGGCAAGAAAGAAGGGAATGAGAAAAGAGATGCTGAGAGCCCAGCTTGGAGGTCAGAACAGTGACCAGGAGGAAGGGGCTGAGCCTGGGTGGAGCAGAAGAGTAGATAGCCCCCAGCTAACCAAGGCCATTCTTTGGAGACCATGATGATACCTGTTGCCCTGGGTTCTCAGAGAGTTCGCTGGGCTGCACTGAGAAAATGTTCTCATATTTGCCATATAAGACTCCATTGTTTTGATTTTGTGAAGCCAAAAAGTGACATCAGTTGATGACTTTTTTAAGACTAGAAACCAATGGCCTCTGGCATTGTTGGAAAACAATTTTTTTTTGTGTCTTTGTATGTCAAGCATCAGTCACTTGAATGTATGTCAAGGGATTTACTTCACTGTCTTAACAGTTTTCTGTTGTTATTATTACAGGACCCGTTAGGTATTTAAGAATGTTCTAAGGCCGAGTTGGGTTGTGTAGAAATTGCATCACCATTTCACTCTGGGTTATTGTGACTAGCAGCTTGGATACCAAGTTGAAAATCACATTTTAGAAACGATTAATTATTTGGTGGCATGACAATATTTCTTCTTCCAACTATGTCCCTTATGCCATGGAATAATAAGCTCTGTGGATGCTTGACACATATATGTTGGTGAACAATTCTTTTCTTCCCTTCCTTCCATAAATGCCAGCTGAGTACCTGGATCCAGGTTGACTCTTGGTGGAATACAAAGAGATATTACAAATAGGCCACAAACAAAATTTTTTTAAAAAATTTATTTTGATTTTATTTGAAAGGGAGAGAGAGTGAGCCAGCGAGCGAGCTTCATCCTCTGGTTCACTTCCCTAATATCTACAACACCTGGGACTGAGCCAGACTGGAGCCAGAAGCCCAGAACTGAATCCAGATCTCATGTGTGGGGGATGGGGACCTAAATAGTTGAAGCATCATTTGCTGCCTCCCAGGGTGCGCTTTATCAGGAAGCTGGAGTCACAGGTGGAGCTGGGACTCATACCCAGGAACTCCAATGTGGAATGTGGACATCTCAAGCAGCAACTTAACTGCTGTGCCAAATGCCTGTCCTACCCTACTTTTAAAAACTCACAAGAGTTAAATACTAGGGCAAGACAAGGTGTCGCACGGTATGGATTACCCTTGCTATGTGCTCGTCGGGGAAGGGGGTGGAAGGATGGAGCAGGTGGAGACTCTGCAGCAGGGAAGACGGCATGGAACTTGACCCTGTGGGAAAAGTTTGCCCTTTCACACTCTTTCTCCTGGAAAATCCAGATGGTTCGGGATCTTATTCTGCTCCAACCCATGGGCTCTTGGTCACCTGCCGTAATTTCTGTTATTTTTTTTTCCCTGCCCAGTGGTGGGGTTGAGTGCTTGCTAGTGGTGGCCATCTACTTGGCTCGCATTCTAGCAAGCCTGTCCTGCATGCCCCTGAGCACTTACCTGTGGGAAGATTCACCTTTGCACCTTTAGAAGCGGGAAAGTTGATCATCCTTCCTTGCTGGGGTTGGAGTCAGAAGGCTTCTCTGGAAGCTTGTGCTAAATGTATTACATATACGGCTTCTGGGTCTGGGTAACTCAGATCCTAAAAGGATACCAACTTTACAGGGAATTACTACAGTTTTGTCTTGAGAGATTCTTGTGTGTGTGTGTGAGAGAGAGAGAGGGAGGGAGACAGAGAGATTTTAGTGAAAAGAGCTCAGGTTCAGGCTCAGCAGCAGACTTTGGCCATTCAATGGAGATAAAGAGGGGCTTTTTCACAGATTCTCACAGCAAGAGTCACCCGGAAGGTAGTGGGTGACTACAGACCCTCCCTGCCTGCTCTGAAGTCAGAGAAATAACTGACTTCAGTGCTTTACAAAGATTTACCTAAAAAGCAGAATCAAATGAAAATTATGATGAATAGCTCCAATGCAGAGATAAAATAAGTTAGAAGAATAAGCTGTATCTTTTATGTGATCTTTCTAAGAATTGATATTATATATGTGTATTTACATATTGGGGTTTATATTTAATACTACTTTCCCTTTCCCAACGTAGCACCTCAATGCCTAAATGACATTATTGGTTTTTGCTCTGACAAGAGTGGTAATCCTGATTTGTAGTCTGTTGGGACCACAACCTACCCTCAGGCATCCAATAATAAAAATAATAACAATAACAGTAATAAATCATGCTGTTAAGAATGAGGTAATATCATGTAAAATTTTGAAGGTTCTGAAATTTCTTGAAAAAATTGGAAAACACCCTGCTGAACACTGTCCCAACTAATCTCTATTGTCAGTTTCACCCAGCTCACTTCACCCGTTTAAGTTATATGTCAGGTCCTGTTACTATTTGAGTCTGTGATTCCTTTTTTTTTTTTTTTTTTGACAGACATTGTTAAGACAGTGAGAGAGACAGAGAGAAAGGTCTTCCTTCCATTGGTTCACCCCCCAAATGGCTGCTATGGCCGGAGCGCTGTGCCTATCTGAAGCCAGGAGCCAGGTGCTTCTTCCTGGTCTCTCATGCGGGTGCAGGACCCAAGCACTTGGGCCATCCTCCACTGCCTTCCTGGGCCACAGCAGAGAGCTGGCCTGGAAGAGAAGCAACCAGGACTAGTACTTGGCGCCTCAGCTGGGACGAGAACCCAGGGTGCCAGTGCCTCAGGCGGAGGATTAGCCAAGTGAGCCTCGGTGCAGGCCTTGAGTCTGTGATTTCTACACTAACCCCAAAATACAGCAACAACAAAGTTAAGTCTTTGGTAATAGGGAACAAGGCAAAGGTGCACTCCAGCAAGCTCTCTGGGACTTGCCTTTACCATACAATGTAGCCAGAGTGTCCTCTTTACCCACACTAGGTGCAAAATGAGTATCGGTTGTTTGATCTTTGCCTCTGTCTTTGGCAGGGGAAATAGTGTTCCTTATTTCCAAGGATGTGGATGTGTGGGAATGGCTGTCTTGGAGAAGAAGCCTTGTTGTGCAGGATGGGAATTGGTGCACAGGAATTGTCTTCCATTGTCTTTCCTCTACCATTTCAAAATCTGAATGGTTCTTTCAATTCTCATCCATTCTGGCCTTCTATACCCCAAGACCTTTTTATCTCTATAGGTGTGTGGCTAATGGGACTAGATGGACAAGATCCTTACTTCACTCAGTGGAAAATGACACATGGATATGCTTAGTTTTTGTATTTTGTTTTTTTCAAAATGTCTGATTCTCCCTCCAAACTTTTTTTTTATTCTGCTTAAACTTTGGATTTGAAATAACAAAATATTACAGTAGAGGTCTGATTATTGCCCTTTAAAGTTTTTTCTTTTTTATTCTTCTGTATGACCAGGCTTTACAAAAAGCTATTTTACTCTAAGAAATTAGGTTTCTGGTTATCAGGAGCCCTAAATAGACATGAATTACAAGAACGTCCTTTGAAAACCCCATGCAGCACTTGTTTCATTAAATTCCATGAAGCGACCTTAATTTAGTGGAACACTGGGTAGGCTGTTCTTTTAACCTATTATCACTTTGGCCAGGCCCATAAACCATATTCATGGATGATTCCATCAAGAAGGACAACAGTGGGATTAATATTATTTCAGGATACAGTAAATGCCACAATGATGAAGCTGTTTAAGATCTGGTGCTCACGGTGTCACACTGAATGCATTGACATTTACTCTGCTATCACTTCATTTCCAATATTCCTTCCAAATCAGCCGATGCTAATGCTTCAGCGTGTGTGCAGAATACAATTTGGATGGGGGTGGGGAGACTGAGAAGGGATTGTACAAGTCTTTTGCCTTCCTTTTTTCTTTGGATATTGAAAATGAGGAAACTATACTTGGAGAGAATTTTACGTGCACCAGGCCCCAGTGTGTCAGCTGTTAGGACTGTAGGTCCCCAGCAACTGGACTTTCTCTTGGAGTTGGATCACAAGAGGTCATGGGGCTCCTCTTGGCTATGACAGAACATGTAGTGTTGGTCTGATCTGAACCAAGAAGGCATTTCTCGGGGTTCTTAGGAGGTGGGCAGGGTGGAATTGAGCATATGTGAAAACTGAACTGTCTGGTGGCATACATTTAGATCTCATTTGTGATATTTCCTGAATCTCCTTGAAGCTTAAGCTTGATGCCCCCAAGAATGGTACAGGTTCAAGAATACCTGGTGTCTGAGTGTTTTGGGAGACTCTCTCTTAAAGAACTAGCAAAGATGTTATCTACAATAACATTACTCATGTCAGTCTCTCAAGGGGTTCAAGGTGAGAATATCAGACTTAGAAGGAAATTTGAAGGGAGTCTGCTATATGGTTTTCAAATTTTGACATATTAGGGATCACCTGGAATTCTAGTTTATTCTAATAACTAGAGTCTGGGAGATTCTGATGCAGTAGTTCTGGTGCAAAGATAGAGAATCTGCGTAACTCTAACTCCTTGTAATGCTGATCTGTGAATGATACTTTTGATCACAGAATCTAGAGCAACCATTGCCTGTATTCTCCTTAGATAAACATTTTTTTTTTAAAAAAGATTTATTTATTTATTTATTTGAAAGGCAGAGTTACATAGGCAGAGGCAGAGAGAGAGAGAGGTCTTCCATCCGCTGGTTCACTCCCCAAATGGCCGCAATGGCTGGAACTGGACTGATCTGAAGTCGGGAGCCAGGGGCTTCTTCCAGGTCTCCCACGTGGATACAGGGGCTCAAGGACTTGGGCCATCTTCTACTGCTTTTCCAGGCTGTTGCAGAGAGCTTGATCAGAGGTGGAGCAACCAGGACCCAATCTGGTGCCCTTATGGGATGCTGGCACTGCAGGCAGTGGCTTTACCAGCTACACCACAGCACCGGCCTCTAGATGAACTTCTAATATGTGTTTAGACCTGTGTAAGTAGGGAGCTTCTCATATTCTGTTAAGGTTCTCTGTCCCAAGTTGGAACAACTTTGAACATAAATTCTTCACATTGCAGCCAAAGTCCCATTGCTTGGATGTATCTAGTTCTTGAACATATGCCATACATATTGCAAGGTGAGAACAGCTCTCCTACTGAAAGAAAACTTAGGCCCTCCAAGTTGCTTACCTGAGGGAAACTCTCCAGGTGGTAAAAATGGCTGATTCAGGGGTAACTTTTGTCTTCTTGGCTCAGTGTTCTTGTTAACCTCATCATAGTTTGCTGATAAGATACTCTGGTTCTCAGTTTACCTCCTATTCTCAGTACCCCAGCTGGATTTCTTCTTCTGAATATTCATATCCTTTTGTATATGTGTAGACACACATTTTTGGTGCATCATAAAAATTTATTTACTTTTCTACTCACACTGGATTGAAACTCATATATGCAGAGTTTGTGTCTTAAGCTTCTTCAGATCCCCTTGCAAACACTAAAAACTCAAACAATAGGTACTAAATTGAGTAACACAGAGAAACTACCTCAAGCAATTTATGGCACTAACACAATAAAACATAAAGACGACAGCATATTAACTTGTCACACTAGCTAATAGTGTAACAGGTGGATTCCAGAGAAAGGAAAAAGATCAGTGCAGACAGGAGCAATTGAAAAGGGCTTTGTGGGCAAAGAGGAGGAGCATTGTAAATTTAAATTGGACAGCACCTAACCCATTTGAACCAACTGAGGCTCTTGGGACTGGGTAGCAAGAGTGTAGCAGATGGTGCAAGAGTGCATGTGGTTTCTTCCAAGGAGGTTGAGGGAGGGGAGGCAAGGAACTCAGTGGATTTAGGGCAGGGTCAGCAAACTTTTTCAGTGAAGGATTGCATAGTAAATATTTTAGGATCTGTGGGCCATATGGTCTCTGTCACAACTCCTCAACTCTGCTGTTGTGGTGTGAAAGCAGTCATGGGCAATATGTAAATGAATTGGTGTGGCTGTGTTCCAGCAAAAGTTTATTCATGGACACTGAAATTTGAATTTCATCTACTTTTCATGTGCCATTAAATGTTATCTTGTTTTGATTCTCATTCAGCCATTTAAAATATAAAACCCATTGTTAGCTTGGGTACCAAACAAAGACTGGCTAACAATGGGCAAACTGGATTTTGATAATGGCTGTGGTCTGCCTATCCCGGCCAGGTTGATGGCCTAGTGTCCAAGTTGAGTGGGTCCCTGGCAAGGTTTCCATGGATGGGCAGTGTGAGATGGATACTGCCCCCAAGAAGGGGACGATCAGTAGTATTCACAAGTGGTGACTATTTCAGAAAGATGTGCAGACCACGAGTGAGATGTTATTTTATAGGTATAGCTGGTTCTCAGAATCTGTTTCCTCATGTGAGCTGGGTTTCAAGAGATGGATTTTGACAACTATTCTCTTCCCCTTTACTTCCCCCTCTCTTTTCCTTATTGTTTATGTTTTCTGCTGATTCCGCTTTTCCATAGTGTCATTTCACTACTCATCAAGACACTTAGAATTCTGTAAATGTTTTCCCTTGTAAAAGCATCCCTAATATTTTGGAATACAATCACCATCCTTACCTGATGATTTTTCTTCTGTATATCACATGGACATAAGAAATGAACAGGATGCACAGAGCACTTGGGCGAGTGTGCATTTCAGGAGGAAAAGGAGACAGTTGCATTCCAGATAGAGTGGAGCAAATTAGCTGTGTGATTTGAAGAGCAATATTCTGGTGGAGGAACAGGGCGAAGACAATGAGTTCAGTGTGGGACATACAGAGCATGGGTGGAGTTTGATAACCAATCAGATGAATACATGAAGCAGGCAACTGGGTGATCTGATTCAGAATCAAGGAGGAAGGAGTGGGCCAGCAATATTGATTTGGAAATCTTCACCCACATATTGCACCTGAGGCTATGGACAGCAAGGATGGGGAAACTAAGTCCAGGGTGCAGCAACGTGCAAGAGGAAGGTAGAGTTAGCCAGAAAGGGAGATAAGGAGAATCAGGACAATGATAATAATCAAAAAGCCAAGAAGGGGAGGCCTAAAGGAGATGGGAGATAATTGCATCAAAAGGAGTTAGTGACGAAAATGTCCAACATGTTAACATTGGATTTAGCTATAAGTAGATTGTTAGTACTTTGGACAAAAATTTGGGGAAGAAGCAGAATGTGATGCCTTGGACAAAATGTTGGACATTAAATAAAAACTGGTATAATCAACAAGAGAGGAAATCCTCTCTTATGTACTGTCCAGTGGAGCTATACCACTGCTGGAGGAGCTGTGGGTAAAGTTGTCCTGGCAAACCTCCCCTGTGTTGCGGTTTGGGCAGCCTCAATAAGTTTACAAGCAAATGAAGACCAGGCCATCAGGGCCTACGGCTCATCCTTTGCCCCCTTCATCCCAGCTACTTTCTTGTTGCAAGGCTTGTTCTGTGATGCAAGAGGCATGTCATCCCACATGCTGGCCTCTGTGACTGCCTTAATGAATAGACTGTGGTAGAAGAAGGGCAGTGTGGATTCTGAGTTAGGTCATAGGATGGCATCACCTCTGCCTGGTTGTCTATCAGCCAATGCTTGTCCTAACAACCCGGCTACCACGTGGGGAGGAAGCCCAGGCTACGTGGAGAAGCCATGACTGGACACTTCCTCACACCCAGCTAAGGGCTCAGCCTCAGCCACCAGCACCTGTCAGGGACGTGAATGAGTGAGACTCTGGATAGTTCCAGCCCCCAGTCTATGGGTCTTCCAGCTGAGGGTCCAGTCATCATAGAATAGACACAAGATGTCCTTCTCTCACTTCTCTCTAAATTCCTGACCCACAGAATTCGTGAACACAATGAATGGTTGGTTGATACCATTACCTGGCCAATCTGAAGCCAGGATCCCAGAGCCTCCTCCAGGTCTTTCCACGTGGGTGCAGGGGTCCAAGGACCTGGGCCATCCTCCATTGCTTTCCCAGGCCATAGCAGAGAGCTGGATTGGAAGTGGAGCAGCCAGGTATCAAATTGGCGCCCATATGGGATGCTGGCACTGCAGGCGGCAGCCTTACCTGCTATGCCACAGTGCTGACCCTTCTTTTTCTATTTTTTAAAAATTTTTTACTATTAAAAAAATTTTTTTTGAGATTTATTTATTTATTTGAGTGGCAGAGTTGCAGAGAGAGGGAGAGACAGAGAGACTGGTTCACTTCCCAAATGGCCACAAAGGCCAGAGTAGGGCTTATCCAACGCCAGGAGCCAGGATCTTCCTTTGGGTCTTCCACGTGGGTGCAAGGGCTCAGGCACTTGGGCCATCTTCTACTGCCTTCCCAGGCCATCAGCTGGGAGCTGGATCAGACGTGGAGCAGCTGGGACTCAAACAGGCACCCATATGAGATGCTGGCGCTGCAGGCGGAGGTTAAACTACTACACCACAGCACCAGCCTCGGTTTCTTTGCTTACTCCAGTGTTCTGAGTTCTTAGGCTTTCTGAGTTCTTAGGCTTTTCATTTTCTGCAGTGTCCCACTGAGGTGAAGCTCTGTGGGGAGGTCCTATCAGTAGGAATTCAGCAAAAAGAACAGGAAACGACCTCAAAGCAGTGTTGGACGTGGGAGAGAGAAGGCCTGGGGAATGACATACGCTCCCCCCTGGTCCTGGGGGTACACGTCTAAGCCGCCTGCCTGTGTCTGTAGGGCTCAGTTTCTCCAGACCCTGTCCCACTCCACCTCTGTCCTGCAGTGGAAGGTGCTTCTCTGTGCACATTCCCATCCCACGGTAAAGGCGAGCTCCTTTGTTCATCCTGGAGGCTCAGAGGCTGGAACCCTGTAGTCCTGACTCTCCCTAGAGCCGATGGTGTCTCTGCCCTTTATTAGTGACCATGTTCTGGTTCTCAGGAGGGCTGAGGTGAGCAAACAGTGGTTCGATTCTCGATTTTCCCTTTGCCAGCTGCCCTCCCCATCCTTTATTCTGTCTCCACACTTCCTCCTCCTCCTTTCTCTCTTCTCGTTTTCCTGCCTTTATCCCTTCATCCTTGTCACTGCTCACTGCTTTCTCTCCTGATTCTCTCTCTCTCTCTCTTTTTTTTGACAGGCAGAGTGGACAGTGAGAGAGAGAGAGAGAGAAAGGTCTTCCTTTTGCCGTTGGTTCACCTTCCAATGGCCGCCGCGGCTGGTGCGCTGTGGCCGGCGTACCGCGCTGATCCGATGGCAGGAGCCAGGTGCTTCTCCTGGTCTCCCATGGGGTGCAGGGCCCAAGCACTTGGGCCATCCTCCACTGCACTCCCGGGCCATAGCAGAGAGCTGGCCTGGAAGAGGGGCAACCGGGACAGAATCTGGCTCCCCGACCGGGACTAGAACCCGGTGTGCCGGTGCCACAAGGTGGAGGATTAGCCTATTGAGCCACGGTGCCGGCCTCTCCTGATTCTCTTTTAAAACCACCCATTTTCTTTGTACAAGATTTAATTAAAGATCTTTATAAAGTAACATCCAGACTCCGTACAGCTGCCAAGGAGACCCTGGTATGCTGTGGGGACTGGCAAGATCTTTATAAAGTAACATCCAGACTCCGTACAGCTGCCAAGGAGACCCTGGTATGCTGTGGGGACTGGCTGGGGCATGGCAGGTGGCTCTGGCTTCCCACCCTTCTGCTCTGAGATGGGGGTGGTGGGCAGAATCTCATCTTTGGTTTCCATAATGCTCATGTGGTAGGGCAGGGGCTTCTTGGGGCCAGTCTTACCACTTGGGTCCCAGGGCAGCATGATCTTCACCTTGATCCCCAGCACACCTAGGAAACAGAGTTAGGACCTAGCTAGGGTTCACTAGCCCCTACCACACAACAGGAAGAGTTGACCCAAGAACCTCTGATGTGGTCCCTTCTCAGACAAATGTCTCTAAATCAGGCAATGAACAGGATATTTTTGCCAAAGGAACCCACGCACAGCACCACAGGACGTGGCACTGACACGGCCCAAGAGCAGGACGTGACCTTTCTGACTCGTCATTATGTCATCACCAAAGAAAACCACCTATTTTCTTTCTGGCATGAATGGTGGTGGTGAGCTGAGGCAGGGAGATGCTGGCTTCCAGTTTGTGGTGATAGCATTGTCTTTCACACTGGTTAAGGGGATTTGGAAGGCCCAAGTGGAAAGTAAGGGTTGGCTGGTTTGTTTCTGCAGAGGCTGGGTGGGAGGGGAAGGGAGAGTGGAGTCAGATACAAAAGAATGGAGATGAAGATCTTGCTAGGCAACCTTGGCATCACCGGAGAAAGATACTGGAGTGTGAGTCCCAGCCTTTGGGGTCCCTCCAACAGGCATGGGAATTCCTTGCTAATTTACCTGGAAAGGCCTGGCTGATGCTAGATAAAACCCATGGGTCTTACAAGATGTGCCTTTTTGAGGTGTCTCTGGCACACACAGCCCAAATGGATAGCTGCTGAATTTGCAGTTATCTGCTCAGGGCAGGTCCCTGAAAGTACGGAACAAAGTTGGAATTCTGGCTCCCTGGCCTCTGTGGAGCATTTGACAAATAGTACTTTTGTGTGCGACAGCTACCCAGAGCCATCCTGCTGTAGCTGAGCCAAGCTGGCTGCTTGCAGAGAAAGAAGATGAAACTTGTTTTCGGCTCTGCTAATTTGTAGGCACATCCAGCCCCGCTCTTCAACTTGGTCTGAGCCACAAGGTCAATGGATTTAGACTCTGGCTGCTCAGCATCAATTTTCTCTGGAGCAGGCGAATAAGGACTCTGTATCACATGCTCCTAACAAGCCAGCCTCCCCTGCTTCCCAGTCTGCCTGTTTAACGAGTAGATTTGACCGTTTGCATGTTGGCCTGGGTCTCTTCTTCTTCTCTCTAGCCCCTTTCTGCAGCTGGGTGCTTCCTCCACTGCCACCCTCTTTGGTCTGAGGGTTCACAGCTAGAACACTCACCCAGCTCAGTAGGCCAGGCAGCTGCGTGGTGTCTGCTTACCCCAGGACCAATGCCGTGTATAGCTTCTATCACGAATTCTTTGAAGAATGATGCTCATATGTATCAGATCAGTTTGAAACAGAGACTCAGGTGTGGGTGAGAAAGGGAAATGAGCTAGGCATTTCCAGGTTTGCTTCGTTTTCTGTTTCCCTTTTGAGGACCTTGAGCCTTTGGAAGCTTTAAGGATAGTAACGGCAAGAAACACCTGCCTCCTTCAAGTCACTGAGCTGGTGAGAGGCAAGCATCTGGCTTCACCTGATGAAAGACCGGAAATTCAGAACCACATCTCAGTACTTGCGGCTTTCCTTTAGAGTTCTTTAACTTGACAATGTGGTGGACCAGCTGACAGAGAGGACCAGCCACACCAAGAAGCAGACTCAATTTTTGACTTGAGGGCTTAGGGGAGAGACCACGTGATGGGTCCTCTCCCCATGAGGTGGCACAGGCAGGCTTGCACGTCTTAGGTGGAAGGGGGGAGGGGTTCTGCATGAGTTCTTTTCTGATTGGCTCTTGTGTCTTTTCTCCAGGGAACACCTATGGTCTTTGCTTACTTTCTAACAAGATCCCTGACCGTGGAGCCACGGACCTTGCCCCTGGCTGGCAGTGCAGCCACATACAAACAAACGAGGGGAGCGCCTGGTGTCACACATTATGTTTACTAAACAAAAGCGACAAGTTCTCATTGTTGCGTGAGGAAGCCCTGCAGCTCTCAATCCCCCAGAGCTGAAGAGGATCCATTTTATTGAGCTCTGTAATGACAGTCCCGGCTGGAGCAGCTGGGTAGTTTCTATTAGCGCTAAGAGACTCGGAGGGGCAGTTTTTCTAGAGAAAAATTATGTTTTTCATTTAGACCAACAACAGCCTGGCTATCTCAGCACACCTTCCTATAACCTTAAAAGGAGTAGGAAAAAATCATAGCCCAGACTGTTCCTCACTACTTAGTGTTGCCAGATTTAGCAAATCAAAAGTAGGGGAAACCTAGTGAAACTCAAATTTCAGATAAGCAACAAATACTTAGCTAGTAAAGTTATCGCTACAATTTTTTTTCTTATTTGAAATGTGAAGAGGGAGAGAGGGAGAGAGGGAGAGAGGGAGGGAGGGAAGGAAGAAGGAGAGAGGAGAGAGAGCATGGGAATGGTCTTCCATTTGCTAGTTTCCTCTCCAAATGCCTGCAATGGCTGTGGCTGGCCCAGGCTGAAGCCAGGAGCCTTTGGTCTGGGTCTCCCACAAGGATGGCAGAGACTCACATTTTCGAGCCATCACCCATTGCATTCCTGGGTGTGCTTTAGCAGAAAGCTAGAACAGGAAACAATTGAGACTCGTACCCAGGTACTCTGATCACTGGATAAAGGCGTTCCAGTAGCATCCTAACGATTGCACCGAATACCTGCCCCTACGTAGTTACCTGTATAATATTTGGGACATACTTACACTGAAAGTATCTGCAGTTTATTTAAAATTCAGACATAATGAAGCATGTTGTATTTTATCTGGCAATACCTGATGCCTTCGCAGATGTCCTTGCTAGAATGTCTCTGGTGACAGGGAACACACTGCCTTTTAAAACAATTGTTCCATCTAGCATAACACAATTGCGCCTACTAAAAACACCAATGTTTGTTAATAACTCTATGATTTCTTAAATTTTCTCTCCAGCCTGAACATCTCCTCTTTCCAGTTTTCCTCCGGTGATGTGGTTTCAGATCTGCAGACCCTTCCATGCACATGCGCTTCCTTCTTAGTCACTGGTGGGATCTGGTGGCTTGAACAATGGCTCCGGTCCACGTGGCATCCTCTCTACTGGGTCGAGGGTGCACTCTGGGCCCTGAGCCTCGCAATGGCACAGCCCTTTCCTGAAGCTGCATGGCCACCTGTCAGATGGGAACTTGGGGGCTGCTGAAAAAGTGCCCACTCCTGCACACACCAACTGCATATTTGGCAGCTCTGTTCTTGTTTTAGCTGACACTTGGAGGTTAGGAAAATTAGCAGAAGTTTTGCTGGATAATTGTGAAACAGACTTGATAAGAAGAATGCATATTGTTGTTTCAAGTCACATTGGATTAGTGGACAAAGACATGGAGCTGGATTCAGAGATTTGCCACCAACCAGCCGCCGGCCTTTGGGCAAATCACATTACCTCCTTGGTTTGTAAGCATCTTCATCTGCACGTGGGAAGTTTGAATTTCTAAGGCAGAAGAATGTCTTAAAAAGACTTGTGGGCAGCAGGTGTTGTGATACAGCAGATTTAAATCCTGATTACTCCACTTTGAATCCAGCTTCATGCTAATAGTTAGGAAGGCAGTGGATGGTGGTCCAAGAACTTGAGTCACTGCCACCCAGGTAAGAGACCTGATGGAATTCCAGGCTCCTGGCTTTGGTTTAGCCTTGGTTGTTTGTGGGTGTTTGGGGAGTGAACCAGCAGATTCAAAATCTTTATTCCTCTCTCTCTCTGTTTATCCCACTTTACCATTTCAAATAAATAAGTTTTAAAAACAAACAAAGACTTGTGGCTTTTGCTGCTGACCCATGGAGTGGTCTGGGATAAAACAGATAAAATCAGATTAAAAAAAACAAAAAACAAAGAAAAGCTAAATGTTCTAGATGTAAATTGACTTTTAGGTCTTCAACTTTCCTGGTGGCAAGAAACAATCTTAGAAAATCAAGTGTGAATACACAACTTGCACTTTGTAAATTCACATTTATTAAATAAAAAAAAACTATATAACAAACAAAAAAAAGAAAAAAAATAACTTAATACTTTACCCTTTTAGTATTTTTTATGTTCTACTTAAAACTATTGGATGAATTCTGTAATTAATACACAATTACTCTTAGGTGTTTAATTAATGCTATAACTAGTACTCAAATAGTATTTTACACTGTGTTTCTGTGTGGGTGTAAACTGTGGAAATCTTTACTTAATATATGCTAAAGTGATCTTCTGTACATAAAGATAATTGAAAATTAATCTTGATGTGAATGGAAGGGGAGAGGGAGTGGGAGAGGGGAGTGTTGTGGGTGGGAGGGAAGTTATTGGGGGGGGGAAGCTATTGTAATCCATAAGCTGTACTTTGGAAATTTATGTTCATTAAATAAAATATTAAAAAAAAAAAAAAGAAAATCAAGTGTGGACTACACATGGGTGCCTGTCAGTGAACTTACTACTGGACCATGACAAGATAAATACAGAAGCTGAAAAGTGTTTGGAAACATCTAAGTCTACTTTATGTTACTGCTGCATCCAGTGTGTGATTTGCAGGTGTCTTGTTGACTAGGATGTAGGCAAGTGTGGGTGCTGATGAACCTGTGGGTGGTGAGGAGAGTATGAGTCTCTTGCAGTAGGACCATGCCTTAGGCTGCAGGCTAGAAATAAAGGAAAAAACAGATTCATTACCACAGATAATTTGAGGCAGAGCTTACTCATGGATGTGCTGTGCACAAATTTCAAGTGTGCCTACATGTTGCTCTCCTTGGCCCTTGGGATGTGTGAGAGAGACCTAGGGCAACTTAAGCCACAGCTGTTAGGCCACATAGCCATGAGTAACCAGTGCACTCTGCATATAGTATCACTTTCTATGTTAGTCATGATGTGAATAAAGCTGAAAAGTGCTACCACTTTTTCAAACAATCAGATACAGAGAGGGAACTGGGTCGCTTGTTGCTCAGAGTATTGCTTCTAAATGAACTGGCCCAACCCAGAGGTTCAGTTGGAATTCTGCTCCTGAGGAAAACATCAAACTCTTCTCCTTCATGCCTATTTGTCTTTTACGATTAAATGTCTGTTTAGCATAGAGATGTTTTTTTAAAGTCAAGTAGCATTACAATACAAAAAGTCTCAGAAGTAGCCACACTCAGCCTGGAGAGAGACCTCTGAAGGAAACACATAAGGCTTGGTGGAAAGTCTTGCGGGGGAGGGGATTGGGTAAAAGTCTGAACACGTAGCAAGTGTACCATGGACCACCCCAGAGGCTCCTCACCATCATAGCCAGGCAACTGCCCCCCCCCGCCAATAGTTTTCACCCGTCTTTGCTTTGCCTACCACACAGAGAAGTCCAGATGTTTAGTTTGTGGCAAAAAAGAATCTGCAAGGCCTTGAACTCTGGGACACTGGGCATAGACAAGGGCAGTGAGGAGGCTTGGGGCTGCAAACCTGAGGTGTCTGTGAGTATGTGTATTTCCGCCAGCCCCTGCTCTCACCTGCTGTCATGATCAGCAGGTGCTATACCCCACCCTAAGAAGGAGAATAGAGTGTTTTTCTCTGGGGAAAAGAAATGTCTTCATGAAAAACCCATAAAGGGCTGGCACTGTGGCACAGTAGGTTAAAGCCCTGGCCTGAAGCGCTGGTATCTTATATGGGCTCTGGTTCTAGTCTTGGCTGCTTCTCTTCCAATTCAGCTCTCTGCTATGGCCTGGGATCGCAGTAGAAGATGGCCCAAGTCCTTGGCCCCTGAACCTGCGTGGGAGACCAGGAAGAAGCTCCTGGCTCCTGGCTTTGGATCGGCGCAGCTCCGGTAGTTGTGGCCATTTGGGGAGTGAATCAGCGGATGGAAGACCTCTCTTTTTGTCTCTACTCTCTCTGTAACTCTGTCTTTCAAATAAATAAATCCTTTTTTTTTTTTTTTTTTTTTTTAAAAAAGACCCATAAGCAGATGTTTGGAGACCTCTCCTGGAAAGGTCAGCTTTCTTCTGATTTTTAGGGACCTCCAGCTTTCCACAAGCCCTGCCGACCCTCCCAGAGCTCCCAGCTGGTTCTCCATTGCCTCCCTGCCAGATATGAATGGGCAGTCAGGATCATGAGACATTTGAGAGAGGCTTCCAACATGAAAGACAGATGCTGCAGCAGACTGGATTCATTAACAGTCTGATTAATGTTCTCCCTGTCTCAGTGTCCTGTGCCCTGTAACTTTGCAGACTCCTCCCACTGTGAGGCTGGGCTTGCACTGGCCAGTGGATAACAGTAAACTCAATGTAAGTAGAGTCTTGAAAAGTGCTTGTGTATTGCATTTTTTTTTTTTTTTGCTTGGACCTCTGCCACTCACACAAGACCCTGTCTGAGTTCTAGCCTGAGCTGGAGGCACATAGAGGAGAGCTATGCCCTCCCAAATGAGGCCATGATTGGCCAGACAAACCCAGTAGTGCTACCAACCAAACCCCAGTGCATGAATGAGCTCAGTCAAGATCAACCAGTCCTGACTTGGCTGACTCATAGACAAGCACTGCCCTCTCTATGGAAAGCAAAATGCCATGACATTTAATCTGCAACACATTAATGTGGATGAATGCATCCCCTGCCTTCTTGTACACCATCCAGTTCTATGCCTCTATCACTTAGAGTCCAAGAATCCCTGTGCGGCCTTGAAATCCAGGTGTCTGCAGGAATGATACTTTGAGCCATGTTCTATTAAGAGTGGAAGTCACGGACCAAAGTCAGGAAAAGCAAATTGCCAGATAGGCCTTGTTGGGCACAAGACTTATTTTCTGGACGTGCTTCCTGGACTTGTTTTATGATCATTCCATCTTGTTTCCTTCTGCTCTTGAGTTAGTGAGAACTCCAGAATTGCCAGGTAGCTGAAATTGGTTAACTGGATCTTGAGGGCAAATGTTTATGCCCAGGGAAACCCCTGGGCTTGTCAATAAAGGTGAAAGCACAGGAAGCTGTGAAATGAGCGAGAATATCTCCCTCCCCAGCCCCAGCCTGTCCCCTTCTGTAGCACCTGCCCTCCTTCCTGTCCCAAGGTATACAGCTCTTTTTGTGCCAGTCTCATTTCTGGAAAAGATCTGCTTATACTTGGAGACCATTTAAATGTCACCTTTCTCAGTGTTTCTTACAACTTGAGTCTTCTCCAACTGAGATGAGTCTTCCCTGTTGGAAATGATTCCTTTCTAGAAGGCAGACATCCTTTTGAGGAGAGTGGGTCTGTGTGTTTCAGTGATCTTGAAGTAGTAACCTGCGGCTAGATTCTCATGGAGCCCAATGCTGGCAGTTCTCTTCTACCAAAATCATTCTAGGGTGGTTATTGTCTCACTGGGGACACAGGGAGAGGAAGTAAACTAGAAAATTGCCTTGCACATGTGTATTGCACTTTGTAATTTGGACTCATTCCTTGTCGGCATTCAAACAGCACTCACAGCCACACGCTGGTACCTCTGCCACAACCCTTGTACTGCCATTTGGGGATCACACAGGGTTCAGAGTTTCCTAGGCATTGGCCAGCTCTCTGAGGGATGTCTTCCTTTTTTTCAGTGCTAAAACAGGACTCAAGTTCTCCTGGGAGGCTGAAATCCCATCAATAAGATATTGTTGCCCTGGGCTCTACATCTAAAGTGAAGGGAGAACTGAGGTAATTGAGTAATTTGGGCAAAACAGCTATCCTTAATGAATGGCAAAGTTTGGAGTCATCCGAACAATGAAACAGTATCTACAATCTGCTTGTGTAGAATCTGTTCCATTACAGGAAAGGTGAACCCATATCTTTTGGGGGTACAGATGGTCCCTACTTATGATGGTTCAACTTAATGGCGTTTGTACTTTACAGTGGTGGGAAAACAGTTTGCTGTGCTTTGGGTTCTGAATTTGGATCCTTTCTCTGGGCTAGCAACATGCAGGTGATGGTCTCCCGCAATGCTGGACAGCTGCAGCTCCCAGTGAGCCCCATGATCCAGAGGGGAAGCAACTCGTATTTTACCAGCAAGAATGTTTGGTAGGTTGGATTTTTTAAATGCATTTTTTTAAAAAAAAGATTTTCTATTTTATCTGAAAGAGAGTTACAGAGAGAAGTAGAGAGAGAGAGAGAGGTCTTCCATCCTCTGGTTTATTCCACAAATGGCTGCAACGGTCAGATCTGCGCCGATCCGAAGCCAGGAACTTCTTCTGGGTCTCCTGTGTGGGTACAGGGGCCCAAGTCCTTGGGCCCTCTTCCACTGCTTTCCCAGGTCATTAGCAGACAGCCAGATCAGAAGTGGAGCAGTCAGGACTCAAACCTGTGCCCATATGGGATGCTGGTGCTGCAGGCTGGGCTTTAACCCGTTCCACCACAGTGCCGGCCCCTAAATGCATTAAAAAAAATTTTTTTTAGAAAGCTTTTATTTAAAAAATATAAACTTCATAGGTACAACTTTTGGAATATAGCAGTTCTTGCCCCCATACCCACCCTCCCATCTGTACTCCTGTCCTGCCTCCTACTCCCTCTCCCATCCCATGCTTCATTAAGATTCATTTTTAATTATCTTTATATACAGAAGATCAACTCTATACTAAGTAAAGATTTCAACAGTTTGCACCCACACAGACACACAAAGCATAAAGTACTGCTTGAGGACAAGTTTTACCGTTAATTCGCATAGTACAACTCATTCAGGACAGAGGCTCTACCTGGGGAGCAAGTGCACAGTGACTCCTGTTGTTGATTTTTTTTTTTTTAATTTTTTGACAGGCAGAGTGGACAGTGAGAGAGAGAGACAGAAAGGTCTTCCTTTTGCCATTGGTTCACCCTCCAATGGCCGCCACGGCCGGCGCACCGCGCTGATCCGAAGCCAGGAGCCAGGTGCTTCTCCTGGTCTCCCATGTGGGTGCAGGGCCCAAGCACTTGGGCCATCCTCCACTGCCTTCCCGGGCCACAGCAGAGAGCTGGACTGGAAGAGGGGTGACCGGGACAGAATCTGGCGCCCCGACCGGGATTCGAACCCGGTGTGCTGGTGCCGCATGCGGAGGATTAGCCTATTGAGCCACAGCGCCGGCCCCTGTTGTTGATTTAACAATTGACACTCTTATTTATGACATCAGTGATCACCCGAGGCTCTTGTCATGAGCTGCCAAGACTATGGAAGCCTTTTGAGTCCACAAACTCTGTCTTTAGACAGGGCCATAATCAAAGTGGAAGTTCCCTCCTCCCTTCAAAGGTACCTCCTCCTCCTTTTTTTTTTTTTTTTTAAGGATTTATTTATTTATTTGAAAGTCAGAGTTACACAGAGAGGAGGGAGAGGGAGAGAGAGAGAGAAAAGAGAGATCTTCCATCCGATGGTCCACTCCCCAATTGGCAGCAACAGCCAGAGCTGCGCTGATCCGGAGTCAGGAGCTAGGAGCCTCTTCCAGGTCTCCCACGTGGGTGCAGGGGCCCAAGGCCTTGGGCCATCTTCCACTGCTTTCCCAGACTACAGCAGAGAGCTGGATCAGTGCCAGCCCCAGGTACCTCCTTCTTTGATGGTCCCTTCTTTCCATTGGGATCTCACTCACAGAGATCTTTCATGTAGTACATTTTTTGCCACAGTGTCTTGGCTTTCCATGCCTGAAATGCTCTCATGGGCTTTTTAGCCAGATCCGAATGCCTTAAAAGCTGATTCTGAGGCCAGAGTGCTGTTTAGGATGTTTGTCATTCTGTGAGTCTGCTGTGCGGCCCACTTCCCATGTTGGATCATTCTCTCCTTTTTAATTCTATCTATTGCTATTAGCAGACACTTGGTCTTATTTATGTGATCCCCTTGACAGTTATTCCTATCTTTATGATCAGTTATGCTGAATGCATTTTCAATGTACAATATTTTCCACTTATAGTGGGGTTATTGGGAAGCAACTCATCATAAGTCAAAGAGTACCTGTACTTTGAATGGATTAAATCAGCAAGCTAGTTGTCCCAGTTCCCCTCTCTGGGAATTGCACACAAGAGGAACAGCATGAATATAACAGTGAATGTTTTTTGAGCTGTTGCATGTTCTAGACTCTGTGCTAGAGCTCATTTGGATGTCATCACAACCATCCTGCTACCATCTCCACTCAGCAGATGTTGGATTGTTGGGTGTGAGTCCCACAGATGTTTAAGGAACTTGAGTGAGACCTGCAGTTGGTGTATAACAGAGTCAGTCCCAGTCAGTCTGACTCCCCTGCCTGTCCTGTTAAGCACGAAACCTCTAGGTGGGATTGCACCACCAAGAGGCCGAAACTCAGAGAAATTGTGGTTGGATAAAATTCCTTAGTGGAGAGGGAGGAGAATGAAGGTCATGGTAAGTGGCTCAGATGAGATGAAAGCAAGAAATGTCCCTCTTCTGGGCCTCCAATCCCTCAGGCGTAAAGAAGGTTACATAATTTGTAAGATCTATTTCCGGTCTCATTGCCTGTGATCTTCGAAGTGGCCTGAGTCTCTGATCCTCAGCGCGCTTTTCTTGAGCTCTGATTAGAGCTAAACCTGGTGCTGCTTCAACCATGGGGTTCTCATAAGGAAGGGTACACTAAGTAGGATAGGCTGATTTCCCTGCAGTAACAAATGACCATCAGGTCTGTACCTTTAATGACACAGGGTTGCATCTTCCATTCTCACACTGATCATTTCAGTACACTGTCTTTGGAGGAAGGAGATATTCAGTAGGTTTCCAGATCCCAGAGAGGGGTATAACTACTGTCTCTACTGTATTGGATCACTTTGCTAGAGGGGAAATATGTTCTGAGGAGTAGTAAGCTGGAAATTAGATGCTTTGGCTCAGAAAATGACAAGTGTCACAGAATCTTCTAACATGTTGACCAGAATTAGTTCCAAAGGCCCATCCAACCACAGGAAGCTAGGAGATACCATCCTATTATGTGCCCCCAAAGCAGAAAAACTGGGAATTTTTAGAGAGCAGCATGAATGAGCACTCGAAATATGAAGGCTACAATGTCCCTTTAAGAGTCTATGCTACTGGAACCTGCTTCAGGCAGGGCTGCTCAAATTGTGTCGTGGTTGGAGGGTCAGGGTGGACACAAAATGCTGCCTTTTCAGCAAGATAACGCAGATGGGTTATGTATATGGGGAGAGGGGACATGAGGGTAAGGAGAGGTCATTTAGAGCCAGGTTTTCTCTGGGGTTCACCTTAATCACATTCCTTTCTTTACTGTTTATTGTAACCCACTAATTTAGATAGCTCAAAATGTTACCATGAGCTAAAGTCAACATTAATTAAAAATCCCATATATATCTCATGTGAAAACACATGGTCTGCAAACATGTGTGATTTTCATTGGACCTCCTCATCTGTTTGTCATTTAAGGTTCAGGCCACTTTCCATATTTCTATCAAATGCTGCCTGCTGTAGATGAAAGCCTGGCAAATAACTGTGCAAAAGAAACTTTCTGAAGTTATAAATAATCAAATGCCCATGGGGGGCTGACCTCATACACCATAGCACACAGTAAGTCTC